>NC_142654.1:59740666-60373833 GCF_055504915.1 Nelumbo nucifera | reverse complement strand
GGTTCTCTTTCGAGAGGAGAACAAAATCCTCTTGGCTCGCCTCTCACCAACCTCAGCGCTAGATTGAAAACATTTTCTCATAAACGACAAAATGAAGTATGGGAGATGTACTCGAGGCACTGATAAAAGATTGAAAGCACTGAAGTTGGTGTGAGCGCACTCAGTGAGTAACAAGCCCGGATTCTACTTACTATCACAAGTTCCAATCTCCCTTCTGCTCGTGGCAGTTGCTGCTGTAATCTGTTCGGGACGATCCTGACCCTCCAGGGGATTTATCGTATGAACGGTGTATATTCTGCTGCAAATACTTATATAAACTGAACTTTGTTCATATAATGCCAATATTTGCTTCATGGCAAAATTTTATTCATTTTTATTTTGTGTGTTCTCTCTACTCTTTCTACTACTCTAAGAAAAAAATATTTCTATGGTTTCACGTGTAATTCCATCCAAACCACAAAGACTAAAAACGGCCGAGAGTTGTTAAAAATGAACTAGACAATGAACCATTCGACCGTGTTCGGCTGTAAACGGATCAGATTTGGATTTGATCCGGTTGCATTCAGAAATTCATATCCACATCTGGTTATTAGTGTAAAGCAATGAACTTGATGGTCTATACTCTAAAATCTGGAGAAAGGATAGGTAATCAGATTCCCAAAGGGGCTGTTTACGTACCCTCCAGCATGGAATCAGACTAATTTCCAACAATAAAATGTAAGGTTGTTGGTTGCAGTGGGAATGGGATGGATCACCATGGGAGTAAATGAGTAATTGATAAAAGAAAGTCCCCAAAATGGGCATGAAGTCCTCTATTTATAGAGTTTGGGTAGGCTGGAATTTAGAAGTTTCTAAATCTTTCTCATTTTTCTCCTTTACTTTGGAATGTTCCTTACTTACTCATTTAATGCACATGTTTATTTACCTTTCTGAAATATTTACAGCTTAATCTAAATGCTTTCCTCTTCTAGAATATTCTATTACTAATTATTTATTAATGTTCTAAACTGTCCAACACTAAAACAGTTAAACCTTTATTTAATTGATCTGAAACTGGACTAGTCTAACTCGAGTTCAGCCCAGGTTTACATACTTATGCAATGTCACCATCTTACATTAGGGGTGTTTATAAAAAAAAAAAAAAAAAATCGAAAAGCCAAATTAAACTGAAAAATACGGTTAATCAAATCGATCAGTTTAATTTCAGCTAACCTAGATTAATCGAATCGACTAGTATATATATAATTTATTTATTTATAACATAAATATATGATATATTATAAATATATTATGTATTTATAATCTATGTTATACATATGAAAAAATAAAAAAACTGAAGAACCGAATTAGTCAAAAATCAAAGTCAATTGGTTAATTAGTGGTATCACTTTAGTTTTAATTTGGGGAATTACAAAAACCGGTAGTACCAATTCGGTCTCGAAAAATAGCCTATGGTTAGATTAACTGAACTAGCTATAAACACCCTTACCGATTATCATGTTGGATTCCGAATCAGATTCGGATTTAATCTGCAACTATCATATTGTGTTTAAGATGACCAAAAAATTAAAAAAAAAAGTAATAAAAAGATAACTAATTATTTTTAACCTATATATACAATAAATATAATATATTATCATTATCAATTATAAACTTTATATAATTGTATCTAATATCTAAATAAATATATAGCTGTATTGAATATATAATAATTTGTCATCGAAATCGGATTACATCAAATCCAATCATTCATTGAATGCAAGTTGAATCGGATTCCAATTCAAACCGAATATTAGACTTTAGTACATTGGCAACACTATTCAGGTGGCCTCGCATTTAATGAAATAAGAGGTGCGCTATACAGAATAGAATAGAGATCACACAAGCGACAACCAAAATAAATACCAATTTAACTACCCTTGTTTTCTTTCCGTTTTTTTCTTCACATTTGAATTAAGAATCCGTTTATGTCGTTTTTCTTCCCATTAACAGGGATGTGTTTGTTTGCTTCTCTTTCATTTCTACGTCAGCAGGGGACAAAGGGCCCAGCTTGGGCCAGGGGCTAATACAACGGAAGAAGGCCAGATCAGGTCAGTCTCTTGAATTTCTTGACTTTGTTCCTATGCCTCCATTGCATGGACACATCAGTTGATGATGGAATTATGCGAACCAATTGATAGAGTTCGAAGGTCGGTCAGTGCAACGCCCATTCAAACAGCTTTTACATTCTTGTATTGAAATTAATATTGTACTTACGTGCTTTATTTTATGCGGAGATATTTTCAATACAAAGTTGTTAGAGGTTGTTTGAATGATGTAAGCATGAACTTGCACTGACCGAAGCCGACCCCCAATCTATAGCCCCTAATTGAATAGTCAATCTCCTCAACTGGTCAATCCAACCTTTCTTGTGATTAGTGTATTTGTGTTCCATATTTCGAATTCATATATATGCCTCACAGAACGTGCCCCAAAACGCCCCACATGCACATCTCAGCGTGTATTGGAAACATCTCCCGTTACAAGGTTGAGAACTTGGAATGTGTTGGGGGACATTTTTGGGATGAGCTCTGTGAAGTGCAGATGTGAAATCCCATATTTCAGTCTCCACACCAAGACAGAATATGAAATTAATTTCACGGTCACATGGACTCATGGAGGGCTGATGTGGGCTCTCCAAACACAGTACATGGGATAGCTGGGGGGATTCCTTAGACCGGCCATGTGGAATTTCCCTCCACGTCAATCTTTAGGCCTGGCCGATCGAATATTGGACTATTCTTATTTCTTGTTTGGCTTCAGTCGGGGCAAATTCCGCTCGGGCAGTCTTTACTGTCTTGCATTGAGAATATCTCCATACTTATATGTTTTATTTTATGGGAAGATATTCTCAATGCAAGATTGGAAAATGCTGTTAGAAAGTTGTGGGCATGGATTTGCCCTGACTGAAGCCGGTCTCTCTTATTTCTAAACTTTACAGCAACGGGCGGTCCGTTCAGACTAGACAGTCGAAACACTGACTTAAAAATTAATGGGCAAAGTGATTTCGATTTCGGATCAGTTTTTAAAACCTTGGAAAAGATGTTGAGATGATAAACACACGTGAACTCATTAGCCATGTCATCATCAGGCGCCGTGTCACAGTATGAAACTCTCCATATTACATGACCCCAACCGAATCAAGCCTTGGCCCAGTTATAATCATGCACCCTCATTCTTGACACTAATACCCATTACCTAATGAATCAAGTTAATGATTACTAAACATTGGCTGTGTTTGTTTGCAGTGCAAATAAAAAGTTTTATTTGTACTAATATAAATGCTTAGAAGTGCAAATGAAAATAATGTAAACTCTAGTTTAATTTTGTTTTGGGTTTTATTTTATTCTGTTTCAGGTTTTATATTACTTCATTTGTACTATAATCAAATAAAATAAGATAAATTTTGAAATAAAAATAAATTATAATTTGCATTGAAATCATTTATACTACCATAACTTTGCATCTGTGCAAATAAAATTGCACTGCAATCAAATACAGCCTAAAGAAAGGGTTGAAACTCACTCATGTAGGGAATTGCAATTCGAGTTGAAATCAGTCCCCCACAATGTCCTACAGCACATTCCCGCCGTGTATTGGGAACATCTCCTAATGATACTTTATCATTTTTTATATTATCATCGGGAGATATTTTTAATACACGGTGGGAATGTGCTGTAGTATATTGCGGGGGGCTGATTTGAACACTTAGAGTTCCACATGAATATGAATGGGAGATTATGTGGCAAAAAAAAAAAAAAAAGAAAAGAAAGAAAAGAACCGTCAAATAGAAGAACCCAACTCTAGCTAGATGTCTTTGCTAGATGACTCTCATGTAATTAAATGACGAATATAATATAAAAGAGGGGATTCTTTTATGGGGTTTCTTAGCTTTCAAGGGGAGACTTGGTTAGAACAAATTAAGCATAAAAGTATGCAAGTTGGGTTGGTTAGGGTGGGCCTTTTGTTTTGAGCCCTTTGACCCATCACATTCATTACTCATGACACACCTAACTGTTGTTGAGATGCTTACATATGAGAAAGGTGGTGGTTGGGTGGGGTAGAGTCTCAGGTCCCACAACTGTTATAAACCCAGCTTCCCCTGTTGGTTTCTTCTTATCCACCTCAGACAATTCCAGCCCAGAATGGAAGCCCATTGCAAAATCCAAATGAGACGTGAATAGCAAACTTTTGTACCTCACTTGAGAATTTAAAGCAAATCTTGACTTTATGTTGCTTATCACCGCATCACATAAATTCACATCTTTAAGTGGGACCTTTACAAAAAAAAAAAGGTGGGCCCATGTATCTATTTGTGGGGTCAGGTCATGCATATCAAATACACTAATCCTACTGCTTTATATTTCTTAACCCTAGCTACATAGTGCATTACAGCTTCCAGAATTGGCTGGCAACCAGTTGTTGTGGTCCACTTCATGACCTTTCAATTCCCACTTTCTGCAACTTACTTTGTGGAGTAAAACCTCACTTTTTTTCCAGGTATTGTTCTGAAAATATTCTGAATTTTCCATTATTGAAGCTTTGAGGAATGAGAAGAGCTGTTGGGAATGAAGACCAGATGTTAGAAGTGCTTGAGAAATTAAAGAACAGGTGATTAATATCCTCATTGTGATAGTGATGGAGAATTCAGAATGTTTAAAATAAATTTTGAAACATTCAAGACAAACTTAGATAAAAGATTGTTTTTCTTCTATTATGTTACAATTTATGGTTTATTTGAAAAGCTAGAAATACGGTGATATTCCAATAAAATATCATGTGGTCGGATATTATTAAGGGATTAGTTGATAAGTGGGTCCTAATATTAATAAAAATAATCATTTTAATATAATTTCTAAAATAGGTTAATTTTTTTAAAAATATATTTAATAAAGGTAAAACACTATTCATCTTCATTCTCTCTAAACCATTGAATAAATTTTTCTCAACTATTGTACATATTTTAGGACACCTGAATCAGGACCCCGTCCACTTCAATCCTCTCATTTCCCCTAAACTTCCACTTCAATTGCTTAATCTGCAATACCTTTTTTCCGATCGACATTGAAACAAAGTTTGGGTTTGTTGCCGCTCATGCTGCAATCACCAACAACACCTGGTTGGGCTTCCCTGTTTTGGTTCTGTTGTATGCTTCCCTCTGAGAATTGCCGACAAGAAGGGTCATCACACCGTCAATGACGATAACGACGTAGAACCCAGATTGGGGTTCGGGGCTGGAGGTGACAAACTTGGCTCTGGTGAGATCCCAGTAGATTTAAACCTTCTTCTTCGTCGGATTGGTGTTGCTAGAGGTGGGCGGAGCGGTGGTGGTGGCACTGGGGGATGGTGGTCATTGAGGTTCGCAGGGCTGGGGCGGAAGCAATATGGGAAAGAGCTAAAGGAAAAAGATGAACAGTGTTTTTGCCCTTATTTGATATATTTAAAAAAAATTAACATATTTTAGAAATTATATTAAAATGATTATTTTTATTGATATTAGGGCCCAAAATTTGTCCTTGTCAGCTATAATCCCTATTATTAATACTATTAAATACTAATATGTATTTATCTATTACCCCACTTTCCTCAAAGTGATATTAAGTAGGGGTTTTTACTATTCAGTCCACTCCCAATAAATATTAGCTCTATTGTACAATTAGGGTAGGTACCAATTCGAAATTGATACCAATATACAGGCGGATATTAGTATTATAGATGGAGGTATTTAAAATTTTAAATTATTGAGTCGATGGTATGGAGGATATTTCATACGATTGGTATTGCATTGATTGAAGTGGCAGAAGTAAAAACCCATCAACAATACTTTGAAACTCCTCAGTCAATGCTCCAATGTCAGTTTTTCGCACTGTTAATAGGGAAGCAAACCGATGTGCTGATAGCCTACCTAATCTAGCCCTAAGTCAGAATTATCGTAGTAGATATTTGAATAATTGATCCTCCCGTGAATATGCATGTCACTTCTATGGTAAGACATGACTGATTCATTTCAATGGAGGATTTGTAAATATTATATTAGCTAGTGGTAGTTTGTTATCTTTTGAATAAAAAAAAAAAAAATATTGACTGAAGAAACATGGGAGGAATATTTAGTTAATCCTTTTTCGGTGTAGCATTCCCAAACCTAGTTATTTTAAAATTTTGTGAAATTTCAGTAAAATTCAAAACCATGAACCCTTTAATTACGAGATCCCATTTCTTTCTGAGTGAAAGCAGTAATATGCTTCATCTTACCTTTTTTTCTTTTTTTAATAGGCCCATAAGTTCTTGAAATGGGCCTTACTAAGTATTGTTTTACCTTTTATTTCGAGTAGAGATGTCAATGGGCCAGGTTAAACAGTAAATCGGATTTGACCCGACTTTATAGGGTTGGGTTAGGGTCAGACAAATTTAGTTTTGAGATTGAATTAGGGTTTTGATTCTTTGATCAGAGTCAGGTTTGGGTTTTGGCCAATCCACCCTGTCGGGCTATGATATGTACACATGATATTATTGTAAAACATGTTTAAAACAAATTTCTAACTTAAACAAATGGCTTTTAGATTTTCAAAACATGTTTAAAAAATACGATTAAAATATTATGAGTTAGGTTCAGAAATAGGTGTGTGTGTGTGTTTTAAGTTGAATCGAATTACATTCGGATTATTGCACCCAAGGGTCAGGTTAGGATTGAAGCAAACCCAACCTGTTGACATTCCTAATTTCGAGCAATCAATAATGGATGTACATGTAAGTGTAACAACACCTCTAGCTATGACTGAGTTTAGGAGTACAAATGCAAACATATACAGTACAAATACATACAAAATATAAGCTTTTGCACTCTATATATTTGTATTTGTACTCCTTCCAAACTCAGCCTAAGTTTCAAAATGGCCAATGCAGTCCCACAAGTTCATAAACTGGGTTAAGTCTTGCCAGCACATAGCCGAAAACAGGTTGTTTGTGCCGTGTTTATCCATACCATTACCATCTGGATCAACCCAATCTAGTCTGGCCCGGATTATTAAATATGGATGAATTGTGTCAACCTAGATCGTAGAGCGGTAGACCCAGATCAGAAAATTTATAAATAAATAAGAACAAGTGGTTCAGGTTGTATGCATGGTATGGTGGGTATGGACATGGATATATGCCAAGTTGCTTACGCCTACAGTTCTATTCATTGAATATGCTCTAAATTTTATGTAGGATTGTAAATGGGTCGGATTCAGATCAGAGCTAGTTGCATCCACATTTACATTTGAGTATGGCTCTCTAATCTGTATTTATATCCGATTATTATGTTAAATTTTGGATTGGATGTAGATTTAATTCACAATCATCATATTGTGTTTAAAATGACTAAGAATTAAAAAAAAAAAAAGTTTTAAAATTTTAATTATTTTTTAAAGTATATAAAATATTAAGTTTATCAATTATAAATTTAATTTATATAATTATACATAATATATATACTATATACATATAATAATAATTTTTATTGAATTTAGATTTTAACTAGATTGAATGATATTAAATCCACATCTGATCTGATTACTAATCAAATGTAAATTCTAACATCCAAATCCAAAGTATTCAAATTTGAAATCGAATTGGAATATGAGACTTTTGAAGTCCATTCACAGCCCTAATTTTATTTTTATGCGTCCATAAATATAATCCGTTATTCACGCCACAAGTACACACAACACAAAAGAAAAACGGGGGCACATGGGAGCTCCATGCCAACCCCATGTGCTTGGATGACCGACCCTCCTAGCTATTCCTACCTTCTAATTAATATCAATATTCTACTCTTAATTTATATATTGTACTGTTGATTTGAATAGTTGGACCGTTCGATAAGCAATCGGTTCTATTTCATTCTTTAATCAGAAACCGTTGACTTAGTCTACAATATATTAATCCGGGTGATCGAACTAATAACCAATTTGACATGAATTATAATTTTTGATCGTTTTTTATTTTAATTATTTTTTTTATTTTTTTAATTAAAATAAATTGTTCATTTCAATTGAACGGTCAAACCACTGAATCAAAAACTAATGATTAAAGCGGTTTCAATTCTAAGTCGGTTTTTATAACATTATATATATATATATATGATAGTTGAGATGCATGTGATGGATTAAGCTGAAACTCTGAACTCAAACATGCATGGATGTGATATTAGTAGAGCAAGAAATTGTTGATTGAATGATACGTTAAATTAGAGAATATCATATCATTAACTTAATAATTAAGATAAAAAAGAAATAGCATCCAACGTCTGTCATGTTCTAGAATCTAAATCCATCAGTGTCAGCTTTTGGCTTTGCATTGCTGAACGCTGGTCCCCGAGCGCAGATGGTGGAGATTTCAGGTTTCCGTCACGTTGGATAAGGTGGCATAATATATGATTTAATCTCCCTATTCAGTATCATGGGTTTATATTCAGTATTAATCATCATGGATTTATTAATAACATGATTTAATCAGAAAGGTCAAACAAATAAATATAAAACACATAACAGAATATGTTTGGTATTGTGATAATATATATATATATATATATATATATATATATATATATATATAATTAAATGATTACTATAATATATATATTATAATAAACGACTAAAATATTTTATTTAAAACTTTATAGATAATACATCTACATTCTACACCATATATTATACAAAACATATAATACAAGGCACAAGATAAAAGATCAAAGTGACGAATACCCCTACCTTAATTGTAAAGGGAAGATAGTAGAATGGATTATTTCAAGTAAGGCTTAGGGGTGTTTACGGTTCGGTTAATTGAACTATGGCATTTTTTTGTAAACTGAATCAGTGGTATTGGTTTTTCCAATTCTTCAAACCGAAATCGAATCGGTACCACCGGTTAATTGGTCCAATGGTTTCAGTTTTTAACCGGTTCGGTTCTTTGGTTTTTCAGTTTTTTTATTTATAATATATATTATACAAGTATATGTAAAATCTTATATTATAAATAATAAATGATATATAATATATTGTAAATATTTAAAAATTATATAATATATTTATAAATAGATCATTATAAATATAATATAAGTATATATTTATATATGTAACGAATATATATTTATATATAATATATAAAAAATATGTGACATATATTAAAAATATATATGAAATATACATAAAAATATATATACCGGTCGGTTCGGTTAACCGTTGGTTTTTTGTAGGTTAACCGAAAATCAAACCGGTCCTTTGATTTTTCAAAAATCCTGAACTAAAACTGAACCATTCGATTCGATTAACCGTATTTTGCGGTTCAATTTTCTTGGTTCAATTTGGTTTTTCGATTTTTCATGGACACCCGTAACAAGGCTGGATGGAGAAGGCAAACTTCCACCGAGGGTAAGTAAACTCATACTAATATAATTAAAGGCATCAATTATGTCAAACATGGCCCTAGCATTTCTTGTTAAAAAGAAAACCCAGAGATAAATTGAATACAATTTAGAAATAAAAAAGTAAAAAAGTCGAGAAGAATGAAGAATATTAGATGGAGTTAGGTGGATCCTTGGGAACACCAGAAATAATAGATTTTGGTTGGACAACTAGGCCGGCCAATGATAATGAGGATTTGGACTTATTGCTAAAGTAAATCAACTTTTTTTTGGTACAAAAGTAATTCATTTTATTGATATAGTAGGTGTTTGACATCGGCGCCAGGAGCATTGCACCGTTTTATGAAAAAAATGGTGTTGGGCATGTGGAGTTATAAGCATCGTTTTCTTTGTTTGGAACTGGTGCTGTCATATTGGCATTTTTTGAGAAAACAACACTGATTTTGTTTGGTATTAGTGCTGGCAGCAACGTTTTCAATATTGATCTATATTATCCAACGTCTAAGATGATGCCACATTGATGCCATATCATTGCACCGCTAGCAGTAATGCACCATTTCATAAAAAAACATCAAATTTGGCATTGCTCCAGACCCTTTCCCGATTTCCAAAGTGTGGTTTGGAGCAACATTTGTTCTGAAAAAACGGTAACAAACAAGGGGTGTTGTTTGAAGCACCGCTTTCTCTAGTGTGGCGCCTATGTGGTGCCGCTTTCTCAGAAAACGGCATCGATGGAAACATCGCCATAGAAAAACAAAGCACTGGCTTAAGATCAAAAGACCAGCCAACTGAACGAGGGGTGGTTCAATTGGTATGTTAGTTGGTTTGTTCCAACAAAGATGCATATTTGAATCCTACTATCATCAATTTTGGGGAGAGGAGGTGTTATTAATGTGGTACTGTGCTACTCAAGGGGATAGAAAATGAGATTACGACTGTTGATCGCCATTTTATTTAGGGAGAATGACCAATCAGTCCAGATCAGAATTTTATAGCCCCAAAATACAATTGATGCCAAATTCACGGGCAGAATGTGGTTTATAGGGGGGGTGCTGGAATTCAGAATTCTGCATCGTATGTATCCGTACTTCTCCGTTTTATTTATGGAATGTTGCAAAGCGAGAGATGCTTGAGAGGGGTCTACTGGGAGGGATCAACTGCTCGTCCGTTTATTTCTTTCTCTGCTTCAATGTATTAGTAGTCTAGTACAAAGGAAAAAAAAAAAGCCAGCAGCCCAGCCCAAGAGGAGACAATATGACAAGCCAAATAAATTGCATTCTTCATGTACTGAATACAAAGAAATGAAAATATCAAAGTAGCAAATATCACCAAACCAGCATTTACTTCTTGTCGCAGCATACTTTATCTGTGACCGACAGACTGAGTTCATCCAACCTAGAGAGAAATATGTAAAATCGGTTTACAGAGCTAGGTGGAGCCACCCAGGTTCAGTGGTCTGCTGCAAGGTTCTAAATATGGATACAGGCCGGTAGGGTATATTGGTTTATATAGGTGCTTTTTTTTGTGATTTATTTTTTTTCAAAATTGGTTTAAAGGGGTCAGTTTAAGTCTCAGTTATCTTCAAATCATGGCTTGACCCGATACATCCTTTGTAGGGGTATATCAGGAAGGCCCCAATACGATATGTACCAATCGATATGGGCTGATATATAACGATATTTTGAACCTTAATCTGATGTAACTAAGTGGATCCAAACTCATGACCATTTCCCAGGTCAGTTGGTCCAACCATTCAATCCGGTCTGATTTTCAAAACCATGTTTGAGTGGGAGTATAAATTAGATGGATTGGATCAAGTTAAGGGCCAGCCAAAGATCAATCCTAAACGTTGATCTTGAATTGGACCCGAAGTGATGTCAAATTCCAAATTTAATTACCAAACAAAAAATTCATCAAATTTCCATTCAATCCTATTCATGGTAGGGGTATATTTTGTTAGCATAAATTGTAATGAATGTAGCATAGGCAAAGCAAAGAAGGATTTGAAGAGAAGTCACATTTGCTGTGACCACAGTTGCGATGCTGCCTTGGCACCTCTCAATGAAGCATAAGCATGACAGCAACATAAATCAGTTCATACAATGTTATGTTATGAATTTACACTCCCAGGCCCATTAAAATTTTAACATTTTCTCAACCTTAGCCCAGCCCACCCAAGTTGCACCTCTAGTTATGACTTATAAGGAGCTCTAAGTATCAACATCCAATTGCACTTCAAATATGCTACCCACAAATTGTTCCCACATTCAAATACCTATGAAAGATCACCACCATGTATTGGGAACATTTCTCCACGAATGTCAAGTGAGATATTCCCAATGTGCAGCTGTAATTACTCGTGGGTAGGGATGTGGGAACAACTCGTGCATAGCAGCTCCGAGCCCATCCAATTGAGCACTAAACCCACGCCGTGATGATTTGCAGGCAGTTCAGATTTCGGGAGATCTGAGTTATGTTAATCCTTAAAATGAAAGTTTAAGCTACGTTTAGTTCGAAGGAAAAGGTAGGGAAACCTATACAAGATTTGTAAAGGTTTTCCTACCTTTCTCAACCTTTTCTTTCAAACCAAACACAACCTTGAGGAAAATTCTATAATAGTTGGGGGAAAACCTCTAAAGAAGTTGGAATGATTGGCTTGATGCCCAAGTTGAAGGCAAAATCCTAGTTGGGATCTGGGAAGTTGTTTTCAAGGTTTAAACCCTGGTCACTCAAGTCACAATGAATCAACCTAATCGTTGCAACAAGGCTCATCCCACCACTTAAAATAACAAGAAAGAAAAACCATAAACAGGATTTGTTGGAAGCTATGTAAGATTAATTGTTGGTTTGCTCATAAAAATAAACAAAGATGAAAATAATAAAAAAGGCAATTTAAATACAAGTAAATTTAATAATGTATATAACCCCTCTCTAATCATACCCACTCATGTTTTGGGTTCTATGATTTCTTTAAAATGGTGTTTTCAGCTGCAGCAGTATTTCTGATTGAATGGTGGTGTTTTCAACTTGAAAATTTTATTATAATATTTTATTCGGTATTTTAAACAAGTGGATACCATTGGGCCCCCACATAAGACAAATGAAGTAAGGGCGTGCTTCTTATAGAGACATCTTTTGGATATTAAAGTTGAATGGCCCATATAACAATTACCAATGACACCTCATCAGCAATCTCTAAGAATTTGCTGAGATTTTGAGGTGTAAATTAAATTTTAATATGAACCGATTTAGTGACCGGTGGAAATTAAAATCGGTTGATTTTGGAAATTTACACCGGCCTTGCTTTTCGCTTGACGGAGCAACAGCCGCTGCTTTCACTGTTGGACTGATCGCCCGAAAAGCTATCTGAAGATAGATCAAGGGATCGGAGGCTTACAAGCGAGGAGAATTCTGATGGCATTCTGCCAGAAAAGCGGTTGTTTCACAGGTTTAGGATTTTCAATTTCCGGCAGTCGATGATTTGTCGAGGAATTTTGTCAATGAGGTGATTGTCAGGGAGAGAGAGCTCTCTGAGTTGTGTGAGACGACCACCGATTGCAGGAGAAAGGAATCCATCGAGCTGCTGCAATTCCAAGACAATTCTTGTGATGCGGAGCACTGGCAAGTCACCGGAGAATCTCCTTTCGCAGAAAATACCAGCGGCCGAATAACACGGGTTCTCTGGTAAGTAGCGTTGACCGTTGAAACGACCCAAGTCTTTGTGGAGAAGAAAGAGAGCGTCAAAATCTGAAGGGTCGAGATTCAGCCCAGAGTGAACCAGAAGGGCGAGAGAGAAAAAAGCGAGTGAATAAAGGCGGAATTGGTAGAGGTCGGAACCCATTTCCGTCAATCCCCGACCGGCGGTGCCAAGCACCTGCGTGGATGGATGGCAGATTGGTAGTATTAGTGGAGCTGGGCTTTGGAATCGGAACTCGCCGATTTGGGATGCCGCCGTCGCACTGGTTCTCTCTTCTTGGTTCGAACGAAGACATGCAGTGCTGGACAGAAGAGACGTGAGGTAACCGTTGGACAGAGGAAGGTAGATTTACATCGATATGTAAAATTTTCGCTATTGATCTCACCTCTAAATTTCTTTGGGGAACTTGAGGGTGTTGACTTGTGGGGATGGGTTGAGGTTCCGGTACTTTTTCCCTTTCAAGCATAAGTTAGAGAGTTCAGATTTGTTCCGTTGGCTATCAAAGGGTAGGGTCTGGGACGGGTCCAAGTAGAGAGTTGGGATCAAACCAGACCTAATAGGATATGTATAATTTTAGACCCAAAATAGAATTGATTCGGTTCTTGGGACAATAAAATATGATTCAATGAATCCAATTATATATATAGTTTGGATTGGGTCTGAATCGATTTGAGAATAGGTAGAACTGGTTCTAAACTGATAATTATCGGGCCAATATATTAGGAACTGAAACTGACCCATCGATTCATGCTCCTGAAAACAGAACCAACCCAATCTATTTGGGTCTGTTAGGTCAGACCCGACCCATTAACAGCCCTATTTGTTCATCACAGGGTGTGCCTCACACTAACATCATAGCACAATGCAGCCGTGCATTGGAAATATCTCCGAATGAATGATAATTTACAAGTACGGAGATGCTCCAGATGTACAGCTCCAACTCCAATTTCTTTAAGGTTGGTATGAGGAGCAAATCCGAACTCTAAGTTAGACGACTGAATGGTCTTTACAATTTACGAGGTGTGTAGTGAGACATGAAATTCCATATCTCGTCTCTTGTTCAGATGATCAGGGCAAGCATCCATGCTCTTTGCTCCCAGTGCAATTGGATTTCCTCCAACTACAGGCAAAAACTCTATATTCACTCTGTAAGCATAGGCATCCAATTGCACTTTTAGAAACATTTTCTTGTGAATTATGGGAGATATTTTTTATGTATAAAATTTTTATTTGTTGAATATTTGGATTCACTCCTGGTATCTATAAAAAAAAGGGAAAAAGACTCAAACTTTCCCAAGGGTTCATGATAGATACTAAAACGTCCCGTCTTTTGAAATGAATTTCGCCTCCGCTATCAGGTGATGTCATTTTTTGTTTGTATATGACATCACATGCATAAGAGTACAAATGCAAATATGTAGTGTAAAACCTTGTATTTTGTATTATTTTGTTTGTATTTGCACTGGTTAAGGGTGATCTGAATTTTGTATCTCTAATAAAAAAATAAAAGGAAAACTACCTTTTTAGCGGAGTTGAAAGGGAGATTGTTTCCACCCAAAACTACCTCCAAAGTGCAGGGTGGATTCATATTTGGTCCGATTTTAAACCATTAGAATTCAGATCACCCTAAACCGGATCAGATTTATGGAGACATACTTGCAAAGCATCTGAAATCTGATTGCTGTTTCTCCTCTACATACAGATGCATCGAAATTAAAATTAAATAGCTTGATAGCATTTATCTGATCACTTTGATCCTCTTGTACTTTTGTGTACGCCTAATAAGTTATAAGAGTTCCTGTTTATAAGTACATACAATTCTTTTATCGTTTTATATACTAAGACCACCATTTTAACTGGGTTGAATGTTTGGTCATTGAATAGAATTTGTTTCTAGGCAAGTGTTATTGCTCATGGTGAGAAAGCTGTTTTTTTATTCTTTTATTTTCTTTTTCTGGGGAAGAGGTACCATAACTCCATTGTTGGTTTCTTGTTTTCGACCATGGGATTGGAATTGGATTCATCACAATGTGGGCTTACCTCCTCTCAAACAACTTCCCCTGTTTATCTCTGAAAACCCTGCTAGAAAGGTGTAGAGGATAGTTGAGCTAGTCTAATCCTCAAGTTGGAGATTCTAAGGCATAGCTCTTCCACCAATCTCCAAGTGGTTCATGGTTAAGAGCCCTCTTTCAAGGGAGTAGAAAGGGTGAGCCTTGAGAGACTCAAATATGCATAAATGCTCTAACTCGCATAGAAGCACTAATGATGTTTATAACTTCATATTATCGACATAGAGGATGGTGGATTGGACTCCATCTCTTAGAAGCTATTTAACAAGGAAAATAGCCAATATATTGTTCTTCCAGAAAGAGCTAAAATTGTTCGACGATGTCCACTTGTGGCTTCTGTTCCATGGACAATAATGGGCTGGCACTGGCAGAAGTAAGGATAGGTGCATGATCACTCCTAAGAAAAGGTTCATTAACCCTAACCCCCTATAATTTGGCACATCTACTAAAATCTACCATATAGTTTGCATATATTATTAAAACAACCCTATAGTTTGCAATCGTTATAGTTAATTCACCTTCCAACACAAAATGTTTGTATTTTCGTTGGTGAATGATCACGTGACCCCTTTTAGTTAATTAAACTTCCACGAGCCCAAGGTTTTTAATTCCAATAATAACCCTTGAAATCATGGCATCAATCTTTTTAGAAACAAAACCTAGGGCAAAATCAACAGTGTATTTTCTTTTAATTAATTTGGTCAAATGAACATTAGGATTAGGGGTCCAAAGGGTCATACTCCCATCTGAGATGGGCAGAGATAAGTAGAGCGGTTGCAGACACAATAGGGGGTGTTTTTGTAAAGGATAAAACTGCAAAAGTAGCAGTACCGAAGACAACACATTTGGCCTGGGCATATATTATTAAACCCCCCACCCCCACAAGAGTCAAGGCCCTAGAGAATGAAGGATACGATACGATACGATACACGTACACCCACGGCTTAAATCTTGAAACCGAAAAGTACAGAAGGGCAAAAATTGAAGCGTCTACACAGACATAAACAATGTTAAGCATTTCTTTTAACTAGTCTTTTCATGTCCATACATTTATATGCTTGGGAAGAAACTAATAACAAAAACATAAAAACATAAAAATGAAAACTGAGGTGATTCATTTTATTTACAAACAATAGCGGCAGGAAGATCCCCTGGAATCTCCCCCTTCAGAACATCATTTTAAAAGTACTAGTCGGTCAAAGCTGAACCAGACTTCATGAAGAACTAATATTATATTATTGAAGAATTAATTAAGGAAGCAAAAGGTGAAAGTATAAAACTTGTGCTGGTGGGCCACGGTGCAAGGTGAATTGAGAATTTACAGGAACAGAAGAAAGGGGAATAAGAAAAAAAATGCAGAGAAACCCACCACTTCCCGCCATTCCAACGAGATACAACATGGCATGCCATGGTAAATCTTGAAAAAGAGGGGAATGGAACAGGGAAGATGTTTCTTCTTCAAGTAGAAAATGGGCTGAACTTCCTAAACCAAAATTAGCCCATGAATGGTACTGCAATGCAACCCAACCCCCCACCCCCCACCCCCCCAATGGTGGTGTCAAGATAATTATATATACCAATGGATTGGTTAGTCATGGAGGCTCAAGACAAGTCAAAGGACCCTTGCCCTTCACTGATGGCATACAGTAGTTTCTTGTACATAATTTCCTGCAAAAAGAAAAATCAACTATAAGACCATGTACAATAATTAAAGAATGGAATAGGATAATATCAAAGACGTTTTTTTTTTTCTCATTCACTTTTTTCCTTTCTCATGATAATGAAGTGCAGGACCTTAGTTGAATAGGGAGGAAGTTTGAGGTAATTAGCACAAGTCATGACACTAGGTAAGTCATCATCCGCTGATTCAGAAGGCCCTGTTCCATTTGATGCCGTGTTTGTTGTGGTGGAAGAATGCTGTGCCAGACGCAAAATGTCTACGTCAATAAACCTCATATAAACCTATAATACTCAGCTCAGCATTAGATACATACATAGATAGGCATTTACCTTTCTCACAATTGTCAGCTTTGGGTTCAGTACGCCCAAACCACCAGGTGGAAGCCGGGGTGCACCAGTTACAAACTGGCAGAAGGCACGCTGCTGTTCAGGTGTAAATTCTCCCATTATCTCTAGTAACTAAAGACAACAGCGGGAACAAGAAACAATGTGGATAAAGTGAGAATTGGATATAGATATAAATTTGGTTTCAAAATTCAATGCTTGTATCTAAAGCAAAAGCATACATTGACAATTGCAGGGCTCTTGGCAGTGTATCCATGGTCAAATTTTATATGATCAACCAGAGTCTCAGCCTGCATAAATTAAAAAGTTAAAATCACAAGAAGAGCTACAATCATGACATAGCTTTCAAGAACCACATTAACAATAAATTACCTCCCACAACTCTCTACGGCCACATAGCAAGTGGTCCAATTCATCAGGAGAAAATATTTGCAGAGACGAAATGTCAAAGACCTGCATGTCTCAGACAACAACATCTAGGTCATAAACAAGAAAATAAGCCAAATAAGCAAATCTATAAATAAGGAAGGTTTATTTCCTATAGCCATCACAAAACTAAGAAATGGAACAGTGACAGTACATTGAGAGCACTCAAACCTAGAAACAAATACTGCACCCAAACTTAAACATGAAAACAGCAGCAGATCCAACTATAAGATATGGCTCAAGGCTACTAGTCATAATGATATATCCTATTTCAATGTTCGGGCACATCATACCAAGACAGACAAAGATGCCCCTGTTTACAACAATAAAAACTAATATAAAGTGCTATTTCAAGTACTCAGCCATCAATTGGAGTGCCCCATTTAGAAAAATGGAATGGGCATGTACCACAAGCATATTATTTCAAACAAATCTGTTCAGAAAAAAGTCGCTTGCCTGATTAAACCCTGCTCTGAAAGCTTCCATTTGTCGTACAATTCCAGTCTTGACAGTTGCATCAACTACCAAGGATATATACTCCTCCAAGTTATTAATATCCACCTATCAAGACAATTTCAGACTTCAGGACCAATGCAGAGGCATAATGAACTGAAAAAAAGAGGTACTTTCCAAGAAAAAACAACAATACATTTTCCTCCCCTGGTTTTAATACATAATCTGGATAACCAGGAAGTGTAAAATCCAGACAAAGATCTTCAATTGGAGTGCCACGGAAACGTAAATCTGCAATTTGATCACTACAACCCATTGCTTCTAGATACTGCTTCCGGGAAACAAGGACTTGCAATTCTTGTAGTATTCTCCCAAACTCGGCATCAAATGAAAGAATATCATGCAAATCAAGCTCCTGCATATAGACTAGGATACTAAAACACTTCGAAATTCAACAGGAAAAAACACAATAACTTTGAAAAACAAATTCCCCTATCACTGAATAATAACTCAGCAGTTCAACTTACTTGACCAAGCACAAACTTGTAAAATGCTGTTGATAATGGAAGGTCAAGAAGCCGTCCATCTTGAAGTGCTTTTGCCATCACTCGTCCAAGAAGCCGAAAATATTCTATCACTTTAGATAATTGGCTACCCTCAGAAGCATCTGTCTTAGGAGGCCATGGGCGAGGGAACAACCCAAGAGGAGCATGTATAAGATCTCTGTCACCTGCAGCAGAGTCCAATTCAAGTTTCTTTTCGTCTGAAGTATCATCAGCTTTTCTGTTTTTCTGTTCATCTGCATCTACTTCCATTGCTGGCTTATCTGCTGAAGCATTAGACCTCCACATTCCAAGGCTAACCTTTTGCAGGTCATGACTTAAAAGAGTGTAAAACTCAAGTGTGGGACCTAACCCTGTGCCAACCTCACCAAAATATTCTACTTCTAGGACAGCCTTTTGACTACAATACATCTCCATAACTTTTGCTGCAGAATCCAAGATACGGTTTCTTGAGACACGGACCTTCTGGCGCTGTAATCTCCCAACACGCACCTCTCTCTCATTTGTTGAGCCATGACCATCAGCACCCTGTTGCTGCTGCAGTCGATGCAACGCACGAGACAGCCCAAAAGCAGTAGAATAGAAAAATTGTCTCCTAGTTTCAAAAGGAAACAAGAATGGGCAAGCTTTGGTCAATTGGTAGCACCATGAAGGAAGACTACCACTACACAGTGCCAGGGCATCCTGGATCTGCCGAACCAATTTAGGAGTGAGCTTGCCATTGATGAACTCCTCGTAAGGAACCTTGGCACCAGCTGAACTCAATTCCACACTAGAAATTTTCCCCTCTGAGAAAATATCTGATAATGCCAAGATTCGTAAACGAGGTGCAAGCTGATTCAAACCCTCCAATACACGCAACAATGCCAATATGTTATAAGTTGGGTTAGATTTTTCTAGATCACATGGAAGCTCCCCCTGCAAGATGCTGTCCAGAAGAGAGGTTTGATGCCATGAAGATTCAGAAGTGGCGTTGGAAGCAGAACTGGCCTTGACAGATTTGGATGGCGTGGTTGAAGCAGAACCTCCAGCTGAAGTCCTATCATTTTGCCTATCCGCCCTCTGGTACGTGATGGTATAAATGTCACTCCAAAGCCTGTTTCCATCACCAGGCAGAAAATCAGAGCCAGTATACCTCTCATCATCATCCTCATCCTGTACAAGCTGGCGTTGGATGGCTTGATATATAGTTAAATGTCTGTTGAGTTGCTTGCCACCCGCTGAAAATATCAATTTTGCATCATTTGAGGAAACAGATAAAAGATGTCCATGTCGATCCCTGCCACCCCTGATACTTCTACCACTTGCAGATGCAAGCCCAGCCATAGCGGCCGCAGCAAATGACAGTGCACCCTTTGAACGAAATGAGCTTCCACCCCTAAAATCAGAAGACTCCATGCCCCTAACTGTGGAAGCTTTGTTGCTGGAACCAGAAGAAGGATTGGTTTGGCTATCACTGGTTGCAGGGGCAGCTGCACCATCCTCGGCTGAATCTCCCAATTTCACGTCATGTACTTTCTCTGCCATGCCAAGGGGATCATCTCTTAACACCTGAGAAGAAAATGAACATCAATCACCTTAGCTTCAACTTGAAATATCAAAGAAAAAGTGTAACTTACTACACCAACCAACACCCCAGTCATGCATTAACCCACACAACAACCAAACATGTTCAACTGAAAATCAGTCACCTCAGCTTCACCTATAGTGCATCCTATTATAGTTCATTTTTACTATGTTGATTTCAACCATGTCAAGTAGAAATCTCCTCAACAGCCACAAAGTTGTCTCTGATTTTTCCTTCTACGTTTTTCTTTATTTTAGATTTCTTTAGTTTAACACATAAAATATGATCGGAAGAGTACGGACAGGCCCAATGCAGATTTCTGAATTCCACTGCAGATCTACAAACATTCAAAATGTCAAATACCCCCACTCTATACACCAATGCCAGCCCATGAATTGGCATCAATTCCGAGTGGGCACCTACCCCAACTGTACTTTGGGCCTAAAAATTCTGACCCTGGGATGAACCGCCATTCTCCCAAATATGATTGCAATATGGAGAAACAGTAAAAATACAACCTGGTTAATGCATGCCAGTGCTCAACTCTACAAAGACTCACTAACAAAGAAAGAGCAGCACATGTTATATTCTACAATTAATCCTTAAAGTATTGCAAAATATTGACTTCTTTCAATATACAGAACATTGAGAAGAGGATGGTTTAACTTTTTCTCCTGCACTCTCTCAGCTAAGGTAGTTAAACAGCAAAAACTATGGTTAAGTTTTAAACATTTTAAGTAATATTTTTTTAATATAAAGTTTGCCCAAAAAGAAGGGCCAGCAAGACAAACACCAAGGGGCCTTATGGTGGTCCTGACTAAATTGCCTCATGAAAGATTCGACGGTCATGAGAGAGAGAGAGAGCAACAGTGCAAGTAACATTTTTATTGATTTCTTTTGAGAGAAGAGATTTTGTAATTTAACATGTCTTCTTCATGCAGAGGATGATAACACATAAAGCTTTCGCTGGTTTATTTTGCCCCTCCACCCCCCCCCCCAATTCCATATAAATCGTTCATACATGATAAACTATTTTTTGATCATCCAAAAATATAGAGGAAATCAAATTATTCACCTCTTCTTGGTCATCATCATCATCTTCTGACAGATCTTCTTCAATCAACAATGCATCATCGATCTCAACTGGAGAGACATCCAACTCCTCATCCTGCACAAAACAAACATTTATTTTGTGATATGTTACAAGAAAATACAGGTTAGTAATATCACTCTTGTAAAGGTCAATTCATAAAACAGGAATTGCAATTTAAGACAAAAAGTTCTTACAAATAAAAGATGATTATAGTATGCATCTTCATGAGTGGAACCTTTTAAACTAAAAAAAAAAATACAGTAGGGAAATATAAGTCTATGTTCAAAATAGACAAGTAAAGAAAACAGCTCTCAGTATGCTACTGCAAGGATCCAGCAACATTTGTTCAGAGCATTGATAACAGCAAAGCAAGGCAACTGAAGTTTCTTAAGAACTTTATGCATAATGAGTGCATAATATAGCAGATGCTTCCATAATGCCCAGAATATGCAATCAATAATCAATTCCCATGTGCTACACAAACTCACAAAAATGACTGGTACAACTTTTCTCCCATATTAATAACTTCATGCTTTGGTGATTTACATGTTACCAAATTAGCTAAAATTTGAGGAATAAAAGTGGAAATTTTTTCCTCAGGAAGATATGAAAAATCCAAACCAAGCTATTATCATATGCTACCTAGCTACAATTCTACAGACACATTCAGCAAATGTGTACAGCCACATAACACACGGCATTATCAAGATTCATCAGCTCAGCTAAAACCCGGCATTTTTCCGATAATTGAGCAATAAGAAAACCTTTTTTTGTCAGTACAAGATACCATTTGAATAATTGTATGAAATATACAAGGAGAATAAAAAAAAGGAGCTAAACATGGTTTGAGCACACAATCAAGAGTCAAGACAGCCACAGTACATTCCATCCTGCATATGTATATGTGTGCATGTGCCAGAGGATAGTGGCACATAAAACTTACAATTACAATGATGTGGATATTACAGTTATGGGAAACAAAACATCAAGTACAAGTACAACACCCAGAATATTTAACTATTATCTGGATATTTGAGTTACTATAGTCATACCTCAGAGCTAGAGTCCTCATGGGCAGGTTTCATTTGGGCATCTTTGTCTGAAGCTGCTCTTCTGCGTGCAGCATTTCTTGTTTGAGGTCCTCTTGTCTCATCTGGAGCAGATTTCAGAACAGCCTTGCCCTTTCCTTTTGAAGAGCTTGCATTACTATCTTGAGCCTGGTCCTTCCTAGGTGCACCTCCAATAGTCACCGATGATCTGGATCTGGTGGAATGGCGACGAGTGGAAGAAGGTGTAGATGTAGATGGTGATGAAGCACCAGCTCCTGCAGGTGTAGTACCAGGCTCAGAATTTCCTGAAGATGCCAAGGGTTTCTGTGCAGGTTCACCTCGCTGAACTCTTGGCCAAAGAAATTCTTCTACAGCAGCTAAACTTGCAAGGGGATCAATCAACACAATGTTTGACGAATAATCACGAAGAGATTTGTCTCCTTGAGCTCTACAAAGACGTAGCTTGAATGGCTGAGCCAATGCACTCAGCCCTGATGAGAGACGTGCACTTCCACTGGATGACCTAGAGGAATGGCTCAGTACAACTGGAAAACGCTCCAAAGAAGATAGGGAATTTTGAAGCTTCTGAACCAAGACAGTCATAGGAGCTTCATTCCCTTCATTAACACCAGCAGGAAGAGCAACAGAAATAAAAGACTTGAATCTTTTAAGTGCTTGTTGTCGAAACCTAGGCAGATTAGCTTCTGATATTCTCTCCCTGGAAAAGGTTCCACAAGAAAAGTAGTTCAGCAAAGCTGCAACAACTCCACTACCAATGAACTCAAATGTGGAAACACCATCTCCTTTACTCAGTTCTGCTAGCATCTCAGATATCACTCCAATCAAGTGTTCCTCTGTATTAGCTGAAAGGTCAGCTATGCGAGGGCCAGAAGCCTTTGATTTACCCTTTGATTTAGTCTTTTGATCATCAACACAAGCATTCAACTTCGAGCATAGGTTTTTCAAGCATAGAAGGTCATCAGTTACACCGACTTCAGCTGCCTTGCTATCTGCCGAAAAATATTTATCTTTAAAAGCTTTTGCACAAGCACTTACGGTTGTGCGAAGACTAGAGTTAACAGTTGGGATTTCTACTGATGCTGGCGGTGAACCAACACTGCCAGGTATAACACTTTTTGATTCTTCCAAGGAATTTACATCTGCATTTGAACAACCACTGCGTCGCCGATAGCGCCTGGAACGTGATGATGTTCCAGGTACAGAATCATGATCTTTTTCAACAGAAGATGATTGGACAGTAGCTGTATTTGAAGAATCAGTTGATATAAGTGTATCAACAGCATGAACCACCCCCTCTCTCACAAACATCTTAGAAAATGTTTCAGGAAGCTTTTCCATAAGAATCTCGGCTATCTGAAGGGCAGGAATCAATACTTGTGGATCTTTCCACGCTAAAACACCAGCTAAGAAACTGGGAGATCAAACAATAGATAACCAAAAAATAAACTTCTTAAATATGCATGAAAAAAAAAATACACACTGAATAATATTTGCACAAAGCATAAATCAATACAAGAAAGAGTAAAATAATGCAAGTACCTTGATATGTTTGTTACACTTAGTAAAGACTGAATCATATCTGCTGTGCTAAAATACATCAGTTTTCCAATAACCGACAAACATTTGTGGCGAACTGGACCATTCACACTAGATCCATAGATCTGCTCAGCAAAAGGGGAGTAAAATAATAAAAAGTATGAACCCTATTATCTATTTAATTGAAGGGGCAGGTTAAAGCCTCTTAGCACAAAATAAAACCCTTGGAGCAACTAACCTGTATCAGAACAGGAAGAAGATCCATTCCAAATTGCTGCAGGAGCTCAGGTTGATCATGCAATAACCTCTCACGGACTGAAACCTCATTGACAGTTCCATTTGCATCTTCTTGCTTCCCAGAACTACTGGCAGGAGATTTCTTTCCAGCAGAGCCTTTCACTAGATAATTTGAGCTGGTTGGGAGGGAAATGGTTCCTTGAGGCAGTGGGGGAAGAAGCTCATCCGCAAGGTTCACAATCTCAAATATCTAAGCAATGAAATGTAATCCCCCAAATCAGATATCATCAAAAAATAAAAGTGCCCGCCAGGTCAGTAAAACTAGTTTGCCCCACTTTTTTCTTAGAGGTGAGTACAAGTTAAGATACATTTAAGGTTTTCTCATAGATACTATAAAATTGAAATGCATGAATATTTTTTCTCATAACACACAATAATGCAATGCGAAAGTCATTTAAAGTCATTAATGTGTTAAAGAAAGAATAATAGTATGTAACAACCTTTAAGTGCATCTTCTAGACCACCTTTATTTTGATTTCTTAAACAAACATTCTATAAGCTTCAGATCATGAAAAAGCATCAAATAGAGAGCAGATTAAGAGAAGAAACACCTGAAGGAGCAGGTGTCAAGTGAGATGTCTATAACTGACTGGCAAGAGTAGGCTAAGGACCCGACTGGAAGTGCTCAATTCACAGAGAAAGAACATCAATAAGAAAATGCAATGATGTTCCCAAAAGCTATTTCTCCTACTCCATCTCTCCCTCCCTCTGTTTGCCAGTTGATTCAAGATTCCTAAACAACTCATTCACCATGGCTGTCATACAAGTGGCACTTCTAAGAATGGAGAATGAATTTGGAGATCTGAACAACTAAGCTTATAGAGACATTGTAGTCCCACTTTGGCCAGAAATAAGCATCATCATTGATTAAAGCAAGAATTTATCACCTTTCAAGCATGAAAAAATATACTCGATACACAGTTCTGCACTCTACCTAGTGAATCAGTACTAGATGTCAAAAGAGCTTTCTTAGGATCATAAGGAATGTACCCCTACAGTTGGGGACCCTAACAGAAACAAACAATGCAATACAGCAAAATGCTGACAAACATTACAAACAAATAAAAGACCTTATCGCTGAAGACCACCCCCACCCCTTGCTCCTGGTCCTAGTGCCCCCCATTCAAAGTGTTCCATCTACATGTTAAGAAATATCATAAAGTAAAACTTTAATGGATGTTCATTAAGAACCTGTGTTCTAATATGACACTTGGGTCCAGATGGTTCAAGCAATTCATTGAGGACAAGTTTTTTGTTGTTATTGCAAAGGCCTCCACATACCAGTTGTCATGGATGTTCAAGGACTTGTAATAGAGAGAATAAATTAACAATGACTGGAAGGTAGATTGGTCAAGAAGCACTTGGTGACACGGATAATCTTTCTTTTTCTTTCTTTGAGAAAAGGTAAAGTATTGTATTATGATTCTTCATTGGTAATCATTTGTCACTAGCACAACCTTTGGCAACCATAATTAGCATCTCATTGAGTTAGGTTTTGAGATAGCATAACAGCATTGGCTTGCACTGCCTTTGGTCCTTGACTTCAGCACCAAGAGCTTTTACCCGAATTCATTTTCATTATTGGAAAATACTTTCAGCACCAAGAACTTGTACTTGCACTCACTTTCTTGGTTGTGAATGCAATAATATCCAAGACAGGGGAAGCTTTAATCTCTTCACCTCAGTGCTCTTGAGGATCACAGAGGCAACTTGATTCACTTAATCATCAAGAATAGTGCTACCATAATATACAATAAGATAAACTCCAAAATGTGTCACCATCCTCCTTAATGAGCTATGTTACATGGACGATGCAAGGTAAACATTGCACCCATGTGAGACATATTTACAAGCACAAAGATTAAAGGGAGTCTTCTCTTGTCTGAATTGTAATATGCAACTAAGAAATCTCAAAGATTTGGTACTAATTTTGGACAGAAATTGTGAATTTGTAAATGACAACCAAGTATGATCAATTATAAATTGCCTTAATTGCTTATTTATGTTTGCATGCATATCATCACCATCATCATCCATGTCTTATCCCAACTATGTCTGATTCATATATGCTTTTTAATTTCTTTTCTGTTACAACAAGCACTCCATTTTCATATAAAAATGAAAATGTTATTAAAAAGCCTTAACTATATGAAGTTATAAACATTGTACTAATATCCATTTTTTACCAAAAAAATGTCCACTTTTTCAGGTTTGTCAAGTCTCACACCTCCTTTGTCAGACACTTTTCTCCATGTAACATCAGTCACTAAGATTATAATATATATTACATACTTCATACATACGCCCTGTACTCAGGGCCTTTTGTTCATTGTTCCTTTCTTTGTTTCTTAAGTAATACAAAACTTTCACTTAGAGGACCATTACCCAATGCTGGCATTAGATGTCCAGGGTCTTGAGAAGGGTAAACCAGATATGCACCTAATCAACCAGCATTTTTTGCATGCAATGGCCACTCTCAGTCAGATGTGCACATTTTGACTATTGTCAGCCCAAGATTTTACCATGCACCAAGCAATGGCCCCTCATATAAACAATTTAACTCATCAAAATAAAAGGTTATCAAGCTACATTTTAGCCGGTCTCACAAAAACCTTCTCTCTTGTGGAATGGGAAGTTGTTTAAAAATGGAAAAGGTAGGGCACTCATAACGGCTTTTCCATCTAACAAAGGTTGGCCTTGTTCTAGGGCTAAGGATTTTTTCCCTTTTTTGTTTGACTCTCTCATGATAGACAACAATAATCAAATTACCGGTTGGTTGGACAGATGCTAATTGCCATGATACATGACAAGCAGCAACTCATATTAGAGAAGGTAGTTTGGAGGGTAGTGAGCATGAAGCTAGGATAACAATGTGGAGGTTCTGGGAATTGTATATCTGGAGTAGATTATAAACCAATATTCTACTGACTTTCGAGTAATCAACAAGCTAGTAGTGGATTGTTGGAGGCTAGAAGTGAGCAACAGGCGGTGGTGTAGCCGTGTAGGGTATCCTCTTGCTAGGAATTGTGTATGAGTGTATCTGGAATGAAGGTCTACATCAGTCTTCTATCATCTTTGAAATAAGATGGTTCACGTTCACATGTCACATCCAAACTTCAAGAGCATAGTGGACCAATGAATCCATCAATGAAGAATAATTTGGTGGTATTTCAGGACTCCAAAAGGACCAAAACAATGTAGCATATGCTATGGAACAAAATTAATCAACAAAAAATGCAGAATAGAGCAAAATAACAGAATAGGAATCATACAACTGGCCCAAAAAGCTTGCACATAGGATCTCAATTAATTAATCAATCAAATATTACCCTGTATGCACTTAAGTATTAGGCATGAACGTTTTCAAGTCTCATATTGAAACAGAATTTTAACTCTTATGGTGAAGCAACTGGACTGGATGTATTCAGCTTGTTTTCTCACTTGAATAAAGCTGTGGACATTTCTAGCATACAGAAAGTTAAAATTCTGACCAAACAATAGCAGAGTAAAGGTTCCCCAAGATTATATTGTACAAAAGATAAAGAAGCAGGAAAAAAATAGTCGACTCATGAAATCAATCGATTGAATGACTAGTCAAAAAAATCAGACTGATCGATATGCTCAAATATTCATCTTTAACCTGTAAGAATTGTTCACATCAAATTGATTAATGACTATCACATTGGCATTCTTACCAAACTCACATGCACATTTAACATACTACATTACAAAGCACCATACACTCCAAGTTGGAATCTGGAACAGACTTTGTTGCACATTCTTTCCTAGGTGAGAAATAACCAATGACATAAAAGAATAAATTTTAAATGCACAAAAAGTAGTTATACAAGCAGTGGTATTTTATCATAGTTATTGGTAACTCATGCCAACACGGAAACCACCTATCCCACATGGCAACATGAACTACCTAGAGAAGCACCAAATACCTGCTCTGGTGGCCTGGTTAAAGCAGGTGAAACAGAAATGCTTGCAACTAGACCGGACCCAGAAAGAATATCTTTCAGAATGCCACTGATACCAAGGAGAAGCAGAGTTTTGGCACACAATGGAGACCCACTTGCACATGTTGAAAGAAGGCGGATTAAACCCTGCACAGCAGATATTTTAAATAGGGTCCCTAACATAAGCATTTAACCTAAAAATATAGACTTGAAAATACCGTGTAAGTAGATGTGCTTAGGGATGCTTGCCCGCCTCCAGAATTACTGATAGAAACAAGAGAAGCAGTTTGTGCTACCAGTCCATGATTGCACAGTTCATCTAATTTATCTGGAGATGAGGCAAATGCCTCCGCAATTCGAGTCAAGCAGACAGAAGCATGCTCCAAAACCTGAAGAATAATAAACACAAGACAGTTCATTAGAGGGAGAGGCAACCACCTGGAGACGAAAATCTTACTGCTAAAATCATAATTTTGGACATGACGATCTTACCTTTGAATCATGATACTGAAGAAGGTTTGTAAGAAGAGGTACAGCTTCCATCACAAAGTCAGCTGCATCTGATGGAAGTTTCTTGCACATATTTGCAGCAGTAGATAATGCAACCCTCTGGAACACGGGACACACAAACACAGAAAGAACAATCAAACAAAAATACACATCATTGGTTCAGTTTCCAACAACAAAACAAGAAAATTTCGCTGTTGTTGAACAACATTGATGGTGAACATTAATTTAATGGATGGACCACCTGAACTCCTGTAGAGAAGAAGTCAAGATACGATAGCACTGCCATAAGTGCACCTGCTCGCAAGCAAGCAGTTGGGTGTTCCTGGGAAATCTTCTTAAGAGCTTGAAGAGACTGCGTGCATTGAAATAAAGAAAGCATTAAATTATCGGATCTCAATGAACGAGTGACAGATTTAAATGAACAATAGTTCCCAAAGAAGACAAATAATTAAGTTTTCTTTCTAAACCATATTTGATGCCCTAAAGAAAATTCTACTGCTACTATTGGGATCTGAAAATCGACTTTTTGTTTTTCCTTTTCTACTTTATGGATTTGCTTGAATATATGAATGTGCATTTCTCTGCACCAATACCAAATACATCTGAGAAGCAAGGAAGAAGGGATGTTATCTAAAAAAGGATGTTGAATGAAGAAAATATGGAACCTGTTCAGCCAAGTCCATGTACTCGATGGTAAGCAGCCGTGCACAGAAGCACGAAACAGCACCATAGTGAACAACAGCAGCACAGGACGATGGTAGAACGTCACAAAGATGGGTAAGCGCCCTGGCAGCTAGCAGCATAATATCAGCATTACTCTCGTGGTTAAGAAGCCCAACAAGAACAGGCACAAATGAGTCAACAGAGAATGTGCTAAGCGACTCCTCGGTCCCAATAGAGAGCATCTCACAGAGCTGAGTTAAGGCCTCAACCTGACGCCCTTCTTCTCCATCCGCACGCAAACCAGAAAGTATCTTCTTAAGCCGCCCGCTCTGATGAGAGGATGATGTTGCTACAACAGCAGAAGAAGGCAGAAGATCGTCCAACCCAGCCCCAAGTTTCCGAAGAAGGCCTTGGAGAGCGCTGCTCGCAGAAGTCAGATTCTGGTGCAAAATTCCAACACCACCCTCACTATCATTATCATCATCAATCCCACCGCCACCACCATCTATACTCAACCCTAAACTATCCCGATCCCTATCCCTGTCCCTGTCCCTGTCCCTAACCCTAATTTCAGTCTCCTTTTCTTTCCCTTTATCCGAATCTTTGTCTCTCTCTGAACCCTGGTTCCTACCACGGCGGCCGGATGATTCGCGGCGGGCAGCAGAACCAGAAGATTCTATGTTGGAATCCATTGGAGCAGCCGATGCCAATGACTCTTGGGACCGTGAATTCTGGCGGGAACGAGTGGAGATTGACGAAATGGAGGGAACGGACAATGACGCTGCAGCAGATACACGAGCTCTCTTGCTCGAACGGGTGGTAGGCTGAGATGAAGGGGCTGCTGAGGAGGCCTCCGCCCGCTTCCGGCTCCGCGTTTCCATACAAAACCCCCCTCAGTACGAGAAGCCGCACGCCTTCGGCGGCAATCAAGCTTTCCCCGATCCACCAAACTCTGGCATATCCTAATCACCAGTCTCAAACAGAAAAACCCTAGCTTTATCAAATCAGACTGACCAAGAAATAATTAACTATGCCTTTCAAGAAAACAAGAAAAACCGAAACCCCTATAACCAATGTTAATCAGCCCTTCTGCAATCAGAAATTCTCGGAAAATCTTTTCGCCGGCGATGTTTCAATTAAATCAGAACTACGGGAATTAAGGAGAGAGCTTAAGCCCCCCAAGTGTAAATTTCGCGATTGAGACACAGTTATTACGACTATAAAAAGTTGTAGAGAAGAGTTTCAGAATGCTTTGGTTTGGAAAAAAGAAACCCTAGAATAAATCGAAGAAACCCTGTAAATTTCCATGGCGGTGAAGGCTTTTCCTTTCGCCCGTCTTTATCGGCATATGCTTTTCTGTGCCTTACTATATTTTAGAAATATTACTTAAACTTCCCCTGTATGTTTTAAAATGGGCTTAAACTCCTCCATATTTTCTGAAATTGGTACAAACAACCCTTATCATACATACGTGCTTGCTTAACAACTCCATTTTTATCATTTTTTATTTATAAGTCCAAGATACCCGATTACCCTCCATTGCAATTTGCAATGAGCAATTTGAAGTATTATCGGGACAGAGAAAAAAAAGGGCTTATGTTTGGTTTGGAAGAAAATAAAAGTAAAATAGAAAGTTAAGGGAAAGTTCTTAACAATTTTTGTCAAACTTCCTATAACTTTCACTCAACATTATGTTTATCTCTTACTCTCTAACTAATTAAATACAGCCAAATGTGCAAAGTGCCAATTGGCTAGTTGGTAAGGTCTTTACCTAGTTGTCATTAAGGGTGTCAATGGACCGGTTTTGGATTGGACCCATCTAAATCAAAATCAATTTAGATGGATTGGATGGATCAATAAGATATTGAATTGGGCATGTTCAAATTTTAATGGTTTTTGTTGGATTGGATGGGATCTCGTTCATCTATAATGATTTTATTTTAGATTGGGTTAGATTGAATTAATATGTAGTCGATTAATAGAAGATAAGACTATAGGTGTCAATGGACCATGTTTGGGTTTGAATCAATCTAAATTAAAACCAATTTGAACATATTGGACGATCTAGACATTGAAGTGGAATGGTCCAAAGTATTTTATTGTATTGGATTTAACTTGGTCCATCAGTAATGGACTTATATTGAACCGAATTGGATTGGACAAAATTTGATCCAATTGACAACTCTATTTGTAATTGAGACTTGGAATTGAATCTTGCCTTTACCATTGTTTTGATTTTTTTTTTTAATTTGGTCACTAATATAGGTGTAATCGACTGGCCTATACAGAGCTGACATGTGTTGACTAGAGGGCACCAGCATAGGCTCACCATGAGGACACTCGGGGTTACCCGATGCGGACCAGGTGGACCCAATCGTAGGGCGTCGTGTGCCTTTGGGAGAACATCTCGCCAAGCCCTCGTACAACTCACATCTGGACCATCCGATACTAACTACCCCCTAACAACTCTAACTATAAATGCAAGGCACCGCCCACAAGGTAAGGGATACGAAAAACCTATGTGATCTCTAGTGCTCTCTCCTCTAAGGACTTAGCGCTATCTGAGATCTCATCTGGACCCCTCGGCTCTAAACTTTCTGCTTACCTTGTATGCATACTAACTTGACCGTCGGAGTCCTTACCTCAGGTTCTCACCCGAGGCCTCTGACATCTTCTTCCTTGCAGAACCACTACCGAGAGCCCCTCTAGAGCCATCGGTGTGCGCAAATGAACAACCACATCTCTTCTCTCCTCGAACTCCCTTCTTAGTACCAGCCCTCGGCCTCAACAATATCTGAAGGAACAATCCGCCTCAACCTCGACTCCTCTCCTCTGGACCCTCGAAGCCTTCGGCCTTCCTTCGCAGCTTGAGAGCAAATTTACTTTGTTGCCCTCGACAAAACCGAGCATCAACAATTGACGTCATCTATGGAAACCGTTGCTAAGACGATCCCCTAAAACACTACAAACTTAAGATCTCCTAAGCTTCAAGCACTATGGTACGAAGAGACAAGAACCCTTAGAACCTGGTCACAAATGAACAGTCCCAGGCGATCCTTGACTGTCTGGAATACCTCACGCAGTGCGTGGAACAAGCCTGCCCCCAGGCAAGAGGTCCCTCCCAAGGCAACCACCCCGCCGAGGTGTCAGATCCCCAGCCGACCCACCAGCCCAACATAGAGAAATGTGAGACCTCTCAACTAAAGGGAGGAAGAGCCAGTGCATTCCGAAGACAAATGTTAGCCTTCTGAACAACACCACCACTGTAGGAGGGAGAACCTCCAGGATGAAGGCGGGCACCTCGGCCGTCGTAGCACCCACTCAAGGGCTGAGGGCCAACGCCGCACCTCTCCCACACTGGTCTCGAACCTCTGTGACGTCCTAAACGACTGTCGCGCTAGACGGGAGACGCGTGGCCCTGCCTCGAAGCATTCAGGAGTTCGTGACCCTAGGATTGTGGAACTATGAGCCAAGCTCAAGGCCGTCAAGGACAAGCTCCGCCAAGTCCGAGAGAGCCGAGCCAATGCCTTGGCCGATCAAAGCAATCTGATAGGGAGAATGGATAACTTCACCCCGGACATCATCTCCGAGCCTCTCTCCCAGCACTTTAAAGCTTCCACGCTGGAGATGTACAACGGGAACTCAAACCCCGATCACCACCTAGAAAGTTTCAAAGCACTCATGATACTCTATGTGTATTCTAACACGTTGATGCCGAACTTTCCAAGCCACCTTCAAGGGGGCCACCCGTCGTTGATTCTCCAGCCTCTCGCCTCGGTCAATCAACTCATGGGAGCAATTTGCCAACCTATTCCTTGCTTGCTTCATCAGCAGACAATGCCAGAAGAGTGTAGTTTTGCTAATGTCCATTAAGCAAAAGCAGGGAGAGAGTTTGCAGTCCTATATTGACTGCTTCAAAAAGGAAGAGCTCGAGGTCTATGACCTCGACCCTATGGTCTCTATGCACGCTGCCATCAATAGGCTCCACCCCGGTTCGGCACTAAAGTGCTCGGTTGCCAAGACCCCGCCAAAGATGAAGCTAGAGTTCCTCAAGAAAGCCCAAAAGTACACTACGACTGAGGAGGCTTTGGCCAAGGACCACTAAGAAAGAGAGGTCAAGCGCTACAACGGGCCCATGGAGAAGAAGAGGAAGGGTGGAGACCACCACCACAACAACAACAGTAGCAAGGACAACAAGAAGCCATCACCTCGGCCCTAACTTACAACCAATACACGCCACTCAACTTCACCCGGACGCAGATACTTGATGCAGATCTACGAGGAGAAGTTCACAAAGTGGCCTGAGAAGATGAAGAGAAACCCCAAAAGGGGAAATAACAAGAATTACTACAAGTACCACCATGACACAAAGGAATGCTATGACTTGAAAAACGAGATAGAGTCCCTTATCCAATGAGGGCACCTTAAGCAGATCGTTAGTGGCGAGTCTGGTGCCTCGTCCTCCTAGCAGCAGTAGCACCACCCCCACCAGCAAATAGTTGGAGCCATCGACATCATCGTTGGGGGCACAGCCTTTGCCTCGGCCCACAAAGCCTATGCCAAGCAGCTAAACATCCAAGGGAATGTTCCCAAGAAGACGAAGCAGCAAGAGACCCTCTCCTTCACGGACGAGGACTTGAAGAGGGTTACAGTCCCCCATGATTACGCTCTAGTGATCTCAGTCATCATCGCAAACTTCGTAGTTAAGAGGATTCTCGTCGACAGTGGCTCCTCGGCCGACATCCTCTTCTACAAAGCCTTCGAGAAGATGAAGATAGCGCCTGAGCGCCTCTCCATCCAGCCGATGTCCCACTGGTCGGCTTCTTCGGTAACATGGTCAAACCGGAGGGAAGAATTACCCTACCTGTCACGGTAGGGACCGAGCCTCAATAGATGACGAGGATGAACGAGTTCCTAGTCGTGAAGATCGGCTCGCCCTACAATGCAATCATGGTGGGGCTGACCCTTCACGCACTCAGGGTAGCCATCTCCTCATACCACCTCACCCTACGTCGGAGTCGTTCGTAGGAACCAGCAAACAACACACTAGTGCCATATGGCAGCACTAAAGGGCAAGAACAAGGAAGCATTGCCACTAGAGGGCTTCGACCTTAGGGAGGAACTAGCGAGCCGAGGACCTAATCTCGGTTCCCCTAGATAAGGCCGAGCCTAAGAAGGCAATCCATGTCGGGTCCAACCTTCCCCTAGAAGGCCTATCGGAACTGGTAAGTTTCCTCAAAACTAATGCCGACGTCTTTTCTTGGTTCGCCGCTGACATGCCCGAAATTGACCCCTCGGTCATCACTTACTGGCTGAGCATGGACCTGAGCTCTAGGCCAGTTCGGCAGAAGAAGAGGAACTTTGCACCAGAAAGTTAGAAGGCCATAGGAGAGGAAGTTGACAAGTTACTCGAAGCCAGCTTCATCCAAGAGGTATACTACCCTAATTGGTTGTCGAATGTGGTTTTGGTAAAGAAAGCTAATGGGAAATGGCAGATCTGTATTGATTTTACAGACCTTAACCGAGCCTGCCCTAAGGACAGTTTTCCTTTGCTGAGGATAGACCACCTCATCAATGCCGCTGCATGGTACGAACTACTTAGTTTTAAGGATGCCTTATTCGGGTACAATTAGATAAAAATGCACCCAGAGGATGAGGAGAAGACCTCATTCATCACCGAGCATGACACTTACTACTACAAAGTAATGCCTTTCGGTCTCAAGAATGCAGGGGCCACCTACCAACGCCTCGTCAACAACGTGTTTAAAAATTAGATAGGGAGGAACATCAAAGCCTACGTGGATGATATAGTGGTGAAGAGCCTGAAAGCCGAAGCACACACCTCGAACCGGGCCGACACCTTCAACACCTCGGACCGGGAGGAACATGTGCCTTTGGCATCACCTTGGGCAAGTTTTTGGGCTTCGTCGTCACACAAAGAGGCATTAAGGCCAATCCGAACAAGATACAAGCCATCCTGGACCTGGCACCCCCTTGGTCAGTGAAGGAGACTCAAAGGCTCACTGGCCGAATAGTGGTCCTCAACCGCTTCATGTCAAAGTTGGCTAACCGTTGTCTGCCCTTCTTCCGCGCCATCAAGAAACTGAAAGATTTCTAGTGGACGAAGGAGTGTCAGCACGCTTTCGACGAACTCAAGGCATACCTTGCCTCACCTCCCCTCCTCGCTTGGCCAACTCCAGGAAAAACCCTATATCTATACCTATCGACCGGAGATGAGGCATTCAACTCAGTTCTAAAAAGAGAAGATGAAATGTAGAAGCCGATATACTACATCAGCAAGGTTCGCTTTGAAGCCAAAACTAAGTATTCCGAGGTGGAGAAACTGGCCTTTTCCCTCGTGGTCTCGGCTAGAAAGCTCAGGCCATATTTTCAAGTTCATACTATAGCAGTCCTCATGAACCAGCCCCTTAGGGCTGTCCTCACCAAACCTGAGACCTCGGGGCACTTGACTAAGTGGGCCATTGAGCTCTCTGAATTTGATATACAGTGCCAGTCGAGGCCCGCTATCAAAGCACAAGCCCTGTCAAACTTCGTAGCAGAATGCACCTTCAGCTAGGCCCTCTATTGAGCCCCCAAAGATGCTGAAAGGGACCACTCAGCCAAGGAGGCTCACCACAAATGGAAACTCTTTGTTGATGGTTCATCCAACGCCAAGGGAAGCGGAGCGGGCCTCATCTTCCTCACCCCAGATAATGTAGTCATAGAGTATGTGCTAAGGTTCGACTTCCTGGCATCCAACAATGAAGCCGAGTATGAGACCCTCTTCGCTGGATTGTAACTTGCCGGGGACCTCGACTCCCTACACGTCGAAGCTTTCAACAACTCACAACTGGTGGTGAACAAAGTCAACATCGAGTACGAGGCCAGAGAGTAAAACATGTCCAAGTGCCTTGCCAAAGTTCAAGAGCTCGCCCATCACTTCCAGCCCTTCTCCTTGCAGCAAGTCCTGCGAGTCGAGAACACAAGAGTTGACACCCTTTCTAAGTTGGCAACCACCTTGGATGCAACCCTCGGTCGCATTGTCCACATGGAGAAGCTGCCTCGGCCCTTTATAGAAGAAGCCCAAGTACTTCCAGTAGAGGCCGAACCATCATGGATGGACCCCATCATCAACTTCTTACTAACAGAGCGACTGCCCGACAACATGAACGAAGCAAGGTAACTCCGACGTCAGGCAGCCCACTACACCTTGTTGGAAGGAAAGTTGTACAGAATGTCATTCACCTTGCTTTACCTCCGATGCCTTGTTAGGAGGAGGGCGAGTATGTGCTTCAAGAAATTCACGAAGGCATCTGCAGCAATCACGTCGGCAGCTGAACCCTGGGACGCAACCGAGCTGGTATGCAAATGCGACAAGTGCCAGAGACATGCTAACCTTTGCCACTGGCCGACCACAACCCTCTCGGCACTCAACAGCCCCTGGCCCTTCGTCAAATGGGGGATGGACCTCCTTGGCCCCTTCCCTCAAGCAACGGGGGGCAGGAAATACCTCGTCGTCATCGTTGACTACTCCACTAAGTGGGTCGAGGTCGAAACCCTAGCTACTATCACGGCTCAAGCAACTCAAAGCTTCTTTTGGAAGAACGTCATTTGCACTTCGGCCTCCCCCACATATTGGTAACTGACAACGGAAAGCAATTTGACGACACCGGGTTCTGGGAATGGTGCGCCTCCCTCGACATCAAGTAGTAGTACACTTCAGTAGGCTATCCCTAGACAAATGGCCTAGCCGAGGTCACCAATAGAACCATCTTAGGTGGATTGAAGACCAGATTAGACCGAGCCAAGGGATTATGGGCTGATGACCTGAGCAGTGTCCTCTAGGCATATCGAACCACACCTCAGACGGCCACAGGAGAGACCTCATTCGGTCTGACCTACGGTACAGAACCAGTTATCCCAGCAGAGATCAGCTAGACGATGCTCCGAATCGAAGCGTACAATGAGGCCGAGAACAATGAGACACTTAGACCAAACCTGGATCTGTTGGAAGAAGCCCAGGAGCATGCACAAATTAGGGTGGTTGTTTACCAGGAACGAGTGGCCCACTACTACAACTCGAAGGTGAAAGAAATACACTATTGAGAGGGGGCCTCGTCCTAAGGAAGGTCATGGTCTTCAAACCCGGAGTAGGAAAGCAGGGCCCCAACTGGGAAGGCCCCTATAAGGTCAAGCAAGTCCTCGGCCTTGGCACCTTTCATTTGGAGCACTTAGATGGAAGACCCGTCCCTCGTACGTGGAACTCGGAGAACCTTCGGATGTACTACCAATAAATGTAAATTTTGATGGACAACTAATGAATGAATAAAGCAAAGTTCCTCTTCGGCTCAACATTTAGCGTGTGTTCTCACTAAGTCCCTAAGACTCCTCGGCTTCGCGATTGGCCGAAGCACGCAGCCTCCCCCGAGGACCATGTGCTTGTGTCGGATCGTCGCTAGGGCACATGGCCAGTGGTGAACACCCCAACTTAACACCTCACCAAATGAAAATACACCAGAACAGTCGAGGCATTGCACGCCTCACTACCTGACTAACACGGCAGTTTGCCTCGGCCCAAGACCTTGACCTCCCTAGAGCGTCACCTCAGCCTCGCTGAAGTAACCACTTGGGAATAAGGGAGCCAGGTGAGCTATACCTTCGCCCCGTCCCTCCCCCACACTTCAATAGGCCACCTTGGCCTTGCCTAAGCAACCACTTGGAAGGAAGGGAGCCAGGCGAGCTACACCCTTGCCTCGGCCCCTCCCCCACACTTTAACAGGCCACCTTAGCTTTGCCTAAGTAAACACTAGGAAGGAATTAGGCCAGGCGAGCCGCACTTCGGTTGCACGACTCCGCCTCGGTCTCTCCCTCCTAGCTATCTAAGGCAAGCGTATAATGAGCTAGTACAAGCTATTTTTGGTGCCTTGTGATCTTTTCGAAGGGAGGGGTAGAGACCCATCGACAAAAAGAGAGAGAGAGAGAGGGAGAAGAGAAGAGAATGAAAGAACACACTATAGGAGGACCTCGAAGAGCAGAGTCCTCAGCTAAGTTGGGGGGAGGGCAGAGTCCTTAGCATCATCAACAGCCCAGGTCTCTTTGGGGGAGTTAGGTATTACCTTCAGACCCTCGATGTCGAAGTCGAGCATCACTTGTAGGAGGACCTTCTTAGTGTCCTCGATGCCATCCAGGTACGACGAGGACGCATACTCTAGGAGGGGCTGATGGTACTCGTGCGACTTCGTGAAGGCCTCCCCCACCTCGGCCACCGCCTCAACCGCCCGCTTCTCTACCTCAGTTGCCCACTTCTCGGCCTCAGTGGCCTACTCTTCGGCCTGTGTTGCCTGCTGCTAAGCCTCCATGGAAATGTTGTTGAGGCGAGCCCTTTCCTCCTCGGATTTCTTTAACACCTCTTGCTCCTGGACGAGGCGGGCCTACGCAGCCTTTAGGTCAACCTCCAACGTCTTTCGGAGTTGCTACTCGTCCTTGTAGGCCTTCCTGAAGGTGTTGCGTTTGATCTCGGCTGTGGCAACCGCCACTTGGAGCTTCTTGTTGTCTTTCTCAAGCCTGTCCAAGTGTTCCAAGGTGAGGCCCATCCGGTCTCCCAAACTGACAAAGTGGCGGCAAACCTGCATCAAGTATCATCAATAAGGGCTACAACAAAGAGAGAACTAAAAGACGAAGTACGGGGACAAAAGCTCACCTCAGCTAGATGGTAAAGCCCCTTGTCGCGGATGGGCTGAGGCTTACTCTGCATCATCTTTAATCGATCCCTCAGAAGGATCACCCCACTCACTAGGGCCTGCCCGACCCCTTCTTCAGTAATCAGATCCCCCTCATGGATCGACCACTGGGAGCAAAAGATTCTGGAGGGCTGCCCGGTCTCTCTAGCAAGCTCCTGTGCAGATGCGGGGGCGGATGAGGTTCCCGCGGGATACCCCTTGGTAGGGGGCCTCTTCGGCGCAACGTCCCTAGTAGAACCCCCCTTGTGAGCCACCTTCTTCAGCGGATGCTCTCTTAGGGCCTCCTCGATGGACCTCTTCTTGTTAGCCTCGGCCCCCTTGGCCGGCCTCTTCCTGTTACCCTCAACCGACTTCTTATTTCCCTCGGTCGGCTTTCTTCCATTGTCCCCTTGGCTGACGGGGACTTGTTGTGGACAATCCCTTTGGTGGGGGCAAGCGCCCTCTCATCCCTCCCGAGTACATCCTTGGCATCTGCCCTCCTGCCTCCTTGCTCGCCTGGGCCTTCTACTTGGCATGGGCACGCTCCAACAACAGTTTCTTGGCGTCCATTGGCACCTTTATAAAAGAAAGAAGATGAGTCAGTACCATGAAACGAGGACGAAGGTAACGTGTTAAAAAACTATGAAACCTCTCCTACCAAGGGGGTAGGGCTGAGCTCCGCGAACACCAGGGGAAACTCCTCCTCCACCAAAGGCTTGGCCTTGACTATCCCTAGCATGAGTAGGTGAGCTACGGCAACGGCCTCCTCATCGCAAAGTGAAGGGGGACACTTCTTGACTGTCGTGGAGGCCTCTCCCCACCTCGACCTAAACGACCAACCTTCGGGGCAAGAGGTGTAAAAGAATTTGCCCTTCCAGTTGTGGATGAACGTTGGATTATCAATGGGTCTCCCCCTCCGTGGCTGAAGGTAATACTTGCTGACCTCAGAAGAATGCTTCCTTGGCACAAACATGGCACGAAATAACTTCAAGGTCAACTCCACGTCCCGAAGTCGAGCCTACACCAACATGGCTACTATGGTCCTGATGAAAATGGGGACGAGCTGACCAATCGTGATGTCGTACCACTCTAGCAACTCCAAGATTAAGGGATGAGGAGGGAACCTAAGGCCGAACTCTAAAAAGTGTTGATATATACAAATTTCCCACTCATCAGGGGTCCACGGCCGGTCACCGACATCAAGAACCCTAAGCTGGTAGGACAGAGGTATATGAAACCTCCTAGCAAGGGCTTTAACTCACGTCCAGAGTGCTATCGAACTCTGAACGTTGAAGGTCAGCCATGGCCACTCCTTGAGTAGTGCTTTCGGCCATCGTCCCCGGGATGGGCTCTGAGATCCCCTCCCCCTCGGCTTGAGGGGACCCCTCCGGCTCCCTTGGCGTCACAGATCCGGTGCTCTCACAGAGAGGGCCATCACCTCGGTAGCTGCCCTCAGCACCCCTAGAGGCTACCCTCTCCCTCAGCACCATCACCTCTCACTGAAGGGGGACAACAGCCAGCAGACCTAAGGGAGAGAGGGGGGAAGGAATCTGAAGAGAGCTCCCTTCCGAACCAGCTGGAAGTTCATAGCACTCATGGCTAAAGTCAAAGTAAGACATGGTTCGAGGTGTTACCTAAAGACGAAGGAGAAAAAGAAGATGAAGAGTGTTCGCGGAAGATCTGGGAGCAGTGTTCATTTGACAGCAAGGGCGCCTAGCGACAAATGACGAAGAAAAATCGCCATTAAGGCCCCTATTTATAGAAGAATGGATGGCTCAGATCCCACCAGATCCGACGGTCGCGATCCCTCCGCCTTCGCTGACCATCTGTGGTGTGACACTCGATGCCCAGCCTCAGGGAGACGAAATGACACCAAGCAAACCAACGGGCCCGTTCATTAACCCACCTGTTTGGGTGCACAGGCTCGGTGGATGCGTGGACTGGTTCTCCTAGAGCTCTCGTCCCCCAACGAAAGGCTCTCCTTGCGCCAGACCCATATCGAGCACGACCCCGACATGTCAGCCCGCGGATCCCGTATCGTGCACGGCCCTAGACTGTCGCTGCGTGAGTACAAGGCACGTGCTCAACTCCGTCGGGCCCCTTTCACCGAATGCGATGCCATTGTAGGGTACATTCCATTGAATAAGCCAGATGACACCTACTAATATCGACACTCCCTTCGGTCGAAGCTAGAGCCCCTTTCAGACCCCCACCTCGGCTTTGGGAGTGGGGGCAAGTGATGTAGGCACAATCGGCTGGCCTATACAAGGCTGACGCATGTCAACTATAGGGCACCAGCTTAGGCTCACCATGAGGATGCTCGGGGCTACCCAATGCAAACAAGGCGGACCCAATCGCAGGGTGACACGTGGCTCTAGCAGAACTTCTCGCCAAGCCCTCGTACGTCTTTATCGGCATATGCTTTTTTGTGCCTTACTATATTTTAGAAATATTACATAAACTTCCCCTATATGTTTTAAAATGTGTTTAAACTCCCCCATACTTTCTGAAATTGGTAGAAACAACCTTTAGAAATATTACTTCAACTTCCCATGTGTTAGCACCCAATTTTTGCTTGGTCCCTTCTTTAAACCATCTTCTACATTTCGGATGCCCAATTGGACCATACCAATCACTTTAAAATAAGTGAAAAGGGAAGGAGGAAGTAAAGGCAAAAAAAAAAGGAAGAAAAGGGAAAAATCAACAAGGTTTTAAGAATTTCAGCTTCCTGATAACCCATGATCCAAGTTGTGCTAGTGCCTCGCATACCCTCGAGCCTTAGCCACATTTCTTCCTAATACTAAGACCTCCCTAATCAAAGATAAAAATAGGAACATGGAATCATATGACAAAGAAAGCATATCCCCATCCCCTTGCGGCAATGATGGGAGGAGTGAGTGGAGAGAAATAACAAGTAATCACACAGCTTGAAAGGGCAAAGTGAAAACCCGAAAGGGCGCTTTAAGTAAAAGTTTCAAGTCGTGGCAAGACCCAATTTCGTCGGCCCGGATGAAAACTAGTAATGGCTCCAGTGTGCAACAATTAGGTGACACCCAGGCTCAGTGAAAACCCAGATCAGGGCACTGAGGGAAAAAAAGGGTAAAAAAAAAGAGAGAGAGGAGTCCAGATTATTAATAGGTCAGGGAATCCTATCACTAGTAGGTTCTTTCCTCTATTCTATGATTGCAAATTCTTTTCATTCTTTAGTTCTCTAAGAACCTTACTTCAGTGTTTGATACACCTCCTAATTCTGAGAATTATAGTGGGACTAAAGTTAAAAGGGTTCACGACTAGACAAAGTTAACCTTGACCTTTGCCCCTCTTCTAAGGTTATGCACCCACAACTTTCCTTCAAAAAAAAAAAAGAAGAGAGCAAAATCCAAAAATAGAAAAATCAAATACCAATATCAAAGTCATCAAATTCATCAAAATCAAATTATCAAATTCATCAAATATCAAAATCAATTCATCAAATATCAAAGTCATCAAATTCATCAAAATCAAATTATCAAATTCATCAAATCATCAAATAATCAAGTATCAATTATCAAATTATCAAATTCATCAAATATCAAAATCAATTCAATCAAATCATCGTTCAAAATCAAATTATCAAATTCTACAAATATCAAACTCAACTCATCAAATATCAAAGTCATCAAATTCATCGAAATCAAGTCATCAAATTCATCAAATATCGAAATAATCAAATCATCAAATTCATCAAATATCTAATATCGAAATCAAATTATCAAATTCATTGAATATCAAAATTATGAAATCATCAAATAATCAAATATCAAAATTAATTCATCAAATCAAAATCAAATATCAAATATTAAATTTTGAAATTCATCAAATATCAAATATTACATTCATTAAATATCAAAATTATCAAATCATCAAATATCAGATGTCAAATTCATCAAATACCTAATCAAAATCAAACCATCAAATCATTAAATATCAAATATCGAATGTCAAATATCAAAATGAAATCATCAAATTCATCAAATATCAAATCATCAGATATTAAATTCATCAAACATAAAGTCAAAATCAAATCATCAAATATCAAATATCAAATTCCTCAAATATCAAAATTATCAAATAATCAAATATCAAATTCATCAAATCATCAGATTGTCAAATATCAAATATCAAATCATCAAATTATCGAATAAAAAATCAAATACAAAATTATCAAATTCGTCAAATATCAAATTATCAAATCATCAAATATCCAATAACAAATTCAACAAACATCAAAGCATAATCAATTGTCAAATTCATCAAAATTATAAAATACCAAATCATCAAATATCAAAGTCATCAAATCATTAAATATCAGATATCAAACATAAAAAAAATCAAAACTATCTAATTCATTAAATCATCAAACACCAAAATACCAAATATCAAAAATCAAAACCATATAATCAAATTCATAACAAATTCATCAAATACCCAAGCTATTAAGATTGAAATTATCAAATCAAATTTATTAAATAACAAACCTCAAAATTATCAAATTAAAAGGATTAACATAAATTGCCGAATATAAAAAAAAAATTGAGAATAAGACACATCAAATAGAAAAATCCATTAGATGATAAATTTAAAAACCAGGTTTTCCAAAGTCACAAATATTCAAATCGTCAAATTCAAATCCAGTTAACAATGATAAAATTATCAATGACTTCTTCTGGGATGACACAAGTTTAATGTTTGTGTGATGGTTGCATTTACCCGCTAAGGCCTGGGATGGTACTATGCCTTCCAGGCGAGGGTATTGCACTATATCAAAAACCTTTAGGTGCTCCTTTTTTCTTTGTTGTTCAGCAGCTCGCTACCTCCAATAAAGAGGGGCAACTATTAGTACTCAATTTTTGCTCGATCCCTTCTTTAACCCATTTCCTACATTTTGGATGCCTGATTGGACCACACCAATCACTTTAAAATATGCCTAAACCCTAAGAAACCAAAATTTAGCCCAAATGCCCATAAATCCATCGCTAAATCTACTTGATTCCCTTTTGATGGTCTTGATTATGCCACATCACCATACCTTATCCCCGATCAAAATCCATCACCTGAAACAAAATCCTCAAACAACCAATCATGCAAAAATTCTAACCACAAATTCTTGGATTTAGCCAATCATCCATCAGAGATTTCATTTCGACGCACATAACACTACGACGCTCCTTGAACCTAAAACTCGTGATCTGTACACACCTAACATGATCACAACCTCATAATATCAATTCATACCTACCCACCAAATTTGATCGCAAAATTCCCTCTTTGACCTAACATCAAGCCTGTATTCTGTTTTGACGAATCTTATTGATTAAAAGCTCACCTGTCGCAAACCTCCATCATCCAAGCCCTATCTGACCAATAAGATCCACCACCATGTTCAGTGAACCATAGAATCCTAGCACGTCAAATTTCACAACTAAACACCTCAATTTGACCGTTGAAAAAGTAAGATTCCATTATGGGTCCTCTCGTTGATTGAAAAACCATAAGCTAAGACCATGATCTGAACTAAATCAGTCAATTTACACCTCTGATCAAGGATCCATCACTTCCATTAGATTTGGGATATTTGAAAATGCCTACCCACCAAATTTCATTCCAAAATTCCCCCGTTTGACTCTTCATCAAACAAAGATTCTATTTCAATAAATCTTATTGATCCGAACTTATCATCCACAAATCTCAATCTTCCCAACCCCGTTTTTCTAATCAGACCTCACCACTATGTTCAAAGGCCAAAAAAACTCCAACACACCAAATTTCATTACCAGATTCATCCGTTTGACCATTAAACTAGAGAGATACCTTTTTGATGCACCCGATTGAACCGCCACATCAGCTGTCCAAACTTGGATCTTAAGTGGGTGGGGACTAATGATAGATCCTTACTTAATCCCATTAAAACATTTGGACCAGGGATTTTGAGCCTAATAGGCTTAAAAAACCCAAAATGCCAAACAAACCCCTACTTAAAATCAAGAAAAGATAAAATAATATTTAAAAGTTCTTCAAATTTACGTTTTTTGCAACTGTCAGCCCCAAATATGGGGCTGCAACGTCTGGCACGCCCCAATCCCTCATTGGATGCACAAAACCCATGAGAAACCACCCAAAATCGAGAAGATTTGTTGCACAAAGAAGGAAGGGTCAACTGCAAGCCCATTTCTCTTAAAATCCTTATCCATTTCTTTGAAAAAACTCTGCTTAGCTACAAACACTGTAGCTGGACGAGTTTCAGATCCATCTCCCTCCATTTTCTCTACAAATAGAGACTTAGCTTAAGCTTGAAAAGGGGAGAGAGCTTTCCAACTCTTATAACACTCCCAACTTGCTTGAAATCTCGGTATCCTTGTAGCTAAGCTCAAGCCTCATCCTCTGTTTTCCAATCTCAACACCAGAAACGCCTAGCCTAGCTCCTGCCTTGTTCTATTTTCATTTGAAATCCTTTCAGCTGCTGGAAAGCTTGTTTCGAGGTCGTACACGAGAGGTAAGCGTCTCATTCCATCATCTCTTTGCTTTTAGTTTAGTTCCAGGTTGCTTAAAACTCTAAAATCTTGGGAAATCTACATCCCCATCTTCCTCCGGATTGAGAAAAAGAGGTAGAGAGACGAGGGTCTTAAGGAAACTAGTACTTAAGACCTGATAACATCACCTCAAATCAATCCTGGGCAAATATGAGAACATTTTCGCCAGATTTCAGAAGCTTTGGACAATCTTGTTAGCACGTGTTTCTACCAGAATTTGAGCCTAAATTATTCCCATAGTGGCTGCTATAGCAGCTTGGAGAGAGGGGTGCCTAACACTTTCCCTCTCCCAATCCTTTGAACCCAAGGCCTTTCGATTCAGTGCCTTTCCTTGGCAGAGAACGGAGTCACTATCAAGGCTAGTAAACCGTTTTTCAAACTTGAAAGTGAGGGTCCATTTCCTCTAAAAAATGGGTGGTGACTCCTACTCCCTTTGAGCTGGCCATGAACTTCTTGGAGCCCACACAAGGCACCCTCCACAAGGTAAGGGATTTGAAAAACCTTTGTGATCTCTAGTGCTCTCTCCTCTAAGGACTTAGCACTATCTGAAACCTCCTCGACTCCGGACTTGCTACTTACCTTATACACATACTAACTTGATTGTCGGAGTCCTTGCCACGGGTTCTCACCCGAGGCCTCTAACATCTTCTTCCTTGCAGAACCACTACCGAGAGCTCCTCTAGAGCCACCCGTGCACGCAAATGAACAACCACATCTCTTCTTTCCTTAGTACCAGCCCTCGACCTCCACAGTATCCGAAGGAGCAATCCACCTCGGCCTTGACTCCTCTCCTCTAGACCCTCAAAGCTTTTGACCTTTTCTTTTCTTTTTTTTTTAAACCAACCATCTCGGATCAAGTTGGTCTAGTTTGGTCGGTTTATAAACTTTTATGAGCAGCCCTATTATTAGGTCATTAACTTGCTTAAAAAAACTATTAGTCCTTAACGACATCATTTGTTATTTAGTGAGATAAGTTTTTTCCTTTTTTTTGTTGAAAAACAAAGCCTAGACACAATTCATTTAATTAGACAGGAGACAAATCATTTACAATGGAAGACTCTAAAAAGGATCAAGAATATAAGGCCAAGTTTGCATTCTGCAAAGTGTATGACTAAACTTTGAAACTATATATACAACATAATTTGCATCTCTGGGTATGTATTTCACCTAGCATTGAAGAAGGTAAACTAAGGTACTTCTGCAAGCACTGCTTGCTTAGTTACTCAAACATTTTTTTCTTGTAATTGATAATAGGCAATTTTGTCATTCTAATCATTTTGTCATGCAACTCAAAAGCAAAAAAAATGTGCTTCATCATGAAAATGGATCTATCAAAAGAATATTCTTGGGCTGCAATGGATAATATTAATTGCCAAGTGGAGATTTCGAAATGAGGGGAACATTAGGTTTTGGATTGACAATTGGGCTAATGTTGGTCCAGTCATAAATCTGGTACAACTTAGAGACCAAAGGGGCCTAAATTCAAAACTCAAGAATATGATTCGATAGCAAGAGAAAAATTCGAATTGAGGAACATTAGGATTTATTTATTTTAATCAAATGAAGTTGTTCAATATCCATTATTAATGCTTACATCCCAAATAATCCCCAAGAGGACAAATTGCATGGGCCTATACCAAAATGGAAAATTCTCATTGAAATCAAATTAACGACTATCAAACTCTCCATCTCATAATGAGGAGAATATTGGAAGGCTGAAAAGGCCAATAAGAAAGTTGAACATTCAGCCTAAAATTAAAATCTTCATGCGGTTTTCCATCATGAATAAACTATCAACTAGATCTAAATTAAGAATTCAAGATCAACATTAACGTTCAATCAAATATGGCATACTGACTTAGGAAATTATAAATTAGTTACACATCTATCATGCATCTTGCCAACTTCCTTTTTAACGGCCTTGATCCAATATATTCATTGCCTCAAAATCATTAGAATACAATCAATTAGCAAATCACTCTTTTGACACAGTCCACAAGACAAATGAAAACCTCAAGATCAACATTGATGTCCAATCTAATATGGCATATAGACATAAGAAACTATAAATTAATTACACATTCACCATTCATCATGCTGGCTCCCTTTTAACGGCCTTGATCCAATGCATCCATTGCCTTAAGATCATTAGGATACAATCAATTAGTGAATCCTACTACAAGTTTACAACAATCAACCTTGAAAGTGCTAAAATTCCATTATGATGACCCTAATTTAGAAAACCTAGATTAACCGTTTATCTTTTAAATCAAAACCATCAATTTGACTCCTCATTTTAATCTATGCCTATTCTCCAAATTTCATTTTAAAACTTCTCTATTTTAACAAATCTCATCGATTAGAGCTTATCGTCCACCATCTTAGCTTCATTTGACTGATCAAACCTCACCATTGTGTTTAGAGACCCAAAAAACTCCAACACATCAAATTTCATAACCAAACTCCTCCATTTAATCGTTAAAAAGTGAGATTCCAGTTCATACCGTCTTGTTAACTGATAAACCATTGACCCAAAGATAACCTCTGATCAAAGATCCATCACTTCTATCAAATTCAGGACATTCAAAAATGTTTACCCACCAAATTTCATCCCAAAATTCCCCTGTTTGACTCTTCATCAAATAAATATTCTATTTCAGCAAATCCCATTTATTCGAACTTGTCAACCATAGATCTCCATCATCCCAATCCTATTTGGCCAATCAAACCTCACCACTATATTTAGTGACTCAAAAAAACCCTAGCACATCAAATTCCACGTCCTAATTCACTGGTTTGACCGTTAAACTAGGAAGATGTCATTTTGACGCATAGGATCGAAACGTTACCTCATTTATTCCAACATGAAACCTCAAAAGGGAGATGGTTGATGTCAAACCCATTATTGACTTGTTCAAACACCTGGACCAATGAAATTGAGCTTAATAGACCCAAAAAGCCCTAAAACCCAAAGATACCCCCACTTAAAATTGAAAAAAGACAAAATCACATTTAAAAATTCATTAAATTTACATTTTCCACCATTGTCAGCCCCAAATATGAGACTGTCATGACAGGAACGCCCCAAGCTCCCAGTGGACATACAAAACCTGTGAAAACCACTACGAAATTGAAGAAAGCCTTTCACCAAAGAGGAAGGCTTGAATGAACACCATTTTCTTTGAAAAATCTTTACTTATTTATGTAAAAAAATCTATGTTGAATCGTAAACACTGTAGTTGAACGAGTTTCAAACCTCTTCCTCTCCCTTCCTCTATAAATACAAACCCAACTCAAGCTTTCGAGGGAGGAGGCCCCTAGAGAGAGAGAGAGAGAGAGAGAGAGAGAGAGAAGGGAGGACGGGGAAGAGAGTTTTCTCCCCGCTCATATACTACCTCCTATTTACCCGAAATTCGGAGGTACTCTGAACCTTAGACTCCAAACTCGCATCATCAATTTTCAAGCGGAAGTTATTGTAACTAGAAGTACTCCCTAGCTCAAGAACCCATTTAAACTTCATATTATTTCATCCCTAGTTGCTGGAAAACTTTTGACAAGGTACATACGAAAGGTAAGTCTTTCATTTTAATTTCCAAACCTAATTTCGTAATCTCTGTTTTTTTCTTAGCTTTTTCTGTGTTACTTGAAGTTTTGGAATGTTGGAGAACCATCGTTTGTAATTTCTTCTTAATTGAGAGTAGAGGCAGAGAGGTGAGTGTCTTAGGGAAATAAGTACCTAAGACTCGATAACACCACCTCAAAATCGATCTTAGAAGAAGTTGAAAGCATGTTCCTCAAAATTTAAGAAATTCCTGCAATCATTTCTATTTTTTTTTTCATTAGAAATCAAACCTAAACAACTCCCGTATTGAATTGCTACAACAGCTTGGAGAGAGGGGTGCTTAATACCTTCCCTCTCCTAATCGTTGGGACCCAAAATCTCTTAGTTGTGTGCCTTTTCCCATGGAGAATGAAGTCACTATCGAAGACAAATCGATTTCTCAAATATGGAAATGAGGGCCCCGTTCCTCTAAAAAAATGGGTGGCGACTCCTACTTTTTGAACCAGCCACGAGCTTCCCAAAGCTCACACCATGGGCCAGACCTCTAAAGTATCCTAAAGGTAGCAAGCATGGCCTAACCCAACATGGCATGGCCTGCCAAAAGCACATGCCTTCCATGGACTGTTTCGTGCTAGCCTGACACAACTTGATTTACACCTCTAATCAAAGGTCACTGTAAGAAAATGGGTCTATAGCTATTGTAATGTAGCCACGGACATAAAAAACGGTACTTAAAGCATTGGCTATTGCTACGGACATAAATTGTCCAGGGCTAAAACTTGATATATAGCTACGGTCAGGTTGTCCGTAATTAAATGTCACGCTGCCCGTGGCTAAAACCTATTTACAACCACGGATTGTAACATTGTAGCTATAAGTTGTAAAAGATTGAAATTGACCTATAGCTACGGACACATATAAGTAAAAATCAATATGTTCATGGTTAAAGGCTATTTGTAGCTATAGCCACATATAAGTAAAAATTTGTTGCTATAGGTTATAGAAAGGTGAGGTTATCCTTTAGCATCAGTTGTTTTGGTTGAGGATAAATAACACATTTTCATTGTCTAAAAGTTATAAGTCATATAAATATGATTCACAAAATTAAATTTCCACTGTTCTATTGCACATTTGCACCAACATCTAAAAAAGCAAAACACCTCTAATAAAAAATACTATTAAAAATTGAAATTTTCTACTTTTTCTAACATCCTAATGTGGAGAATATTATTTTAAAATTTTAGTGTTGCATTTCGTGAAATGATAGCTGACAATTTTATCCCTAAGGAGGAGAATATATTGTAACTATTTAATAAATTGATTAGCATATAATATAAAATGGTTAAGAAATAATAAATATATTAAAAAGTTAACAAAAATAAATAATTAATAAAAACTATAAACTAGTAAGTAATTAGTAAATTATTAAATAGCAACATAATGGATGAAAACTTAATAAATAATTAATAATTAATAATTTATAATTTATAATTTATTAGCTATTGTCAATAATTAACTAATTATTAATCACCAAATAATTATTAGTAATTAATAAATATTATTCTTATTATATCATTATTAGCGAATAACAATAATAATTAATGATTATTCATTAACAATAAATTAATTAACAAATAAATTATTAATATTTTCATAAGTTAATTATTAACAAATAAATAATTTATATACACTAGACCAATCAATCAAACTATAGTTAAACCATAACCAACCCTTATCCCATTCGATTATACCCCCAACCCTGTTCTCTCCAAAAAAAATTGGGCAAAACTATCCACCTAGCCGATCTAACTTAGGAACCAACCAATATTATTATTATTATTATTATTAACCTTTTAATGATTTAACAATTAGTTTCGAAAGATATATTGTATATTTTGCATATAATAATAAAATAACAATAATAATAATAATAATAATAATTATATTATTATTATTATTATTTACCTTTTAAAGATTTATCAATTAGCTTTGAAATTAATTAATTTTAAAGTTAATTTGAAAATGACTATATTAATTCAAATGTATTTTTTATTAGTTAAAAATTATATTTTTTTTATAAATAAAATTTGAATTTATAAATTAAATTAATTTTAAATAGATACTAAATTAATAAAAAAGTATTTTCCATATAATTCTCTCTTAAATTGCATTAATTTATTCTATAATCCAAAAAATATTGAATCAAATATTACATTGGCAAAATCAATTAGATTTGGTTCAGTTGGTTTTGAAAAACCGACCTATTGACAATCCCAAATGAGAGGGGTTTATTCAATTTGAAACCCCCTCCCGACCTCTACTCTCTCAGTCTCTCTGCCACCACCAAAGTTGCCATTCACCACACCGTCCATTGTGGTGGCTTATCTCTATTAATTGAGCCCTAATCTCAACCTCTATCTTTCTCACTTAGCACCACCACCACCACCATCCATTGCTCTGGCCACCAATTCGATAGCCCTCGTCCGCTCCGACCACCCATTCGGCGTTGTCTGAAGCAGTTCTAGTTGAGATCGAGTAATCCACGGTAATTTGTATTTTTTCTTCTCTGAGTCTGTTTGGTTTTTGTGATTTCTTGGCCGCCAATGTCACTGTGGATGTGGAAAAATTTGTTTTTGGTTTTTTTCCTTGATTTTTTCCATTTTAATATAAATATAGTTTGAGTTCTTTCTCAATCCCTTATTTGTATATCTTTTCCAGCTTCATTAGTTGTATTTCTACGATTACCATTCCTCATTTGAGGTGGAACCGCTATTTGGTTAGGCTTCCAAGCCGATACTCTTTAAATATTTTTCTCTCCCACTCGTCCTCTAAATGCTACCACCAACACCTTTTGTATGAATCCATTAATCCCTTGTGATCGTAGCGTACAAAGACCTCTTTATTCTAAATTTCTTATCTTTCACATCTTACACCTATATTGCTCTCTCTCTCTCTCTCTCTCTGGAACCTCATTAGGTTTCCTCCGTATGTGCAGGGAGGGGTTCAATGTTTATATAACTATCTTTATTTATTAAGATTTTCCTAATCATCAAGTTTATATTCGTCAGTATTTAAGATTTACTCTTTTTCTAAATTCCATTTAAATCCTCAACACTTCTGTGATTGGATTTTATCAGCCTATGCAGTCAGTTGTATCTAATTATTTTGTCTTCATGTTAGGTCTCATTTTCAGTTTTGAAATGACTAGATATATATATATATATATATATATATTTGCTTATGCTCTATCCCTTATTATAGCTGGTGAAGGTAAAATTTTTGCTCTGTTTACGAGTGCTTCTATATGTTTATATTGTGGGCGTGCAAACACATGCATAGTTATTAATGGTGAAGTGTTTCATTTCTTTTGTTGAAGTTGATGAAAAGTGAAAGATATAAACTTTTACACTTGTGATGTTGTTTAAATGATAAAATCCCCTCCAAGTAGTGTGGGAGCAAACCCACAAAAAGGTTGTCCATGTTATGGCTAGTAGGAATCACATGCACCATGCTCTGCCCCATTCCCTGATTCCCCTGTCCTATAATATGCATTACCTAAAAAGAAAGAAACAAAAAAATTGATAGCCTGACATTCATGCCCAAAAATTGTGGCTCATATTTAATTGAAGAATAGACCCCAAATCCCCTTTATCAAGGTTTTCCTTTGCTTCTAACATTCTCCCATTGGGTTCCCCTTTCTTCTTGAAGTGTATAGCATTTGCATAACAAAGTTTGATATCTCGATTCTAATTTAGTAGATACCTATCCATTTTAGGAATGGAGCAACCTTTTGAAGTAAGGCCTTTTTGAGACATTCATTAGATGATTTCCTCTTCCTACCCTCAATAGCAGAATCTTTCTAGTTGGCACTATTAAAGCTTTGACTATATTGATTTCAGTAGATATGGATCGTTCACCTTAGTTGTTGCTACATATTTCATTGACAATAAGATATACTTGAGTGAAACTTAGGCCTTGTTTTTTACAACTTTTTAACTTACCCAGATAAATGTTAACATTTACCTTGGTCTTTTCACTTACCCATGTCCTTTTGGTTGAGGATCAGTGCAATAAAACAACCCATGGATGTTCTGTATGAGAACTTCTTTTCAACACTTTCTTACTAACTAAACCTGAGGCCTGGGGCCCCCATTTTGATTCTTCTCCAGTTCTACTTCTTGCTAAAGCATTTGTAAGGTTGTTTGTAGATCAATGGATCCACTTGAACAAGTAGTTCATGTCGGAAACTGTAGTCTTTGCCTCTCTAGTGAAATGTCCACTTGGATGTTGTCTTTAACTAGCAATTCGACATTTTTATTTGTCATTAAAAATATTTAATTAATTATAGATATAAAGATATAAAGATGAACCATAAATATTTAATTAATTATAGATATACAGATGAACCATAAAAGGCTTGAATCCTTCAAATGCCTTTATAGTACTACCACCTTCTTCATTTAAAACTGATTCCAATTAAACAAAATAACTTTCTAATTAAAACCATCATAGCCTTTAAAATTCATAGTCTAAATGCTTTAAAGGAATGGGCTATTCTGATTCCAACTGTTTGGTTGGACGGAATCGGAATTCCATTCTCATTCCTGCTTGAATGGCATTCCCCCATTTGAGGGAATGACCATTCCCTGCCCCTTCCCTTGGGAATGAAATCCCATTCCTGCTTATTCCAATTCCCATTCCCATTCCTGTCTGAATCAAATAGACTATGGGAATAGACCATTCCAACTCCGAAGGATTTTGATTCTAATTCCAACTGCAAACCAATCAGGCCCTAAGATAATTGGATGGATGATGTATCTACAACATTTTGATCAAAGATGATGAGAACAGATCAACAGGAGCGGCAACCACCTTCCTCTCTCATCCTGTTTCCTAAATTCCATTACTAAGTAAAATATTTTTATTTAATTAATGCTAATACCTCAGCCAACTTGGATTTGTATGGTGTTACTTGCAGGGCTTTCCAACAAACCATTGGTGAATTGAATACCATAGAAAATCAGGAAGGAGGTCAGGAGGAGATAGGGAACAATAATGTAACGTTGGGCATGAATGAAATTGATAACCTCAAGGATGTCATCTTACATTCTAAGGGTTTGATAATTGCATCTAGGCTCTTGGTTAGTAAATGGTTCCTCTTGTTTACAAAGTCCTTGATGAATCCCCCTCACCCACACCTTTTCAGGTAAACACTCTTCAAGGTGGTCCCACTCCACTTGCGATCAGACTTTTTAGATAGGAAGCATCCTTGAAGGAAATCAATAATGTTGAGATGCTCAAATAAAGACAGACTACTTGGTTCTTCTCCCTCGTGTATGCATCATCTACTTGAAGAGCAGTGAGAATGTCAATCACTTGTTCCCATCTTACCATTTCAATTCAGTCTACAGATACATAGAATTATTTGATTTCCTTTTTTGGTTCGTCTATGTCCCCACTGGTGGATGATCATTTTTCTTCACATCAAATCACATTAAACACTGAGAAGCAACCTCTTATGGCAATGCACTAGGAAAGTGGTATGCTGTGGGGGGTTCAGAGTGAAACGAACTAATGGATTTTTATAAAACAAGCAGTAGGATGTGGATTTCATTGATTTTACCATGGCTATTTTGGGAGGAAAGTGGTGCTGGGTGTTGACAAAAGGGAAAATTAAACGGGCTAAGTTAAATGCTATTTCGGGAGGATTGCTCCCAGTTGCAAGCTACATGACATGACAACAAGTGAATTAAGATTGGATGATCCCAGAGAAAGGATGGTTAAGACTGAACTTTAATAATTGATGCCTAGGGAATTCGGGACCATCAAGAATAGGTGGAATTTCCAGAGACCAAATTGGTTCCATCTCATTGAGATATTCTTGAACAGTCAGTGTAGGTAATTCCTTGGGGGCTAAACTGATACATGGTCTTTAAAGACTTGTAGTGATTGGGTCGTTTATATGAAGGAACTAAATGTGAGCACCTAGTTATGGTAGGTCTTCAAGACACTTCTCTTTTAGTTTTTAGTGCTGGTAGGTTCTTCATTTTACTTGAGAAATAATTTGGCTGCATTGCAAAGATGGCTTACAAATTGTAGAATTATGTTTAATATTTTTTACAGAATAATAACTACAAATTGAGAAGGTTTTTTGAGTTAATGTTGCAATTTGTTTGTATCAAGGTTCAAAGTATCAATACTGGTTGATTGACCAGTATCAGCCCTTTTTTTAACTTCCACTTTTTTTTTTTTTTCAATTTTGGTTCAGAGGGGCCGGTTTAAGTCCCGGCTACCTTCTGAACCAGGCCTTGACCCGATACAATATGTATCAGCCGATACATAACGATTTTTTGAACCTTGGTTTGTATTATAAATTGTTTGAATGGTAAATTCATAAAATCACTTCATGGAATTCCAATTTTTCTTTGTTGTATTTTTATAGGTTGAACGGAAGGAGCAACTTTAGATGCTTGGATGGACATATTGGATCATATTTTCAAATATTAATTGTAGTTTAATCTTCAAGCAATTTGAAATTTATAATGTATTTGAAACCTATGGATGTATGCAAATTGTACATGAGATGTAACTTTTTTACTTTTTATAATGTAATTTCTATTATTAGAAATTTTGTAATGTATGAATGAACATATCTTTACTATATATAACAAATGATTCAAGTTTTTGTATTTAAAATTTTGAACAAATATATAATATTTAGCAGCGATCATAATTGCCACTATTGATCTAAAAAAAATAACACCATAGGGTTGCAACAATGGTTGAGATATGGTTATAGCAGCAGTATTATGATATAGCTTCGGACACAAAATCCGTAACTAGACCGTAGCTTTTGGACTTGTAGCTACAGTTTTGTCCATGGTTAAAAGTCTATTTTCATGTAGTGGGTGGAGGGAGCATCAACCTAGAATGCCCGTTATGCATGGAATCTATAGAATTAGTAGAATATCTATTCATATAACGTAGGGTCGCTAGAGAAGTTTGGATGCTTGTGGATCAAATGGGTTATTGCCAAGCCCAAGTGAAAGATTCAATGACTAGATTTTAAGAAGCAACAACCATAAAAAATACAAATGTGAGAAAGTTGTAATGCTCCTTTGGAACATACGAAAATAAAGAGAGATAATATAATCTTCAACGGTCATAGTCCTTGCCCTTGCAATTGTGATTTATTATGTGACAATGGGACCTAAGTTCCTATTAATCTAACATTTTCATCAAGTTCGTAGGTTAAAGAGAAGTTCATCGTGTTAAATGACGCCCTCTTAATGAAAGACAACTGAAGACAAATTTTGATGCATCAACTCATCGGAATGGGATGACCGTGACTGCTTGGGTAGTAAAAGACCACTTGGACAAAATTCTAGCTTAGGGACTGACAAGTTAGTTAGATGTCAAATCATAAAGACAAAAGCATTAACAGAAAAATGCTATTATAATGGCTTTAAACTTTGAGCATAATGATAATGATACCATCATGAAAGGAGATTCCAAAATAATTATTGAAGCCTTTAACCTCAGATGATGCACCGCATGGAATGTTGAGATGATTATCTAAAACCCAAGGAAGTTGGTTAAAATAAGTGGAAACATGTTCTTTATGAAGCTAATTGTTGGGAAGATAGATTTCATTACTAGTGATAGTGATAGAGAATTAAGATCGGATTTGCAACTATGCATTGGAAATATTAAATATAGGAGATGTTCTCAATGCACGGCTGCGATACATTGCGAGGTTGGTGTGAGGTGCACTTTGTGAGTCCATAGAATTAGACGTTTGGTTTTGTGGGGTAGCTCTACCCCTTGCCTTTGTTAAAGCCTTTTTTCTATTGCAACAAAAAAAAGGATCAATAATAAATTACATAACCAGTATTCACCTTTGTTAAAATTTCTTGTCCAAATGATACTACATAAGGAAATCTCTTGTGCTTGTAGGTAGTTGTTCATTGAGAGATGTTTACGATGTGTGGTTGTGGGTAAATGTGAGAAGGAAATTGTAATACCCAAGATTAAAAAAGAAATAAAAAAGAGGCAACTAATGAGTAGTGGGAGAAGTGGGTAAGTACATGACTATAGGAGCGGGTAGTTGTTAATATTTTTTTTTTATTGAGTGAACATTAAAAAAAAATATAAAAGAGGTGTTAAGAGAGGAAAAAGAAATCTAATCTTTTTATTAGCTAATCAAAGTTTTCTTTTGTCAGATGTAAGCGAAGATGAAGACAATCTATCATTTGAAAATCAAGGTGGGAATTAATATCATTGATTCTTTGGTATCAAATCACTCTTTAGGTAAAGTCTTTTCCTCCCTTGATTTTTTCATTTTTTTTTTTTGTTTTTTGTTTTCTTGCATATTGAACATAGAATAAGGGTTTTTCACTGGATGCTCATCTTCTTCCTACTTTTTGGAAAGGAAAATAGTTTTGATAGAAACCCTACATCACTAGAATTCAATCAAATCAAACCTTGTGTCTTTTGAATTTGTATATTAAATTTTGGATTGGAACACAGTAGACATTAGCCAAATTTAGGCCACCAAAAATCAACCTTCCAACAATGTTTTTGACTAGATTTTGGTTCTAAGTTATAGCTCTCACTAAGATCTTCAAAACGGTAAGTAGAACTCCTCATTTGGACATTTGAATTGAAAGTTATGATTTTTGGAAGTTGGTGTCCTAAATATGTTAAATCAAGGAATTCTAGAAAAATTTAGCAACCAACTAAAGGGATCACCTAGTTCTCTTTGGTTGCAACTGATGTTTAAATTGTACTGTGCTACAAGATCTTTACAATGATAGGTCACACTTATGAAACAGATAATTGGGTTAGAAGTTACATGTCTTGGAAGTCAGGTCCACGAACATAAAAAATCAGGAAATTCTGGGAATGTTGGTTGAGAACCAACTTTATGTTATCGTAAATCATTCATTTCGTGATTTCTCTGAATGAGACTCGATTCTAATTTGTAATATTTGTGAGAAGTTTATGTTGGAATGTTGATCTCTTATTTTAGGTGGTCGGAGTGTAAAGTTAGAAGTACCAAAATTTGATCATGTAAATATGCAAGTTAAAAACTAGACATTTGAAAATCTCAAAACCTAAGCTAGTAAACTACCTTAGGTTAAATAGAACAATACAAAAAGCTAGAAGCATATGCATCATGAATTTAGTAATATTGATATTGAAATTAGAGGTAACAATTACTCATTGGTTTATAGGCTTTTGGATATACAATGACTTACTTTTATTACTACTTTGGATTCAATGTATTAGGTAAGTGACTTTTCATCTTCCAGTTATTTTATTATTATTATTTTTGGATGATAAATTAAATTAACAATTAATTTCTTGGTTATATATGTGTATTGCTTTTATGTTTATTTGAATAAGGAATCGAGCATGTGCAAACTTAGGATATTATGAATTTGGAATATAAGTGAATTTTTTTTTACTATGTGGTACATTGATAATCATTTCAAAAATTCATTTGTCACTAAATTATTCTTTAGGGGGCATTCTTTTTTTTCAGATTTTGAGAGGGGGGAAGTTGTTCAATGGGTTTTTGGTTCCCATTGACCAAAAATCCCATGTTCTTTTTTCAGATTTATGTGGGGACTAGAGAATGTTTATTTTCCTGGGTAAGTAATACCCATCTCGTAGGTGGGTAAATAACTTTCCCACCTAGGGGGAAAGTTGCCAATACTTGAATGGGACAAAAATAACCCTTTTAATAATAGATTTTTATGGATAAAAAGGTCATTGCCTTATTTACATGAGAAATAAAAGAACATGGGTAAACGCATTTACCCAAGTAAGTGTTTACTAGGAAAAACTTAACCAGGTAACTGCACTTACTTGGGTAAGTAACTTACCGAAAAGTTATTATTGTTGTTATTCTTTATTTACCTATATTATTATTGTTGTTAAATTCGTTTTATAAGGCTCATGCATGGATTGATGTATCTATTATATTCTAATGATACGTGATTACGTTCCGAATACTATCATTGGAGATAAAATTTAATTTTTCTTTGAAAAATAGTAACTCCATCCTCTACCTAAAAGATACTTACCAAGAGGCTTTAAAATCTTCTACATTGGGAGAGGGAAGGTGTTAGACACCCCTTTCTTCAAGCTGTAAATGACAATCCAATATGAGAGTTATTTAGGCCCTCAACTTCACAAAATTTGAATCAATACAAATGGAGTAAAATTTGTGAATAGGATCCCTTCTAATATCTCTTAATCTCAGTTTTAAAGGGATGTTATTAGGAATTAGGTACTAATTTTCCCTAAATCCTTCGCTTCTCTCCTTCTAATTCTGAGGTTATATAAACCTTGAAGAAGAGCTTTCATAGCTTTAGAGCCTCAATCTCAATCAATCTAAAATCAAACTAAAAGATATTTGAAAGGAAACTAACGTGAGAATTGATTAGCAAGAAAAAAAAAACTAACAATGTAGGTTAAGAAACTTACATATTTGGTGTCGCCTTGACTAAACTTTATAACAGTAATTTCAGAGCCTGAGAAAGACACCTTTTGAGATTTTTAAACAAAGGAAGATCTTGAAATTGCTCCTTGATGAAAAAGAGTGGATATTTGAGATGGACTTTGTCTTTCTTGAAGGCTAGGACATGAACACAAGGAGAAATAGGGCATTTTTGATGAATTTTAATATAAGATTTGAAAATTTTCTCAAGTTCTTTACTGAAATGGTTGAGGATTGGCTGGAGCAAGTTTGAAACAAACTTACCACATTTCAAGGTTTTAGACATGCTTGAGCATGCAAGAAAACCCAGAGAACTCAACCTATCTTACTTTTACAGAAGATCTCTAAGGGTTTTATCAATCAATCCAAGATTTTAGTGATTTTCCTAGGGTTTCTCATGCCCAATGGGGTGATTTTCGAATCTGTTCATGTCAAGTTCAAATTTGACTTGCCAATGGCTGAATGAAGTGGCCATAATGGCCCTTATGTCAATTTCTAGGGTCAAGAGGGGTTATTTTGGGTTTTTTTAGGTTCTTTTGGTCTACTTGGTTTGTCCTAATTAGTCTAATGGGCTAGGGGGATTAAGTGAAGGTCTGACATCAGCCCTCACTCTTTTAAGGTCTTAAGGTGAAACAAATGAAGTGGTGATTTAATTTGGTTCATCAAAATAAAATCTTTCTAGTTCAACGATTAAACGAGTGAATTAGGCCGTACAATTTGACATGTTGGGGTTTTCTAGGTCTTTGAATACAGTGGTGAGGTCTGATTGGTCAAATAAGGATGGGATGAAGATCAATGGCTTGTAAACTCTGATTAACGGGATTTGTTGAAACATAATCTCTATCCAATGGAAGTGATGTATTTTTTATCAGAGGTATGGATTGAAAGATTTGGTTCGGGTCTAAGTTTTAGCTTATGGTTTATTAATCAATGAGGAGGCTTGAAATAGAATTTTACTTTTTTAACGGTTAAATAAAGGAGTTTGGTCGTAAAATTTGATGTACTGAGAGTTTTTGGATATAATGGTATGGTCTGATTGGTTAGATAGGCTTTGATGGCGGAGATCCACGATTGGTATGTTCTGATTAACAAGATTTACTAAAATAGAAACTTGGCTTCATTGTAGGTCAAACATGGGAATTTTTGGATGAAATTTGGTGGGTAAGCATCTTTGAGTGTTCTAAATCTGATGGAAAAAACAAGTATATAATCAGAGATGTGGATTGAAAGATTTGGTTTATATTAAGGTTTTGACTTAAAACTCACCAACCAATAAGGGGGTCCAAAATGGAACTTTGCTTGTATTAGGAGGAAAAATAGGAATTTAAGGTTGAATACGACGGATTGTTTATTTTGAGGATTTTGGACTTGGGATATGACTTTTTGTGTGGTTAAATCATAAATGTCAAATTAGAATATTTGGTGATTAGATGGTTAATCAAGGGAATTTTGAGTTGAAATTTGACATGTGGGAATGGATTGAAATGAAAAGTCGGGTGGATGGTTCAAATTTGAGAAAGATTTTTTTTTTTTATATCTTAGTTGTTTGGCTTTATTTATTCAGGGCTGTCAAAATGGAATCTTGACATTTTTTAGGTTGACCATTATAGATTTAAGGTGAGATTTGGGGGTTGATCGTGTCTTAGTGTCCTTGGGGCAATGAATGTGTTGGATTTAGATTTGTGGAGTCAAGGTTTGAAGAATGCGTAGATCGGGGCTATGAATTTTTAGAGTTTAGTGATGAAAGTTATTGTACAATTAAGCTTTAGTTTCTTAATTCTAGGGATCATGTCTAATTGAATGTTCGATGTTGATCCCAATGTTTTTACTTGTCGTGTGAATTGTGTTAAAAGAGAGAATTTGGAGTTTTGATAAGTCCCAAGTTGATCTAGTTGTGTTTTCATGTTTTAGAGTCGGAAAGGAAGGTATGGAGAGGTGGGGTAAAGGGACCAAGCAAGAATTGAGTGCTAACAATGAATACAATGCCATCTTAAACTAGTCTATTTTGAATTTGGGCCCTCACCATAAGGCATATATGTGATCCTAATCTAACCTTGTTAAATTGTTGTATTACTCTGAATTTGAATTTGAATATCGATATTAACCACAACATGTGTTCCATCTGGTTTGTTCTTATGATTTTGTAAATTGTTGAAAATTTTAATTTTTAAGTATATGATTATTTTTCTCTAGAACATATTAATTTGTCTTTAAATATATTACATATCTTGTGAATTTTGGGGATTATGTGGATTATATGATTTTTTTTCTTACCATATGCTTGGTCCAATTAGGGAAATAGAATGTTACTTATTGATAATTTAAACATATTACATAGCTTATTTGTATGAACCTATTACCATGTTAAACTTCTTCACATTAGAATTATGTGGTAGACTTTTTTCATTGGATTTTTGGAATTATTATACTTGTAGATAGGAGTAATTTGGTAATAATTTAACAAATTAATAAATTAATTCATATTTCCTGAATAGTAAATTAAAATTTGATAATAACTTTATAAATAAAAACATATTATATATATGTATTATATATAAATAATGCATATTTTTATTATAGTGCAAGGTGACAAGATGGTGAAGTGCTTAGCAAGTAGGAATGGCAACGGGGCGGGGCACCCCCTCCCCATCCTTGCCCCGAATAGACCTGTTCATGGGTCGGGCCGGGCTTTCACTTTGTATTAACAGATTTTTCTAAGGCCCGAGCCCGAGCTTGGACCGACCATCGGGCCTACAAAGAAAAAATAAAAAAATGTATATATTAAATTATAAATATATATTTCAATAAATATTATATTATTTATATATTTTATATAATATATAAAATACATATTATGTATTTTATAAAATATATAATGCTGAGTTGGGCCGGGTCAGGCTTTTTTTGACAAATCCCGAGCCTAGCCCGTAACACAATCGGGCTTACTGTGTTAGGCCCGAGGTCAGGCCCACAGGCCTAATTACATGACCAAACCCGACTAGGGTGCGGCCCGTGCCGGGCCATCGGGCTACCCGGCCCATGAGTGGTCTAGCCCCGAAGTCAAGATACTTTGCCTCGTCCCCACCCCATCCCTGGTGGCGGGGCAGGGCATCCACTCCCTGTCGGGTACCGGTAATCCCCGAATTTTTCTAGCTCCAAGGCAACTTCTTAAAATTTATTAATTTTGTGGACAATTTACACATATAATATAGGAATTTGGGGGTATTTTAGGAATTGAATTATAATACTTTGGGGGTACTTCAAAAATGGAATTAAAGGATTCTAGGATTTTAAGAATTTAGGAAAAGCGTAGATATATTTTAAATATCAATATTAAACCTAGAGATATTTTACTAATTTTACCTTCGGGTTCGGGGCGAGGAAAACCTACCCCATTTGGGGTGGGGCGGGACCCCAATTTTACGGGGGAAAATTGCCATCCCTATTAGCAAGGCACTTTTGAGGAGGGATTAAATCCCCAAATCAAGCAAATAATTACAACTTTTGATCTTAATGCTTTTAACGAGATATTAATAGTTGAAATAGGTATTATGCAAAGTTAGGATATAGGTGACAACAACCAAAAGAAAAGAATGAGACCATTTGGGTCTCAAGATGGACAATGTAAGGAGATCAACCTAACTATCAATGCATATTTACACTTATGACAAGACTAACTGAACCTAAGTCAATTTAGCCAATTTTTCTAACTAAATATAATTGTTGAATATTTCAGCACAATAACAAGATCAATGCATAACTTGTTGGAAGGGTTTAGAATCCATCATATGGATGGCCGAACCATTCTAGATGGCTGGGCAAAATTTCAAAAATTTCTAACCCTTTTGGGAATCGATTTCTTAGTGAATTTGAAAATTGGATTTTTTGGATCGATCTTGCACTGAATTGGACCAGATTTGAAATCAAATTAAAAGGAGATTATACCTAATACGGAGACCACAAATTGCAGTTCCCCAAGTGGAATCTCATGCCCAATATTAGTCCCAAAATTGGCCTCCTACTAATGATGGCATAGTGTATGTTACTGATTCAACAACTCTGATTTTAGCAAATCTACTATCCAATTGGCTTGGACCGAATGAGGTGAGTGAGCGTAAGTTTCTTTAATGTTTATCTTGCAAAAATATAGAAGAAAACTGTTAGAAATCAGTTCTTGAAAAGGCTAGGTTGTGATGGGTTTCTTGATAGACAAGAGGGAAGAAGAGAGAGCAAAAAATTCATTACTTAGGGCAAGAGGGAAGAAGAAGAAAACTGTTAGAAATCATATGACAATTTACCCATTTCTCTTAAAGGCTTATGTCCCTAAGTGTTGCATGGCCACTTTGGGCCTGATATTGTATGGCATGAGACCCAACAAAGGTCTCACACAAGTCCATGAGGGTTCTGCCCCACCTTTGAAAGAAATTGGGCCAAATTCATTACTTAGGGCAGTGAACCCCTGAGCCAATCAACATGAGCTTAGTTTGGGCCCAACATTTACACCTAAATGATCATCGAATTCAACTACTCTATAAAGACCCAAGGATAATGAACTTATGTGAGATAAGCCCATCAGGCAATCAACCCTATAATGTTGTCTTGCACTTAACCTCTTGGCCCATAATCATTAGAACACTACCCAACAGGGAAGGACCTCTCCCCTGGCTGCAAGGTGTAGTGCCACACTCTCTGCTCGGATGGATCCCGAGATTAAAACCTTTTGCAAACCATTTTCATAAAATAATAATATAATATATAAATATATTTTGCTAAACTAGATTTCAAACATAGGTGAAATTTAGGTTTCCATCAAAGAGAGTGTAAACCCTAATATTTACTTTGTCCGATAGGGGTTGATCCTATCACTATGATCACTCACTCAAGTAATTTTTCAAATTGCCCCAACATGCCCAAATATTTGACCCTTGATGGATTTTACTGATTGGCACATCAAATGAAGCTCGATCCAGTACTTAGTATAGTATCATAATCAAGTTTGGGGTTATGTGCAATTTTCCAGTTTTGCCCATTTATTTCCAAGGTCTAGGACATAACTGGAAATTGGTATGAGTTTAGTGTTTCTTCCAAACACCCACTGCTTGTGCTTTAGGTCTAACCCTAGTAGCTGAGACAAGCTGCTCCAAGTATTTGGCAACATACTAGTGCCAGCCTTATTATGATAAAATCCCCAGGTCTATTTAATGGCTGAGAACATTCTAAACTAATATGAGTTTTATGTTTAGCTTAAAGGGTAATACATAGAAAACATATCAATATAAATATGAAACAATTATGTAATTTGTCCATTTACAAATAAATGTCCATATACATCAATTTGATTAGAGCTAAGGGCATACATTGTCAAACATAACTAAGGGATGAATACTCTAGAAATCAAAAGAAAATTCTTGAATAGGAATAAACATGTGTATAAATGAACATTTTAGAAATATGTCCAACTAAGTATATGTTTGGTTTCGTGGGCATTTATAGATGGGTAATTTATTGCTTTAAATGTTTATTTGTACAACTTTACTTTAAAAGTTTCTTGCTTTTGTTGTTTGGGCATTACTTTAAATGCTTTTTACTTTCCACCTCATATTAACACCCCATAAAAGTGTTCCACATAAGCATTTCGTTTCAAGAAAATGTTGGGGCATTGGGGGAAACAAGAATTTGATGTTTCCTAAATGCTTAGTGCACAAAAATCCAAGCATTCATGATTTTTACTGTTTATTTGATAAACGGTGAAACCAAACAATGGTTTCATGCACAATAAATGCCAACACCTATGTGGTGTTGATGTGGTGGCGTTTTTTCAATAAATGCTCATGGACCCAAACAACATTTAAGTAAGGAAATAAACATGTGATTTAAATGACAAAAGGGTAAATATGGAAATGCCAATCAATAAGATAGTTCTAAAAGATATTTAACCACATGTTTTAAATGTGTGTAAAGAAAATTCTAGAACAAGGGGTAAAATAAGGAAAACATAAGTAAAGAAACTTCTGAAATATGCACCCAAAAATTATAAATAGGTGCTTCCCATCCATTTCAAGGGGCCTTGGAACCATTCTTGCCCATCACCTTGATGTTAGTCCATTCCCCCCCCCCCCTCTCTCTCTCTCTCTCTCTCTCTTATTCATATCAACCATTTTCCATCTTCCCATTTCAGCCATCCACCTATATTTTCTCCCTCTTATCATCAGAATTCTAGCTTTGATGAACTACATTGGCATGATACCTCGCTAGAGGGGATATGTAGGCACCCCTTTAGGGGTCTGACCACTTGCTTCTCTCCCCTTTCTTTCGCCTTTTTGGTTCAACCAATTCCTTAGACCTTGGGGTTTAGACCACCTTGTCCATGACCTTATAAACAGAAGTCAAAGAATTGGTTTAAGAATTTTGGGATGCATAATACTGGTGGTAGATTTTAACAATGTGGAACTCTTTGGTGTCGAAGATGTTAGAAGAGTGACTTCGAGGCTGATTGTTGTTGGCTAAGTGGGGCATGCCTTGGTTGTGATCAGAAAATGTATAAAATTGTTGATTGTCCTATTCAGAGGAAGCAACATGGTTTTCAAAAACCTTAAAGAACACAGACACCTCTAATGAACAAAACACTAGTTGTAAATTAGAATAAAGGAGATCAAAGACCTAGAATTCAAGCTAGGGTTTATGCTCTTACTTAATAGGATGTTGAAGTCTCTAATGTAATAGTATTAGGTATCATTTTTGTGTCATCTTCATGTATTCATGCTTTATTTGATTTGGGTGCTACTCACTCTTTTATGTTTGTTGCTTTTGTTATGAAACACAATTGGTTATACCTAATGAGATAGAATTTTCTATTGAATCCCCTATAGGAGTTGCTTTGGTTATTGATCTTATATGTAAATCTTGTGTAATTAAGATAAGTGTTTGGTATACTTGATTTTGATGTTATTTTGGGAATGTATTGGCTTGCAACAAATTATACTTTTGTGGGTTATTGTAAGAAAAATGTAATCTTTTAGATTCTTAGAGAATTTAAATTTTATTTTATGGGCAATGGAGTTAGTGCTCCTCCTAGGGTTATTTCTACCTTGAAGGCTAAACAACTTTTAAAGAAGGGTTATAAGGCTTATTTGTATTCATTGGTGGATACACGCTAGAATAATTAGAATTCGGAGGATATTCTTATTGTGAGGGAGTTTTCTGATGTCTTTCCAAAAGATTTTCCAAGGTTGCCCCCAGATAGAGAAATTGAGTTTTCCATTGAACTAGTGCTAGGTAAGGGTGCTATCTTGAAGGCCCTATATAGGTTGACTACAGCAGAATTGAAAGAGTTAAAGGAATAGATGAAAGACTTGTTAGACAAAGGGCTTTATTAAACCTAGTGTGTCTCCTTGGGGTGTGTCAGTCATATTTGTGAAGAAAAATGATAGAAGTTTACACCTTTGCATTGACTAGTGTGGAATATATATTTTTTGCCTTGGATTTATGACCTTTTTTATCAGTTACATGGGGCCTAAGTTATCTAAAAGATTGATCTCCATTTTGATTACTATAAGTTAAAATTAAAGTAGAAGATATTTGTACAACAACTTTTAGGATAAGGTATGAGCATTATAAATTTCTAGTGATGCCATTTGGGTTAACTGATGCATAGATAACATTTATAGACTTGATGAGTAGAGTGTTTAAACCTTTTCTACACCACTTTATTAGTGTATTTATTGATTATATTCTTGTATACTTAAAGAGTAAGGGAGAGCATTAAGAACATTTGAAGCAAAGTCTTGCAGATGTGAAGAGAAAAGAAGCTATATGCATAGTTAGAGAAATGTGAAATTTGGTTGGATAGTGTATCATTTTTGGGGCATGTGGTATGTAAAGATGAAGTGTCAATTGATCTAAAGAAAGTTGAACCAGTTATGGAATGGAACATGACAACCACAACTACTAAGATTTGTAGTTTCTTGGATTTAGTTGGTTACTACAAGAGGTTTGTTGAGGGTTTTCTCAATTAGCTATGCCATTGACTCGGTTGACTCAAAAAGGGGTTAACTTTTAATGGAGATTAAGAATTGGTTGGTTTCAGGAATCGCAATGGGGCAGGGAGGGGACGGGGAGCCACTACCCACCCCAGTCCTTGTCCCCACCAAAGGGGATAGGACTATCATCGTTCCCATCCCGTGGGGGTCCCTACTCCCCGCCAAACATCGTACCAACTTAATAGGTTAACATTGTCCAAGAATTTAGAGCAATGGATAATTGTAAACAATACAAAAAAGAATAACAATCTTGGGATTGAATAATGATATGATATTATCATGACAACACGGAGGGAACAAACCGACAAGTACCTTTCTTAAACTGGTTGCTTTCTCTTTCAATCTATTATATTACAAAAGGATAGTTAACTTGGTCAAAAATGCTTTTAAACAGTTTAGTGCAACAAATTTGATACACATTAAGAGGAACTCATTCAACTCACAATGTTCCAACTCAAATGTATTGACCTAAATGTTTATAAGCTTGATACTCATTATACATGGTTTTTTATGTAAATGTCAAAAAAAAAACATTTAAATGTCAAAAGAAACAATTAATCCATGAGGAACTAATTAAGAAATAAACACATTTAGTCAAAGTCTCAAGAAATATAAGAGCATAACAATGTAATTTATATTTCATAAAAAAACCAATAAAATCAAAGTGAACTCAAGTGCTTAACATCTTCGTGTAATCTTCCTTTCTTCAAAAACTACACTTTAACTCGAAGCATTGTCGCAACATGATCCTGTCCTACAATATTTATAAAATCATAAATTTTATTTAGTTATTATTAATTAAATTTAATATACTTAAAGTGAGGTGGCAAAAAATAAAGATAGTATAGAAAATACATAAATTTTGATCTACCTCAACTATGTTTATATCTTCAAAGAAAGTGCAACATCCTGAATGAGCGATGTGGGCTAACAAATCTTCCATTAGTACTAAAAGTAGATTCTGAATCCATGGTGAATATAGGAATTGCCAAGACATCTTTAGCAATCAATTACAAAGTAGGATACATAATCATTGTTATCTTCCACCACTCCATTATGTTAAAATCATTTGTTTTAGGTATAACAGGTTATTCCAAATAATGATCAAACTCAGACTTGACATATGCAACATTATTCTTCGAAGCCACATATAAGTCATAATCACACATGTGATTCAATTCATCAAGACTGGCAATCCATGATTGAGAAGTTGTAACCATTGAAGATTCGAACACATAGCTACCACCAGTAGACCTTGATTGATACCGAATAACCAAGTCAATACAAATTTCTTGGACCTTTCTAATTTCATCCAAATATGTAGCTTGTCCATAAATAATTTTATAATAATACTCCAACAATGTCAACTTATATATAGGATCTAAGGTAGTAGTTACAACCATAATACCATGAATTTTACACCAATACTTGTCAAACTTAGTTATCATTTTTGTTGCCATTGATTTTATGATATCATGCCCATAACTAAGCCACTACTTCCATGCTAGTATAATCTTACAAATTTTAGGAAAATAAACATTAGTCGTAGGATATTTGGCCCCAGACAACAACTCAGTCACATTTTACAACAATTCCAATCTTTCATAATTTTTTTTTGCCATTTCCCAATTCCTTTCAAGTGGCACACATTTTTATAATGGTTCTCATTGCTTTAAACGAGAAAAAAAAATCCTTATAACCTATAACAACACGAAGCATCAAATAGGTGGAATCCCACATAGTTTTACAATCAAGAATCAACTTCTTCGTGAGTGTGATTTTCAATTGATGAGTTGTCTCATCAATTTTTTCTTCTCTTTTTGATGTTGTTGACCAAAAAGCAACACTATCATGTATCATTTCACTACCCTCACCAATCACCTCCAAACCATCTTTCACAATCAAATTTAAAATGTATGCATAACATTGCATATGCAATAATTTTCCATCCAATCACAATGAATAACTAAAAAAACTTTCTAACAAGATGTTAACCATTGCATCATTAGTAAAACAATTATCTAATGTTATAATGAACGACTTTCTACCAATTTTCTAGTCCATCAAAGTATCAAAAAGATTCTTACAAAGTATCTCAGAAGTATATGGACAAGGCACATAGAAAAACCTAAATAAAACATTAAATAATCATAAGTTCATAATCATTATTTACAAAGAAATTAGCTTAAAACAAAATAAATCATTAGTGGTAATTTTCTTAAGGAAAATAAAAAATACACTAATAATATAAATAATAATTTAATAAAAATTTTTTGTAGAAGTTACCTTGTGATCTAGTTTTGCAATACCCAAGAATTATCAATAAAATGTGCTATGATAGCCATGAATCCCTTTTTTGGTTATTGGCAGTCTACATTCCAATTGTGATGGAAATTCTACCCATATTCTTTTCCAACAATTTTATGGCTTTAAATTTTGATAATTATAAATGTCGAAGATATCTCTTGATTGTATTCTGAGAAATTATCTTAAATAATGGTTGTAGAGAATTAGTGAATCTCCGAAACCCTTGTTGTTCTACCATTGACAATGGGTATTCAAGCAAGATGATCATGTTGGCAAGCTCCCTTTTTAAAATATTTTGATCAAAAGCATACATTTTTAGTGCAACTTTCATGTCATCAATATTCTTAGATCTTAAAAATGATTGCTTTATATCCACTTGATTTTTGTATTGTCAACTTTTTAAGTGGTCATGCAAGTGTGTGGTCCCATTTTTGGTTTCTCCTCCAAGTTTTAATGGAAAAATTAAATATGATGTTCTCTAGTGCCAAAAAATTGAAGAAAAGTGAAATCACATGTCTTCAAGATTGTTAAATCAAAATAATCTTTCTCTCATAATTGTAGCGGAATACAATAATTAACTATATCAATAATTAGGTTTGCAAATGCTTCCCATATTCACATTTAATTTGATTGTACTAGATTTGGATGCCCGTTTTGATTATATAAACATATAAAAATATCATATAAAAATTTGGTAACAATAACATACATGCAAGTTAATTGAAGCCTAACACAGTAACATGGCTGATGAGACTAGTAGGGTTTTACTTTTTAGAAGTTAAAAAGAGACTGTGGGTGTTGTTTTACTTTCATCGGATGGTAGGTTTAAGTAAATAGAGTTGCATTTACCCAGATTTTGTGAGATGATGGGTCTAAATGGATATAATTGTTTGATTTTGTGTAGGGGTAAAAGTTGGGTAGGTTGGGTCGGGTTTGTCAAACTTTTGCTTCATTCTTATTGCCATGTTACAAAAAAGAGGACCATCATGTTTTGGCCATTTCCTCAAATAATGTTCAATTCTAATCTTCTCATGAATATACAAATTGGTTGTCACATAATTTGATCATGACAATAGTTCTGTAGCCTTATAGGAAGCCTCTAAAAACTTGCATAAAATCTTTGTTCTTCCCCAATGAAACTCAGTGCGGGCACCATCCTTAAGTTCAATTGAAAAATTCATATCCTTTTCTTCTAGGCGCTCAAAATCTCTTTGGAACTCTAATGAAGTTTCTAATATGAAGTATGTGGAATGTCATTGGGTGCTAACATCCAAACACACTGATTTTTTACTCGTTATCCTCTCTTCGTTAATATACAACTTGAATGTCTGCATTTGAGACGAAGAACTCTTAACATATTTGTTGCTATTACGAATACGACTAATCGAGTCCCCAACTTCTTTCATCTCATCTTTAACAATGAGCTTTAAGATGTGAGCACAACATCGCAAATGAAAATAATCACTATCAAATAAAAAACCATTTTTCTTAAGGACTTGAACAATCACATTATTTGCACTTGCATTATCAACAACTATTGTGCATAAATTATATAAACCCCATGATAACAAGTAAGATTCAATAGCATTTCCAATTGTATCACCAGTATGTGGAGATGGAAGCACAAGAAAATTAATGATTTTCTTTTGCAAATTTCAATCACCATGAATATAATGTGCAGTAAGACACATATCAGTGGTGATGGACACTCTTTTTAGCTTTGCAAACACTTCTCTCAATTTTTTCTTCTCATTCATATATATCTCCATGCAATATTTTTTTATTGTGGTGTGTGAAAAAATCTGAAATCTTGGCTGCATAGCCCTAACAAAATGTCTAAAGCCTCATGTTCCACAAAATTAAATGACAACTCATTAAGAATAATAATTTTTGCCAATTCTTATCTACCATAATTTTGATTGAATTTCTAAATAACATGATCAATAGTTACCTCAGACCCAAATGAAAGAACTAATTGTTTAGAATAATTTTCACTTAAAGGACACTTCTTACAATTTACAATGTGGCATTTTAGGGTGCTAGTTCCATTAACACGAGAACACCTAAGCTCATTGCCACAATAATTGTAAGTAGCACACTCAGATTTAAGTCCTCCAAGTCGGGGGGGGGGGGGTTTGAAATGATCCCAAATAGGAGATACACTCTTACATTTTTGATTCACTACAAAAAAAGAGCTTTGGAAACAGGTAATTGATTATAGTTACAAATGGTTGTTGCCAAAAGCAAAATTTTAACAACAATTGATTTCCATTGTTGCTAAATAGAATGAATTGGTAACAAAAGTTGTTCAATCGTTGCCGATTGTATCTCCACTTGTTGCTAAGGCAATGAATTGAGAACAAAGGTTACCACCTATTGCTAATTATATATTTAACTTCTACTTTTAATTTCATTGCACATTTAGCAACAACCATAAAAAATGTAGGTATAGACATATTTAGACCATCAACAAGTAAACTAATGGAAGAAATTAAGTCAAATCTATGATATCAAAAAAAAAGATGCTTCCAAACATATTTTATACTTTTATTAGGGCAACTTAAATTTGGAGTAGAGATGTCAATTGGTCAAGTTTGGCCTTACCCAAACCTCACTCGATCTATTACATCAAACTTGATTGTTCCACTGTCAATTAATTAATCAAAATAGGGTCAATCTATGACATCATAATTACGATAATAAAATACAGAAATTGAAGAAAACTATATAAAAAGTATTATTAAATATTTAAATTTATAGATGGAGATGTTTAAAAATATAGAAAGTAATACAAAAAAGGAAGAAAACCTAGTGTCCTTATAGTTTTATCCTTTTGTGACAAATATCATTTCTTTTTTAGAGTTTGACTATGATACCCAAAAACAATTGTAACCATCAACCAGTGTCATAATTAAAGTGGTAACCATTTAGTTGGTTATGTAACGAATTCACAAGGAGGTGAGGTTTTGATTGGTCAAAGACCTTTCTGATATTGTTGTTGATATAATTTTTTCTCTATTTTTACTATTTTGTTACAAGTTAATTTAAATTTTGGTTTATGGTTAGCCCATAAACCTTTATTTAGGACAAATATCTTCAATGGTTTCAACAACCGAGTTGATAGTTTATTGACCATTTCAACGGTTTTTTTCCCTTACAATGTTGCTCATTGTATTAAAAGAATTGGAACAGACCAATTGGTTGGACCAAAAAACTATGAATTGGTCCACTTGCCAATTAGCTTAGGCTCTACAAATTAGGGGTTAGAAAAATTGGACATAAGTAATAAAAAAATCAAACATAATTGGCCAATTTAGGAATCAAGGAATCAGTCTCATAAAAGTTAATTACTTTTTAACTTTTATATATAATAAATTAATGTAAATTTAACAAAATTTGTTATATATCCAAATTCATATAATATAATATATAAAAATATTTTTTTTATAATTTTAAATATAATTATATAAAATTTATATATTAAAATCAATAAACATTATAATATAATAAGACTCATATTTTAATTAGATCAAATGAAATCAAATCTGAATATGATCAAATTATTAATTGATGTATTACAAAATCCGAATATGATCTGATTACATAAAAATGCCATCCAAATCCAAGATAATCAGATTGGATGTCGAACTAGGCCATAAGTATCATTGACAAGCATATTATTGGATGATAGGTCAATGGACCAACGGTTTGACCCATCGGTTGACCTTGAATGGATGACCCACAATCCATCAGTTTGACACATTCATTGTTTTAGGCAAATTGTTGCTAACTAAATGATATCTTACCCAATTAATTGTTGGTGTAGACAAATTAAAAAAAATCCCATTTCCCTCCATGTTGTATACTATTCCCCCAAGAATCATACTAATCCCACTCTTCCCTCCATGATTCTTTAAGTTTGACTTGAATAGTTGATCCAGAAAGAACAATGTTGAATACATAAAATTTCATCCATGATTGCTTATTTACTTTGGCTTCTACCTTTCACTTGTATTTCCCTTAACTCTCTCTAGATTCCCTCCACGATTTGTTCTACTTCCAATGAAGTTACAAAAGTAGGATTTGAATTTGTAGAGGTAAGAACTAGTAGTGGTTTACTACATTTGATTCATAGATTTAATTTGGGAATTTACAAAACTAAGATTTGACATTTTCATTCGTAAGAAGTAATAGCAGTTTACCATTTGATTTGTAGATTTAGGTTAGAAATCTCTTTGTTAGTCACTAATAGGGTTTCCTTGCTCTCTAAATGTTAGGGATGGAAATCTGCAGCGGTCGAGCAGGGTGATTTTGAAGATATTTTCTATATTCCACTAACCCTCATTCTCAAAAGATTTTCTATATGTGTCTCTTTAGCTCTCTTGTCCCACCTAACATTGTTTATGCTTGTTTTAGGAAAAGAGAATCGAATTGGCCTTTCTCTAACCAGGATGACAACATATAGCATCCCCAAAAAGAGATCCAATCTCAGGTTAGTCTCTATCTATTTATTACTTTTCCAAAAATATGAATTTATATATTCACTAGAAGTTTTAAGTATTGTCATGACTACATGCATTCCCTCCCTTATTGTTAAGGAATGGGGGTATTGGGAGGGAGGGAGAGAGACACATTCTTTGAGCCAACTCCTGAGTTTTAGTAGCATTTGTCCCGATCATAGATTCTATAAGAATACTTGGAATATAAATGGTTTTTTTTTTTTTCTATCCAAATTAGATTCTAGTATATCCAATTGATAGATAAGGATGGTTGTGAGTTTAATAGAGCTCTATAATCTGATTTTTACTGTCAACTCATAGTTTCTTCCATATCAAATTTTCATGGTCCAGAGAGACATCATGTATAATTTGTGTTGATTGTTATCCACTTAATAATTTATATTTAATTAGAAAATGTTGTTTTAGATACTATATGCAAACCCCATTTTTGTTGGTTAAATATGAATTTAATTGTTAAAGATATTGAATCCATATGCAAACCCCATTTTAGAAGGGCCAAGAGCAGGGAAAAATAGACATGGGTTTTAGTAGTGAACAATGACTTGAGGGCATGCAATTTAACAATGAAATGGCTCTAAATGGAGCTCAATTAATGGAAGAAAATTCTTAATGGAGCTAACCTCACATAGATGGGAACATGCTTTTTTGAATTGAGGTGAGTCTTCATGTATCATACAATCACACATGCCTATCTATGTTCTAGTACAAATGGCAGTCATGAAATGACTCCTTCCAACATTTACATGATGATTTTTCAGATTCTTGTTTCCTTTCTTGTCAATTTCAGAATAATCTTAAGGAACATTTTTTTTCCTCTTTTCTAGCCAAGAATCTCAAGGAGCTTCGTTCTTATAAAACATGGGCTGATGATTTATAGTGTAATTAGGTGATCAAATTAATAATATTGATCTCGTTCTCACAATTCACAACACATGGTGAGGACTAAAAAATTCCATACATAAAAATCCACTATAGAGTTTAGTTAATTGGTGAGTCGTGTTGTTTCTCTTAATCAGACATATATAGGATTTCTGTATAAGCTGGCATCATGTTGCTCATTAGAAATTGAAATTTGTCAAGTTTAACATGAGAGTGAGCAAAAAAAGGAGAAAAAGATTACATACAAATTTGTTGGTCGATTAACAAATTTCCAGACCTGTTTCGTGTGCCCAAATTTTTGGGCTTGATTACATATTTCCAGACCTACACTATTTGCCCAGGCTAGGCAGGCATCTGGTCATGTTTTCACAAACCATTAGACATTTAACTTGCGGCAGCATCAATTGAAGTCTAAATTAATGTCACGCCCAATTATTGAGGAGTGAGGCACATGGATCTCATCCTATATTTGTAGGGTGGAGACAATCTTCTTATGCTCTCCCCTAGAACCCCATCAAAGTAGATTCAGATGGATGTTCTGTAGGAAACCTAAGACTATAGAGGTAGAGACCTTATTATTACAGGAGTTTTTAGAAATAGGGAGGGTTTCTAACATACTTGCAACTGATAGGTACGAAGATAAATTTCATTCTTTATTAATTTAATAAATTAGTTTGTGTTATTCATTAAAAAATGGGAACCTAAGACTATAGAGGTAGAGACCTTATTATTACAGGAGTCTTTAGAAATAGGGAGGGTTTCTAACATACTTGCAACTGATAGGTACGAAGATAAATTTCATTCTTTATTAATTTAATAAATCAGTTTGTATTATTCATTAAAAAATGGGTTCTTATTATTCATCTAGAGATCAAATTGTTAGTCTCAATGGACTACTAGAATGCATGTATTTATCAAGCTAGTAAAATATCAGCTTCTTATATCATGGATCTATGGATCTAGGGATCCTTGGAGATTATGCTCTCAATTTAAATGTTTCATATGTAGAGAAACCCTTTTCCATTATATTCTTAGACATTATATTGTAGAGCACAAGAACCATCTAATAATGATCTTAGCCAATCTACTACAAGAACTAGTCAACACCAAGCTCAGATTGAAGTATTGAACCAAGACCAAGATCAGATATATTACTGAGAAAATTGAGGGGAAAATAGAAGAAAAACTTGGCTCCAACCTTAAATGTAAGAGGTTATGGTATTAGACAACCACCTTGTGTTAATTCTAGTCTTTTTCATAAAATTCGCTAGAATCAGACAACCCACTTTACTTCAGCATTGTTTAGATTTCAAGTCGGAGAGGCATGATTACTTGATGGATGCTTGAAACAAATTAAAATTGAAAATTTATTATTTGGGAACACATAGGTATTTGGACTACTATATTTTATATATGTAATAAGATTATAAAAACTATATATGAGGACTTCTACTAATGCAAAGTCTTTAGTTTGCATTCAATATAGTGGAACTTTTCAATTTATAGAAAAAAATTAATATCCAATTAAATAAGTTAATTAGCAATTACATCAACTCTTTTTTGATGGCTAGAGGTATCCAATAAAGCTGGTTTCTTCTCTCATGGATTCCATATACATGTGGTCTCTACAAGATATAAGGTTTGAGTATTGAAAGATAATCAACCAATTGTCTGAAATAGACTAGGTGATACTACCATACTTGCAATAGTACAAGGGCTACTATTGGTGCTTCTCATGATATTTCAAGGTTTATAAGTAGCATAAGTTAACCCTAGAAATTTGTTGTCATGATCAAGTTTATTTCAATAATTTAGTAACTTTAGAGATAAGGTTATCTTGGGATTTAAATAGACTCATCTTTGAGCCAGAAAGTATTACATTTTTTTTTGGGGGGGGGGGGGGGATTTACCGTATCAATTCCAGAAACTACATCAAATGGTAGTTAATATTATAATAATTTTCTAACATTTTATTATCTTTTATTTGAAGTAATTATTATATATCCTTATTAATTTTTATTTACATAGGTCAACTGATCTATTAAGTAGTTGGGGTTGGCCACAAAAGAGGAAATTTTTACGGTAGTATATGTAGTTAAGATACTATTCTATAGTTGTCTCATGATTTTTTGTAGGTCATAGTTGTCTCATGATTAGATAGGAGATTCCAAACAATATCAAAAAAGAAAAGAAACTAAAGAAATTCCATTTCAGATTTAACTGAAATTGTACCCAACTCATTTTACTGAAAGCAAATAAAGAAGTACCAAAATAAAATAAATCAGTTTTATTAAACGTATTAGAGTGTTAAGGAAATTCATGTAGTGCTGCTGTTGTGAACATTTGCATCAATGCATCTTTAAAAAGGATAATACACTAAATCTACTTCTGTAAATTAAAGGACCTAATCTTTTATTCTTTTTCTATGTAGACCATTAATTGACTTGATTTCAAGTTCACCTAAACAGTTTATACATGGTCCTTTATTTTGATAGTTAACATTCCAAGCATTGATTAAACCAACCATTTTGTGAAAATGCAGGTCATCACGAATGGTACAATGCAAACTGTATTCTAACTAACTAGCTACTGTGGTTTTACAACACAAGGCACGGTTTTAGATATGTGGATGGAGAAATTGGATCAAATTTTTACGTGTTAATTGTATTATTTATATGAAAGTAATTTGGAAATTGTAATATATTTTGAACACATAATTATATATACATTGCATTTAAGATGTAATTTTTATCTTTCATAATATCATACATTTTAATAGAAAATGCATCAATGAGTCTCATATATTGGCATTTCATAGTTAATTGGTCTTTTAACAAAATGTATTATATTATTTGCAATAATTTATTAAATTAATAGCAACAATCAAAATGATCATTGACCATAGTCAATGGTTGTCACCTATTATAATAAATTATTATTTTTTCAACATTTGGCAATAATTGATTAATTGTTGCATATTCAACAACAATTTGCAAGAGTTATTGCTTAAAATATTTATAAGAAACAACCATGCAATTGTTGTTAATGCATATTTGGCAACAATTAACTTAATTGTTGTGTATGGCATTTTAAGGCGATGATTACTTTATTATTGTTAATGCAACAAGAGTTTTTAAAGATTGTTATGTAAAATACTTATAAGAAACAATTGTTTAGTTGTTGTTAATCGTAAATTGGGAACAATTGACATAATTGTTGTTATAGAACTTTAAGACAACAATTGCTTGATTGTTTCCCATTCAACATTAGTTTACAATTGTTGTTGCCTAATTAATATAATTATTAGAAACAACTGTTCAACTATTACAAATTTACAATTGATAACAATTAGCATGATTGTTGTCTATAGTACTATTAGGCAATAATAGGTAATCACTTGTTGTTAAAAGGTCATAGGGGTAATGGTTTTTACAGATTGTTGCTAAAACAAATTTTTTCGAGACAATTGAAATGGATGGTTGTGATTAGAAGCTACCTTAGAAGTTGTGGCAACAGTTGTACTACTAGTTGCTTGATGCTGATCATTTGTTTCTGCCTTGCTTGAGTTGAAGACTGTAATCAATCCCCAATATTCAATCCTAAAAGAAACAAACGGAACATAAATTAAGATATATACAACATAAAACATAAATTATATCAAATTCAGAAATTAATAAAAAATGTTCAACTTTGTTAGGTCCCATCCAAAACATGAAATCCCAAACGTAAATTATATCAAATTCTTATTTACTCTTTAGATGACAGAATCGGACCAAAACATAAGCAATCTCAAACTTATCAGAAATTAATGGGAAATGTTCAACTTTGTTGGGTCCCTTCCAATCTTAATTAGAAATTAATGAACATAAAAGATAAATTTGTCATAATATAGTAATTTACTATTAATTGTATCAAATTTACTTTTGGTGTTTCAACTTTTTAAGCCGAATGGAATTCGTGGCTTTTCTGTCATTGAGCAATGAATTTCTTGATAACAAACACAACAGGTTAATTTTCTAAGCATGTTGTCTCCCGGTAAGGAAATAAAATACTATAATTTAATATATTTTGTTCCTCATAAAGTGGTAATTTATATGGTGATTGTTAAGAGATAGGTGTCCGATCAATATTACTCTATGGGATTATTGTAGGTTGAGATGTATAACAGCCATGGTATATATGAATTTCTTTGTGTTGAGAGCTTGCCATATATCCAAGGATGTTTTTATCTATTTAATTAATCTAGCAAGGGAAGGCTCTAATTAATGGCAGGGTTGTAATCAAATGGGTGTATAATCAGATTAAAATAGCACCCCCATACACAACTCTCTCCTCTTATTTTTCTCCTACCAAGAGACAACTTACTGTGTATTGTTTAGGAGTGATTTATATTTGTTGGGATTTTTGCTAACTTTCTTTTAAAAAAGCAAAAAAAAAAAAAGTGATTTTTTGTTAATGGGGGAGCTTGAAGACTTACAAACCGATATGCTAAAGTTATTATAGGCTGAGCAATCACTTCCAACCCAGAAAACCGGTATGCTAAAGTTAATGGGGGGAATTTCAACTGTAGTGTACACTTCAACCCAGAAAACCATCTTTCTTTCCCTAACAATCCAATGAATAACTACATACAAAATAAAGAAGACAAACTAATGGGTGAGAAAGTGATAGATCGGTGCATGATTCTTTTATCTTTTCTATTATTTTATTCATTCCATTATTTTACCATAGAAATATGAAAGACAAAAGGGTGAAAACTGAAAAGTGAAACCATAAAGTTTAACCCAATATTCCATAAACAAAAGGAAGAAAGAAAATTAGGCGATAGAAACGATACCTTTAAGGCTCTGATGATTTTGCTCAGTATTCAGTAGCCTAGTCAATAGTGCCTTCATTCTTCAATTGGTTAATGTCCCTGGAGGTGCAGAACATATTCATAGAGGATTCGAACGAACATGTATTGAAAGGTAGGAGGGGTCAAGGAGGGCTATGACAAGCTCAATTTCTTCAACATTCAAACGAGCAGGTATTGAAAGGACTTTCCCACTTTTTTCTTAATCTTTCACTTATTTTTTAGGGTTAAAATTTCAAAGATAAAGAGTACCCTCAGATGGGAATAAAACAAGTTAACAACCCTCAGATGGGAATAAGTCTTAACTCTCTATTCTCTAAGGCCTAAGGGTTACTTGGGTAGATATCGGTCTGGGGTAGGGTTCAACAATGGTCAGGCCTGAGCCCAACCTGAAATTTTAAAAAGCTTGAATTTTTAGGCCCAGGCCCGGCCCAAGGATTGAAAAACTAAGCCTAATCCATGTAAATTTTTTATTTGGGCCGGTCCAGGTTCGGGTTGGGCCCGCCCAAATTGCACCCCTAATTTTTGTGAGAGTTGTTTGAAATGTATAAGATAGTAACAATTTGTGAGGGTTTTTACTTTTTTTGTAAAGACAAATTATTACAGAGTTGCATCAGCCCAGATTTCAAAACAATAAAATGATATTAAAAAAATAAAACCAAAACTAAAAGCTATTTTCGTTGATGTTGAATAATTAAACATTTTAATAGAAAAAAGAATAGAATAATATTAAAAAAAAGAAAACCTGAAAGAAAAATATTACAATCAAAAGCCTATACCTGTTCCTCCTTCCTTCGATTAAGTCTAATAGCGGTATTTGTATTTCTTCAATCCCCTCGTTGATATGGCTATTATTTTGTGAATACTGTACACACAATCTAGCCCAATGTGGTGTAGAAGAAAAAGAGCAAATCTAAACGACTCGTCTGGGGTTGGGGATATAAGGGTATTTTTGTAATTTTATTAATGGGGATCCCCATGAGGCTGGGAGTGCTATCCCTATCCCCACTAATGGGGATGAAAATTTCCTCATTCTTGTCTCCACAAGGGAAAAATCGTCCCCATCCCCGTCTCATTCGGGGTAGATCCCCAAAAGGATCGAGGAAATGGGAAAAATTGTTATCCCTAGTTGATGTTTGCTCCAATTCTAACTACCCCTTCTGGAAGTGGAGGATATATCATTCACAGTGATGTTTCCAAGCATGGTTTGGGTTGTATTCTAATGCAACATGGTAGGGTGGTGGCTTATGCTTTAACACAATTAAAACCATATGAGCAGAATTACCCTACTCATGATTTGGAGTTAGTAGTAGTAGCTTTTGCTTTGAAGATATGGAGATACTATTTTGGTGAATGGTGTGAAATATTCATAGACCATAGAAAAGCCCAAAACATTTTTCACTAAAAAAGAATTGAATATGAGACAGAGAAGATGGTTGGAACTAATAGAGGATTATGATTTGATTGTCAACTCCCTTGCAGGGAATGTGAATGTTGTAGTTGATGCTTTAAGTAGAAAAGCAACAAGTAAATTTGATAGCTTCAATTACCACTTAAAGACATACCTTGGAGGATTTTAGGAGGTTATGAATTGATGTATAAATGCATGAACCAAGAGTACTTTTTGGTAAATCTTAGAGTTTAGTTCACATTAATCGAGAGAGTTAAAAGTTGCTTAGGAAAAGGACTATTGCAAAAAATTAGGGGGAAAGTATAAATTGGAGAGCACATTGAATTTCGTATCCACGAGGATGGCACACTAAGATTTTATAAGAAGCTTATAACACGGGATATACAATTCATCTAGGAAGTACTAAAATGTATAGAGATTTGATAGATAACTTTTGGTGGAACAACATGAAAAGAGAGGTAACTCAGTATGTTGTACATTGTTTGGTATGCCAACAAGTGATGGCCGAGAATCAATGGCCCAACTAGGAGATTAGTGGGAAAAAATGCAAACCACCTATTTGTTGGGATGATATGGATGAAAGGAGATTAGTGGACCCCTAAAATTGTACAATAAATGGTGGATAAGATTCATCTAATCAGGGAGAAACTACACACAACACAAAGCATGCAAAAGAGTTATGTTGATAATAGAAGACGAGACTTGGAGTTTTAAGTAGGGGATCATGTGTTCTTGAAGGTGTTTCCTACTAAAGGAGTGATGAGATTTGGGATTTGAGGTAAGTTGAGCCCTAGATATATGGGTCCATTTTAAATTTTGGAGAGAGTTGGTGAAGTGGTGTACTAACTTACTTTGCCTCCACCTTTGCTTGGAGTACATAATGTGTTTCATGTTTCAATGTTGAGGAAATTTATACTAGATCTAGGGCATGTGATAGATTACCCCCTTTACAACATAGAGAGGATCTAACTTATGAGAAGCAATCAATGTAGATTGTAGACATGAAGGAGCAAGTTTTGAGGCACCACACTATTCATATGTTAAGGTCTAATGGAGTAATCACATGAGCAACTTTTGACACGAACTCAAGTATGTAAAGTTTAGAGTACTAAATTTATTTTAAGGGGAAAATGATGCAATACACAAAAGAAAAAAGAAGTAAAAAAAGAGGCAACTAACTAGTAGTGGGAGAAATGGGTTGTGACATGGTTGTAGGAGTTCTTAATATTTTTTATTGCGGGATTATTTAACAAAAATAAAAGAGGTGTTAACAAGGGAAAAAAAATCTAATCTTTTTATAAGTTAATCAAAGAAACAATTTCCTCTTTTCTTTTTTCAGACCTAAGGGAAAGTGAAGACAATCAAGCATTGGAGAATCAAGGTGGGGATTAATCTTAGTGATTCTTTTGCATTAAATCACTCTTTAGGTAAAGTTTATCCTCTCTTGATTTTTTGTTTTTCATTTTTTTTTTGCATATTAAACCTAGAATTAGGGTTTTTTTTTTGTTGGACATTCATTTTTCATCTACTTTCTAGTAGGGAAAATCATTTTGATAGAAACAGAATGTCATTAGAATTTTAATGAATCCAACATCATGTCTTTTGGATTTGTAAAATGAAAATTATATCAAATTTTGGATTGATACATAATAGACATCAGCCAAATTTAGGTTGCCAAAAACCAACCTTCCATAACTTTTATAACTAAATTTTGGTTCTAAATTATAGTTCTCAATGATATATTCAAAATGGTATGTAGAACTCCTTTTTTGGACTTTTTATTGAAAGTTATGATTTTTGGAAGTTGGTATCCTAATTATGTTAAATTTGAGAATTTTGGAGAATTTTAGCGACCAACTGAGTTTAGGTCCTCAAAAAGAGATTGCCTAATGATCTGTTTGCTCAGAAGTGATGTCTAAATTGTAGTATGGCATGAGGTCTTCACGATGATAGGTGGCACTTGCAAAAAGAATAATTGATCCAAAAGTTATGAGTCTTAGTTGATAACCAACTTTAGGCTATTGTAGATTGATCATTTTGTTACATTTCTAAATGAGACTCAATTTTGATTTGTAATATGTTGTGAGAAGTTTATATTGAAATATTAATTTCTTGTTTTAGGTGGTTGGAGTATAAGTTAGATGTGCCAAAATTTGATCCTATATATGTGCAAGCTGAAAACTAGAAATCTAAGAATCTTAGACCTAAGGTAGTAAACTGCCTTAGATTTAGGTAAAACAATACAATAAGCTAGAGACGTATGCATCACGAACTTAGCAATATTAATATTTGATGGTACGTGATCTAGTTACTCCTAGCTGGAGGGCGATCCGAACTCCAAATGGTCGGCGAGCTGGATCAATCTGCAAAACTGTGTATCAGAGAACTCGGGGTAGCTAACCCGACAAGGTTGCTCCGATGCTTAAGTCAATACTTATGTTGTGAATGTGAGCTCCATGCTTGAGAGCTTGAGTGCTAGCGAGTAGAATAATCACGCGTACCTTTGCCTTGAGATTTCGAGTCTTTATATACTAGAGTAGTCGTGGGCCTTACGGAAGAGCTTCGGGTTCTTCGGGCTATGGAGATAAGGTTGGTTCCATTTTTGAAGGAGAGTAGTATGTTGATAAGGTTTATCGTCTACCTCCGATTCAGGCGGAACTGGGATGAGTTCTTATCGTGATCTTGGGAAATTTGGGATCTGTTGGCTCATCGTGACCTCAAGAGAATTGGGATCTGTTGGGGAGGCCTTTGGAGTCAGTTATGCGGCGCTTCAGATCATTAGCTCCGAGCTGGAAATTCAGTTCTTTAGTCCTAAACTGGATTGGGTGTCGGGGTGCCTCTACACCAAGGCGGATTTTGGGCTGAGGTGGTTGAATACCCGAACTGTGAATGTTGCAAACTGGGCTTGCCTGGCTGAGTTGTTATCCTTCGATCAGATTGCGCCTACATGTCCCCTTCTTGCTAGGTCGTGCCAAATCACCCTTCATCAATATTGAAATTGGTGGTAACATTAAACCATTGATTTATAGGCTTTTGGATATATTGCGACTTACTTTTTTTGGTGCTTTGGATTCAACATGTTGGGTAAGTGAAGTTTCATCTTCCATTTATTTTATCATCATCATTTTTGGTCTTAAATTAAATTAACAAATGATTTCTTGGTTATATATGTGTATTGTCTTCATGTTTACTTGAATTAGAATTCAAGCAAGTGATATTTAGGATATTATGAATTCAGAATATAAGTGTTTTTTTTTTTACTATTGTGGTACGTTGATACATATTTCAAAAGCTTGTTTAACACTTTGTTATTGCTTAAAATAATCAATGATTTTTTTTTTTATAAAAAAAGTTATTCTTTATTTAGTTATATTATTATTGTTGTTAAATTTGTCTTGTAAGACTTATGTTTAGATTGATGTATCTATCATATTTTAATGATATGTGATTATGTTTCAGACCCCATCATTAGGGATGAATACGATGGCATCTTAAACTAGTCTATTTTGAATTTAGGCCCTCACTACAAGGAATATATGTGGTCCCTTTCACTAGGGTGAAAGTGATCACAGTCTACCTTTATTAAACTGTTATGTGACTTTAAATTTGAATTTGAATATATTGATATCAACCACCACATGTGTTCCATCCAGCTTGTTCTTATGATATTGTAAATTGTTAAAAATTTTGATTTATGAGTATGTGATTATTTTTCTCTAAAACATATTAATTTGTCTTAAAGCCTATCTTATGAATTTTGGGGAATATGTGAATTGTATGATTTTTTTCTTATCCTAGGCTTGGTGCAACTAGGGAGATGGAATATTACTTATTGAGAGTTAAACTCATTCATTCTTAAATTTCTTATTTTCATATACTGAGGAAGAATAGCTTTTTGTATGGGCTTGCTTGAGAGAGAGAGAACCAATGCCTTTCAGCCCATGCCAGATAGGGTTCACGGGGTAATAGATCCACACAAATTCGTTACCAATTGGGCTAATGGGAGCAGCAGGGTTGAGAGCCAAAAGCAGCAAATTGACTTAGAGCTGTCAATGGGTCAAGTCTAGTTTGGGGTAGGGTAGATCAGTCCCAACCAGATGATTAACCAAGAACTAAACCAATTATTAATCTGGATAATTGGGTCTGATCTTATTAGAGACAATTATACTTGGCATATCAGGCCCAGCTATACTTGGGATCTGTAATTACCTATGATAATAAGAACTTGGAACTTCATTTTTGATAATATAGCATCATTAAAAATGACAATAAATAGTGAACTGTTACTGCATTATAAAACAAGTATTTTAACCAAAATTATATTATATATTGTCAATGGAATTTATAATTTTAGACATAAAATATAACAAAATTTACAAGAAAAAAATCAAGAAACCTTTATATATTATTAACTATATATTTGATTCTAGTCTTAATTTGTTCAGAACAGCAGTAACCAGCCCCAACCCAATTATTAATCAGGACACAAACTAGTCAGAACTAACATAGTTTGGTTCAATTGGGAAAATCCACCCATTGACAGCTCTAAATTGACTGACTATATTCACACTTGATTACTTAATATTTAGGTTATGCTTGCACTGGACTCAAATATCATTTTCAATCATGAATTAAAGTAAGAATATATTAGAATAATTTATTGTACTGATAAAATAAATTAAAAATAATTCTGATATAAAAAAAATGCATGTTTACTGAAAAACTGATAACCAATCAATGGTATGATAGAAGTGGTAACCAATCAATTAGTAGAGGGGTTCTGATTGGTCAGGTCAGAGTTCTTCCTGTATCATACCCCTCTGGCATCATAAAAATTGAGCAAGACTAAAATCATCTAAAATAACTTAGGGGGTGTTCCACAATGTGAGTAGTTTTGTTTTCTAAAACATAACTGCCATATCCGAAAAATAAACATTACATATACATTTTTGCTGATGTGGCAATTTAGTAAAGATATAACACTGAAACCAGATTTGTTAATAAATAAATGTTGACATTATGTAAATATAAGCACATATTTTATAATAATATCTAATTTGGATCAAGTAGGATGGTTCCATATTTTGTTCAATTATAAAGCATATTGAATTTGACTGTTCCATTGTGTCCTGAATAACCAGGGTTTAAATCTTGGAAACAGCCTCGCTGTACATCTGTCCCTCTCCAGACCCCGCATTGGTAGGAGCCTAGTGCAGTAGACTGCCCTTTATTGAATTTGGATAGCCTTAAATACTTGGATCAAGTAGGATGGCCATTGTTAGGCTACACCATTTTGCAGTTGTATATTTATTAGTTGTGCATAGACACTATCAGGCCTAAGAATGAGAGTCTCATGGCTACCAGTTTCAACCACCTTCCCATGTTTCAGAACAGCAATATTGTCTGCATTGTGGATGGTCGATAGCCTATGTGCTACCAAAATTGTAGTCCGCCCTTCCATCAACCTATCAAGAGCCTCTTGAACAACCCTCTCGGAGGCTGTATCCAATGCACTGGTGGCCTCATCCAAAAGAAGAATGGCTGGGTCTTTTAATATTGCTCGTGCAATGGCTACCCTCTGTTTCTGTCCTCCTGATAGCTGTATTCCACGCTCCCCCACATGTGTTTGATACCCATCAGGCATTCTACTTATGAATCCATGAGCATTTGCTGCTTTTGCAGCATTCATAATCTCAATTTCTGATGCATTCTCTTTTCCATACTTGATGTTCTCATAGATTGTGGTAGAGAACAATGCTGGCTCCTGTTGAACTAGACCCATCTTCATCCTCAATCCCTTCAAGTTTAAACCTCTAATATCACGCCCATCAATCAGAATAACCCCTGAAATGGGGTCATAGAATCTCAATATGAGTGAAATCACAGAGCTCTTTCCTGATCCACTCTGTCCAACTAGTGCAAGGCTGCATCCTGACGGTACCTGTAAATTAAAGTCATCCAAGACGAGAATGTCAGGCCTTGTGGGGTACTTGAAGCTGACATTCCTGAACTCTATGAGCCCGTTCACTTGTGTTACTGCCTCAGATGTTGAACTGTTTGCGTCTATGGCTGTTTCTCTTTGGAGTATATTGAAAACTGAACCAAGTGCCTGTGATCCCTTTACAACCTGAGGTGCAAGAGCAAATGTCTCTGCTATTGAGAATGCAGTGACGAGCAATACCATGAAGCACTTGATAACATCTCCGAAGCTTGAGTGTTTGTGCTTGATGAGAAGTGATGCATACCAAAGTGCAAGAGCATATGAACAGAAGGCAAAGAACAATGTCAGACCATAACAGACACCTGATATATGCCCACGCAAGAGTGACTGCTTTTTTGATTGGCTGAGTTCATGGATGAACTGCCTTACTACATGGTCCTCGGCACCAAAAGCTGCTACAGTGCGGATGTTGGTGATTGCTTCACGTACCACAACAATGTCTTGAGAGTAGGCACGGTTATAATCTCCTCCAAACCCCCTCAGAAATAATTGCTGCAGATACAAAGAAAGCAGAACTGGCTTAGTTACCCACATCTTGGTGGGAGGAGGAGGTTGGTTTGGATATTTGAGACCTACCTCAGCTAAGGAGGAGCTGATGAGGAAGGGGTAAGTGGCAACCATGACAGCTGCCAGGCGCCAACTAAGTGTGAATGAAATAGCAAATGCTGTCACTGTGAGTGCTACATTCTGCAGGATCGTCGACAGTCGGTCAGCAATGGCAGCTCTTACTAATGTAGCATCCACTGCTAAACTTGTGGTAAGAGACCCGGTACTGTTCTCATCCAAATCAAACCACCCAATCTCATTACGCAGGATAGCTGTGTGGTTTAGTTTAAAAACCATAAGCAATACAAATAGATTGCATCACAAAAAATCTTAAAAGACATATTTGAGTAATTTAGGACTCTTATTTGCAGAGTTATATTTGAAGTTTGTGAGAAAAGCGAAGCACCTGAAAACATCAAGAAGCGAATGCGAGATGTTATCTGTTCTCCCATCAAAGTATAGAAGTAGTGCTGCAACAGATATATAGGTACAGTAATAGCACCTACTCCAATCATTATGAGGCACACCCGTCGAACTTCATGTTTGATATGTAAGTCATCATCAGAAGTATACACAGCTAACATGTGTGTGATCCCAAATGCAAACAGAGGAGCTTCCATTCCAGCCAAAACAGCACCCACTGACCCAAGTAATGCATATGGCCACTCAGGTGCATTCAGTTTAACCAATTTCCAAATTGAAGGTGTTGGAGCCAGCTCTTGTTTAACCATATGCAACCCTTTTCTGTCAATTGACATGGTCCTCTGATGATGGATTTGCATTCTGGGGATTTCTGAAATGGTTGAAGTTCCAGAAGATTCAATCCAACTCCCTTTGCTTGGGTTTTCTATGTTTCCCAACTTCTGCAAGTTCACCAGATTTGCATACTCTCCATCTGCCCCCTTGGACATCAGTTCTATGTGAGTCCCACTTTCAACAATCTTTCCGTTCTTCAATACAATGATTTTATTAACATCACGGATAGTAGATAATCTGTGGGCAACAATAATTGTTGTCCGTTCTGACATGATTTTGTTGAGTGCCTGTTGAACAATGAGCTCAGATTCTGTGTCAAGAGCACTTGTGGCCTCATCTAGAAGTAGAATCTTTGGGTTTCTCAGCACTGCTCTTGCAATGGAAATTCGTTGTTTCTGCCCACCAGAAAGCTGAGCTCCACCTTCTCCTACCTTAAGAAATACTCAAATATTAGCATCTACACATGGACTGAAGAATTATGCTAAACAGTTCGATAACTGCAATTATTTATGAGTGCATATCTATTAAAGAGATGATTGGAAATTAGTACCAATGATCATATCTGATTAAGAAATGATTGTATATTTGATCTTAGCAACATGATAAGTTACTTGGTCTTGCATGTCCAGCAGTTGAAATATTTTATTAAGATATTTATTATGATAAAACTTCACTTGTACCAAGGATTTAGACACAAAAAATTCAAATCTAGAGTTCATTTTTGGGTTTGTGCATTACAGTGTGTCAGCACCCAATTTTTGTTTGGTCACCTCTCTCATCCACTCCTGGCACTAGATGCCCGATCATAGTCCACCATTGTCTGAAGAACATATCAAACCCTTAAAAGACCAAATTTCGACTCAAACACCCTCAAATCCATTGTTAAAACTACAACATTCCCTTATGACGGTCACGATTGCGCCCCATCACCACACTTATCACACGATCAGACCCCCATAATATAAAACAAAACCTATAAACATCCAATCACACCAAATTTCAGCCATAAATTCCTTGATTTCGCCATCCACCCATCAAAGATTCCATCTTGACGAATAAGACATTATGACTAAAACCCACAATCCAAATACCCTAGACATGATCAAAACCTCCATCAACCACCCGTTCAACCATTCGTCAAATTTCAAATCTCAAAATGACCATTTTGCCTTTCATTTAAAAAGATTCTAAATAAACCATTCTTGTTGCCTTTCAACTCTCCAAATTTAAGATCTCTGTCATAACATATAATCCAACACCTCCAAACCCGTCAAAACCTCCATTAACCCCCCAATCACCCATCCATTGAATTTCAGACAAAAAAATCCCTTTTTTTCCCCTTCCATGAAAAAGATTTCGATTTAAGCCTTCTCATCAATCGCTACTTCCAAAATTACAGATAAGTATCATGACACTTCTTCCAAGGCCCCTAAACCTTACCAAAACATTAATTCCTCAACCTCCCAATCATCACCCATCCACCGAATTTTAGACCTAAAACTCCCATTCTGCCCTTCCTACGGAAAAGATTCTAGTTCGAGCTTTTTCATTGATCGGACCACCCTGTACCTCAAATTCCCTCGATTTGAACACATTTGAACCGATCAAATCTTATCAATTCATCCAAGACATTCAGAAATCTGATCTTGAAAAACTTCATCTCAAAATTCCTTGATCTGCCCATCCATTAGATGAAGATTCCATTTCGGGCTTTCTCGTGTGTCAGATTGCTCGTATCACAAATTCCCACGATCCGAACACATTTGAACCGATCAAGCCCCGCCAATTTGTCCAAGCCCATTAGAAACACCATCATGTCAAATTTCATCTCAAAATTCATCTATCAAATAAAGATTCCATTTTGGACGTTTTAATCGGTCAAATCACCCGTACCTCTTATTTCCCCAATGTAAGAACACCTAAGCCGATCAAACCCCGCAAATTCATCCAATCCCCTCAGAAACCATATTCTGTTAAATTTCAACTTAAAATTTCTCAGTTTACCCCTCCATCAAATCAAGATTCCATTTTGGATTTTTTCGTCAATCATGCTCGTACCTCAAGTTCCCTTATCCAAGCACAATTAGGCCAATTTTACCCCACCAATCGATCCGGATTGCCCAAAACCCTAACCTGTAAAATTTCATAAAAAAATATCTATATTTACATCTTTTCTAATCGATTTTACAAAGATACCCCTAAATTTTCCAAAATTACGAAATTGCCATTACGCCCTAAGGCCAACCCAAACATTTTTGCGGGGGATCCGGAAACTGTTCATCTTCCCCGACAGAACACCTGAGCGGCGACTCCTTCTTCCCCGACCTCTTCTAATTCTCTCATTTCTCTCTCCCTTTCTCTCATTGTCTCTATCTCTCCACCAACACAAGGACCAGAAATCTACTGTTCACCTCCTTTCACCTCTCGACACAGCGGCGGTACCCAGTTTTACTGTTCATTGTCTTCCCCATCGTGACACCGAGCAAGGCGGCGGCAACCTTTACTCCCTCCAGTTTATCCTCCCCTCTTTTCTGATCTCTCTCTATCTTCTTCTCTCCCTCTCTCGTCATGCTCTCAGCCTACCTAGCAACCTCCTCTGTTCACCGTCCTTGAGAACCGGCAGCATTAGAGCTCTGTTCTCGTATATTTTATTGGTTGGTTCCCTACCATTCGTTATCTCCCCACCTCACCTCTGTTTCCTTGTCTTCCTCAACCTTTCCAGCTCCCAACCTCCATTTACCCTCCTCTCACTTCCTTTCTTCTCTCCGGTCGTCCATTCCTTCTCTATGACGACCTTGTCATGTTCGTCCTTATTATTGGCTCGTTGTTTTTCGTGGAATACGCTGGTGTTTTCTCCTCTTAGTAGAAAGAAGGGTATGCAACTATGAGTCGACACAGTTGAAGGGTTACAGCAGCATCCCACTATGCTCGAAGCTGGTTGCTAAGCATGTGCCCGTTGCGGTTGCAGTCTGGTAGAAAACACCAAGTTAATGGTCGTAGTCCCATTGCAGCTACCATTCCTTCTTCAAGGCTATTTATCCTAGTTCGATCGGACCTGCCCTGTTCAGAATGGCATTGCATTATTGAGTGATACTTGTCCACTCCCACTCTGCCACTGTATCTAACTCTGAACAGAGCAGCCACTGCTTCGATTGCCGCCATTAAATCTGTTCGGCACACCAGTCATCAAATCCATGCATCGGATCACCAAACTCTTCGGAAGCTGCCATTATAATCAGTCAATCAAGCGTCGTTGATCTATTGAAGACAATATCAATTGTTTGAACTTGTCGTTATTCTTGTATTTTGTCTTGAAAATCATTCTTTTTTTTTTTGTTTTTTGCTCACTGAGTTTTTAATTTCGTATCAGCCATTAAACCTTTCTTATACTTTTCTTATTTTCTTGGTTATTTCCTTTCAAATAGTGAATCCACGTGTTTTTGTCTTCAGGTTTTTCCTTTCCTTTTTTTGGTTCTAGCTCTCATTAATTCTTATTATTTTGAATTGCTGTTGCTATTTGCAAATCCATAATTCTCAGTTTTTTGTTGAACATCTTCTATTAAAATAAGTGGTTTCATTTTCTTTTTATTTTGTCTTTGCAATCATTCCTTGGAGCATCAAATAGGATTAGATTAGTTTATTTTGCTTAGCTTATCTTGTTAAATGGTTAGAAACGTAGCAGAAATTTGCACTTTTGTTTTGTTTTATTTTTCTATTTTGTTTACCTCTAAATAATTCTGTTTTAAGGCCTTCCTCGTAATGGCTGAATATGGATAATCTTTCTTATGACTTATTTATTTTTCTATTTTTCTATTTTTCACTTTTGTTTTAAGGCCTTTCTGTTTTAAGGCCTTCCTCGTAATAGCAGAAATTTGCACTTTTGTTTATTTTTCTATTTTTCTATTTTGTTTACCTCTAAATAATTATCATGGCTAATATGGATAATCTTTCTTATGACTTATTTACATGATGCTTGCTTAATATATTAGGTAATGATGGTCTCATAAATTATTATTATTATTATTATTATTTATATATATATATATATATTATGTTTAGGATGCTAGTCAATTTTGATCACAGTATCACACTTTATCAAATGATCCCTGTCCTTTTTCTCTAAACAGTGTCCACTCTTTTCTAATAAAATGTTCCCTTCTTGATGCCAAGCTTCATTTTGTGTTCACTTCAAATGATATGAATAATTATCTTTTTATCATAATTAATTTTATAGCTCTTTTCTCTTAGGGTAAGTAAGAAATTTCTTACTCGGTATCATAGGATCCTCATTTCAACATGCTTCCTTATTTTGATACATCATTTTCAGTTTAGTTTCCTATGCGTACAACATTTTGGCTCATGCATCACTTAGTTAATCGAGGTAGCTTAATGTTGTTTCTTATTACATTGCATTTCTGCATGACTTTAATCCTTTCTCCTTTGACAATGGTCATTATCTTCCTAATGTATCGGTACCCCATCCAAGTCTTACCCAGGAGGCCCATCACTCCCAATACATTCCCAATGATGGGTGGCGACTCTAAATCAACCCAAGTGAACCATTTTCCAACGCTCACACAGTGGTAACTGTTCAAATAGGGAGGTTGAAAGAGTGTTTGGTTGGTAGTACAAGATTTTGCATAGCCATAGGATACACTGGTTTTGAGTTGGAGAGCAACCTGAGACTTCTGATTCATACAATGAAAGGGAGGTGCAAGGTATACCATTTACTAAGAAATGCAAGATATATGTACCAACCTGTGTATGATAACCGTCAGGCAGACCTTGTATGAAGGAATGTGCATTTGCAGCTTTGGATGCTTCTATAATCTGCTCCATTTCTGCATCTACTTTGCCATACATAATGTTCCCAGCTATTGACATTGCAAACAGTGCTGGTTCTTGATTAACCAGACCCATCTGTTTGCGTAGCCACTTTAATTGAAGACTCTTCAAATCATGTCCATCCAACAGTATTTTACCTAGTGAATATCAATATGTAAATCACAAGCAAGAATACAAGATCAACATGATTTATAGTTGGAAAGTCCAGTAGCCAACTCACAACTTGGCTGAGTCACATTGTTTCACAAGCCTACAGATTCAGGAAATCAGGTGAATCTGCTTGGCTTAGAAACATCAAGCCTTGGCCAATTTTTATGGCATACCACTGTCAATCCAGGGTAGTCTAGCTACAAGATAGCGTTGTATGTGTCTGTGCATATGTGCTTGTGCAGCATGTATGTTTCTGTCTGTTGTGTCTTGTGTGCTTTTGTATTTCCAACATGGACATACATGTATGTATATATGTATGGCAAACATGCAAACATAAGGTTGACAGCCACATGAAACAAACAGGAAATAAAAGAATATGAAGAACAGGTATGTAACAGACAAGGGTTATGTGCTTTGGAAATAAAAGAATATGACTACATCTGTGGGCAAAGATGATCCAAATAAGTTCATTACATGAAGGTTCTCTGCACAAAATAAAGATTGGACTCAGGATTAGATCGGCAATTGTATTGAGGAATCGATCAGCTCTAGTCCTCCCACCAAAGAAAGCATTGTTACTCTAGAAAGAGTTACTACCAAAGATGGACCAGCTGCTATAGAAAGGGTTCCTACCAAAGATGGAGCAGTTACTATAGAGAGACCAATCAGAGTAAAAAGGAAACTTTCTTCTAGAGTAACGATGCTTTCTTTGGTAGGAGGACTAGAGCTCTGTTTGGTAGGACTAGAGCTGGTTGATTCCAAAGTGTCATTAAATAAGCATAGTTGCTGCCATCTGCTGAATAACTAAACAAAATAGATAAACCTTTCTCTTTATCTTAGGCTGATAGGTCTATTATAGGTTTCTCACTGAAAATAAAAGAAAAAAAAATTGTGGTTTTACATAGAAACATAGTATACCCAAGAACCTCATCCTCCCAGCCATTATACTTACATAGAGAGATTCATGATTTTAACTCATAGGGCAAATATTTCCAACAACAACATTCATCTTATTCTTGGCATCTAGATACCTGATGTGGGGTCATAGAATCTTTCCATCATGGAAATGATAGTGCTCTTCCCTGATCCACTTTGGCCAACAAGTGCAAAATTCTGCCCAGCATGGATGGTGAAGCTAAGATCTTCAAAGACCTTATTTGGTCGGGAAGGGTAGGAGAAAGAGACTTCAGAGAATTCAATTTTCCCAGACACATCAGGTAAAATTATTCCATTATCCATCTGTTGAGAAGAACTGGAATCTGTTTGAATCATACTAATGATATTACTTGTAGCAGCCCGTCCTTTACCAATGGCACCAAGGCTTGGAGCAGCTTGGCCTAGAGCACTACAAACACTCTCTTTAATAAGATAACTTCATGAAGAATGATAAACTTCAAAACAAGTTGTTGTAAATCTGGAGTGTGCTTACAGTCCACTAAATATAACATTGAGAATTGTTGAAAATGCTTTGCCACCATCTGTATCCCTATGCCTGACAAGAATGCTGGCATACCAGAGAAGTAATGCCCAAGAACAAAACAACAGGCCATATATGGATCCAATACCCACTCCTTTTACAATTCCACTCTTCTTCCCCAAATTGAGAGCTTTTGTGAGTGACCTGGAATATTTTTCAATTGCTTTGTCCTCCCCCACGAAAGAATACACTGTACGAACCTGTGAAATAATCTGATGCATGGAAAGAGAAAATTCTATCAATTCAATGCATATGAAACAAGATTTGAAGACTAAAAAGTTTAGTTAACTTCATGGTCCACTAATTGGAACTTAATTGATGCTATCTGGCTTTCACATATGCTAAAATAATCTTTTCAACCATATACAGCAGGATTTGTATTCTTGTCATAACCCTCCAACATAGACTAAAAGGGAAGCAGATAATTTCCTACTGAAGAGTTCTGTTCACCTCCAACGGGATTTGTAGTGTCACCATGCAATTTTAAACTTTGAAGGCAATATCTATACAGGACCACATTAGTGTCACCATGCAATTTTACCTCTTCTGCATCCTTCCCAGCTTCAGCATAAGCAGCCTCACCTTTTCTTGACAAGGTTGACATGATTATTGCATACCCTCCACCAGCAATAACTATCAATGGAACAACAGCCAAGATGACAAGTGAAAGCTGCCATACTGTTGTAAATCCTATAACAATGCCAACACAGAACTGAGCAAGATATCGCAAAGCATGACCTGTCTGCATTTAGATTAAAAGGAGAAAGGAAACACAATATCAGTGGTCTTATTCAGACTCCAGATCATTTGGTCATCCACCAGTTTCCCTATATATATATATATATATATATATATGTATACACATTCAGCTATGTACCTTATCACCTATGGCATCCTGCACGAGTATAGCATCACTTGAGATACAAAATATGATGTTTTCATCCCTGGCTTCTCTATCAAAGAAGTCAATATCTCGTTTCAAGACAGATTGAAGATATTTCAATCTCAAACAAGCCGCCTGTCTCTCTCCTGTTTGCATCCAGAATGCAATACCTGAGATCCATATAGGAAAGGTTTTAATACAACCAGAGGTAAGAGGAAATTCCTTCATGGCCCCAAGGGCAAGATATAAACTTCTGTAAGTATTCTCAAAGAACCATTCAACCTAAAAGCTTAAGCTGTTAGGTGAGGTCCTTGAATAGGTTTTTATTCTCTAACATGCCCTTTCACACGAAAGCCCATGGGGCTTGAAGCGTATACAAGCACAGACCCACCCATACCTTGGGTTGAAACTTAATTAATTATAATGGAGGCCACAAGAGTGGAACACTAGACCACTTGGTCAAAGTGGCTTTGATACCATCTCAAAGAACCATTCAACCTAAAAGCTTAAGCTGTTAGGTGAGGTCCTTGAATAGGTTTTTATTCTATAACAAGTATCCCATTACCTGACTTAGTATATAAACTGAACGATAACAGGAGATAAAGTGATGAAAGCATAGAGGTATATAAAGCTAGAAAAGTAAATATTAGGACGTACCCATCCATGCCGAAGCGAAGACAAGGACTCCCAAGTAAACAAAGTGCAAAGCTTCCTGCAATAGAAAGAAATATTCCATTATGAAATTGTTTGTCCACGACGCAGAAAATATTGAAACCCAACACAGAGAAACAGAAATAAGCACTGAATAAACCACAGCACATGCTTTTTTTTTTCCAGAAGAACTAATAAAACTTATAATGAAGGAATGAATGACAGACACAGAGTAATCTGTTTTTGTAATGTGGAGGTTCTGGATAAGGAAAACAATGACAATTGATCAACAAACCCCAAATGATATACCATTCTCAGACTGTTAAAGAAATGGACAACACTGGTAGAAGTGCTGCCCCAACATGGATGGTATCATGGTAAGGCGTGACATCCATGAAATAGTAGACTCAGAAGCAGGCCTAACATTTGGTTTCCATTGCTGGATTGCTGATCCTGATAAGCAATTATGTTGCACCCCATGACAACGATAGATAATGCTATCCCTAACAAATATGGTCTTATAGAATTAGATCATGTTGATGATGATAATAATTGAAAATTCACTCGAGTTGATTACAATGTGTTACGATCCATTAGTCCCACATCGGTAGTATGGGATGCTGTTGTGGGGTGTATACGTGTCTGGATTCCCTCCCTCTAACAGCTAGTTTTTAGGGGTGAGTAATGAGTTCTCCTAAGACACATAACAGATGATATCAGAGCCTATACTATGCCTCCTAGTTGCAGCGGCATAGGTGGTGACTTCGGTATTGCAGTGTTCGCCGGGACTAAGTGGACTAATGCTCCCACATCGGTAGTATGGGATGCTGTTGTGGGGTGCATATGTGTCTGATTCCCTCCCTCTAACAGCTAGCTTTTAGGGGTGAGTTCTCCTACGACACATATGGTAACTAAAGAAAGTGTAGAATGGTTGGGGGGTTAAGGTTGAGTTGAGAAAGAAGTGCGGGGTAGTGTACCTGTGAGATCTCAGAAGTTAATCTGTGGGGATCCTTAGCAATAGAATCCAAAGAGTTTATGAGGCGACCAAAGAAAACGAAGAACAGAGGGAGTGCTGCGCCATGAATAATGGACCCAATGGTGGCCAAGAACATCAAGAAATAATCAAACGTATCAGCGAAAGCGAACAGGCCGAAGAGTGAAACTTTGGGGTTGGTGCTCGAACTGAATTCGGTGTCAGTTTTTTGCTGTGGGTTGCCGTTGAGGACCACAATCGAGGGGATCTCTACTTCTTCCATAGTAAATTACTAAATGTCAATGTAAAGTTGCAGAGAGAGAGAGAGAGAGAGAGAGAGAGAGAGAGAAGTAGCAGAAGACAAAAGCAGCTTCGGTCATGAAGCATCAGGGGTGTCGTTATGTTATGAGTTCTCCGGCTTCCGGCAGATAAATGGGTAGGTTGCAGTTGCAGTCTTGCAGAGACGGATGCATTTACGAGACGCATGTGCATTAAATTGTGGCGAAGACACAATCGCCAAATGAAAGATGGTGGTGTCACTGCCACCGGGAGTGGGAGTGGTCACAAACTCACAATCATAAGTTCACAATTTACAACTCATCATCATCCATCATCCACCTAAGTCCTAACTTTATGGGCCTGAGGTCGCAATCGCCTATATGAATCCTGTTTCGCGCCATATCCATCATTAAATTTAGTTCGCATCAGTTACCAACACACAGTCACACAGTGCCAACAACGATCAGAAATTAGAAATATCTCCCCATGAAATGATAAAAAGGAGATATTCCAGTGTGAGGCTGCACGCTGTAGTGGACTGTTGGGACACGTTGGTAGCGTTAAGTAGGTAGGGGAAGACCCAATTTATTATGTTTTTAACCCAGCCTTTACTAAGTAACCATATAGATATGGTTTGGTCCCCCCCACCCCCACCCCCATCAATATACTTGGCTCCGCCATTGCAAATGGGAGTTCGGCAGGGCAAAGCCCATTCGAGCAGTATTTATTGCCTTGCATTGAGAATATCTCCTTACTTATATGTTTTATTATATGGGGAGATATTCCCAATGCAAGATTGCAAAAGGCTGTTTGAACACTGTGGGCATAGGTTTGTCCTGATGGACACCGATCTCTGAAAATGGAGTTTAGATCTATGCCTCACAACGTCCCACAGCACATCCTTGTTGTGTATTGAGAACATCTCCCAATGATGACATCATCGGTTCTGGTACTATCATCGGGAGATGTTCCCAATATACAATAGGGATGTGATGTGGGACGTTGTGGGATGCCCCCTTGTGGGGTGCAGATGTGAAATCCTACAAATGATAAATTGAAGTATGATAGTGGTGTGAAATTACCTTCAAAATTGATTGTAAAGTGTAAACTACAAAATAGCAAGACGAATGTTGTATAGAATATGAACAAGATGAGTTGTGCCATTTGGGGGGCGTTCCACAACATGAATGTTTTTGTTTTCATTTGTTTTTGGAATTGCCACATCAGCAAAAACAAAAACAAAAACAAAAACAGGTTCTTGAACTCTATTTTTTGTTTTCAAAAGGAAAAAGAAGTTGGTTTTGTTTCAAAAAAACAATACATGTTTTTGGAACCAACAAAATATTGGTTTTTAAAACAAAAACAAATTTGTTAGTATAGAAATCATATGATTCATCGAACATGAAGTTGAATAATTAGACAGAAATATGTTTTTGAAACTAGATTCAAGAACATGTTTTTGGTTTTAGTTTTAAAAACAAAAACCACAACCGAGAACATGTTTTTTTTTTGTGTTTTTGTTTTGAGAAACAATCTATTTTCAAACCACATGATTTTGATTTGTTTTTAGAACCGGCAATAAGAAAAACAATTTACATTGTAGAACACCCCCTTGGTCACTTTCCTAAGCTCAGTTTGGAAGGAGTACAAATACAAATATGTACATACAATACATACAAAATAATATAAAACGTAAGGTTTTGTACTCTACAAATTTGTATTTATACTCTTTCCAAACCGAGCTTTAAAACTGTGTTTACCCTTTATAGTACAACCGAGATTTACAAATAAGCTTCCAAGATGAAACAGTCACTTTTGATAGATGTGCATTAATTTGCTTAAAGATGCTCATAATTGATGAACATAAAATAATCGAATACTCTTATAGCAATCTATGTTATCAGGTTGACTAATATTCTATTTATAGAAAGTTTTGAGACATCCGAATGGGATACTTTATATGAATCTTGTTTCACGCCATATCCATCATTAAATCATTTCTTATTTCCTTCACCCTCTAACAAATCACTTATGCTATGTTTGGTTTGAAGGAAAAAAGTAGGAAAAGAAAAGAAAATGTACAAAAATCAATACAAGGATTGTAAAAGTTTCCTTTCCCTTCACTTTCCTTCAAACCAAACATAATATTAATGATCATAATTACAAAATGAAAAACTTATTATAAAAAGCAGAAATACAAAATTGAACAGTAGCAAGCATAATAACCTTCGCGATCAAAATTCAAAGTGTGTATTATTGGGAGACAACTAGACAAGTGAGAATGAAGGTTGGGAATTGGGTTGATAAAATATTCATTTGGGTTCGTGAATCTTAATAGTTGGAATGATTGGATGTGCAAACGACACGTAGAACAGATGTTGAGGAAATGGAGAGATGCCAACATTAATTACAGCCCAGAAGTTGATCAGTTCCCAAATTGTAGAGTGATGAAATCCTCTCACATGGAGTGTTGAATCTCTGACGCAGATCGCTTTTAGTAAGGTAGGTATTCTGGGCACTGCATCTAGTTACGCCCATGCTTTAGTTTTTATTTAAAATAAATTAACATGTAATTACTAATTTATCCATTCTCATATATTTCCAGAAATTTTCTTAACAGAATAGGATGTTGGCCCCAACCAAGGTTTAAAGTATCATTACGTATCAATCCGTATTGGCTGATAAGTATCGTTCTAGGACCCTTCCGATATACCCCTACAGGGTGTATCGGGGGTCTGACCGGTTCAGGGGATGGAAGGGTCCTAGACCGGCTCCCCTGAACCAGTTTTGAAAAAAAAAAAATAAAAAAAGGTAAAACAATGAGTATCGAAATGCCCGATATATCCCTACCGGCGTATTGATATTTTGAACCTTACCCCCAACAACTAAAGTTTTTCCGTCTCATCACCCTTTAATGTTCTTAATTGCTGTTTTAACATTTATGCGGCACCACCAAAGCTGGTTCACTGTTTTAGCATTCATGGTCCCCGCCCCTAACTAGTCCATGTTGCCATTCATGGGTAACTTGGTAATTTTACTCATTATTAAAAATTTTGTTTGTGGGTCGGAGGGCAAACTGGCAAAGCATTAATTACCACACAGCCCCCCCCCCCTCCCTAAACATTTGGTATTGACCCAAAAATAAAAAATTGGGCACATCTCTAGTCTTTTATATTAATCATGTTAAAGAAAAATAAGTGTGATAAGTAATACTTATTCTTATTGATGGTAGAATAAAATATAAATTTAAAACTAATATATGGTGGCGGCTTGGTGGGTTAATAATTCAACCTTTTGAGTCAAATGTATCAATCATTGATATCATTGTCAAGGATTAAGGTATCAATATGATACTCCTGATATGGGGCATATTGTATCTGTATCCATGATCATGAATATGGGATACGTCACAACTGGATACGGTATGATATGCACTGATACAGAGGCATATCTGCACCTAGTTTGACAAAACTATATATTGACTACATTTGGATTGTTTTTCATCTTTAATAAAAATTAAAAAATATATAATTATAAAAACTGAAATAAATAATTTAATATTTAACTTTTCAAAAAAATTAATAAAAACTAAAAATTAGAAAAATAATATATTTCATCTACCTTAGATGATTTATATATTTTATTTTACACATAATTATATGTTAAAAATGAAAAGATAGTAATTATCTGAAAAAAAATAGAGTTACTATATAAAAATACTAAATAAGTAAATTTCCCCAACAAAATTAATGGAAAACAGAAAAGTATAATTATAAAAACTGAAGTGAATAATTTAAGATTTAATTTCCCCCAAAAATTTAATAAAAACTGAAAAATATAAATTATTTATTTTATTTACCTTAAATGATTTATATGTTTTATTTTACAATTATATGTAAAATAAAAGCATTATATGTTAAAAATGAAAACATGTTTATTATTTAAAAATATTCATTGTTTATATAAAAATATTAAATTAATAAATATTCCCAAAAATTAATAAAAATTAAACATCATAGTTATAAAAATTGAAAGAGTGATAATTATTGTATGATGTTTGAATGTTTTAGAGTCCCGGTATTGTTTATTGCAATGTTTCTCTTAATATATTTGATTAAACTATGCATTTCTCATGCGTTTATACCTTATTCATAGATAATTCAGCTTTTGGTTTAGTATTATTAATGTATTTATTTGATCTGTCTACATTTCCCTAGTGTATCCAAGTGGTTATATATCTTCCATTCATATCTATGCATTTCCAAAACGTATCCGTATTCGACTTGTTCAATATAATACTCGATACCAATATTTTAATCCTTGATTACTGTTTTAAAAACCATACTGGACCGGATGGTCGGACCATTTAACCTAAGAACCTATCATAATTTCAGATCCAGTTTTGGGTTGGACTACCTTTTATGAAAAACGTTGATTTTGCCAAAAAAAAAAAAAAATCAACTTGGGCCATTATCAATCTCTCTCTCTCCCCCTACCCCCTATTCTATTCTGACAGTTTGACGCACTCTCTCTGCCACCTCTCCCTCTTTCTTCCTCCCTACCCCTATTCTATTATTCTATATTGTGACACACTTTCTCTGTCACCTCTCAGATCTCACATCCGACCTCTCCCCTTAGTCCCCTCTTACATCATTCTACCCCCTATCTCCTAACGGTCTAATAGATATTAATGTGTCATAGGCTTTTATGTTTTAACTTTTAAACGTCAATTTTAATGGAAGGCTGGAATGAAAATTATAAATTAGAATATGAATCTCATATGGGCATTGCAGGGTTTATTTCTCAAAAATTAATGTTGTAGGTCGAACCATTCAACTCGGACCATTGAATTATTAACATGAAAATCGGTGGTCAAAGCGGTTCCACTTCCAAGTTGGTTTTTAAAACCTTGGTTGATATCATAATTAAATAAAAATAAAAAAGATAAAAAAAAATAAAGCATTATACAATAATCTAGAAATGTGTAAAAGACATTTATACACTTATCTAATATAATATTTTATATTAATCATATCAAATAAAAATAAGTGTGATAAATAATAGTTTCTTTTATTTATATTGAAAATAAAATATTAAAATTTAAAACCTACCCAAAAATGATATTGTTTTTCAGGTTGACATGTTAACAATTCAACCTTTTGGGTTATATGTGTTAATCCTTTATCTCATAAAAATTTTAAATACAAAAACACAAAAATATGAAAAATATAGAAACTCTTTAAAAAACATTTGGACACATCTATAATATTTTATCTTAATCATATGAAAAAATAAAAATGATAACAAGAAATTTTTTTAACCTTTTATTGATGATGGAAATAAAATACAAAATTTAAAACTAACTTAAAAGTGGAATAGTTTTCCTATTTGGTGGTAGATCAAAAATTCAATCTTTTATGTCAAATGTATGAACTTGTGATGTCATAATTTAATAATAAAAATTAAAAAGACATAAAAACACAAAAAATATGTAAATTGTTTAGAGAACAGTTGGTCATATCTCTAACATTTTATATTAATTAACCATATTAAAGAAAAATATGTGTGACAAAGAATAATTGTTTTATTGATGATAGAATTAAAATACAAATTTAAAACCAACCAAAAAATGGAGTTGTTTTCTTGTTTGGTAGTGAGTTAACAATTCAACCTTTCAGGTCAAATGTGTCAACTCTTGATGTCATAATTAAATAATAAAAATTAAAACAAATGAAAACACACAAAAGTATTAAAAATACAAAAAATGGTAAAACAATTTGGGCACATTTTGAATATATTGTGTTTTCTTCATATTAAACAAAAATTAGTGTAGCAAATAAGAATAATTTTTGTAGACATGAAATATAAAATAATTGTAGAAAATTTTGGAAACATATTATTTCCTATCATCATCATCATCATAAAAAGCTGCCATATGCAAAGCACATGCACATTTAAATTTTAAATATATATGCGCATGTGCACACACATATAAAAAGTTAAGTAAAGTTGGTTCAAATTTTGTGTTTTTACTAAAGAGTCATTAGTTCAAGTTCAAAAAAGGAAAAAAAAAACTTTATGATCATGAAAAAGGCCTTAAAAGGGGGCATGTAACCATTTAACCAATGTTTAGAGAGACCGGACCGGGCATAGAACCAAAGAGGGGAGAGGTTCATGGGTCAGAGGTTCAACTGGGGTTGAACCGTGATGACGTGACATATACATATATATACTAGAGGTCATATATATTATATATAATATACTTTACAACCTTTAATATACTTGAATATGGTATATTGATGGGAAACTCCCTAATTTTTAAAGCAAATGATTAGAGTTCAAGTCTTTTAATTTACATTTTCTTTAAAATACATGTTTAATAAAGTATTATGTACAAATAAATAGTCATTAATTAACACAAATTAAGAGGTGGATAAATGGTAATTAATTAATATATGGGAATAAGAGGTATGGGTTTAAATTTTGCTAAGTACATTTTAAAATTTCTATTAGTTAAGGACTCGAGTGGTTTGATGAAATTGGGACCGGGTAACTAGTTTTTCGGTTAAACCAGCCAATCAGTTAGTTTTCACCGGTTTTTTAACAAAAGCGGTTATTGGGATATAACCGACCAGCCAAGGTCTCGATTACAGTTCAACCAGTCTGATTTTCTAAACACTGCATGTAACCTAACCCTGAAAGCTATACAAGGAGAAAATTTCTCTATAAGGAAGCCTATATTCAGGGATAGAAGATTATTAAGAGGAATAAATGGGGGTGGGGGTGATAGCCTTTGTTTGTTCTTAATGATCTCTGAACTTCTTTTAGTTGATTATATATTGGGCATTGTTTCTTGATCCTTCTTATACTTACAATTCTTGTTTATTCCATTGTCATCAATTCTTGGTTTGGGTCATTCTTTTCCTTGGATGTATCTTCCTTGATAGGTCTCTCATCATTGTGATTGACTTCCCTCACAAAAATGGCTACACAATCAGAATTCATTGTTTGTTTCAACTTAGAAGCATTCTAAACTCAAAATTGATGATGAGATTTGCTAATGAATTTTTGATGATATTCACCAACTCCGATCACTATATCATCCCAACAAACTTGCTACACAATAGGCAATACATAGTTCAACCTTTCATCACCACACTTAGTTTGTCTCTTGCATTCTTGTTTCTTGATTTTTAATTGGATTGTCCTCATAGACAACTTACCCATGTAAGTGCATTTACATGGGTAACTTACCGAAAAGCGAACGGGGCCCTACTGCGAATCAGCCATCAATTAGTGTATCACATGACCTCATCTGCTACTTAAATATCTACAAAATGACAAAGCTGCCCTTTAAAATATTTTTAAACCATTTTGCCCTTGTGTCTGTTAAACTTTAAAAGTTTGGGTTCTTTATTCTGCAACAAACAGAGCTAGGTTTAATGAAGGAAGAAGGGGTTTTCATTGCTGAACCCTTTCTTAATGCCAAGGGACATGTCGGTGCTCTGAACAGCTTCGATGATCACAAAATACTAGAAAAAAAATGGAAAAAAATCGAGGTCGTCAACAAAAGAAATAGCAGAAACCACAAGACAAGTAACACCAGCGGTGATTTGGCGACAAACAGCATTGGCGAAGGTGATGAGAGCCTTAGGAACAATGTGTACACATATGGTGATTTGGAGAAGTTGCATAGGTTGGTCAAGTAGGAGGGATGAGAGCAAGGTTCAAAATATCGATACATTTGATATGATGTTAGAGGCGTATTGGGCAGTATTGGTAATTTTTTTTTTATCAAATCCGGTTCAGAGGGGCCGATTTAAGGTCCGGTCCATCCACCCCCTGAAACAGTCAAAAGATATACCTCTATAGAAGTATATCGAGAAATTCCAATACAATACATATCGGACGATACAGGCCAATACTTATAATTAACCTAGAAGCCACAACTATCCCTCCCACTAAGTCACCAGAGTACCTAAAAGAAGAGATTGACTTATATTGCTCCAGTGATCGATTCCACAACATGGCCTCCCTTGTATCTTTTGAAAGTACATCTATAAGGACTTGGGAATGTAGAGATCGGAGTCGGTGATGCTATTGCAACAGTTTTCTAGCGATATTTTCCTTTTCGGTATCATCTTTCCGTGAATCAGAACTAGTGCGAAGAAGTTGTTAATAAAGAAATTTGATGACAGCTTAAGGGCATTTGTGTCCTTTTACTAGATTGGCACGTAAGTGACAGCTTAAGTGACACTAGGCTCAAAATTAGCCAGGGTATTATTAATTTGAAAATTTTCCTATAAAATAACAAAAATGAAATAAAAAATCAAATGAAAATTAGAAACTAAATACCTACCATAAAACAGTGGAAATTAGTATAGTATTTAACATTTCAAATTACATACATCGTGTAAACGTAAAAAGCAAAAGCAATGCAACTCGAAACTTTGGATTGTAAGGATCTGCTACCAATAAAACACTCCCAACTCTCCCAACAGGCCACTGCACTCACACACTTTGACAACATCTCTCTTGTCATTCATGGAACTGGGGAGATGAGATGTTCCCGCATGCTGTGCGACTCTCATGGCTAATTGGGAAAGTGTTGTGAAAGTTTATTGGTAGAAGATCTGAACTCTTTGCAATGCACCTCTGATTAAAAAAACACACCAGGTGATGATCATCACATAAGTTCCAACCTTCCTGCTTCAATCCTCATAAAACGATGCTCACACCATCCTCACAGCTACTTGCAAATATTTTTTATTTATCGCGAGATATTCCCATACAGTGGCTGTGAGAATACTGTGTGATCACCGTTTTATGGGAACTGAATCCCTCTCTTATTTACACAAAACCCCTACGTCACAAAAGCAAACTCTCACATGAGTTCATGCGCGCGCGCGCGCGCGAGAGAGAGAGAGAGAGAGGCTAATAATAATAATAATAATAATTAACGGAGACGTAACAGTCGACGGAGATTATCAGTCGCTCTGGCATCAATCCCACAGGCTTCGACATTGCAACTGAGCTTCGGCGTCAGATAGAATTTCGGTAAAGGCAAGCTGCTAGGAGGAGGGGAGTGATAGAAAATAGAACCGGAAAACTTTTCTGTATCTCTAATGACCGTTGTAACAGTAGTCGTTGATGTTGATGATGAGACTACAGGTTTCAAAACCCTAGATACTTCCTTCGGAAGATCACTCGGTTCCGGCCCCAACCGATGAGATGACGTGATCACCAAACTCTCCGTTGATGATGTTGTCGTCATGGTTGATTTTAAATCATGTTTTCTAGGACGGGTGATGGAAGATTTGGACTTGTTTGGTGTGAGTTCTTTTTCTCTGGTTCTGGTGCTTCTTCTGTTAGTTGGAGGACATGAGCGGCCTCTGTCTCTGGATGGGAGAGAAGAATAGGCCTTGGGGTTTGGGACAGGAAGAGGAAGGAGAGGTGGCTGCTGTTGTGGATTGAGAACAGAAAAGTGAACGGAAGAGAGAAATGGTGGAGGCCTATGAATGTTGAAGAGGTGGCTTGAAGAATGAGCGTCGACGTTGTCAGAAGGTCGGGAAATGAAGATGTGGCTGTTTCTTTTGTGAATCCTTCCGCTGTGTCTGTAAGCAGAGGTTGATTGGTGGAAAGAAGGATGTAACGGGACGGCTTCCATATATTGTTGATTATTTTTCCTAATTCAACTTCCAAACTTAACTAAAAAACCCTAGAAAGAGATCAGAGAGATATAAAGGTTTTTCTTTGAAATCCTTACAGATTCAGAGCTAAGTATAAAGGAAACATTCAAGTGAGCAAAGAGAAGATGTGGAGATGTGGAACTGGAAGAAGAAGAAACTCATCAAATAATATACACAGGTATGAGTATGAACCATGCATCGACATCTCTTTTTTATAGAAAAGAGGGAGGTCCAACCGTCCAACGGCTATCTCATTTTCAATTTCTTGGATAATTTCTCCCAATCGGCCGACAAGTGGAAGTGGACTACCCATACGAGCGGCTGCTGGCCTGCTGCGAACTTCAAGACCAGATGCTGAAGGGCGGCAACCGTCCATTCGACGTTGACCGTCAGATTTAGATATGAAATATCCGTTGAAGAAACACAGACCGTCGATATTTAAAAAATGGTTAGGTTTGCTGGTTTGAGAGAGACTCCTTTAATCTCGGCCATACACGTATTTGACTGGACGCGCTAAAAGAAAAGGGGCTGGCTAGCTCTTGAATTAAATATAACAGACTGTCACGTGGACGTGGTGAGGCATTCGTACTTCACACTAACAAAGAAGAGACTTAGAAGGGACACGTGTACGTGCGATTGTTTTGATCGAACCCCCATCCCCCCACACACTCAACTAGGGTTACATGATCCCAAATCATGGTTGCACCTTTAGGCTGTGTTTGGATTGACAAAAAAGATAAGAAAACTTTTACAAATTTTGTATAGATTTTCCTATATTTCCCTATTTCTTCAAACCAAATTTAGCCTTAATTAAAGAATAGAAAATTGAAGGGAGTCTAAAGCCCATGCATTCATATGTAAGTGTTTATGTATTAGACCTCCACCAAATGTGCCCCCCCCCCCTCTCTCTCTCTCTTGTATATGTATAAAAAATGGATCAAAAAATAAATAACAATAGCATTTTTGGAACCTGTACTCCAGATATTTGGTTAAAAGCAACTTTTAAGCTTTATATATATAAATAACAAGGCAGCAACCTTAATACATATTCTTGTTTGATTATTTGTACAAATATCTTTATATCAACATCAAGTGTGCTAATAACATGCTATACAGTACCAGTAATATATAGTAAGACTGCATGCAGGCTGTGCCTCAAAGTTAAAAATAATATTATATTATATGTATGTAGTTTGTCATTTATATTATAATAGTTAAAATATTTATTTATATAAATACTATTACCTATTAGTTTTCTCTCCCCCAATAAATCCAACAAGTGCACCAAATATAGTGACCTGTCACTAAGTTTCCTACTCGTTTAATTAATTCCTGATTATACTACCTATCGACCCATGTATATATGTGATGCTGTTCGATTCGAGATATTTCGAACTGAGGATGCAGTTAGATATTTCTGTTAATTGGATGAGATCGAGGTGGAAGGATAAAGTCACACACCAAGATCTACAACCATAGGAAGGGTCAGAGGCCCAAAGAATTATTCCCCAGGTAGGCACTCTGACGTTCAAATCAGTGGGGTGCAAAGGGCTGGCCAGGATGAGTAGGTTGAAACAATGCTAGTTCCAAGATGAAGAGATGGTACGAAGAGGTAGTGAGTGAAGAGCTCCGAAAAGTCCCTTACCTCGAGCGGGAAATGCCTATTTATAGTTGAATATCTATGTTCTGGTCAATTAGGACTTCTGGGGTTGTCGGGATGAAGTTGTGCACTAAGATCTTTGGGGGGGTTCCCTCTTCCCCAGTGGAATCCACTTGTCCTTGTGGGACACTCCTTCTTGCTCATGCTCTCTCGTTACACAGCTGATGCTGACGCAGCTCGAAGAGGGAGGCCATAGAATCTGCCATGTGGCACCCTTAGGCCAGCTCAGCAATCACCCAAACAATATCTTCTTATATATCCTTGCTAGAAATATAATTAACCAGTCAAATTAAGGAAACTTATTTCCGAGTTACATGCCCAAATGGCTTCTTATTCATTAATCAATGAGTCATGTTTTCTCTAGCTGAGTTTGATTCGAGTAACCTCAACCCTGTAAACTTAATTTCAGATGAATTAATTTGAACAAGGCAATTCCTGATCAAACCACCCTATGCTGTCAATTGGACCGAATTTCTCGTCCAACATAAGTCCATTACAAATGGATCAGGTACAATTCAATTTGATGAATACTTTGTATCATTTTGGACCGGTCCAATTCAATGTTTGGACCATCAAACTTGTTCAAATTGGTTCCGGTCCAAACTTGGTCCATCGACACTTGTATCTCTTACTATCTAAGGACCGGATATTGATTCAATCCAACCAATCCAATATAAATCTATTATAGATGGGACAAGTCCAATCCAATCCAATAAATATTTTGGATCCTTAAGTTTGAACTGGTCCAATTCAATACATCTTATTGGTCCATTCAATCCATTCAAATTAATTTTGATTTAGACAAAGTCCATAGACGACCATAGATTTATGCTTTACCGACCATAGACGACAGTTCAAGGAAAACAAACATGTAGCAACTCATGAAATTGTAATTTGTTGAATTTCTTTTGTACAGAAAAAAAATTTCTATTTGTGAGATAATGGTTTTATATCACAGGAAGGATGACATCTTTCGTTTATTTATTTCTTTTTATGGAAGGAGGCGGATGCAAAGCAGTGAGCTAAACTCTAGGGATTATATTTTATTATTTCACAAAGTGGCTGTTTTCTATGGCTTTGAAAATCAGACTGGACCAGATGGTCGGACTGATTGATCCAAGAACCAATAAGGTAATCGATTCTATTTCACCCTAAAACTGTTCCTAAACTAAAATACGTTGATTTGGTCAGCGACCTGCTGACCTAGGCAGTTGATCCGGACAATAGTTTTTAGCCTTTTATTTTAATTATATTTTTTTAATCAGAACGAGCCATTCATTCAAACCAGAAAACCGATAACCAAAATGATTTCGTATCCAATCCGGTTTTTAAAACCTTACTATTTTCAGACTCAAAACTTTCGTTCTCAGGCGTGATAGACCAAGACTTTATCATTCCACCAAGGCATCAAGTAATGGCCCTCCTCTATAACCTATTTTTGTCTATCATGTGAGCACTAGGGTACCTATCTCTAATCTGTCTCTTTAACTTTTTTTAATCTGTCTAGAACTCCTACTCTGTTTGTTGCTTTATGGGTCTAGTCTTGGTATTTTCCTTATTCATGCAAATACACAGGCTTTCCTACTAATATTAATTAATAAAGTTAGGTGTTTGATGTGACTTGCTTGCTGCGTGGGACACCGACCATTTGCGTATCATGTAGAAAAAAGTTATAATCGAACTAAAGTAAGAGTTTGATCTCATGATCTCATCTTTATAGAAGAGTCAATGGTAGTAATTAAAAAGTTCCAAACAGCTTTTTCCATCCACGTGATTAGACCTGTTAACGGGCCGGGTAGCTCTATGGCCCGGCCTGCACCCCGATCGGATTTGGTTATGTAATTAGGCCCGTGGGCCTAACTTCGAGTCTAATACAGTAAGCCCGACTATATTTCGGGCCGGGCTCGGGATTTGTCAAAAAAGTCTGGCCTGGCTCGACTCAGCATTATATGTTATATAAAATATATAAATAATATAGTATTTATTTAAATATATATATATATATATATATATTTATAATTTGATATATGCATTTTTAATTTTTTCTTTATAATTTCTCTCTCACTCTCTCTCTCTATCCAGCCGTTTCAGCAGTAATAACAGCATGAGCTAAATTTCGAGCTCGGGCCCAAGCCAAGGTTTCGAGCTTTTTATGAGGGCCGAGCTCGGGCCTTAAAAAAATCTGTTAATATAGAGTAAAAACCCGGCCCGGCCCATGAACAGGTGTACACGTTACTAGCTGCTTCAAAATTTAAAGCTTTTGATGCTTGGGGTCTTATACAAGTAACCGTGCGTTGCACGTGATAGACTACTATAAGGAGGTTTTGTTTTTTAAATCAAAAGCAAAATTGTATTGCTTTTACTGACATGGCAGTTGTTTTTCTTTTAAAAAACAAAACCATGTTGTCTAATATCCCTAAAAATTTAATTTGATTTGAACTTTAATTTCCTACTGCAGGTGTTTTTTAGTGATGATGTGGCCAGTTTAATTTGGCCATATCAGACACAATTTTCTTGCTTGGACTTTGAATTGACACTTTTATTACATTGCCACATCATCTCTGTCACTGTTGTTTTCAGATCTATGGCCATAGAACCATAGAAGGGGCTCTCTCTTTCAACACCCGAAAGGGCATAATGCTGGTGGCTATTGTTACATCACATGACTAGAGAGTGATTTGTTAGAAACGTGCTATCTCTTTCATTCAAGGTTTTAAAAAGCTAAAGGCGGGGACCAGGAGTTTGGGTCTCATTGGAGCGAGATCTAATCCTCAAGGTGTTTTGAGATATTAGTAAGTGTGCACCTATTTTATACATGACAATTCTAGATAATGATAATTATAGTAATAATATATCTAAAATTTTCTATTAACTTTATGCATTTTTTATTTTTTTATTATTAATTAGATGTAGATTGTCAAAAACCAAATTTGATTACATAAATAGTTCATCCAAATATGTGATAATTAGATTGAATTGTAAAGTTTCAAGTTTCACTAATAGGTCTACCTGTTTGGCTAGACTCTTCTTTTTGTAGTGTTTTATCTTCTTGGTGTATCTTTTTTCTTTTGTTCATTAATTAAAAAAATGTAAAATTTAAATAGAGGAAATTGAATGAGGTGAAAAGTAGTAGTTCAATTTACAATTTAAACCTTGAAATTAAATAGGAACCAAATTCAAAAATGAGTATTTTAGTCACTATTTTAAAAACTAAACTAGACTGGACAGTTGAACTGTTTGGCCTGGGAACTGGTCATGTCACCAATTCTGTTATGGCCCTGAACCACTATTTTACAAAAAAAAAAAAAATAGTTGAAATGCTCAGAGAACTGTTGACCCAAATAGTTTAATTGTTGAAATGTTCGACCCGATTAAAGGTTCTTGGTTTTCTTTCAAATTAATTCCAATTTTTTATTTATTTTAAATAGAAATTAGAAAAATAAAAATAAAAAAAAGAAACTTTTATATCTCATAATCTTCTTCAATTATTCCCAATGGCCAAAATTGGTTAGGGTTTTTATTTTTTCCATTTTGATTTTGAGTTTTCTCATTTTTGTAACTCTTTTTAAACTATAGTAGCAAAAAAAAAATGCAACTCCAATGAAGAAATCAAAAAATCAATGCAAGAGATGAAAGATAAAACACCGATCTTATATTAGAAATCTGAGATACACCAATGAAGCAAACAAAGATTTGATAGAGGTTTAGAGAGATGAAAGAGATGTAAGAAGAGGGCAAACGGTGATGATGAACAGAGATATAGTTGTTGCCGATGGTTCCTTCTTCTTCTTCTTCTTCTTTTTCCTCACTTCAAAGCTTTAACCATCCACCTTCTTCTCATTATATATATAGTGGGCTTTAACCTAATCCTAATATAATGGTCAATATAAAAAAGTTACATTATATTTTATATCTTACTGGTTTGACCCACTCAAATTGGATGGTTGAACCGTTGACCTAGAAACCAAAAGCCAAAGTAGTTTTGTTTTCGGGTCAGTTTTTAACACTTTGATTTTAGTCAAAAGAAAGTTCCACAATGTTATTCATATTTTTAATAGTAGTGTAAGTATAGAATTATAAATGTGTTCAATTTTTTCTATAATTTTTGTATGTTTGTGTAAAAATAATTCCGATGTGTCACACTTACTTTTTGTTTAATATGATAAATATATGATATTATACATGTTCTTGAATGCTTGTTTTTGCAAAATTTATGTATTTTTTTTTTAATTTTTATTATTTATTTATGACATTAAACATTAACACATTTAACCTAAAAGTTAAATTATTTATTATTAATTTTTATAATTCAATTTTGGTAAGTTCTAAATTATGTATTTCATTTTAATTACCAATAAAAATAATTCTTATTTATTAAACTTATTTTTTTAATTTGATTAATAAAAATATCATAAATGTGTATAATTGTTAAATATATTGACATAGATATACTTAGTAGCATTTATTAGTAAAAGATAACTTAAAAATATAGGATTTAATAAGGGAACTTTTCTTTCCTCTAAAAGTGCAATAGTTACATTAAGAGGTATATTGGTATCGGTGAACTTTTCTTTCCTCTGAACTCTGAATGCAAAGAATGTTGTTCTGAATTCTGAAAATTGTCAAATGTCCATTTTAACCCCATATATGAGAATTTTTGTTTGTCTATGTATTTCAATAAAAATAATATTTAATACAACTATAATGATTATTAATTAATTAATAACAATTAATAATTATTATTAATTAATAATCAATAATTAATTATAATTATTATTTAATAGATAATAATAATTATTAATCAATACTTGTGAATAATTAATTAACAACTAATAATTAATATTTAATTGAAAATTGAAAATTAATTTATAACTAATACTAATTGATGGTGCGCAATTTGGTTGCTCCTAGCTAGATGGCAGCTCGAACGTCAGTTGCATAGCAGGCTGATCGAACTTCAAGACAGGTTGAATTAGAGCACCTGGGGTGGCTAACCCGGCATGGTCACTCCGATGCTTAAGTTAGTACTTAGCTATGTGCAAGTTGAAAGCTTGAGGGCTATGAGAGCTAGAATGCACTAAATTACACGTCTTACTTCTCTCTTACCTTCTCAAGTTGGAGGTGAGGCCTTTATATAGGCGTTGCTTGGTGTGGGCTTCACGCATCGTGTCCGAGATCTCAGGGAGGTCGTGCCCAACCGGTCCAAAGTCAACAGAGGTAGCCGTACACGTAGACCAGTCTCCACGCCTTGCTTGGTCTCCCCCGGAACATTCAGTACGAGCGCCAACTTCTGAGAGACCCGGAAGTGACGGGTTTTCCATGCAGAATTGGTCGGCGAGCATGTCTCGCAGGTCGCCATCTGGACCTCAATCAGGTCGGCAAGCCCTCGAGGGAGGTCGCTCCTCGTGTCGAGGTCACTTCGGCTGGTGACGAGGTGCTACAGGTCAACCCTGGACGAGGTGCTGCTAGCGACCTAAGTTGTGGTTGAGGTCGCTAGGTCGGCGACAAAGGCGGGTCATCAAGCTGGTGGCGAAGTCGGATCGCGATCTGGAATTCCATCACTTTGGTTAGGGCAAGTCATCGCCTAGGTGGTGTTTGGGTGTCGTCCAGCTGTTTTGAGATGCCATCTGTCATGGTGTCATTGGAGGGCCAAATCCACCCTCATCAATTGCTCCCCACTCCCGAGCTGAGGGCAGCTTGGCAAAGGGAGTAGATTGTTCCTTTGGTCCGGAATGACTGCGTGATGAGCTCGTAGTCTTTGGCGTTAGTCCAATTTGCTTCTCAGGTCGGAAGAGTTCAAGTGTTTGAATGCAGCCTTACGTAGGACTCCGCCGTCTTGATTATAGGGGCACGAAAGCAAATTCATCCGCTCAAGGAGAGGTAGAGCAGGTACCCCAAGGACATCTACCTTATTAGGATGCAACCATCAAGGGGTTCTGCAACTCGACTAAGTACCTCAAGAGCGAAGCTCATCATGCCGTCATCAAGATGGAGTTCTAACTGTGTGACTGCCTCGTCAGGTCGCTCCACTCAGGTAGACTTCGATGCATTGTCCCTCAAGCCGGCTCTCAAAGGAGTAGCCGACAAGGTCGATGCAGAGCCTAAAACCGAGGTGGAGGTCAACTGTGAAGAAATCGATCACGTTTGCATTTCTACCAAAGTGTTGAAAGCGAACTAGTCTTCCTTTCCTTCATTTCTCTTTCCTTCTCTTTTTTTTTTCTTTTCTTTTGGTGAGATGCTGACGTCCTTTAAGATCAATTTAGGCATGCTGCCGAGCTAGATAAACGGGTGGGTCATCCTTCTAAGGTCGGCCTTCCTGTTGTTGATGTGCTTTGAGGTTGGCTTGAGGGCGCCTTAGCTAAAAGCAGTATGGCTTTCCCTTAGAGCTCGGTTTAACCAGGTCACCGAGGCGGATAGTCATTCTATTGTAACTTTAAAGGTGGTTGCTTCTATGTCGTCACTTGGAATTGGCTTCCTTGGGTAGGTGAGATCATGGCATACATGTATTGCACCTGCTCCTGGAACTGCTGGTCGCCTACTCTTACCGGAGTCATGGGAGGCTCATCTAGAGGGGGTGGCTCTACTATCCGCGGGTTGCCTACAATCACGAGAACCATGAAGGGTTTGACCTGTGAGGCCGGTTCCACATCCAGTTCGCTTCCAACTCTCACAAGAGCCATATAGAGCTCGACTAGTAGTGAGGCTTCGCAATTCAGGCTGGGAGACAATTTGGGCCAGATCGTTGAAACCAAGGTTCAAAATTTCATCACGTATCAGCCTGCATCGGCCGATACATATCGTATCTTAAGGCTTTCGGCACGGGGAACGATTCAAAATCAATCGTACCGTTCCTTTTCGTCGTGCCGAAGGCATATCGACAAGACCCCCCTTTTAACAAATGTTATGCATTTTTATTTTTTTTAATATAAAAGATTTTTATTAAAGATAAAGAACAAAAATGAAACCCCCCCTTCCTCCTTCCTCCTCTTAAGGAACCTTATGCCTCTTGTGTTCTGAACTATGCTTCACCCCTCTAGGTAGTGGAACACCTATGTGTTTTAAAACATTGAATCATTGATATTTATTTATTTTTTTTAAAATTTAGTATACTTTTAGAATAAAATATGCAAAATAATTATTTCATCTATTATGTCCATAAATCCATTCAATTTTTTTTACATATTTACTTTTCTTAATTTTAATTTAATTTTTAGAATAAAACGTGCAAAATAATTATTTGTATAAAAATAAATAATTATTTAGTTTTAAGAAAATTAGAATAAAACATGAAAAATAATTACTTGATCTATTATGTCCATAATTAGATAGTATGTTTTTGTTCCCAACTTCCCATTTATTGATTATAATATGTTTTTTTCATAAAACCCACTAAAACGTGCTATTTTTATGTATAAATAGCTCATTTATGTCTTATATTTAGTGATATTGATGTTTATTTATGATTTATTAGAGTATTTATAGCATTTCCATGTGTTTCCATATGTATCTTAATTTTTCGTCCGTATCCATGCGTATCCAAGGTGTATCCCGATACGTCTCTTAAATTTGCCTTTCTGATACGCATAGCGTTTCCGATACTTTGAGCCTTGGTTGAAACTTGCCCGAGCTAGTTGTTCATGTTCTGTTCCCATTGTAATGCCTGCTAATACGTCTGTTGTTGTCGGCATTGGGCGGTAGTTCGGTGCCACGACTACACTACATTGGCCCGCTGGTGGTCTACTCATACTGGAGCCACAGGGACCTCGACTTGCGGGGGCAGCTCTACTAATTATAGGTTGCCAACTCGCACGGGAGCCTTGGAAGGCTCGACCTATAAGGGCATCCATGCAGTTCGTTGGCCGCCAACTCCCGCGGGAGCCACGAAGGGCTTGACCTGTAGAGGCAACCTCGCGAAACAGAACTGATGAGGCTTCGTCCAGGCTGACTGTTGTTGAGAATAAACGTAGAATGAGTTTAGACCAGCAGGGCTTCTCCATAGTGTTGGCCGTCAACTCCCATAGGAACCACGAAGGGCTTGACCCGAGGTGCCTATCGCCGAACTACTGGTTGTCGAGGTCATTCAGTTGTTGTTTATTCTGTGATGGTATGAATGCACCGCTGATGGCTTTACCGCGGGGAGAGGGGCATTCACATGAGGTAACAATGTGTTTATCTGGGGTACTAGGAGTGCCGAGTTCGGCATGGTTGTTGCTGATTGTCACAGGGTGGTTCTCAAGGTTCATCACAAATGCTCTTGCCCCCTAGTGATTGATTCTTGTTCTTGATGTTGGTGCTGCTCAAAAATATCATTGGGTTGATGGAACCAGAAATTAGAAGATGAAAACTTAGCAATCTTGAATGTGAGAATTTAACTGTTTAGAAGGTGAGAACTTAGCGTTTTGTTGCAGATCCCACAGACAACGCCAATTGATGGTGCACGATCTAATTGCTCCTAGCTGGATGGCAACTTGAATGTCGATTGCGTACTAGGCCGGTCGAATTGCAAGACAGGTTGAACCAGAGCACCCGGGGTGACTAACCCAACATGGTCACTCCAATGCTTAAGTTAGTACTTGGCTATGTGCGAGCTGAAAGCTTGAGGGTTATGAGCTAGAATGCACTAAATCGTGCGTCTTACTTCTCTCTTACCTTGTTAGGTTGGAGGTGAGGCCTTTATATAGGCGTTGCTTGGTGCGGGCTTCACGCATCGTGTCCGAGATCTCAAGGAGGTCATGCCCAACCGGTCCAAAGTCAACGGAGGTAGCCGTACATGTAGACCAGTCTTCGCGCCTTGCTCGGTCTCCTCCGAAACATCGGTACGAGGACCTACTTCCGAGAGACCCGGTAGTGACAGGTTGTGCATGTAGAATTGGTCGGCAATCAGGTTTCGCAGGTCACCACCTGGACCTCAATCAGGCCGGCAAGCCCTCGAGGGAGGTCGTTCCTTGTGTTGATGTCACTTCGGTTGGTGATGAGGTGCTACAGGTCGGCCCTGGACGAGATGCTACTAACCGGCTTGAGTTGTGGTCGAGGTCCCTAGGTCGGCAGCAAAGGCAGGTCGCCTGGCCGGTGGCGAAGTTGGATCGTGATTTGGAATTCCATCACTTTGGTTAGGGCAAGTCATCACCTAGGTGGTGTTTGGGTGTCGTCTATCTGTTTTGAGATGCCATCTGTCATGATGTCATTGGAGTAGACCTGTTCATGGGCCGGGCCGGGCCGGGCTCGGGCCGGGCTTTTAGTGTTCATTAACAAAAAAATAATAGGCTCGAGCCCAAGCTCGGCCCGACCAACGGGCCTAGAACTTGGGCCCGAGCCCGGCCCTGATAAAAAGCTCGAAGCCCGACCTAATAAAAGAAAATCAAATTTTTCCCTATTCAAATAGACATTATCTATTTTAATTCAGATGTTTTTTTCCCCTATTTAAATGAACAATGGGCCTACAAGTGAATCAACAACCTTCTCAAATCAAAAAAATTATTCAAATGGACATCACATAGGGTTTTTACTTAGGTTTAACTATAGGTCGGGCCGGGTTTACTTAGGTTTAACTATAGGTTAGGCCGGGCCGGGCTATTTTGGCAAAGCCCGAGCCAGGCTTGAATTTTATGCGGGCTGGGCTTTTTGGCCCGAGGTTAAGCCCGCGGGCCAAAAAGCCTGTTCAAGCCCGTTCGGGAGTCAGGCCGGGCCGGGCCGGGCCGGCCCGTCGGGCCACCCGGCCCATGAACAGGTCTACATTGGAGGGCCAAATCCACCCTCATCACTAATTATTATAATAACTAATTAAAACTAAAAATTAAAAGTTAAAAATTAAAAAGTAAAAATTAAATTTTAATTAATTATGATAATAATTAGTATTAGTTATAAATTAATTTTTTATTAAATATTAAATATTATTTATTATTTGTTAATTAATTATTAATTATTATTTAATAAGTAGTAGTAGTAGTCAAGGATTTTAAAATTGGATAGAGAACTGTTCTGGGGACCGGTTGCTGGGTCGAACGGTCCAATTGTCTAGTTCAATCGGATGGCCCGTTCTAACTAAAAAATAAAAATGGCCAAAAACCATTTTTTGGATCGACAATTTTACTGCCCAAGTCAATGATTCGCTAACCAAATCAATGGTTTTTAATAAAAAAGTGGTTTTGGGGTGAAATGGAGTTAGTTAGGTCTTGGTTTTTCTTGCTCGACTGTCCAATCCAGTCTAGTAGTAGTAGTAATGATAATAATAATAATAATAATAATAATAATAATAATGAAAAGTCATTTTTGCCCTTCCGTTAAGAAAGGACACTAAATAGAAATTACTGTTTTGACTGAAACGAAAACCAGCCTCTGTCGTCTGCCGTTAACAACAACCTTCCTCCTGTTTTTTTGAATCATTCCAATCAATGCTCCGCTCTAATCGTTCCAACGGGGACGACAACCGGTCTCTGCCGTCAATGACCACCACCTTGCAAGAAAGATAAATTTCTCGACCATTTTATATGCCTCCCACCTTGCACCTCCTCACACTAGGACCTCGACAGGGATCACATGCAGCACTAGATGATGATATATGGCCTTCAAGATGTGGGTTGATCCTACAGAGGTGGGATACAAGCCTGAGATTCCTGTTGCGATCCGATCAGGAGAACTGGGTTCGTTCAAGGTTGAACGTGAGATGCAAGCTGAAGGAGGTAGTTGTTTGTAGGTTGTGTAGGTATTTAGCGACGATGCAGGATAGTTTCGAGAACCGCCAGGCAGCACTGGAAACTCACGAGGAGGAACCTCCAGGTCATGTAGGTCGTGTAGGTATTCACCGGTGAGTGCCGGATTCCGACGTGAATGGGATAAAACAGGAGAGGGTTTTAAGTACATTTTATATGCCTCCGCTTCTCTCTCACATCATTCCCGATGCAGGATTGTTTCTGAAACCGCCAGGTCGTGTGGTTCTAGTGCTTGCTCGACTCTATGGCATTTGATTTTTGATTTTTGAAGTCCTGAAGAAGCTAAAGCCCTAATTTATAAATCCATCCAGAAATTATAACCTGAAGAAGCCGAAGTCCATGCCATCGCATTCTCATGGAAAATGATGGAGGAGGAATAGAGGGTCCTAGGCGAGGAAGGAGGAGGAATAGAGGGTTTGCCTCTGCACCAGAGACCTCGCCATTCAGGTGCTAGGCACTAGTTCGGGGCGACGATGGAGGAGGAATAGAGGGTTTGCCTCTGCACCAGAGACCTTACCATTCGAAACACTAGAGACATTATGGTTCAAGCACTAGGTTCTAGTTCGGGTTTCAGATGACGTAGTGTTCTCGGTGGCAGTCCGTTCGGCTTTTCTTCCTATCGACAAGGGAGTGGAAACACCAGAGATCTTACCGTTCAGGCACAACCTCCTCTTCTTGTTCTTCTATGCAGCTTGCAACACAGAGAAGAGGTCTTCTTCTTTTTCTTACACAACCACAGACTTACTACTATAGATTTTTTGTCTACCCTGCTATAGAAGAAGCTCTCTTTCTCTCTTCTCTCTTTACCTCTCTCTCTCTCACCTCCCCTAAGGTTGCAGTGGCGTCAATGGCTTTGTTGACACTCCGTTGTGTGTGAAAGAGGTGACGAGAGAATGTGTGAGAAAGCTAAAAGGGTAGATAATAATAATAATAATAATAATAATAATAATAATAATAATAATTAATGATGATTAATTATTAATTAGTTATTAATTAACTTTTAATTATAATAATGATAATTATTATTATAATTAATAAACAATAATAATTATTATTGCATATGAGGTCCTTAAGTTATAAGTAATAAGAAATGTTTTGTGTTTTGGGGGTATCATTGGAAAACAAAAAAATATATAACATTCCTAAGTGGTAAGATTCCTCTTAAGAGGTAAGAGTTCAGAGTAAACAACATGCCCTTAATGAGAGGGGATTAAATGAGGTGAAAAGTAAAAATTGAAGTTACATTTTCAACCCTTATATTTAGAGATAGAATAAATACACAAATATGGTCATTTAAGTAACCATTAAAACTATAATAAAATGACTATTATACCCTTTCTCAAACAAAGAAATAGAGGGTAATTTTAGTCCAAATAAAGTTTTACACTATATCGACACTTTTGTATATAGTATAAATAAGCCTTTGGTAAAAAAAAAGATACAATCCATAAATAAAAAGACATGAAAAATATAAAATTAAAATCTTATATGGCTATAGGTTCATTGTTCAAATTATCGATGCGCCCCAATATGCTGAAAGGGGTATATCGAATATCAATACTTTGACTCATGCACATCTTTTCTTTTAGGTTTTTCCCAAAATTTCACAACACCGTTAGGTTTATGTTATTTAATTATTAAAAAAAGAATTTTTTGAAAACACCTTAAAAAGGGTAGCAATACCCCAAAGATACAATACGGTACACTTGATGATATGGGGCATATTGTATTAATATTTTGAACCTTGCATGGGTTAGAATCTTACCTAAGTAGTATTTTTCCTAAATTCTAAACATTAGGAAAATAAAATCAAATAAGTCAAACTTTACAATTTAGGGATATGAACCAATAGTATTTTAAGAGCCTACCACACCATTTTTAGGCATTTTCACCAGTAGCCTACCGCACAATTTTTGTTAATAGGGACATCGTATTTCATTTATGTGATGACAGATTTGGGATGAGACGAGTTTGAAAATTTGGGAGGAAAAATTAAATGGGTTTAAGAATGGGAAGGGAAATTTTCACAGATACCCTACTAATGACTGAGATGGTCTCTAGACACCTTTTAGAATATGGAGACATGGGATCAAATTCACATAACTTCACACTATCTATGGACCTATGGTAAGGTTAGTAGACCTCATGTGTATCTTGGCTCTGTGCCCACCCCTTAATCCCCTAATATGTAATACAAAAAAAAAAATTGCATGGAGGGTTGAGTGCTCTACTTTTATACCAACTTGAAACCAAATATTTTAGCTCTTGAATATCTTACTATTTATTACATTACAAATTAACCTTATACTACAAGATAAATTGAAGTAGAAATGTGTAAAAGTACTTTAGTGCATAGCACTTTGAATAAAGTCTTATGCCTCAAAATTCATGTTTTGCTCTTGTTTTTAAAAGACTTCCCTGGATCTTAGGGGCAGAGGAACCTTGGGCCCAAAGTAGAGGTGTAATGTGAGTTGGGTCGGGCCAACACGATCCACATTTTCATGTCGCCCGCATTGTAGTGGGTTGTGCCAGCCTAGTACAACTACTTTAGTAGGCCATGTCGGCACGACCTGTGAAGGTTAGGGATAGGGCCTAGCATGGGCCCAGGCCCATATCCCATAGGCCTTGAGGTCGGGTCGGTTGGTATTATTCCATTTTTCAAATTTTCATTCTTTTTTTTTCACTTCGCTTCAAAAAAATTCTAAAGAATAGTGAAATTTAAAGTAAAAAGATGGCAAATTCAATAATCATAACAACAATTTGAAAAAAGAATCATCTTAAAATTTTATTTCATATGAATAATCAATTTATAAAATAAAATATAAAATGATTAAATGAAATTGAAAAAAATGTTGTAATAAAATTGAAAATAAAAACTTACAAATAAAAAGTATAGATAAAATTGAAAATCTCAAAATTTTCAATAATCAAAATTTTTTCTTCAAATCTTTAACTTTAGTTCCCAATTTCATCTTCTTGGATGATGATGTGTCATGTCCTTCTTTATGTTAAAGTTTATCTTTTGCATCCAATTAATGCACATTCCACGGTTTTATTTGTCATCCGACTTCTCCACATCTAGCACCTTGTTTGTTGCACTAACACAAATTTCCAATGCTACTATGCACACTAATGGGATTAGTAGATCACATGTCATGGCATCAAGCATAGGATAATTATTTTCCTATGTTTTCCATTATGCTAAAATATCAAAATTTTCTATTTTCCTCAAGTGTGAGGAAATGTAGAAAATTATTTTGCAAATAAAGATTGAGTTCACTGAAAGATGAACTTGATGTAGAGGAAGATGAGGGAACAATGCCTCTATTTATTAAGGACCACACCTTAGCTTTACGTGATGTAGTACTATTATGTTCAGTAGGTGGCACTTAACCTCATTTTCTTTTAGTTTTAGATTCATATAAAGTATACATACTAAATAATAGATTTTTCATTTTTTTTCTTTTTTCTTTACTTAGATCTGTTTGTATATTTTGATTATATGAATTAAGTATTATATTTAGACATTCTAATTTTATCCTAGGATATAATATTGCAGCTAAACAATATAAAGGGGAAATATGTTCCCAATATTTTTTAAATTTAATTTCCATTTGTTCAACAATATTTTTAAAATATTCTTCAATTCTATGAAAAACAATCTTTATTGCTATTGCCCACATAGATAACAACCAATTTTTAAAGATAATCTAAAATGTCATATAGCTTCCACAGGAACTTTATTGCCCTTGCCCACATAGATGAATCTTTCAGCATCAGTTGGCGGTCAGCTCCAGAGGCAACCCTGCATAGACATATTTGTGTGAGTAGTAGTACCAGAATCTATCCACCAAGTGTTTATAGGTACAGAAGCTAAATTAGCTTCAGAACAAACTAAAGTGAGAGACTTCCATAGGAACTTTATTCAAATAACAAGTGTCTATAGGTACAAAAGTCTAAACTAAATTCAAATAACAACCAATTTTTAAAGATAATCTAAAATGCCCTATAGCTTCCACAGGAACTTTATTGCCATTGCCCACATAGATGAATCTTTCAGCATCAGTTGGCGGTCGGCTCCAGAGGCAACCCTGCTTAGACATACTTATGTGAGTAGTAGCACCAGAATCTATCCACCAAGTGTCTATAGGTACAGAAACTAAATTAGCTTAGAACAAACTAAAGCGAGAGACTTACCCTTCTTTACATGCCAGGCGGCGTATTTGGAACACTCTTTCTTCATGTGTCCTCCCTTCTTGCAGAAAAAATAGGTGAATTCATCACCTTGCTTCTTCGCCTTTTTCTACGAGGGTGTTCCATTTGCAGTATCCTTAACCCTCTTCTTTTTATTATTCTGAGAGGTCGATGCTAAGTGAGCACTTTCAGTCTTTTCCCTCTAGATCCTTTCTTCTTCTGGCACACATTGAGAAATGAGCTCATTAAGAGAACATTTATCCTTCTGAGTATTATAACTCACCTTAAATTGAATGAATTGTGCAGGAAGAGAAATGTGAGCTAAATGCACGAGTAAATCATCATTTATCTCTAACTTTAGTGCCTTTAGTTTTCCAGTAAGATTTGACATCTCCAGTATGTACTCCCTTATGTTTCATTTTCCCTTGTACCTCATAGAAATCAGAGTAGCCAAAAGGTTACTTGTTTTTGCTTTCTCATTTTTGGCAAAATACTATTGTATTGCCACAAGGGATTCCTTAGCATTATTGCTCTCAGAAATAGAGCCCCGAAACGCTTCCGATATAGAACGTTTCATGATCATTAGACTCATGCGATTAGAGCGATCCCATTTCTCAACTTTGGCCTCATTTGAATTATCCTCAATTGGAACGGGTCGCTCCGTCCTTAGTGCAAGGTCTAAATCCATACAGCCGAGAACGATTTCCACATTCTCTTTCCAGACCTTAAAGTTTGTACCATTTAGCATAAGAATGGCACTGATTTGAGTAGAAACATTATTTGCAGTTGTTGAAACTGAATAGAGAACAAAGAAACAACATATAATCAATAATACATATTACAAAATAAGATACCTAGCACAACTTGACATTTAGTGTTTGCACAGAAATATCAATTGTAAATGATACTCTCAACGCAACAATCAAATATTGATAATAAATCCTGTCAAACAACAACCTTTTTTTGGACCGACTATTATTCACATGGATAACAACTTTATAATATCAATATTTTTCATCGCATGTGTGTTCATTGTATGGCCAAACATTAACCTTCCTTTGGGCTGATCAATGTCCGCATAAACAATGAATACACAAAATCTTTACATTTCAAATCAAATTAATTTTACACAGCAGAGGCTACTTTGGTAAAATGTTGTTTCAATCAACTTAATTTGAAAATACTGTATACAACTAGTGTAAGTAAAATCCTTAGTATTGCACATGTGACAACAAAATCAACTCAATGTTACTGTCATACAGATCTAATTCATGTAAATCACATACATACATATATATATATATATATATATATATAATAGAATGCGGCTTTATTGTTATTATCATACAAAATTTCTGGAAATCTGATGAACAGCCGCACGGCTGTGCGAAAAACCGCACAGCCTTGCTACATAGCCATTAGGCTATGTGCAATGCCGCACGGCATTGCACACTACCGAACGGCTGTGTAGTGCCAAATACAGTCCCAATTATGAAACGGCTCTGATACCACTTGTTAGACTGAATTAAGATCAATAAACACACAATGATCAAAACACTTTAAACACCCAAGATCCATCATGCTATAGTTATTAAGGAAATTCTGATATAAATACTGTATTCATTGTAGCAATCGAACCTTTGCGGAATGAATGATGAACGAGGGCTTCAATCGATAGGTGTGGCTTTCCTCAATTAAATCCCTTATTTCCTTAGGTTTTCTCAACTCTCTGTCTCTGATGGGTAGAGAATAGAAAGTGGCTGAATGATTTAACGTATTGGGAACTGATGAGGGCAGATTTGGCTCTCCAGTGAAATTGCGACACGTGGCACCTCGTGACAACTAGGCAAGCACCCAGGCAACAACTTACCAAGTTGGTGTCCCCCCCGGGCACCGGTCTGGCTGGCCTGGCGCGACCTGCACGCGGCCCGCGTGGCCTGCGCGCGACCTGGCGCGGCCTGCGCGACCTAGCCGGATCAGCCTGCCACAGGCGCCGACCTGGCAACCTGGCCTGGACACAGGCGCCGACCTGGCAATCTGGCCCGGACACAGGCGCCGACCTGACAACCTGGCCTGGACACAGGCGCCGACCTAACAACCTGACCCGGACAGGCGCCAGCCTGGCAACCTGGCCCGGACACCGACCCGCCGATTGACACAGGCGCCGACCTGACAACCTGGCCCGGACATAGGCGCCGACCTGGCAACCTGGCCCGAACATCGACCCGCCGACAGACATAGGCGCCGGCCTGGCAACCTGGCCCGGACACCGACCCGCCGACAGACATAGGCGCCGACCTGACAACCTGGCCCAGGCGCCGACCTGGCCGCCTGGCACAAGCGCCAGCCTGACAACCTCGAGGGCACCTAACCCGCGAGGGCACCACTATATAAGGACTCCGACCCCCAAAGCCAGAGGGGAGAAAAAAGGATGGTAACCCCCGCTCTCTAGCTCTCTCATTTCTCTCCAAGCCCTCTGTAATCAGAATGCCAACTTAGGCATCGGAGAGTCCCCGCCGGGAAAATACCCCCGGGTCCTCTGATTCAGTTCTCGCAGGTCCCTCAGCTCCCGCCATCTACAAAGGAGAGAAAATCACCTCGCGCGGAGGGTAGTCGGGTTGCGCTGCAACAGGGAGCTCCACCATCCTCTGAGTTGCAGACCGCCTAGGAGCAAGTCAAGTGACGAGTTCACCATTAGGCAGTTCGCCACCAGGGAGTTCACCACCAGGCAGTTCGCCACCAGGGAGCACTACCAGGCAGTTCGCCACCAGGCAATTCGCCACCAGGCAGCTCGCCACCAGGGAGCACTACCAGGCAGTTCGCCATCAGGCAGTTCACCACCAGGCAGTTCGCCACCAGGCAGTTCACCATCAGGCAGTTCGCCACCAGGCAGTTCGCCATCAGGCAGTTCGCCACCAGGGAGTTCACCATTAGGCAGTTTGCCACCAGGCAGTTCGCCACCAGGCAGTTTGCCCCCAGGCAGTTCGCCCCTAGGGAGTTCGCCACCAGGCAGTTCGCCCCCAGGCAGTTCGCCACCAGGGAGTACCACCAGGTAGTTCGTCACCAAGTAGCTCTCCACCAGGGAGCTCGCCACTGGGTAGTTCGCCACCAAGCAGTTCGTCACCAAGTAGTTCTCCCCCAGGGAGTTCGCCACCAAGTAGCTCATCACCAAGGCACGTCACCACCGGGTCAAACAACGAGGTACTTAGCCAAAAAATTTATACATCACAAAAAATGGTATGTGAGCAAAAACGGTTACATCAGGAACCATAACCTAGGAGTCCTTATATTTTTGACCTAATAGGATCCCATTAAGCCTATATGGGTCAAAATATGGTATCCACCCATTAAACCCATACCCACTTATTAAAGTCTATGGACTTTACATAAATGAATCACTTAATTAAGCCCACTTATAAAATAGCCCATCAATGCAATTGTTTCATTAAATATGTAAGCCCACATAATAGAGATTAAAACCTAACAACGCATTCTCATTGACGATGATGGAGGAGGAATAGAGGGTCCTAGGTGAGGATGGAGAAGGAATAGAGGGTTTTCCTCTGCACTAGAGACCTCGCCATTCAGGTGCTAGGCGCTAGTTCAGGGCGACGATGGAGGAGGAATAGAGGGTTTGCCTCTCCACCAGAGACCTTACCATTCGAAACACTAGAGACATTATCATTCAAGCACTAGGTTCTAGTTCGGGTTTCAGATGACGTAGTGTTCTCGGTGGCAGTCCGTTCAGCTTTTCTTCCGGTCGACAAGGGAGTGGAAACACCAGAGATCTTACCGTTCAGGCATAACCTCTTCTTCTTGTTCCTTTATGCAGCTTGCAACACAGAGAAGAGGTCTTCTTCTTTTTCTTACACAGCCACAGACTTACTGCTATAGAGGTTTTTGTGTACCCTGCTATAGAAGAAGCTCTCTTTCTCTCTTCTCTCTTTACCTCTCTCTCTCTCTCACCTCCCCTAAGGTTGCAGTGGCGTCAATGGCTTTGTTGACAGTCCATTGTGTGGGAAAGAGGTGAGGAGAGAATGTGTGAAAAAGCTAAAGGGTATTTTGGATTTTTTGAAAAAAATCAGTCTCGTGATGTCATATATGAACAAGTTTGACGGACAGCTAACACTAAGGGAGGTCCTAAACAGTAAGGGTAGAATTATTCGATTTCCTAAACCTTAGGGATAGTTTAATAATAATAATAATAATAATAATAATAACAACAACAACAACAACAATTATTTAATAATTAATGATGATTAGTTATTAATTAATATTTATTAACTTTTAATTATAATATAGATAATAATTATTATTATAATTAATAAATAGTAATAATAATTATTGCATATGAGGTCCTTAAGTTATAAGGAATAAGAAATGTTTTGTGTTTTGGGGATATCATTGGAAAACAAAAAGAAATATAACATTCCGAAGTGGTAAGATTCCTCTTAAGAGGTAAGAGTTAAGAGTAAACAAACATGCCCTTAATGAGAGGGGATTAAATGAGGTTGAAAGTAAAAATTGAAGTTACATTTTCAACCCTTACATTTAGAGATAGACTAAATACACAAATATGGCCATTTAAGTAACCATTAAAGCTATAATAAAATGACAGTTATACCCTTTCTCAAACAAAGAAATAGTGGATAATTTTAGTCTAAATAAAGTTTTACACTGTATCAACACTTTTGTATATAGTATAAATAAGCCTTTGGTAAAAAAAAAAAAGATACAATCCATAAATAAAAAGACATGAAAAATATAAAATTAAAATCTTACATGGCTATAGGTTCATTGTTCAAATTATCGATGCGCCCCAATATGCTGAAAGGGGTATATCGAATATCAATACTTTGACTCATGCACATCTTTTCTTTTAGGTTTTTTCCCAAAATTTCACAACACTGTTAGGTTTATGTTATTTAATTATTAAAAAAAAGAATTTTTTGAAAACATCTTAAAAAGGGTAGCAATACCCCAAAGATACAATACAATACACTTGATGATATGGGGCATACTATATCAATATTTTGAACCTTGCATGGGTTAGAGTCTTACCAAAGTAGTTTTTTTCCTAAATTCTAAACATTAGAAAAATAAAATCAAATAAGTCGAACTTTACAATTTAGGGATATGAACCAACAGTATTTTAAGAGCCTACCACACCATTTTTAGGCATTTTCACCAGTAGCCTACCACACAATTTTTCTTAATAGGGACATCACATTTCATTTATGTGATGACAGGTTTGGGATGAGACGAGTTTGAAAATTTGGGAGGAAAAATTAAATGGGTTGGAGAATGGGAAGGGAAATTTTCATAGATACCCTACTAATGATTGAGATGATCTCTAAACACCTTTTAGAATATGGAGACATGGGATCAAATTCACATAACTTCACACTATTTATGGACCTATGGTAAGGTTAGTAGACCTCATGTGCCCACCCCTTAATCCCCTAATATGTAATATGTATTATGTAATTCCAAAAAAAAAAAAATTGCATGGAGGGTAGAGTGCTTTACTTTTATACCAACTTGGAACCAAATATTTTAGCTCTAGAATATCTTACTATTTATTACATTACAAATTAGCCTTATACTACAAGATAAATTGAAGTAGAAATGTTTAAAAGTACTTTAGTGCATAGCACTTTGAATAAAGTCTTATGCCTCAAAATTCATGTTTTGCTCTCATTTTTAAAAGACTTCCCTGGATCTTAGGGGCAGAGGAACCTTGGGCCCAAAGTAGAGGTGTAATGTGAGTTGGGTCGGGCCAACACGGTCCACATTTTCATGCCGCCCGCATTGTAGTGGGTTGTGCCAGCCTAGTACAACTACTTTAGTAGGCCATGTTGGCACGACCTGTGAAGGTTAGGGATAGGGCCTAGCATGGGCCCAAGCCCATAGCCCATAGGCCTTGAGGTCGGGTCGGTTGGTATTATTCCATTTTTCAAAATTTCATTCTTTTTTTTCACTTTGCTTCAAAAAAATTATAAAGAATAGTGAAATTTAAAGTAAAAAGATGGCAAATTCAATGATCATAACAACAATTTGAAAAAAGAATCATCTTAAAATTTTATTCCATATGAATAATCAATTTATACAATAAAATATAAAATAATTAAATGAAATTGAAAAAAAAAATGTTGTAATAAAATTGAAAATAAAAACTTACAAATAAAAAGTACAGATAAAATTGAAAAGCTCAAAATTTTACTTCAAATCTTTAACTTTAGTTCCTAATTTCATCTTCTTGGATGATGATGTGTCATGTCCTTTTTTATGTTAAAGTTTATCTTCTGCATCCAATTAATGCACATCTCCAAGGTTTTATTTGTCATCCGACTTCTCCACATCTAGCACCTTGTTTGTTGCACTAACACAAATTTCCAATGCTACTATGCACACTGATGGGATTAGTAGATCACGTGTCATGACATCAAGCATAGGATAATTATTTTCCTATGTTTTCCATTATGCTAAAATATCAAAATTTTCTATTTTCCTCAAGTGTGAAGAAATGTAGAAAATTATTTTGCAAATAAAGATTGAGTTCACTGAAAGATGAACTTGATGTAGAGGAAGATGAGGGAACAATGCCTCTACTTATTAAGGACCACACCTTAGCTTTACGTGATGTAGTACTATTATGTTCAATAGGTGGCACTTAACCTCATTTTGTTTTAGTTTTAGATTCATATAAAGTATACATACTAAATAATAGATTTTTCATTTTTTTTTCTTTACTTAGATCTGTTTGTATATTTTGATTATATGAATTAAGTATTATATTTAGACATTCTAATTTTATCCTAGGATATACTATTGCAGCTAAACAATATAAAGGGGAAATATGTTCCCAATATTTTTTAAATTTAATTTCCATTTTTTCAACAATATTTTTAAAATATTCTCCAATTCTATGAAAAATAATCTTTTTTTAGTAAGAATATTTTGAAATACAATCATTAGTTATAAATATTTGACTAAGTAAAATAGAGGAAGTTGAATAATAAATACCAGAAAAAATATTCATAGAATTAATAAATATTTGTAAAAATTCATTTATACAATTTTCTATTTCCAAATCAAATTCAGTTATCATATTATTTGGCATTCTTTGATTATAAAGATTTGATATAATTTCTCTATATGGTATACTACTTTCTAATATATCATAAGTGGAATTCCACCTATGTTGGACATCTAACATAAAATTTTTATATTTTTTCTATATTAATGATATAAAATTTTAAAATCTTATTTTCTTGCACCTAAAGATCTAATATATAAAATACAATTTCTAATTTTTAAAACATGTTCTTAAATAATATTTAAACCATCAAATACACATAATTTTAGAATATGACAAGCACATATAATGTGAAATAGTTTTCCTTCTAAAATAGGTTTTAATTGAGATTTTCAAATACTTATAGTCTTATCATTATTAGTAGCATTATCAATAGTAATTGAAAAAAAAATTATCTTCAATACCATATTATTTATAGTATTTAAAATACTATTTGAAATAGCTAGGCCCATATGTGGGCATTCTATTCATGTAAAACTTAAATTTCTTTTTATGTAAAACCCAATTTTCATCAATAAAATGAGTAGTTACAGAAGTATAACTAATACTATACTTAGATGACCAAACATTTAACTAAGACAAATTTTAGAAAAAAGATTTTCTAAAGTAGAAATTAAACTTATTTTATATGTTTCAAAAATTTTTACATCACCTAATTTAGTTGTAATGCTAGAAAATTTTCTATACGTTGAGTAAGTGTTGTTTGTACAAATCTTTTATAAACCCAATTTTCATCAATAAAATGAGTAGTTACAGAAGTATAACTAATACTATACTTAGATGACCAAACATTTAACTAAGACAAATTTAAAAAAAAAGATTTTCTAAAGTAGAAATTAAACTTATTTTATATGTTTCAAAAATTTGTACATCACCTAATTTAGTTGTAATGCTATAAAATTTTCTATACGTTGAGTAAGTGTTGTTTGTACAAATCTTTTAAATTTAGTATCTTCAGCTAATATAAGTGGTTGTTCAGCATGTACGATGTATCTAGCTACTACTTGTGTTATTTTTTATTGTGAACAATGAAATTTTAATGATCTAGACCCAACCCAAATGTTGGTTCATTTTCAAATGGATTAACATGTTTTAGTGATATATGCCATCTCTAATAGCTAGTGCCACCACTACTCTGATAGCTAAAATCACTTTTACATTTATTACAAACTACTCTCAAGCCCTTTCCCTCTATCTCATTGATGATAAAAAAAATTCCCAAACCTAGCTGGTTTTCTTTTCGGGTGCCTTAGAATTACTAGGCCCAATATTAGATTAGATTTGTTCAGTAGCGGTAGCACTAGTTTCGACATTAGTGGTGTTATTATACTATGATTGAGACTCATCAAAGTTAAAGGAACCAAAGCGAAAGGGGGTCTGAGAGGAACCAGCCATTTTAATAAATATTAAAACCTAAAATTTATAAAAAAATCTAACCAATAATTACACTTCCATCCTTGAAGCCTAGTCTGTCGCTTTGGTATTTCAACTTGAATGCAAAGTTTTTAAGTCTCTCAAATTGCCAATTTCAACGTGAGACACTTGATTAAGCTTTCATTATTGTTGAAATTAAAAAAAAAAAAAAAATTGAGAGTTGACTGTAGAGAAATATGAGTATGAGAATGGAGATTGCATTTGACTGAATGAGAATGATTGTCATTGTGATGAAAACGTGTAAGGGTTAGGGTATTTATAAGTGTTGGAAATAATTGAATTAACTAAAGTACCTTCCTAAAGTATTCGTTTATAGTTGTTGAGAGGGGTATTTTGGTTATTTACAAAATTTGTTTATCACTTTACTTGAAATCCCCCTTAAACTATTGCTAGGGGCATGCTAGTCATTTTGAACCCCTTTGTAAAATACTCAAATATCCCCCAATAGTTGTTTATAGCTATTGGGGATATTTTTTCCATTATACCCCCTTATAATGGTTATATTCGGCACGGACCATGTTAGGCCGTGGCACGTACTGTGGTCATGTCGGGCTACAAGCCAAAATCCCTTGGCCCAACCAGACCCAAGGGGCCATGTTGTGCCTAGCACGGCCCGTCACTATAGCTAACGGGTCGTGCCCAAAGCATGTATGCATTTGTAAATTCTCCATCTCTCACGAGTTAGTAGATACATTTTAGAGTTCAGACCCTATAAGTTTGGATTGGATTGAAATCCCGACGAATCCATGTAAATTTGCACTTAGGGATGTCAATAGTTAGATTTATCATGGCCTTAGCTCATTTCTAATAGGGTTATCAATGGATTCTAAAAGTTCAATTCCCAATTTGATTCCAACTCTGATTATTTTGGGTTTGGACGTAAAAATTTGCATCTGATTAATAATCAGATCGGATGCGTATTTAACCCATCTAAATTGATTAAAATCCAAATCTGATAAAAAATATTATTTTATGTATATATAAATAGGCAGATAGATATTATGTACAATTAAATAACATTTATAATTCATAAATTTAATATTATATATATTATATAAGTTAAAAATAATTATTTATTTTTAATTTTTAGGTATTTTAAACATAATAAGATGATTGAGAATTAAAATCGAATTCAATCCAAAATTTGACATGATAAATAGATAGGGACGCAGATCTAGAAGTTTCTTAATCGAATTCAATGTGGTAGTAGCTGGTCCGATCAATTTACAACCCTAATTTCCAAACCTGGGCTGAATTCGATAACAAAAAAAAAAAATGATCTGACCCTAACAATTGGTGGAGACAGACCAATTGTTTCGATGTTATTAGATCAATGGGTCATTATATCATGGGTTAGATTTAGTGGAGACAGACCCAACCTCGGTTAAAAAGAAGATGAACCTAACTGAACCCTCAAGTTAAGGCGTGTTTGCTCAACCCACTTACATCATAGTGGCATAAGGTTAAAAGTGGATCAGATTCTTTTTAAACTGTCGAGGTAATTGTGTCATTTCATTTGGCTCTTTTTTTATTTGATAGGTGATTTATTGCTCAATCAAGGATTAAAATATGATATGATATGTTTGATATAGGGCATATCCATGACAATTGATATGTTATGATTGGATTTGTATCGCATGAGTCATGCATATTGACATAAACGATCCAATACACACCGATATGGAAGCATACTAGCACATGGTTTGATGAATTTTCATATTTATCACTTTTGGACCATTTTTGAACTTTAATAAAAATTTAAAATTATAATTATAAAAACTAAAATAGTGTTATAGCCATTGTTTTGAAAATAGGATTAGACCGAATGGTCAGACTGTTTGACCTATTAACCGGTCATATCTCTAGGTTTGATTTTAGTCTAAAACTTTTTTGAAAGAAAAAAAAAATGTTGATTTGGTCAGAGAACCACTGACCCAGATGGTTGAACCACTGAACCATTCGATCCGGGTAGCAGTTCAGGTTTAATGAAAAATTATTTTATTTTTTGCTGGGAAGATTAAAGAAGAACAGATCGAGAGATGAGGGAGGGACTGAGATGAAATCTCAGATCTGAGATCACTAAGAGAGAGAGAGAGAGAGATCAGATCCGTTGCTATCCCTACTTCCGTTTATTGTCGCCCTCGCCGTTGCTGCCACTGTCATCATCGCTGGTGAGCATTACCTCTTTTTCTTCTTCTTCTCCTTCTTTCCATCCTTTCTTCCTTTCTTCCTTTACTTTTCTTCCTTCCTACCTTTCCTTTTCTTCCTTCCTTCCTTTCCTTTATTGTCTTCCTTCCTTCCTTTCTTCTTTCTTTCTTTCTTTCTTTCTCAGCCGACAACCAACTCCCTCTTTTTTATCACAAAAGACTATTGATACATATACCCTAATATTCCAATCTAAGGGTTAAATGTATTAAACCGTCCGAGCCGGTGGCCAAAACTATTTTGTCTCCAGCTTGGTTTTTAAAACCTTGGTTATAGCTATAAAAATTGAAGTAAATAATTTAAGATTTATTTTTCTTCCAAAGATTTAATAAAAACTAAAAATTATAAAAATAGTTTATTTTATCTACGTTAAATGATTTAATTATATGCTTTATTTTGCAATTATATGTTAAAAATGAAAACATATTTTATTATTTGAAAAATAAAATTAATATTTATATAAAATGTTAAATAAATAAATTTCCCAAAAAATATAATAAAAACTGAAATAGAGTGACAATTATTGTATGGTGTGTACATGTTCTAGAATCCCGACATTGTTGATTGTAATGTTTCTCTTCATATATCCAATTAAAGTGTGCATTCCTCATATATTTATATCTTATTCATAGATAATTCAGCTTTAGATTAATGTTTATGTGGTTTGTATGTACTTCCCTAATATATCCAAGAGTTTCTATATCTTTCATCCATATACATACGTTTTTAAAGCGTATCCATATCCATATCTGTACTTGAGGTGTCCAATATAATACCCGGTACCAATACTTTGATCATTAGATTCAACACAAGAGTACATATTACCAAAACTATGTAATAGTAGTGTACATATTTTGCATGCATTCATTTGCGACTATAATTTGCACCCCTATCTGATAGGGAATTTGAACCCTTTTATATTGTCCACTTGTCTGCACTGGAAAGTGGTACAAATTTTACATCTCAAAAACTGATGCAAAACTTTATTGTTTTATTTATTTATTCTCACAATAGGGTCCATAGAGACCACCCATTCTATATTCTGTTTTAGTGCTTGTTTAGGATGGCTTTTATGGAGCATCTTTTAGCTTTGCAAGGTGGGCTCTACACAAAAAACTTGGAAGCTATATTTGATGAAAAATCCAGAATGCCCCAAAATGCTGATAATGAAACCAGTTTTACTCAATACAACTCAATCAAAGCTGAACCCTCGCAAACAGGTCCTTACTCTTCCCATCTTGCGTTACTCACATTGTTGTGTAGACTGAGAGAGGATGGGGCTTTGGAGAGGGCAGAGGGGTGATCTTGAGCCAAGCCTAACCTGATTTAGCAACCATCATAAAGGCTATAGCCTCGGCCTGTCCCGTACCCTGTGCCTGAAATATGAGGCCAGGACTAGGCCTATACCGACCTAGGTTGGGCTGGGCCGGATTTTAGGTCCTATGACGACTAAAAATTATTATATTAAATATGTGTCAAATTATATACTTGTAATATAAATTAAGACACACAAATGTGTGTTATAAACCTGACCCACAAAATTTTATATCAGATGCAGAGCTGGACTTGACCTGAGAAAATTGGGGACCGGAAAAGAAAGGATCTCGCCCTAACTTTGGGAGAGAAAGAGTGGGTAAAATAAAAAGTAAGAGAGAATAAGACAGATTTCGATCAAATATTCAAAACTGATTTGTTTTACTATTTTATAGATGGCCCAGATACAGACTAATGAAGAATAGCGACCGACGTCGGGAGAAGGTAATCCAAGGGCAAGTTCAAGTTGGTTGCCTTTTGACAATTGAATGAATACTTTTTTTTTTTGTAGTTTTATACAAGTCATATCGTCTAAATACTATTCATCAATATCTTAATGCTTGGCTTCACATGTCAAACGACTATGTCGGCATCAACCTACAAATTAACTACCATTTTGCCTTTTACTCATTGCCCCACAATAAGCCCACTACATAATCAGAGCTTTCAGACAATTACTATGATTATTTTATGCTTCTAATAATCTGATAATAAAAATTACCCCAAAATGGATTGAAACAAGTTGTTTATCATTGATTCAGATGGTTGGACCGGTCGACCCAAAAACTATTCAGATGATTGGTTATGTTTCACTCTTTAAATCAAAATTTTGTTAAAAACCGTATACTTGATCAATAATCCACTAACCCAGGTGGTTGAATCATTGATCCATTTGATTCAAACAATGATTTTTTATTATTTTTTTATTTTTAAAATTGAAATGGACTGACCCAAAAACTGGTGGCTAAAGTGGTTCCGGTTCCGGGTGACAAATCATTCCAATTTCTATGGTTGCACGATTTAAACCGTGTGATTGCTGCAAGATCTTGGGTTTGGGACTTATGCTTTATCAGTTCAATAGAAGGATCATAAGACCAAGTGAAGAGATGTAAGTCATCCGGCCTGACCTTGCCTCATGCAAACAAGAAGAAGCAAAGGACATGTCGGTTGGTTAAGAAGGATGAGAGAGACAACGTTGATGGTTATGTTGAATGAAAAAGATGCAATGATGAGACATGTGGCCTCTACTGAACCGGCTAGTGATGGAACCAGCTGATTTGTGCAGTTTGGGCGATTGTCTTTTGTTTAAGTTTGAGTCGGACAAATACCTATGTCTAATTGTCTAGTCTAAGAAGGCCTGGGACCTGGACCTGGATCAACTTAGAAATTAGAACTATAACCTGGATCAACCTGGTCCAGGTCCAAGGATGCATGACGACTTAGACAATGGGTTGTGGACAATGTAAAGAAGCTCATACTGACAAGTGATGAGTGAACTGCGGTCAGCCAGTCTGGTTGAATAAGAAAACATGAAAAAATGGGGGCCCACGTTATCCACAAATGTCCAAAAAAAAAAAACAGTCCCTTTCTCCTCATGTGATGTGATGTGGCCCAATAATGTTTTCATTTTTACTTTCTATTGTTGTTTTGCTTCGATTGCTTTGCTCTCCCACGGGGAGTTCAAATCTACAACCAACAAACGCTCCCAACTTCCCATTACAGTCGCACATCGGAAATATCTTTCCATGTATGATAAATAGGAATGGTAACTAGTCCTCTAATCGGATCGGACTTGGATAGGATGCAGCACAATCTGCATCCAATTCGATTATTGGGAACCTATATCTGAATCCAAATATGATTCAAAATTTTATTAGATTTAAAGATTTGAATTCAAATTCAAATCCTAATAGATTTGGATCGGATTCGGATTTAATCCGATTCCCTATAAATTTTTAAAATATCAAAAAATTAAATAAGTATTTATTTTTCAATTTGTATATATAATAAATTAATATATATATATATATAATATACTAAATTTATTATATATTCATTTATAATATAACCGGGTTCGGATTTTAGTTGGATTAAATGGGGTTAAATCTGAATCCGATTCAATTATTAATCAGATGTAGCATCTGAATCCGATCTTATTACATAAATACATCATTCAAACCCGTGATAATTTAATTGGATGTTGGTTCGGGCCTTGGATTTTTGGGCATCATTGATAGGTTTAATGGTAACAGGACGGGGTTTTGCATGCCCTGTCCCTGACCCCAAACTCACTCAAATACCATGTCCCGTCCCCACCCTATACTAGGGGTGCAAATGGATTGGATCATGATCTGATTCGATCCGATCCTATTTGGTTGAATTCGAATCACCCTAGTTTAGATCTTCATATTAGATAATAGGGTCCAATCAGAATTTGGATTGGATTTGGATCACCCCCTATTTGATTTGATATATAAATAACATATATATATATATATATATATATATATGTTATTTACTTTTTATATATAAATATATTATTTATATGGTATTTTTGTAAATTTGTTATATTATTTATTTTTTTATAAAAACCATGTATATATGATGAAAATAATTTAAAAAATACTTTCATTTTTTGTTTTTCTTTATTTAAATTGGTATATTTTATTTATTTTTTAATAATTTATTAATTAAAAAAAAACAAATCGGATTGGATCATATATGAATATTCGACTTCTCGATCGGATTCAAATTTAGATTCATATCTATCATATTTGATCAGATCTTAGATATTCGGATCGGATTGGATATTACAATTAACTGTATCAAATCAGGTTTGGATATATAGATTCGAATATGATCCATTTGCATCCCTACCCTACCCTAACCCCATCGGGGCTAGAGATCTCAACCCCATCCCCCTTGCTACGGAAAAGCAGGGATTCCCGAATTTGCCCTGCCCTAGTGGTGAAAACCCACTGGCACTCAGAAACCCGATTAGCGGTCAAACAACGTGCCCCAACCCGGGCTGAAGGAAATGTCTTCCAATGTATGGCTACAATGACATGTGTGGGAGCGTTATGTTGGTAAGAGATCCCACAAGGGGTTGGAGTAGTTATGGTCACACTTCAAATGGAGGGGTCCCCCCTCTGTCCATTTTAAATTTTTATTATGATCTCCCATGGGCCATGGCAACGCTATCTGCTTCCTCTCTCAATTAAATCACTCCCCTCACACCTAACAGATCCATCATTCAGCATATGTGGCAGGTGTTCTAGCGTTCGGGGACCATTGCCATTTAATGGATTCCCTGTACCATATTTCGTTTAGAATTGGACAATCTTGCCCATTGGCTTCTTATTCCTTTTTTAATTACTTAATCAAAGATTGATGTTTTCTTATCAAGTTAAGCATAACGTCAAAACAGGTTTAAGTATAACTTCCTTGTAATTTTCTTTTGGCAGGTATAAGTTCCTGAATTCCCAGGGAAGCAAAGGAAATGAAACTATGGATTTGCTTGGTTCGTTGGAATACGGCTTTAGAATACGAACCAAAATGGTTCATTCCGATTTCAACCGTCCGTCTGATCGGATAGATACACCATTTCAATTCCAATTTTGATTACGAACCAAATAAATCATGAGAAATATAAAAAATTCTTCTTCTTTTTTTTTTCTTAAATCCATTTGTTTTTATTATCACATATTGTTATTTTCAATATATGATATTAATAATTTACGATATGACATTATGCCCACTATAAAAAGAGGTATCTTTATAATTGAGATCATGGGAATCTTATAAATGGTTTTTATTGATTCCTTCACCTCAAAAATTATAAATGTATATCAAAGGATCGACCCTACTATGTATAGAAACTTTTCACTCTGAAAGCCAAAAGAATCGAATAATAGGGTCGGGGCGGGCCATGTTTTGGTTGGGTTGGAACTTGGCATTTAGAATCTTAGATGAGAATAATGCCCCATTGCTCCCTTCATTCTACCATTATATCAACCATTTCTTTGTCCTTTGTCACACCCAGATTGAACTTAAACTTAGAATGCTCACTGGTTCATCGGGTCAACCGTCTGATCTCATAACTACTCACCATCAACTCTCATCCCATTGTTCCTGGTTTTGAAGTTGTCTGCTTGGTTTTGTTTTTCTGTTACTTTTTTTTTTTTTTGCTGTTTGCTTCTTAAAGGCTTAGTTTGGAAGGAGTATAAATACAATTATGTAGAGTGTAAAATGTTGTATTTTGTATTATTTAGAATATATTTGTATTTGTACTCTTTTCAAATCGAGCCTTAACTATTGTTGTAACAATTTGAGGGCTGTAAGTGGGGTAAGGCTTGGGTGTAAGTGGTTTCTTTGAACCGGTGAATAGGGGAATAGGCTCTTTGGGGCTAAGGATGTTGAGGCAAGAAATCAAAGTGAGAGAGAGTGCTTGAGTGTCGAATGCCAAATGTTGAGAATCGAATGAATTTCAATACAAGGAGGATCTTTATTTATGGGGGAGATCCCGAAATACTAAAAGGTAGGAGATGAAGATGTTTGTCTCTTATTGGGAAATGAAATATTGGATTTGCTGTCAATCATTAAGTGCGGCACTGGGGTTTCGCCATGTGTCTCATGAAGATTCTCCCGATGATCGGTTTTCCTTCCTCTCAAGATTTCTCATTACTCACGTGTGCTACTACTTCTTGCGTTGTTTTACTTAATTGACGTGGCGTTAATGACGTCATCGCTTGACGGGCGGCTTCTTGTTGACTCCACGTGGCGTCTCACTACGTCTTTTGCTGTTGTAGGTTCCACGTGTCTCCGGGCACACGCGGGCCTCACCATGGGCTCGGCCTGAGTTTCTCTCGATCTGAGTCGCGAGTGGGCTTGTAAATTGTCGGTTTATCGCACGCTTTGGCGGGCTTGAGTTCATCGCACATTCGAGTAGGCTTGGGGCCCTTGGATGGGCTTGGTCATGTTTTCCTTTGGTTCGGCCATCGAATAGGCCGATGAACCATGGGTTTATTACAGTTTTGCGATATTCGTTGCGAGTTCATCGCAGGGTTTGTGGTGTGTTGCGGGTTCATCAAAGTATGAAGGTTGACTGTGGGTTGCTCGTATGCAAGTTTGTGGTGTTGGTTTTGATGATTGATGTTCTATAAGGGTCTAAGTGATCACCGTATACCTACAAGGGTTATGACATTTTTTTTAAGGAGAGGCAAATAAATCAATGAAGATGTCATGGACTTATAAAAAATGGGCTTTCTAACAAATAGAACCCATTTAAGTCTGATTCATTTTTCGGTACTCGAATAATACATTTCTCTGGGCAAATGGATCTTAGGAAAAAAAAAAGGAAGAATGACTGTTCAGAACACCATAAGAATTCTTAGCCTCAGTATAATTGGGGTAAGTGCCAACTTAGAATTGATGCCAATTCACATGTACGTTTTAATATTTTAAGATGAAGTGTCTGTCATATTTTGAATTATGTAGAAAAAAAACTTTAGCTTATATACCCTTTATTGTGAGTGGATAAATAACTTATATACCCTTTATGGAATATCGATTTCCCAAAAAATAATAGTAATAGAAAAAATTGATCAATTACCTGATTGACTTCATTTGAAATCCCCATACTAAAAAGATTAGAAATAATTAAATGGGATTGGCCCATTAGGTCATCTGACGTAATCAAATATTGAGGCAGAAGATTGACCAAAAGACAGGACGTGGGTCAGCCACGCCACCCACGCGAGGCGCGCCACGAGGGTTGTACATTTTAAATAAGGGATAATGCTCACGTTAGCGATGACCCTTTATTTGTATTAATTATTAAATAAATAAAGATATTTGATTTCAAGGATACCACAAATCCCAGATTTCAGCGTTTAGAATTGTTTTTGGTAATAAAGCCGATAGAATTGCTTATCAAATTAATTAATTAATAAAAAAAGGAGTGCTTCAGAGTTCACACAAAGAGAGAGAGAAAATAGGTGCACTCTGAGTCTGATGCGCTGTAATGGAAGCTGAGAGTGAAAGGTCAAGTATGGAATAATAGAAAGGATTGAGAGAAAGGAAAGAGCCCAGCGGAACGGAGGGTAAAAAGGGGAAGCTCTAATAATTATATTCTTTTTCATTTTCCTTTGTTTTTTTTTTCATTTTATTTGAGAATGAATTTTATTAATCATTTACGTTTTCCAAATTGCTTGAGTCTGACTGTCTATTACAGCCACAGTAATAACACCTGATGTGTCTGATTTTCTTCGCTGCCCATTCAAGGTTCCAAATTTAACGAACCACACCCTCACAAGAGCGTTACCGACATCTCCAAATTCACGCCTTTGAACTCCTTTTACAACCTTATACTCTCCTATGTGGGATCCCATAAGACGTTGAAAGGAAGATTGGACTGAATAAATGCTGCCTTTAAGCAGTGATGAGATATAGATCGGCAAAGGATAAGTGCGTCATTTTGGGTTTGCTTTTTGCAGGGTTTCAGATGCTGGGGGACTGATAATTTGGCAAGATTATAGACGGGTTTGCTCGATTTTTCTCTGTTTTGGTCTTGATAAGGGGAATATTGAGTTTTGCAGAGCAAAGAAGTGCAGGGTTTCTCTTATTTATTTTTTTCGGTTTCTTTTTATTTTAGTGGGAAACATCAAACATAAACGAAGCGGAGCTCTGATTCTGAAGGAGATTGGAGATGGGTTTCTTTAGTACTATAATGGGTTTCTGTGGATTTGGTATGGGAACTTCTATTGGTCTTGTGATTGGCTATTATCTCTTCATCTACTTCCAACCCACTGATGTGAAGGTCATTTTTCTTCTTTCCTTTGAAATTTTTTTCTTTGAACTAAAATGAATTTCTGAATATGCTTTGTGTTGTCAATTGTTGGTTTGTTTGGTTCTTTCTATGTGATACATCTTAGATATACATGTTGAGAAGTAAGCTGTAAGTTGTAACTATTCGCAAGACTGAGGAGAAAACAGGGCTGAAATTTTGATGGACCAATGTGTTATAAATTCTTTTCGTAGCTTTAATTTTAAGCTTGCGCAACTAGTTGGTTGGTCTTAGCATTTGCTGGCATACCTTCTTGTAGTGATCTGGATGCGGAAAGCTCTGGCTCTGGTTTGAACTCTGGTTTCACAGGCTGATATGTCTCATGAATATCCAGTATGCGTTGGTTTTGTAATTATATTCATCAATGGTTTGATCTACCGATGGAGTATTGTCATTTTGTGTTTGGTAGTGAAGAGTTGACGCAAAAGAACAAAGTAGGATATCGAAATGGGATCATGATCCTGAAGAGTGACGATGGGCTTGTTGATTTTATATCATTTCTTACCAGACTCGTGGTCTCTATCTGCTTGACCTTTTTTTTTTCTCTCTTTTTATCTTATGATGAAAAGGGAAAGAACAAAAGGATTTCCAAGACTGCAACTAAAGCTTGGATACAGATGTGTGGTTGCAGATGCTAACTCCAAAAACTAAAAAAGAGATCTTTGTTCCCTGAAATTCAGAACAAGTATATGGTGGTATGCATCAGTTCAATATGTCATATACTTGATTGGATAAACAAGTTTGACTCAGAAATTGAAATTTAGAGGTATTGTGCGCATAGTTTTCAAGGCGCAAAGGCGAGGCTAGGTGACAAGGGGGCACCTTGTCGCCTAGGCAATGGATTTTTTTATGTAGAAAACATAGATCCTAGGGTAGTTCCCTAGGTACCATAACCATATTTTCTTAAGAATTATTCATAATTTTCATAAGAAAAGTATAGAGTTCATGTTAAAGTAAAGAAAATCAACATATTCATGAGAAGAAAAAGAAGGAAAAGAAAATTCAAAAAATATAGGGGTTGAACCCTTATTTTTGTTATAGGAAAAGAAGAAAAGAAAATGTGTTGATTAGAAAATGTGTAGTAGTAGTAGAAAATGTGTTGATTAGACAAAATTTTAAGTTCTTCCTTACTTATTGGTTCAGGTTTTAAAGTCTTTGGGGGTTCAATACATCATTTAGCAATGTTTATATTGATTAAACCCTAACAAATAAGAAAACAATAAAAAGAAATTAGTATATAAACACACAAAATGAATATTTTAGTTTAATAGGTGCCTATTTTATAATTAATGTCAAAAAAATAAAGAATAAAAAAGTATTTTATAATACATAGTACAAAACTGTTTGGAGTTTAGGCGAGGCGAGCCTCAAAGGGCGCCTTGTCGCCTTGACCACTATATTTGTGCAGTGTCCAATATGAGTTTATTATCATATTTTGTTGATATAGGTAGAAGTGTTCGCAAATGGATAGATATGAACTAAGTTTAAGCTCTTTGTTAAAGTTATTGGAGGGACCATTGCTTGGTCTGATGGTAGAATCTGAGGCCTACAAGGTTGAGAATGTAACATGAGGTCTGAGAGTGGTCACTTTGTGCAATAAAAATGCATGAGTTCAGGTCCGTATACAGTCCACTTCTCCTTTTACCCTGGATAGCTAGGACCAGCATTTGGTAATGCTGTTTCCTTTTTAACTGCTGATCGAATCACCATTCATGTGGGCAAAGTCTCCCTTCACCCTATATTAGCAGAGCTTAACTTTTGATGATGAAAATGATGGTGGTGGTCTGCTTCCATGTGAAACTGAATTGCCCATATATTCTTGTTTCCAACTATTTATTTATGTCTGATTTATAATTCTTATGTAAAATAGCTTCTCTTCTTTTGCATATATTAGTTTTTGTACTTCAGAATCAGATAAAACCAAATAGCTGATAAAAAAAGGATTAAACTAAATTCTCCTACAAGTCTATATCTGAATATGTCAAATAAACTGTGTGCCTGTTATTGTGTTTTGGGCCATTTGGTGCTTAATAAGTTCTTATGATAGAAGTACCAAACCCAAACTCTGACACACTTCGGTATTTTAAACTAAATTCTCCTACAAGTCTATATCTGAATATGTCAAATAAACTGTGTGCCTGTTATTGTGTTTTGAGCAGTTTTTCTAAATGATATGATTTGCAATATTTTCTTGTATTCTTATTTTTTTTGGTGTTTCCTTCCTCAGGATCCTGAAGTTCGTCCATTGGTTGAGCAAGATTCAAAAACCTTGCAGCGATTGCTTCCTGAGATACCTTTGTGGGTGAAAAATCCTGACTATGATCGTGTATGTTAGAAATGTCGGATACTTACCTAGACAACTGTCTTTTTTTTATTACAAATTTTGCATTTTGGTTCTGATAACCAAGTTTTTGTTGTTTGCATTTTTGTGAAGGTTGACTGGCTAAATAAGTTCATTGCAAATATGTGGCCTTATCTCGACAAGGTATTGGTCATTCTTATCTGCTGGGCACTGTATTTTCTCTGACCTTTTTGGTGGAGTATTTATGAATCTAGTTTCTTATTAGGCAATCTGCAAGATGGCAAAGAATATTGCAAAGCCCATTATTGCTGAGCAAATTCCAAAATACAAAATCGACTCAGTTGAATTTGAAGCACTTACATTGGGTTCTTTACCACCTACTTTTCAAGGTTGGTTTGTAACTTTTAAGTTGTTTTCCACCTTCCTATTATCTTATTTTTCAGCTTAATATAATGCATGCCTTGATCCAAGCCTTTGAAATTAATGTGGTGTGGTTTATGCTATCAACTATTCAAGAATGACTATGCAATCAAGAAATACTTGTGGATATTTTCTGATCACTCATGCATCTTTCATCATTTGCATAATGTGCCAGCTACTGATTAGCACCAAAAGAATTTATTGAAGAGTCATAATTACTGAATCAGGTCAATCCCAGGGGTTGGACATCTCTTAGACCCCCACACAAACATGACTTGATCCTTCAGAGTGTTTCATTTGAACTGCTATGCTGTTGGTACACAAATTTAATGGTCAACCTATGTGGAACCTTAGGCCTTCAATCTTCCCAAAAACCATAGAATCCTGCTCCTCAAGGTCCTTAGGAGTTTGTCAACATTGGGAAGAAAATCACAGATCCCATGTAAAGAGGGAGATTTCTGGTAAGTGTACTGATTTAATGACAATTGATTGTCTAAAGAGGGTTTATATCTGTGTCCTGTATATCTTAGTCTCTTGGCTTCCTATTTTTTTCTTGATGCCATTTTTCTGTATAATCTCCATCTTTAGGTAAATCTAATTTCTTTTTTGCACTTCTTTATGGAAAAAAAAATAGGAAATCAGTATAGATTGATGTGTATGTATGGGAAAAAATAGGAAATCAGTATCATCCAAGCCTTTTCTCAATTATATGCGGTTGGCTACATGAATCCTGCTTTGCCATTCTGTTCTGTTAGGAATCAAGGTCTATTGACACTCTCATCTGGTGACAATTATTGTCAGGTATGAAGGTCTACATTACTGATGAGAAGGAGTTGATTATGGAGCCATCTGTAAAATGGGCGGGAAATCCTAATGTAACTGTTGCCATTAAGGCATTTGGGTTCAAAGCAACAGTGCAGGTTGTTGACTTCCTTTTTGACTTGTTTTATGAGATTTATTCTACCATATTACTAGTCTAATTTATTAATATATCAAGCAAACCATTGTTTCTTCAAGTTATTGAATGAAGGCACTACTTTGCCTGTTCAGCAACCATTCTTAATATATGCTTGTTATAGAAATTGAGAATAACTTTGGCCTTGTTTGGTGGTACTTTTGAAAGTACTTTTCATACTTCCAAAAGTATGAAAGTATGAAAAGTACCGGAACGTGTTTGTTTGGGGTGTTTTTTACTTTAAAAAACACGAAGTAAAAGTACAAAAAACACGAAAAGCATAAAACTAGCTTTTTATACTTTGTGTTTTTTGGCCCTTTGACATACTTATACTTTCTAAAACGTGTGCATCAACCACACGTGTGAGACTTATACACCCCACCACGTGGTAGCATATATGAATGCCACATGGAAGTTAGATACATTAATGTATTCAATGACACATGGCATACAATATCGCTAACTTACCTTCAGGTGCCACGTGACATTCATATATGCTGCCAAGTGGCATCCACATGTCATTGATCCAATATCCATATGCCATGTGGCATTCATGTATGTTGCCACGTGGCACATATGGATGCCACATGTTATCTGAACATAATTTGTGACAATTATATGCCATGTGGCATGTAATATCATTGACTTAATTTCATATGCCACATGAATACCATTGACTTACTTTCAAATGCCATGTGGCATGCGTATGTATAAATTTTTTGTACTTTGAAAAACATGTTTTTGAAAAATTTCCATCCAAACGGTTTTTTAAGTAAAAGTACGAAATTAAAAATATACCACGTACTTTGGTGTTATTGAAAGTACAAAGCATGAAGTACCACCAAACGGGGCCTTTGATTTTCAAGTTATTTAATGAGATTGCCTAGATGACTCTGGAACCTTCTGTGTGGTAACTTGACTTGAAACTAGTAGGGAGTTCCTTGTTCCTCTCCTTGAAAGCCTTGTCACATGTTCAAAACAAACCTTGTTCCTTTCCTTTAAAGTATAAGTGGCTATCATTAGGGGTACAAGTCAGGCATCCAACCTGAATAATTTACACAGCATTGGGCCCTGCCCAAGGGCCTATTCAATTATCAACGAATGCCCAGCCTGAGCCTACCCAATGTGCTGCCCTAAGTATCATTGATTGGGCAAAACTCCATTACAAGGTTGGGAAAGGACTAATGTGGACTTTGCATTTGAACATACAACACTTCCAATCTAATTAGGAAACCTTTTCCTTTGCAATAAATATGGAGTGAAAATGATTTAGGGACAATGATAAAAACTACAAGGGGTCATTACTTGGTCTATGGTAAAATCTTGGGTTGGCAAGTGTGAGAAAGCTGGTTTGAGTTTGAAATCTGCCACCTTGTGTAAAAAATGCCAAAGATTAGGACCTTATCTATTCTACCCTTCCCAAGTAGCTGGGACCAACATTGGGTAATGACCTTTACTGATAAAAACTACAAGTTGGGATCACAAAGGGTTGGTTACAGAAAGCTGTCTCCTTATGTGCATTCCTGTGGTGAATTCTAGTACTTTTCAAAGTTTGTATGAAATTGGAAAAATAGTCTTTAAGTCTAATGCCTTTAAAGTTGCTGAACTATTATCTCTCTGGAAAGAGAAATCTATTTTTGTGTGTTAATGCTGATTGCTGTTTTTTCTTTCCTGGAGGATTTCAGGTGGTGGATTTGCAAGTCTTTGCTGCCCCACGTATTACGCTTAAGCCACTGGTTCCAAGTTTTCCCTGTTTTGCCAAAATTTTGGTTTCTCTTATGGAAAAGGTGTGTAGTGATTTAACCATAAGCTTTTAGTGTTGAGGATGAACAGGATGGACATTCTTATGTTAAATCTGGTATATTGGTTTTGCAGCCCCATGTTGATTTTGGACTAAAGCTTATGGGGGCTGATATTATGTCAATCCCTGGTCTATACAGATTTGTTCAGGTACCTAATATTCCCCCCCCCCCCCCCCCCCCCCCGCAATTTTATGGGAGAGAATTTGATAGCTGTATTTCAGACTGTGGGACCAATCAAAATACCCCATGCCGACCATACGTTCTGTGCCACATATACTTGATGACTGGGTGTGGGGACAGCTATCAAGTTCAGCTAATCCGTTATCATTTTATGGTGCTCGATGTTTGATGTTTCTGAATGTGGTGTTTTATGTTGTTTCGCTTTCTTCTGTGATTGTCATGGGTTGATGAATGATCTTTGAAGTTGTAAATACATTGGAATTTAAGAGTTGAAAAATGATGGGAAAAGGGTTACAATTAGTATATGTAAAATGTCAATATCCCTCATCATCATCATCATCCAAGCCTTATCTCTACTATATGGCGTCAGCTATATGAGTCTTGTTTCACCATTCTGTTCTGTTTAATGCCATATCCATTGGTAGATTTATTAATATGCCAATAGCCCTATTTCCTTTTTGTCAAAGCTTCCCCAGTTCCCCTTGGTTTGCATTATTGCCCTGAGCCCCTTAAGCACCAATCTTCTAGTGCTGTCATGCTTTCCGACATGTGAACAAGGGATGCTATCCAAGACCCACAAGTCTGTGGAGCTGTCCTTGTTCCATATAATTACATTGGGTAGTTAGGAATGTTGCAACTGACCAACTTATTTTGAATTGCTCTACTAATTCTGTTCAGCACATCTAATTAGTAGACCTTATTTATGACCTTTTCCTGCTTCAATGTAAAAGTGAAGCAATGCCATTTTTCTGTTATGTTCCCATTGTTTCTATTCTTATTTCACATTTTGTCTTTTTGTTCATTAAGACTGATTTTCCTGCAGGAGCTTATCAAAGATCAGGTTGCAAATATGTATTTGTGGCCTAAAACATTAGAAGTACCGATCATGGATCCCTCAAAGTAAAATTTGCATTTTGTTCTATTTAAGTTTTTCATGATGTTTCCTATCCTTACCATGTTGAAGCCCTTGACAAAGTAATCTCTCTCTGAAATTTGCAGAGCGTTCAAGAGACCTGTTGGAATTCTCCATGTGAAGGTTCTGAGGGCAATGAAGCTTAAAAAGAAGGATCTTCTTGGGGCTTCAGATCCTTACGTCAAACTAAAACTGACCGAGGATAAACTTCCATCAAAGAAGACAACGGTGAAGCACAAAAACTTGAACCCTGAGTGGAATGAGGAATTCAATATGGTTGTTAAAGATCCAGAAACTCAAGCTTTGGAGATTAATGTTTATGACTGGGAACAGGTACTTTTCTGTTTTAGAATGCGTTTCTAATTTCCAAGTTCTGTTCCTCAGTCTATATGTTCCTTTTCCTTAGGTTGGCAAACATGACAGGATGGGTATGAATGTCATTCCTTTGAAAGATCTTCCTCCTGATGAGTCAAAGGTCATTACTCTTGATCTACTCAAAAACATGGACCCTAATGATGTTCAAAATGAGAAGTCACGTGGGCAGATTGTGATGGAGGTGACTTATAAGCCTTTTAAGGAGGATGACATACCAAAAGATATTGAAGATTCAAACTCTGTGGAGAAAGCCCCTGAAGGAACACCTGCTGGTGGTGGTCTGCTTGTAGTTATAGTTCATGAAGCTCAAGATGTTGAAGGGAAGCACCACACAAATCCATATGTCCGGATCATTTTTAGAGGGGAAGAGAGAAAGACCAAGGTACGTATTAGGCTCCACTGTGGCAAAGAGTAGAAGGCAAACATCTTACTTTTTTCTCCTTTTTTTGGTTGAAAATAACTGATCCCCACAGTTCTCATATTGTCAACTGAATTCAACAAAGCCTCGTTCCAACTAGAATAGGGTTGGCTACATGAATCCTGTTTTGCCATATCTTCAGTCATATTCTTTGCCTTCAAATCATTTCTGACTACCTCTCTCCATGAATGCAAACTGTTGGGCGCTATTTGTAGCCCAAATATACCATGTAGAGATGTTCTTATTACCTTATTATTTTCTTCAAGTAAGAATGACTCGTCTGGCACTTCTCCCTATATATAGGTAAAAATCATTATACTTTTATTTACCCATTAATATGCTAATACCAGTTTTTCTACCATGGAACCGAGTTCAGACTTCAGAGTTGTAGAGATGTGAATGACTGGATATTAATTCATTTCATCAACTGGTGCAGCATGTTAAGAAGAACAGAGATCCAAGATGGGAAGAAGAATTTCAGTTTATGCTGGAGGAACCACCCACTAATGATAAACTCCATGTGGAAGTAGTCAGTACCTCAACAAAATTGGGCCTACTGCATCCCAAGGTACACATACATCACCTTTCTGCTTAAGCACATTAATAAATTACCTGTCAAAGAAGAAAGAAAAAGTAAAGTTTCATGGAATTTGAGATGCCTATACTCTATTTGATATGTGCTTGGTAGGGGGTCCTACAAATTTCAGATCTGGTGGTAGTGGGCTTTATGCAGTGAAAGAGGGGCTTTGGGTGTCAATGGATTAAGAATAGGATGGAGGATCAAGTAAACAGCTTGTTGTTCACTAAAGAATGAGCAAGAAATTATAAAACACTCTTGCTGTTAGAATAAACAGCAAAAAGATAGATCACTAGGGGTGCAAATGGATTGGATCATGATCCGATCCGATCTGAGATCCAATCATATTTGGTTGAATTCGGATAACCTCAGTTTGGATCTTCGGATTGGACTGGGTAATATGATCCGATCAGAAATCGGATCGGCTTCGGATCACCCCCTATCCGATCTGAGAAGATCTGATCTGATATATATGCTATATATTTATTTATATAAATATATAATACATATATATGTTATTTATTTATTTATAAATATATTATTTATATTGTATTTGTGTAAATTTGTTATGTTATTTATTTTTTTATAAAAAACATATATATATGATGAAAATAATTAAAAATACTTGTATTTTTGTTTTTCTTTATTTAAATTGGTATATTTTATTTTTCTTGTAATAATTTATTAATTTTTAAAGAAAACAAATCGGATCGGATCATCCAAATATCCAACTTCACGATCAGATTTGAATTCAGATCCATATCTATTAGATCCGGTCGGTTCTTCCGAAAGGATCAGATCTGTAATTAACAGTGTCGGATCGGATTCGGATACACCCTGATTCGAATCCGAACCAATCCGTTTGCATCTCTATAGATCACTTAGAAGAAATAGGTTAGAGAGCAGGAAGAGAAAAGAAATCATAGGATTCACTAAACCAAACTTTATTTCATCAAATCTACTACTCTTTTTTTTATCACAATGACTAGTTATAGACTCACCATAAGAACTTGGATGGCCCTTTCCACACTCCAATTTAAACTAGGAAAATGACCCAAATCAACTTTTAATTGTTTCAAGACTAAGACAAACCCATAAGGACTCAAAACTCTCAAAACATTCTAATAACATTTACTAATCTTACTGAAACTAACTTGGCAAAAATCCCTAAATAGCAAATCCAAAAATTATTAAAATCTTATTCGTAAGACACCTACAATTAGAAAATAAATTAAAAAAAAAAACTCAAAAATATTAGAGGTGTAAATGGATCAAATCAAATTGGATATGGGTAGATCCAAACTTGATTTGTTTATAATTGAATTTGAATTGGATTGCATCCATTGGATATCTATTAGACTCGAATTGAATTCGGATTATAATTAGATATTAAATAGTATAAATAAGTTAAACTAAAAATGATCAAAATATTATATATTACTAATAAAATGAAGTGTTTTCAATTGGTAATAAAATGGGGTTCTATTATCAAAATCCCATGAGTAACAAAATTCATATGAAACCACTATCAGAGTCAAAACAAGGACACACCAAAAGAGAAACGGGTAAAAGGACACGAGTGATTTATACATAGACAGACAAAGGAAGAAATAGATATACACACAGACACATGATCAAAAGTATATACAATGCCATACTTATAAAAAAAAAATTAAAAGTCTAAAAGTGATTTTAATATTATATTTTATGAACAAAATGAATTGAAAATTACTTCTATGAAACTTGAACCTATGACAATTTAGTGAAAATACAACATTCAAACTGACTTCATATATATATATATACACGTTGAATTGAAATGGATTATATCAGATTGGATAAGGGGTGGCTCCATATTTGATCCAATTATAAGGGGATTGAATTCAGATCACCCTTAATAGGACCTAATTTGAATTCAAATTCAGACAATTGGGTACTGTTTGAAGCCCTAAAAAAATATCGATATCCTTATCACATAATTGCACATTATTCTTTTTAATTTTTTAGTTGAATGTCCTAACTCCCTTGAATCTACTCTTTTCTTGCTGCTCTTATTGTTATCATTAGATGCAAAACTAGGGAAAAATGTTTGCGGGTGGGGGGATCTTGTATTTCAAAAGGAGTTAGGGTCTCCCATTTTGTATGAATATTAGGATTTACCTTTTGTTTCTTTTGTTTTTTGAGGGCTTAGCCCCTTATTACTATTATTTGTCGGTTACTGAGTCATATTTTCTCGCTCATTTTCGATCAGGAAAATCTGGGCTATATCAATATCAACCTCACAGATGTTGTTAACAATAAACGAATCAATGAAAAGTATCATCTCATTGACTCAAAGAATGGAAAGATTCAGATTGAGCTGCAATGGAGAACATCATGAGGATGCTGATTTTATCTTTGATCTGAGAGTATGAGACAGAGAAGACCTTCCATGTGTTGTCCAAAGTTTCAGACCAAATCAGATTGATTCTTGTGAATGAGAAATAAATTCCTAGTTTGGTTCCTGTATATGTAAGTTTGTTTGGTTCATTCATGCTTTTGGTATATTACCTGCGTGTATTTTACTACCCCTAGATTAGGATGAAGCCATAGAGATCGCGTTGGGGCCCTCTCTCCCTGTGTATTTGTTACACAAGGATCCTCCTGTATTTGGTTTCCAAGTAATAATACAGTGCCTCTGGTACAGCCTTGTATAGTTTTGATTCATCGTCCCAAATCTTGTTGGTTTAAGATCTGCTGGATCTTGTGGCTGTTGAATGGTAGGATTGGGACCCTAAACTGAATTTATTTGATAAAGAAGCAAGGTTGGGTCTACACTCTTCTGTGCTTGTCAAATAGCAAGATCTAGGGGTGCAATGAGTCGGGTTTGATTCACCCGAACCTAACCAAAGTCATTCCAACCCAACCCAACCCAACCCAACTAAGGGGCCTTTGGTAACTCTGAAGTTGCTGAACTGAAAGACTTGATGCTTCATCTTTTAGTGTTTGAAGTAATTAAATAATATAATTTTCAAGGGTATTGGCCTATTGGGGTCTATCCAAGGAAGCCAACTTCAGTTTCAGCCATTAAGGAGTTCGCAGCCTTGTTAAAATCTTATTCACTAAAAGTCGAAAGTAATAAGCTTTTTCACTTCACCTTCAGCTGTTATCAAACGGCCCCTAAATGGAGGAGGACATTGAACCTAACCCAGCCTGTCCTATATATAGTCCACTGTTACTCATGGTTCAATTCAATGTATCGATACTCCTACGTATCCAGAGTTCTAAGTTCAAGTCCAAAACCATTTGATTTCCCAACTTCCATTATTTGCCGTATTGGTGACCCTGAGAGCCAATATGATACTTTGTATAAAGGGCAGTCCGTGGGGTTTAGAGAGGGATAGATGTGCCTTACCTAAATCTGCAATTGAATCGAGGTTTAATCGAATAATTTGGGCTTGAGTTCAATTAGGTTTGATTTTAATTAAGTTTGAGTCAACAAGTTCGATTAATTATGTGTTTAGCTTGAAAACATGTGGTGTATCAAATCGATACTTTGAGGTTTGAGCCTTCTTTAATTATTGATATTCTATTTTTTTTCTTAATTTTTTCAATCGTTAAATTCGCAAATAGGTATACTAGGACTAGGATAGGTATTAATGTTTAAACCTATTAAAAAACTCTAATGTTTAGCATTTCAACGACCCTGAAATTTGAACCACGCGGTCCATGCCTACAGCCCTACACTCAACTAATCCCATGTATGCTAAGTTTTCAATGCTGCAATATCATTGGATTGGCCAATTGGGTTTGGAACTGCTTTACTTCAACCTTAACCCCAATTAAGACTGACCCAACCCTAAGCCGGTAGAGTTGGGGGGTGGTAACTTGTAAGTTTACTACTTAACCTGACCCATTCACACCCTATCAGGATGTTGCAAGTAAGGATGTCAATGGATGAGTTTTGAGTTTCCAAAATCAATTTGGACAGATTGGACGGATTGACAAGACATATTGGATTGGGCCGATCTGGTCCAAAATATTTATCAGATTGGATTGGGCCTGGTCCATCCGTAATAAATTTATATAGGATCGAGTTGGATTAAGCCAATATCTAGTCCATTGATATAAGAATATACGTGTCAATGGACCAGGTTTGGGTTGAAACCAATCTAAATCAAAATGATTTTGAATGGTCCAAACATTGAATTGGACCGATTCAAAATGGTCCAAAATATTCATTGGATTGGATTGGGTCTGGTCCATTTATAATGGACTCACATTGGATTGGACCAAATCCAGTCCAATTGACACCACTTGGAAGTATCCCCACCTTAGAGATGGTGCTTAAAAGAATCTGGCAAATACTTGTTAAATGGTCATTTACTAAAATACCCCCTATCGTGTTATGGATTTATTAAAATCTATCCTATAATTTGCATTTTACTAAAACACCTTGTAAGTAAGGTGGTCAGGCTACGCTCAGGGGTCTCCTTGAAGGACGAAGGATGACTAGATGTAGAAGGTAGGTTTGGGGATTAGGGCAAATGGAAGTGATAAGGCAGCATGATAGAATGATTGAATGATGATTTCGTTATGGGGTGGACTCTCATTTATAAGGAGGGATCCCAAGGACCCGAAAGGAAGGAGTCAAAAGCGTTTGATTCCCATTAGGAAAGGGAATATTGGATTCGCTACCGGTTATTAAGGAGCACTGCTAGGGTTTCGCCACACGTCCTATGAGATCTCTCAAAGACGAACTTTCCTTTCGTCTAAGGATTCTCATAGTCCGCATGTATAGTGTACTACTTTTTGTGATCCATTCAACCGACGTGGTGTTAATGACGTTATCATTTAGCGGGTGCACTTTTACTAAACCTACGTGGTGCTTTACCACACGCTTAACTTAAGGTCGCACGTGCAGGCCATATTTATTTCCAATTCACAGTGATCCCGTGGTTCTATAATGATCTCGGGTTCATCGCAAAACTGCGCACATTTGAAGTTCCATTGCGAGTTCTCATTAATCAGAGTTCATCGCAATTCGTCTTAAGTATGAGTTTGTCTCAATCGTGCGGTGAACTATACCTTCATTGCAGTCGTCTAATGGATTGTAAGCTCATTGTAGGTAGCTAATGAGTTGTGAACTCATCACAGGGATCCATGGGGTACCAATTTGGTCTCCTCCGTATTTTGATGGTCTGAGCGATCACTATGTACTTACACACCTCTATAGTTTGCAATCAATTTACTTAATGGACCTTACATTAGATGACAATGAAAAATAAGAATTTTGACCCTAACATCCATTTAAATTAATTTAATAAAAATAAAAAAATAAAATACCATTTTTGCCCCTAGTAAGACATAAGCAACTACTCTATTTGGTCTGTTTTGATTTCTATATGAAGTGTTAGGGGTAATTTTAGAATAAATAATCATGGACCCATGCCTTGAACATTTTTCATTCAGTTTAGGTGATTATCTTACTATTTTCATATGACAAAACAAAAACCTCTTAATGAAATGTCGATTAAATAAACAAGTTACAAAATATAAGGAGTGTATTAGTAAAATGAAAACTATAAAATAGGTTTAAGTAAATCTATGAAACTATATGAAATGTTTTAGTAAATCTATGAAACTATAGGAAATGTTTTAATAAATGAACAAAGAAAAAATGAATCTTACAAATACATATATTTAGCAAGTGGTGTAATGTGGGCTGTACGGGCAGGCATGGCCCACATTTTCATGCCACCCGCACTGTTCATGGCCGTTCTGGCACATACTGTGCAAGTTGGGGGTGGGGCACAGAACAAGTCTAGGCCAGGCTGGCCCATATTATTTCATTATTTTTCTTTTTTTATTTTGACTACAAAAAAAATTCAAAAAATTATAAAAAAATAATGAAAATTTGAAGAAAAAGATGACAAATTCAATGATTGCAAGTTTGCAACAACAATTTAAAAAATTCATCTTAATTTTTTATGCGAATAATCAATTCATACAATAAAAAAAAATAATTAAATAAAATTTGAAAATACTACAATAAAATGATTAAATGACGTTTCAGGCTATACCGTGCCTGGCATGGCCCGTCACTGTAACTGACAGGCCGTGTCAGGCACAGCTCTGGTCCACTGGCCGCCCGACCCGTTTTATAACTCTATATTCAGTTGGCAATACGGTGTAACTAAGTTTTAAAGAATTATTAATTTCTCCATATACGACCATGGGCACAGCTGTAATGAATGGCCACTTAGCCAGTCTCACACATTAGGCTCAGTTCGGAAGGAGTACAAAGCTCAGTTCGGAAGGAGTACAAATACAAATATGTACAGTATAAATACATACAAAATAATACACAATATGGGGTCCGTTTGGTTTATAGGAATAAGAGTTTGGAATCGGAATCGAGATGGGCTATTCTGATTTCAACTGTTTGGTTGGACAAAATCAGAATCCCATTTCCATTTCTGCTAGAATGGCATTCTTCTATTTGAGGGAATGGCCACCTGTCCCTCCCTTGAGAATGAAATTCCATTCCTGCTTATTTTAATTTCCATTCCCATTCCTCTCTAAACCAGATAGATTATGGGAATGGACCATTCCAATTCTGATTTCGAAGAATTTTGATTCCGATTATGATTCTGATTCTGAGTATACAACCAAACTGACCCATAAGGTTTTATACTCTATTTATTTGTATTTATACTCTTTCCAAACTGAGCTTTAATATTTAGCTGTTCAAGTCTAAAATTAAGACGTTGACTTGCTAGGATTTAACTTTGGGTCAGAAGGATGCATACACTAGCATTTTCCCCAGCCTTAATCACTAATCTAGGACGAGGCCCAGCTGGCTGATATAGGACCTTATGGTCCAGCCCAAATAATGGTCCAACTTCTCACATTCCTAAGCCCATCGTCACAGAAAACAAAGGAACACAACGCAGTAGCGCTCCTTTTATCTTTACCTAAAAGAATATTACAAAAAAAAGGGGAAAAATGGTCTTGTTTTGGTTTATCGCCTTAATCTAAAAACGAGATTTTGGTGTCGACAAACGCACCACGGTCGATCGACGATCCGAGGAGTACGGGTTTCTCTCGAGGTGATCCACTTCTCTCTCTCTCGCGTGCTTAGATATTTCGTTTCTTTGCTAACCATGAACCTTGAGCTAGGGTTTAAGAATTTTAGGGTTTTGACCACATTTTTCCTCTTATCGTTTTCTTTCGTTTCAATTTCAAACCCTGTACTGTTTCTCTTGATGGTATTAATCTTCGGAAGAAGACTTAAAATTTCGGTCATAGATTGTATGCACGTTGTAAGTTAGCGTTTCCTGTTGCCACTTGACAGTCACTCTGTGTGAAACTCCAGCATAACGCATTAGACTTGTTGAAAGCGAAACAGGTCAAGAAGAGTTCAAGTCTGTTCTAGAGGCTTCTAAAGCCTCCGCGTTGGTTTTGAATGGTTGAAATTGAAAACTTGAAGTTCTGGTAAGTAATATCAAGATGGCTCAGTAGCTAGTAGGGTAGGGGCATCTGGATTAGTGAAACTCACTAGAAACTCGTATGTACTCAAATGGCCTATGCCTTTGGCTAGAAGTGGAATATGGGTTGCCAAAAACGCCCTTGATAGAAGAATCGTTGAATAAAATCTTGTTCCAAAGTCCAAACTTTGTCTGCCAGCAATTCTTCAAGTCTAAATTCGAGTGTATTTTCTCAAAAATATGACAACAGAAAGATGCTTTTGACCTTTGAAGGACTTACTTGGTTCTCTGTTAATGGGGAAATTGACTCCCTGCTAATGTTCTTTTAGCACATATGCAACATCACATAACCTTTACCAAATACAGAAACTGGATCACCCTGGTAATGTTTAGGGTATCAGCATAAATCTGCATAATTCTGAAGAAAGAGGGGATTGCTAACTGATTAAAACCAAGCCCAATGCTATCCACGCTTCGATTGGCATAGATCAACTATGGACCCCACTCCGGACCACCCCATTGTCTTAAAAGGAGGTATCACAATGATGATATGACAAACTTTTAGGATTTTGTAACAAGGCAAGTCAATAAATCTCTTTGGGCAGTTTTCTATTTGGAAACTATACTACTCATCGGGTTCTCTAAGAATTTAGGGAAAGGGTTGTTTTACATCTGCAATGTGTGATTTTTGATTTGTTTTTTTTGGTGAGAGATTTGTGTCCTCTATGAGTGACCTATTAAGATACAATAGTTTTTTTTGAGTTCTCAACTAGGTATTCCTTAGTTGGGGTTCTATACAATTTATATCCTATGTTTCAGGTTTTTGAGCTTTTGTTGCAGTGATCTTTTTGTGGGGTTAGTGTCAAAGGAGTGCTTTCTTCTTGGGAAGAAGTTTATATTTATCTTCTCTTTAATATAGTGGATTTATTTTGATTTCCTCACCTGTGGACATGGTCTGCTGAACCATTTAAAATCATTGTGTTTTGTGTTTAGTTCTTTAGATTTTTTTTTCCTATTTTACTGCATAGTAGCCAAGGTATCTAGGTGATTCTAGGTGTAAGCCGAGCACCTAGTTACCTAGGTGATAGAATTTTGCAAAGGATATACTAAATTGTAGGTTAGTTTCCTAATTTTATATATCAATTAGCATGCATATGCATTGGAAAAATAGAGATTCTCTTCATTAATAACATTAGTTTTCCTCTCAAAACATAGAAAATCATTATATCTAAAAGACAATGTTATTATATTATCAGGAAAAGACAATAGTATTTTACATCATTTGGTTTTGAATCTTTTGATATTGTGCACAATGGTTTTGGTGAGATGGGTCAATGTGGAAATGTTGTGGGAGAGCCTGGAGGCCCAGTGGGGGTAGTGCTTACTTGAGCATTCAGGAGCACTATAATGCCAACATGGGAGATGAATTTGGATAGTCATCTGTTAAGGTCTTTGACTGCAATCTGCTGGCTGGTTTGGTTGAACACTATGGGAAACTGTTGAAGACTCACTGCTTGATACCAATCATGGAAAGGGTTGTGTGTGTGTGTGTGAGAGTGAGAGAGAGAGAGAGAGAGAGAGAGAGAGAGTTTAGTCATCTATTTTCCATTCTCTCAATTTGTTCTTGTCGTGCCTGTCTTCACTGCTTGACATATCATGTTGTTGGTTGATGGAGAGAACCTTGGTAACTGTCCGAATGGGCCTGCAGTCTTGTTTTTCATGGTGATTTGGAAAATCTTTTCCTTAACTTATGGCAATCAAGCACTGGTTTCATGTAAATGAAAAAAGGATGGCATCTTGGTTCATGGGGAACCATGGATGTCTTTAATTAGATACTGTCTATTCATGTATTTTCTGTTGAAGTCTAGTTATTTGGATTGTGGGGTTAATAGTTTTTTTTTTTTTTTTTTCATGAAGAGTTGGAACACAGCAAGATTTATTTGTTTTTATATTCTTGTTTTGTTTTAGTATAAACATTGTATCAGATAAGGATCTATTAATAATTTCTGTTAGAGAAATATTATTTTGAAATATATAATATGTGATTCGTGGCCATTTGGTTTCTGCAATTATGGTGTTCGCTTTGAACAAGAAGTCATTTGTTATGCATACCTTAGATACCACTTAATAGCAGGTATGTTACATTGTAGATGGCTGGTCGGTCCACTAGACAACAATCCAAGCAGGATCAGTCAAGGGCTAAGTGGACAGTATCCCTTACTAAGATACTTGCAGACTTGATGGCCGAGCAGGTTTTAAAGGGGAATCGGCCAAACAATTCTTTTGGGAAAAAAGCGTGGAAATGTATATGTGATGGTTTCCATAAAGAAACGGGATTGAAATGGGATAAGGAGCAATTGAAGAACCGTTATGGTGTTTTGAGGAGACAGTATGTTACTATCAAATCACTTCTTGATCAAAGTGACTTCAGTTGGGATGAACCTCGACGCACAGTGATAGCCACGGATGAAGTGTGGGATAAATACATTCAGGTAGGATATGCCATTTATCTGAGGTCCTATCAATCTATGGTACCATTGTGACTTTCTTTTTATTATTATTAATTTTGTAATCAGCCATCATTGTAAATTCCTTATAAAGAAACCATACTTGCAGACACACCCAGATGCTGAGACAATTAGAAACAATGGTTGTCCAATTTACAGACAGCTTTGCACAATATTCTCGGAGTCTGGGACCAATGGGGGATATGACCACTCGAGCCATCAGGTATTGGATGGTGGGGCTCCTTGTTTGTTGCCAGGACAAGAGACTGCAAGCATGTCAATTGATCCTGGAGCAGCTTCAATTGCACTGGATGATTCTTCATCAGAGTCAGAAGAGCACATTGACATGTTAGATGTCCAGAACAAACATCAATCAGCAACACCAACTTCTGGTCGCCGCAAAAGAAACCGTAAAGGAATTGATGATGTTATTGCAGAAGCTATATTGGATATAGCTGTTGCATCAAAGTTGAGGACAACAGCATTAACACAGAGTAGTGAGCAATTTTCTATAAGCAATTGCATCAAAGCATTAGATGAGATACAAGGAATCGATGACCGCATCTATTTTGCTGCTTTGGATTTATTTGACAGCTCCAGTGCAAGGGAAACATTCTTATCTCTCAAAAATGATAAGCGATTGACATGGTTGAAAGGCAAGTGTGATGCTCCCTCGACTTCCACGGTGTGAGAACACATTTGAGCCGTCTTTTTTTGTTTAATATTAATAGGATAATAGTTCTATACTATTTTACAGCAGAAGTTATTACATTATTATTTTTTTTGGGGTGGTGCTGGGATTGAGGCAAGACTAGGAGGAATGGAGGATAATCCTCTTCTCAGACTGCTCTGCACATCTGTATAGTACCAGAATCCATGTCTACCCTTTTAATCTATCTTGTTTTGGACCATGAAGGCCAAAGTTATTGAAATTATATCTTCTTATGTTGGTGAGATAATTCCTTATTGAAAACAGGCACTTGTCATCAGGAATCGGGATTCTGTTGGGCTGCCAATTCAGCTGCTAGATATACCAGCGTGACCAGGAAATCTTTTTGCAAGTTTGTTATACTTCCAGTTTAAGAAGCTCTTTCCAACAAAGGGCATACCCGCCCAGACAAGTTCTCGGATGGCCATCCTGTTTGTTTACGGTATGGTAATCGGCAATGTAGCTTCGGCCAATTGGCCCCCATAGGCCATAGCCCATAGGGAAGTCTAGGTGCCATACTCCAGACCTGGACTGGCTGGACAGCAGGAAGAAGATCGCATCGTCAAAGCCCTCTTGTCAAACGACTGCCTAACCGTGGCATAATTGGACTGAGTTGATGTTTTTACTTGGTGAAAAAAAAAAGTAGAATCAATGGCTTGAAAGAAGCTTCTTCCACGTTCAAGCCAAGGGGAGTTGGGGATATCCCTGAATAAGATTGTCGTCGTGATCCATCTCTGTTGGGCCAATATTTCTCCAACCTATCCAGCGTCCAACTCGGCTCAGGGACTCCACAGTGAATCTCAGGATTCAGGATCAGCTTGGAAAAAGATATTGAAGATCAACTGCGTTTACTCATCTGGCTATATGATATAGAGTCATTTGAGCCACATAAGGCTGCGTTTGTTTTTGGTGTAAATGAAAATTGGGGTAAATTTTACATCCCGGTTCAAATTTCCCCGTGTTTGTTTAGGTGTTATTTTACATCATAAATGAGTGTACAACTCTGCTGAGGATGAATTTTGCATCGAGAATCGGTGGAAAGTTCCCACCGATAAAATCGATGTAAAACTCCATTGTTTTCAGTGTAAAAGTCCTTGCCCGCATATCTTCTCAAGCGCTGCAATAGTCAAATAGTACCGGCATTTCCACCATTTTAGAGCGCAGATCAATGTTCCCATTCATGGCATTTCCACCGTCCCTGCTCGCACCACTTTGGTGTAAAACTCCATGTGGCCCGTTTCCTTGCCTTCCAAACACCTTCCGAGCAGATCTTGCTGCCATAAATGGTTTCAACCAATGGGAGCGTTTGAGCTGGTCTCTGGGCTGTGCTGGTGGGTTTGGTACTAGAGCCAGTTTTGCGGTTGAAACCGGAACTTGTTCAAGTTTTCTTGACCTTTCTGGTTTTGGAACTCGAGTCCAAGAGTTTCAGTACGTCATCATTGCAGAGGCAGCAACTATAGTCGCGGCATGGGTGGAGAAGGCGTTTGGATCTCTGCCAGAGGCTGGAGGAAGAGGACATTTCAGAGAAAAAATAGAAACCTTCCATTTGGGTACTTTGGAATCCGACCGGATTCAATGGAAGGGAGAGTTTCAGAGCAGAAAGAGTGGGATGCTTCACTTTTACACCGTGACAATCAAATGTCATCAGCATAAAAATTCAAATCCACCTGGTTCCATTTTCCATCGATCACTGAACCGGCACCACCTTTTTCAAGGTGTAGAAGTGAATTTACACCTAAAGGGATATTTCCTGATTTATAATAAAATGCTCCTGGCTCATGAATTGCTACTGACGGTCCAAAGTGGTTAGGGAAAGTTTGGATCGAAAGTGACTCGGAGACTGCATAACAAGCAATATATCCCATTGCAAATACCTGTGAAAACTTCTCTTGAAAATCAAACATATCAAACAAGGAACAGCCTTACACCCCAATGAAAATGGGTCTTATGTAACATGAAAAAGCTAGTCACTGGTTAGTATGAAACCCAAAGCAAACTCCTTACATTTCCTTGCATACATTGCAACCCAACGATTGCCACTTTTCATCTCTCAAACTTTTAGTTTATCCCCACTTTTCAATGGAATCCTACCACCCGACGTGATGTTAAGCTTCTGGGTTCCATTTCACAATGGGGATGCACATATATATACAGAGTCCCATCACATGGATAATAACATAGAGGTACAGGCCATTACTTACGGTAGTATCCTCTTCAGTTCATTGCCTTGACCATTGCTCTTGGACTTATTAGACACTGATTCAAAGGCCTGTATGCATACACTGGAAAAACCAGTCATTGCCTGAAAGACATTTGGAAACCCCATTTGCAGGTTGTTCAGTGTCATTGCCCTCGTCACACCCACCAATTTCTCATGCTTTGTCTTCTCCTCTTCAGCTTTGGATCGCAGAATCTCCACCTTAGCTCGCTTCTCTGCAACTGGGTCCCTGTGTCTTGAGGTTCGTGATGTTTCAAGTATGGAAAATGGGCCATACTTGCACTCTAAAGATCTAAGTTGAACTACCTTCTTCTCAAGCTCTTTAAATGCAGCCTCTGACTTCTTCTTTTGTCTCTGCTCTTCTGCCTGCTGAGCCACAACTGCATGAATTACTGTTAAGAGGCTTTTTATCCCTTCAGATGCCACTTTATCTGGAATTCTGTCCACCTCAAGCTGCCAATCTTCACAGAGACAGTAGATTGCTGAGTTCTGTTTGGTTTTGGTTAGAAAGTCAGTGTTGAACTGGAAGAGGCTGAGACGGAGCCATCCCGTGAGGGAATGGATGTAATCTCTTTGGGTTTGAATGAGGTTGCAGAAAGCTGAGTACCACTGTTGAACCTCAAGCTCAAGCTGGAGAGTTGATTGACGAAGAATCTCAGAGGTGGCATATGTAGTTGTAATGGGAGTATTAAGGAACTTCAACTGCTGAACTATGTGAGTTTGGACTTGGTTGCACTCGTACATGCTTCTCCACATGCACATCAATCTGCAAATACAGAATTTATATAATTAGTTTAAAACCATGCATGTCATTAGGCCCATTACAGCTGTTTACAAATGACAGACCCATAGATGTGGTTGTATAAAGTTGTTTTTTCTTCCCAGATGATAATAACATTTAGGTCATATTTGGTCTCATAGAAAACAAGAGAGAAATAGGGAAAGCTCTTAAGGAATTTTAAAGTTCTTAGGAACTCTCTATTTCTCTCTTACTTTCTATCAAACCAAATATTTGGTTCTAGAAAAGAAAAAAGGTACTGGCTTAAGTTACCAACCACAGGGAAGAACTGATAACTGAAGGTCCTGAATCAACACCCCATAACATGCCCCAGGAGTACAGGCATGTTGGCTGTTTATAGAGCTAATCAGAGTTAAATAGCAAACTTACCTAGCTCTCATAATTTTTGTTTTTTTATTGTTCTCATAATTTTTGGTTTTTATTGATTGTCTTTGGTTTTGGAAACACTCTCTGTATGTGCAGGGGTAAGGTTGTGTACATGTGTCCCTCTCCAGACCCCATATTGGCAGGAGCATTGTGCACTGGGCTACCCTTTATTGATTGTCTTTGGTAGGGAGGGAAATTAGTGAAAATGCATACAGGTTCTTTGATCAAAACACATGATTCTTTTCAACACAACCATACACTAAGGCCTCGTTCACTTTTCGGTAAGTTATTTACCTGGGTAAATGCAGTTACTTGGGCAAGTTTTTCCTGGAAAACGCTTACCCGGATAAGTGCATTTACCCATGTTCTTTTATTTCTAATGTAAATAAGGCAATGATCATTTTATTCATAAAATTCCATTATTAAAATAGACATTTTTGTCCCATTCAAGTGTTGGCAGCTTTCCCCTAGGTGGGAAAATTATTTACCCACCTAGGAGATGGGGGGTAAGTGATACCCAGAAAAATAAACTTTCCCTGGTCCCCATATAAATCTGAAAAAAGAACATGGGATTCTTGGTCAATGGGAACCAAAATCCCATTCACCAACTTTCCCCCTCTCAAAATCCAAAAAAGGAACACCCCCTAAAGCACATCTAGTGACTCAAGATAGGTTGTGAATTTGGTTACCATGTTAGCATCAGTAGGATTTTTCTTTTTGAGGAAGATGGGCCGGCTGACACAGAAAATAGTTACTAAGAAAGAGTAAGATCAAAACATAGGAATGGCAAATTATACTGTGCCTCAATATAAGCATGCTGTGTTGCACGAGGCTTCAATATAAGCATGATGCATATACTGTGCCTCAGTTATGGCATATTTGCTGTTAGTATTATAATCAATGCTCTGAAAAATCATTTTTTAATATTCTGAAAGTCATAACCATATTGAAACTACGTCCACCATATATGTGGAATGAAGTTTACCACTTGTACACTAAGCACTATATAAAATCAAGTTTGATTTCAAAAGTCAAGTAACTCACATTAGTCAACCCATATATGATGAAAATTGATCTAAACCTGGTGCAAGTGGGATTCGATCCCAAGCCTCCACTACAACCAGCTAGTTGGCACCTTGCAATTGATTTGAATAATTGAATCACATTTTTTTAATAACATTTGATTTGAAATCACATGAATCAGATAAGTTGTAAGTTTCAAACAAAACTGTAAAATTCTCAGAAAAGATTCAATCATAAAATTAGAATTGGAATCTTTGCAGTGTTATAAAAGCACAAGGTGCAGGGGTCAATTTACGTCTGAGGCGTAAGGTGCAAAAATACAAAAACAATGCTAAAACGTAAAAAAAAAAGACAAAAAATAAAAATAAAAAATATTAAACATAATATTAATAAAAAAATACAAACTTAAATTTTAAAATAAATGTTTTAAAAAACCTATTATCTAAAATTAAAATACATAAACATAATATATAAAGCATATTCAAATGAGAATTTAAAAATGAAATCAAACATATAAAACATTTTCAAGTAAAACCCACAATCTCTTTTCTTCTCAATTACATTACTTCAAGTAGCTAATGTGACATATTACATTCCTAATATGTTGTTGCTCATTCATTCATCCTAATAAAATATCTTCTTAAAAAACAATTAAAGCTATAAAATCATTATTTTTTGTGTGAAAACTAAGAATTTAAGACCCTAAGATAAACTTGTTTGGGCTCATAAACATAATATATAAAGCATATTCAAATGAGAATTTAAAAATGAAATCAAACATATAAAACATTTTCAAGTAAAACCCACAATCTCTTTTCTTCTCAATTACATTACTTCAAGTAGCTAATGTGACATATTACATTCCTAATATGTTGTTGCTCATTCATTCATCCTAATAAAATATCTTCTTAAAAAACAATTAAAGCTATAAAATCATTATTTTTTGTGTGAAAACTAAGAATTTAAGACCCTAAGATAAACTTGTTTGGGCTGGCCTTGAGGGGTGTGGCACGGGGGTCCCACATATCGGGGTTGAGGCGCAAGGCGCACCAAGCGTGCGCCTTTTGAAAGGGCTGTGCCTAGAACCTGGGCAAGGTGCCTACCCTATAATGCACCTTGTACACCTAGGTGCGCCTTTTAAACCACTGAATCTTTGGTAGTATCATAAACCCTAAGTTTCTTTCCAACATTGTTTATACTACAGTTCTGGCTGGTTGTAGCAGAGACTTGGGATTGATTCCACCCTCACCAGGGTTGATGGGGGGATGGGGTCCCCTGCAGTTCTGTAGCCCCATGGAACCAAGGCCACACATCTTTGACTTAAATCATTATATGAATTTTCCCAATTCCCTGTGTGGGAATTATGACCATAGGGCCTCATCCTTTTTGGGGCCCATTTTCTTTTTGATGCCTAAAGTGATTGGGTTTGCATTTTAGGTTTTCAAAATCGAAACTTAAGAAGCTTGGATTTTGACAAAAAAGTAAAACTCTTTTTAGGTAAAATAGAAAACGAGTCAAAAGGGGTCAGGCCCTTCGATACAGCGGTCACTATTGTCACACCCCAGTCTGAAACCTTGCTTATCAGTAAAGGCATAGCATAGTGAAGAAATAATTTATCCCTTCCCACCTTGGCCAAAATATTGCTTTGTAATACTACTAAAGGACCTTATATAGATGAAGTCAGCATATCATAGATATTTGCAGTATGATAAGTGTGCAGGAAGGTGGATTATCAACTGAACTGACAAAACCAAGTATTTGCAGCAAAATATGCAAGGCCTGAACAAGAAATGCTAATCAAGTAATCAAGCTGCTTAAAGCAAGTTCTGTACTGGGTTGTGATATCTTTTGACCTAAAATATCTCAGTTGACCTTGACTGAGTCGATCTTTCTGATTCGATGCCCCCATTTAGCTTTATGATTTCTCAAGTCTGGAGATAATTTTCCTTTTTGTTATTTTTAATCTCACAAAGTGAATTTAGGTCAATGCAACCAAAGCAGGAATGAAGTTAGAAAGAAGGACCCTTTCACTAGTTCAAGGAGTTGCGGATAGAGTTCTGTCTCCCTCAATCTGGCAACTTCAGCAGACGAAGATTCTATGGCCTGAGAAGACACAGCCATTCTTGACTCCAACTTCTCAATGTCTTTCTTGCTCTTCTCAATCTTCACATAGTCTCTCCCTTTTACCTCTTGCTTCCTAAGCTGGGCCACCCTCTTCTTGTGCTCAATCTTAATAGTCTCGGCATTCTATGACAGAAAACAATAAATAAATAAACAGGCGAAAATATTTATGGATTGAAATTTCAAAGCCAGTGTAGGTTGACTAACAAGTATTGTAGGTCATTTGAGAGCTAAGAAGAGAACAGAAAAGGAAGCCAATGCCTACGACTAAAAGAAGGAATCGTGGGTTATTCCGTCATTGCAACTTCTCTACACGGGCAGATAAGAAACTCAGGAAGAAACAACATGGTCATGGAGAGAGAAAGAGGGTAAATGCTGAAGGGACCAAGAAAAACGCAAAAGGTTTTGGGTAACAGAGATGAGATGCGATAAGTACCTTGACCTCCTGGTAAAGTTTTTTCTCCCAAGCGTAGAGCCTTTCTACGGTGGAAGAGTGGCTGGTACTGGGAAAACCTCCACTACCAATATCAACTCCAATTATTTCCTCACCCAACCTACCGAAACTGCTTGATTTCGAATTTGAACCCCTTGTCCATATCAATGGACTCAGACTCCTTCCGTAGTTATAAACCTTCCCTGCAAATGAACCCCAAAAAGAAAAAATAAATTCACTAGAAACAGTGCAGAGATTGGAGCAAAATCATATGCCCAGTAGCGAAAGGATGCTTGCCTGTCGTTTTCTGAGCAGCAAAACCACAATGTGGTACTTCTAAGAGCAATGAAACATGGCCTCCAGCGTCAGATGCCTTGAGGAAATACTCATCAAGCTCTTTAATAATCTCAACGAGATCTTTACTGTTCTTCGAGACCACCATGGCAAGTTCGCTCTTGGTATCTTTTGAATACACACTGACAACAGAAGGCGGAGCAGCTACGCTGGCCCCAGCCGTAGGAACGGGGACCTCGGATGCGGTTGTGGTGGCTTCCCATTCCTCTTCAGTGACGGATCTTGACGAAGTGGGAGCAAATGGGTCCCAAAAATCCCAACTTGAAGGTGGCGGTGGAGGTGGAGGAGGTAGAGCAGGAGAGGCAGTGACGGAAGTCCAGTTATCGGAACTCGGGCTCATAGGTGGTGGTGGAGGCGGCGGAGTTGGCGGTGGGAGTGGTGGTGAAGGAAGAATAGGGGGCAGGTGGTGTTGGGGATCGTGGTGACGGTGGAGACTGGTTTCGGCGTTAGCGAACTGCAGCAGAGCAGAACCGGTGCCTCGGAGGGATCGAAGATATAACGTGTGTGCTGTAGAGAAGGCTTGTCTGGCCTTCACAAACTGCTTCATGTATCTTCTTCGAGCCCTGCAACGCGAGACCATTTCTTCTTTCTCCACTCTTGAGTAACAGCAACCCATCTTCTTCTTCTTCTTCTTCTTCTTCTTCTTCTTCTTTACTCCCCCATTTTAAACAAAAATTGCTCTATGGTTAACTTTTCAGTCAAATTTGCAATTGGGTTTCCTATTCTCGTAGCTATTTCTCTTTCGAAGTAGGACAGAAATTAGTGCTTGCTTTCTTCTACAACATCTACGGGACCATTCTTTGTTCTACTTTGGTTGGAGGAAAAACCACATTTGCCTTTTGATACACAATGAGCAACAGAGCTTCTCATCTTTTTGCTGCATCTCTATGAGTTTGTTGTATCTTGTAAGGTTTCACCTCTCCTAGTATGTTTGATGCAAAAGCTACTATTTTTACCAGTGAACAAGTGAGCATCTTTCTCCACATTGATATTTCTCCCTTGTATCGAAGCGAAGATGGGGTGAGTCCTTTTGTCTCTTTCTCTGTTTTCCTCTAAATCCTGTCTTGGCTCTTTTAACCTTTCCTTCTTCGTTTGCTGGAAAAGGTACTGTTTTTGGCACTACAAATTCAACCACTACTCCATTATTTTTTTCTTCGCAATGCTGGTGTAGTTCTTGTTAAAAAAAACCACGAAAACAATGGCGATTTGCCCTCTTTTTCTGTGAGGCTCTTTTAGGCGCACTGTTGCTCCAAAATGCAGCTGAGTTGGGTCACTCTTGTCTTGGGTGGGAGATGGAGAGAGCACCCGAGCAGCGCAGAATAACAGTTTTGAGACGTACACAGACAATGAGCGTTGGGCAGAGTGCAGGAGGAGATTTGTTTATTCAGAAACCAAAGGACTAAAATGCCCTTAATTTCCTTTTTATTCTAAACGACCCAAATTTTAATTTTAAATTCTTTTTACTTTTGATGCTGAGAGCAGACACTGGCCGCGATACACGCCGCCCCGCCGTTTACTTTGGAAATGTCAGAGGGTAGTTTGGTCAATCTAGACTTTCAACGGGCAAGTCAGTCTTGCAGTTGCATAGAAATCAAGCTTGCTTTGGCAAAAGACTTTTTTAAGCGAGAGGCGAAATTTTGGTAAGATTGGGGGGTAAAAAGGGGATACTGAGGTCCTGGCGTTCAACATTGGAGCTCGCCTTTTTCTTGGGGAACTGTGTTGGTGGGAAACGGTAAGCCTTGTGAGTTGTGAAGAAGTTGCTATTTGCTGATATAGACGAGTAAGCTTTTGACCAGAATAGCCTCATTGTAGACTGAAAATACCATTCGTTTTTTTATGTCTGAAATTTACAAATATGGCTTGTATGGGCAATTTGATGTAAAAAACGTTAACACGTGTACCCAATGCAGACATTTGGGGTCCACCATCCAAGTCCAAGTCCAACAACCCATGACGATTCCCAGGAAATTACTATTAGACCCCATCAGAATAGTGTTTCTACTGCTTTCACTCTGGCCTCCGCAAAGCAAAATAGTCCATCAACCCTGTTTTTGACTGTGAGTCTGTGACTCTGCTCACTTCTCACGCTTTTTCACCACTGAGCCCCACGATATGATGTCAACAAAAGAGAGCAAACCAATCATCCAAAGAAAGTAGTGGATCTTGGCTACCAAAATTACAAAGTAGGATATGATTATAAGGTTGTCATGGGTCGGGTCTGGGTCGGGTTTATCTATTAACTTTAACCGATCTGACATTAGATAATAAGGGCATGGAATTGAACTGTAATTAATAGGGTATGTAATTTTTAGACTCAGAATCCGATTATAATAAATAAATACATTAAATATTATATATATATATATATATATATATTAATTTATTTCATATATTATACCCTATATAAAAGGTCGGGTCTGAATTGGTTAAGGACTAGATGAAATCGATTCTAAACCGATAATAATTGGGACAATATATCAGAACTCAAAACTAACCCATCCAATCGGTTTGGATCAATCAGGTCAGACCTTGACCATTGACAGCCCTAGGTCTGAATCATTAATTCCGGTCCATTATGGGACAATTCCTATTTAATTGAACTTAACAACAATGCCACATGACTTGGTGCCTCGGTTGAACCATTATATTTTCCACCTTTGCAAATACTAGTGATTTAAGGAGCATGAATTGCAGTTCAAAGGGCTTGGATATGCTACCCATAAGTTGCTCCCACATCTCTACCCACGCGATATTACAGCTGAACATCAAAAATATTTCCCTCGTCATTTATGGGGAGATGTTCCCAATACATGGAATGGTGTTATGTGGGTAGGATGGGAACAATTATAATTAGCATATTAAGAGTGGCTTTGTACGTGATGATTTGTTATATCTTTATGGTTATAAGAATTATTCTTATTTGTCACACATTTTTGTTTAATATGATCAATATATGATATTAGAGATGTGTCCAAATGTTTTTTTATAAAATTTTTCATATTTTATACTTTTTGTATTTTTCACATTTTTAATTTTTATTATTATTTAATTATAACATACAATGGGTTGACACATTTGACCCAAAAGGTTGAATTGTTGACTTGCCACCAACAAGTAAAACAACTCATTTTTGGGTTGGTTTTAAATTTGTATTTTATTTCTATCATCAATAAAAACAATTATTTTTTGTCACACTTATTTTCCTTTAATATGGTCAATTAATATAGGATTCAATTAAAAGGAATTAAATGAGGAGAAATGTAGTAGTCTAAATTACATTTTGTGCCATCATTATTAAAGAGGTGCCAAATTCAAAAATAGGGGTATTCTAGTCAAGAAAAGGATTCGATGAATGTTGATAGAAGTTAATACTTAGTCTTTGTTTGTTTGCAATACAAACGTCAAACCGGTGTATATATGTACCCTAGTTTGTGTTTGCGAGCATTTGTTTGACAAGTAAAAAAGTAATGATTAAGAGATCAAAAATGTAATTTTTAGCATTTTTGTACCCTGAGGAGAGATATTACTATACCTATTTTTTGGATACAATTTTGTGCTCTTATGATAATTTTGCTTTTTCACCAAAGTTTAAAGAATTGGAGCATAGGTAGGTGGAGCATTTAATGATGGGGCCCACACTTTGCATTGATTTCAAACAAACAAGATGATTACAAAAACAATTTAAAAATGTGAACGGAATTTGCATTCATGAACCGAAAAGAAGGTAATTATGCAAAATACACATTTGTTTGTGCATTGCAACCAAACACAACCTTAAATACAATACATAATGAGAGTAATTTGAATTATGAGAAAAGTGATTGTTCAAATTATATTTTTGTCCTTAGGGCCAAATTAAAAATTCCACACAACCCCCGAACTATGCCAAAAAAACCATTTTTGACCCTAAAGAATTAAAAGGGCCATTTTGGACTTTAAACTAAGCCGGAAATGCCAACATTAGGCAAAAATACATGATGTTAGAGACATCTTTAAGAGATTTGTTAAACAATGAATAAAATAATACGAAATGGTAACATGGTATTGTTTAAGTAAAAAAATCTGAAAAATTATAAGTGGGTCCCACTTGAAACTCCAACATGTTAAATCTTACACATTACCAATAATAAAATAAAAACTATTTAATGTATAAATTAATAAATGTAAAAAATAATATATAAGTGGGTCCTACTTAAAATTCACACATGTTCACATATGACCAAAAATAAAAACAAAAATAATTATTTTATTTAATAATTAATTAATACTAAATTATTAACAAAATAAAAATAATATAGTTCTTTTGTCCTAGTATATATTACATAAAATATGGAAAAACATAAAAAAAGGAATAAAATCATTATTTACAATTCATCTCTCCTCCCGACTAAGAACCAGAGCAACGATGGAGCCACTTCTCTTCTTTTTCTTCTTCTTCTTCTTCCTATACTCTCTCTCTCCTCCACCATAACCACTGACCAAACCAGTGACCATCCCACCTTCTCCCACATTAAGCCAATCCACAAATGGCCATCTTGTCGCTAAATCTACTTGTCCCCCAAATGCTCAAAGTAATAAGTATGACGCAAAGCAGTCCTTAAGTCTTAGTTTGAAAAGAGTACAAATACAAATGTGTATAGTGCGAATACATACAAAATACAAGATTTTGCACTCTACATATTTGTATTTGTACTCCTTGCAAACTAATCCTAAAGGATGATGTCAGTGACCTAGTTTGCATTAATGGGGTTGACATAGGAACTACCCCTGCCACTACAATGGTGATGATCATATAAAATAGGCACAGGGATCAATATTAATGGGTGTTCTGTAACATGGATGAAAAATTGGTGGGTGTGGACTGGTCCACACCACACTAGTGTGGCAAGGACCAAACCATATCACACAACAATCCATAGTTGTTTTGAACTGTGGACAGTGTGGTATGGATTAGTCTAATTTTTATAATTTATATGATAAATATATTGGAAAAAATACATCAACAATTGAATATTAACCAATAAATATTAATTTTAACAAAAATGGTAATAATTTTTTTAAATAAATTATTATTTTATTGATAAAAATATTAAAAATTAATATTTAAGAAAAAATAGCAAATTATTGCAAGACAAACATAACATCAAATTATTTACGCAAACTAATAAAAAATAACAAGATACTATTGTAAAACAAACATAGCATCAAAATATTAGTCCATTGGATCCCGTACTGGTTGATGGAAAAAACCACCCACATTACAACTAGTATTTAAATAAAAATAACACAAACCAATAGTGTAAGACAAGCATAGCATCAAAACATTGAAATAGTATGTGTAATTTGGTATGGCTTTGTACTGCATGATATGCTATGTGTTGATGATGGATCATATAATCCCTGTAGGGGGATACCAAAGTATCATATTTAGTAAATTCATTTACCCATTGAAATGAATTTGGGTGATTCTCCCATTTTGGGCAACGAAAGAATCACCATCCATAATTGGCATTGGCTTTTGCCATGACTAGTTCCTTATCACATGAACACATTGGTGTGTGTGTGTTTGTGTGTATGTCTAACCATCACTGTATCAATTTATTATTAAAAATACAAGAATGAAATATGATTAATTCACATAAGCAAAGAAAACAAATCTATTGTACCACAAGTAAGTTCAAAATGTTTCAAACATATCTAATAGGTTAATCGTATTATTTAAAATTCAAATTAAAACTAAAACTATTCAATTTGTTGTTGCTCCTACATCATATGTGTTATATTGTCCCTAATGTTGATTATTTATATATTTGCTTGTTCATTCTCCTCATCAAAATCACTCTCATTGGCTTCATTTGAATCCTCGTAGTCATGTCTTCCACTGCCCACCGGTTGATGTCTTTTATCGTGAATGGCTTCTTGCCTAATAAAACTGTAGGTGATGAAACATGCTATTACAATGTATCGTTGTATTTGTAAACGAAATGATGGCATATTCTACAGGATAGAAAATTTTTCCTTCAATATTCCAAAGCATCTCTTTATAACATTTCTTAGTGATGAATGCATGTAATTAAATAATTCTTTTTTCACTGAAATATTTTTCTTTGCTTGGCTTGTAAAGTCATTTATCATCGGAATAAGGTGTTAGATATCTAGGCCCACTAGGAAATCCAAAATCCACAAGATAATATTTCCTTACAAAAAATATATGCAATTGAATGCATTACACATAGGTAATTAAAAATGTTGAAATATATTACTTGTAGAAGGATGTAGGAATTCAAAATATGGTCGAGAAATAGCTTTTACAAACACCCTAGAGTCATGGGTAGATTATTCCTAGCCTATGTAAACAAAAGTAAATTTCATATCAAACAAGTATACAACCAACACGTTTGTGGTGCAACGTGGCTTCCTCCCCCTATATGGAATTTGTTCATCCAAAGGAACCTACACATTTATATGGGTACCACCAATTGCCCAAAAACAATCTTATATGACCATACACATGATCAATATATAAATTATATATAACATATATAAATATGTAATATACCAATGAAATACTTGAAACAATGGTTAATATTTCTTTGACTGTCTAATATGTGGTTGCACTTTTTCAAATGGTGGTGGTTGAATCAATTCTCTCACATGCCTACAAATTGTTTTGCAAGTCCTCTTAAAGTGAGTATTAATAGTATTATTGGAGTGTTGGAACCTACTTGCAATCATCCGATATCTTTCATTGTGACCAATAGTCAAACGAAAAATAACAAGTGATTCCTCCATTATGATATTACAACTATTGGATAAAAGGATGCAACCTCTTAAGAGACTAGAGAATTTTTTAAATACACATCTCTCTATCTTTAATGTGTCGTACACTTTATCAGGATGCTCCAAGTCATCCAAACACTTCATTGCAAATGCATGCCCACTCATCCTTGATGTACAATATGGTTACTTAACAAAGTATGTGTTGTAGTATCTTATCACTTCGCTAACAAAGACAAGTTCAAAGAACTTGTTATCATCTTCATCCCATTCATCAAAAGGATGTCATCTATTTCATTAATGTCCATAGAACTCCTGAGAATACACACATTGCTATACTAATTGAGAGATGAAGTATAATAGAACATGACGAAACATATTGAATAATAATATATAAAAAAACATAATTAGTGTATAAAAATTAACGTAATAAAAAAGTCTAACATAAGCAAAATGTCACACTATCAAGATATCTAATCACTAAAAAAAGGTTTACATTCAAACAAGGACTTATAAAAGCAACAGACAAATAACTCAAAGTTTCCCATGCTTAAAGTTTCTTCAACCACTTTAGTTGACATTTAGATGTAAATGACATAAACATTTGTCTCCAATAGTTATTTTTAAATATCTCAACTACCTTCGAAACCGGCTTAACACTAATAACTCCAATCATCAGAAAGTTGCTCACAATCTCCGTGTAGCCTGTCGTAGGTACACCTTTCCAGCATTGTTCTTCCTTCTCTTTATCCTTTTTGGTCTATCTCTTTCTCTCTATTTGAATTTCTATTAGCCTCAATCTAGCCCTACTAAACTCTACCCATGCATCCATTGTAGACAATAAGTATATTCCTTGCCTAGTCCTTTTCCCTTTTCTAAGAAAGGTGTGGAATGAACCAGTCCTTGTAATAGGGGTGAGCAAGAAAAACCCAAAAATTGAATTGACCGAAAAACCAAAGGTACTCGTTCGGTTTCGATTAACCAAAATAGAAAACCAATGGTTAATCGAACTGACTGGTATACATATATTTATATATATTATGTATATTATATATTATATATTTTATATTTTCTATACATTATAAATTAGTAAATATGCAATATATATATAAATATATATCGACAATTTCCTTAAACTACCCCTACTCTTTAGATAATTGACTAACTCCACACTTATTGCTTAGTTATTGTCTTAAAGTACCCTTAAGTTTTTTGACAATTGTCTAAAACCTCTCTTCTCATTAATTTTTTGTCACGCTTCATTCACATGTGACATCACGTGAGTGGTAATTATTTTAAAATTCCTAAAATGCCCTTATTGTTCAATGACCTCCCGAAAGTCCGTTCAACAGAAGCCTCGTCACCTCCTCCGGAAGTCGGTTCAATGACTTCCCTGTGTGGTGATCGGGAACGAGCTTTGGGTCGTGATCTTCCCTGTGTCAGTTGCGAACCCGATAGACTTGCACTGCACGGTGAACACCAACAATGGTGGCATCTATCTAGATCTCCGGTCTCTCTCTCTCTCTCTCTGCCTTATCAATCACTTCGTTGTAGTGTTCAAAATGAAGTATTTTTCTATCGGACAAATATCGGGCTAGGCATATGATGAAATTACTTGCTGGCTTAAAGACTTAGTTGTAGGGGCTGTAAAACAGAATATAGCTGTAACTAGAGGACATAACGGGTGGGGCACGAGAGATATTGGTAATGTGGTTACTAAGGAGAGCTCTCTGTATCTCAGAGATCCAATCCGAACTTCCGAAGTAGAGCTCTGTAAGGTAGGCTATATATTCAGTTCTTTCCCCAGACATCGGTGCAACATCTTGGAAACAATCCTACCCCCAAGAGCAAACACTCATTTGGTTGGGCATCATCTTCGAATTGCCGGAGATGCAAACTATTGCCTATGTTGTCTTAGTGTTACAACGTTACAGAAAATAGTTATTCTGGTGTTCTTTCATCCTATAAGCAATCTCCCGCTCTCCCACTATCAATCTTCCTCTAAACATTTCCCAACAAGCCATCATCCTCACTCGTCCTGCAATCCCAAAATGTCCACATCATCCCTCCCCCTTACTTCTTCCAAGTCCCAACCAAGAAGATCACCCACCTAGATGACATCCGTCATTTCCACGACTCTGATTCCGACAAGAACTTCCTCGGCTTTCGATCAGATTTGTACATCTAGCAGAGTTCGACGCCAGCTCATGTAAAAATGGAAAGTCTTCCTATAAGCTCACTGAGTACAGTTGTGGCAAAAACAAACCTAGAAGAATCTCTCCAATAGTTTTGGACTGGTTTTGGAGGTAAACATCTTTTATATTTAATTAAAATTATTTTTTGCTTTCAATGTCCCCTTAACAGAGAGCGTTAATTGAAGGGAGAGGAGGGGAGGTGGAGGTGGATGGTGGTGAAACTCTAAGGGTTTGTGGGATATTTCTGTCAAAGGTAGTGTCGGTTCAGCTAGGCCTCCTGCAATATGTTGGTCTGAAGTACTTTTTGCCCAAAATTCTTATTAAACGAGAGGGAGAGGGAGGCCAATGACCTCATGACCATAGTGGAGGGGACAAGAGGGAGGTCATTGAACCTGCTATTGCACCTCTACTCATCAGTTGGGTTTTATTTTGAAATTTTAGGAATAGTGGAGGGCAAATTCGAAATTCTATTTCTTTCTGTTAGCACTTAACGACGATGTCAAATTTTAGAAACAGTGAGGGTACTTTAAGACAATATGTAAACAATAAGGGTAAAGTTAGTTAATTTTACAAACAGTAGGGGTAGTTTAAGGAAATTGCCCTATATATTTATAATATATAATATATTATTTATTATTTATAATATAATATTAATTTCCTTATATATTTATAATAAATAATATATTATTTATTATTTATAATATAATATTATAATATTTCTAGTGTTTTATTATATTTTTTATAATATATTATAAATAATAAAAAATCAACAAATTGATGAACCACCGATGGTTAACCGAAGTGGTCAACTAGTTAACTGATCGGCTTCGGTTCGGTTCAAAAACTAGTAACCTCAATTCAGTTTCAAAAATAAGCCCACGGTTTGATTAACTATACCTTGTAAGACTATCATTTTGTTTGTGAGTATCAATGTTAGAGTCAACAATAGGGGTCTTAGGTGTGGATGCATAAAGTATATGAATATCATTAGGAGAGAGATTGACAATTGGATCCTGTGTCTATGGGATATAATCATTCTCTTCATCAGATGGTGCTTCAACATTACCCATGGATGTGTTGCCTGTAGCACTAGTTCTAGAGAAGATGATGTCTAATTCCTCTAGGTAGGGAAACCCTTTTTTCTTTATTTGATTAGCCAACTTATACTTCTACATGAAGTATATTAGTTTGGTGTTAGCATCATATTAATTGAAACCCCTCAAATAAACACAAATAAAAGGGATGTATGATACTCTTACCATAATTAAGAAGTCTCAAACACTCACTAGCAATTTGTTTTTTGTTAGTGGATCTATAGTAACTCTTGTATGATTGCATATTTGTTGGTAGTTATTCAATCGCTTCTTCAAGTGATGAAATTTGTTTTTGAACTGGTCATGAATATATGCCTTGTTTGTGCTTTGTTGAGTTTCTCAACAATATATTTCTAACTATTATTGTTAAATGTTGAGGTTGGTCTATTGCGAGCCTTCACCTAATCCACCATCAATTCAATGCTTGCCCATTCTTCGGCTTCACTCCAGGTAGTCGATTCATTAGTTCTATTTTCCTACACTACTTCAGATTGAGAGGCCATATACGTCTGTAGAATAAGATAGGAATGGGTTATGTGAAACAAGAGGTCTATAATAACTTGAATCCATCTCAATATACCCAAATTTCTCTTGTTTATAGTTGTTATTCTTTTCTTTATAGTGGTTGTACAGAGTAAACAAGATAAATAAAGTGGTTCTATGTTGGTTTAGGATAATCCTAAACAAGATAAATATAATACCAACATCAACACTCAATCTAATACACAAAAAATGAGGAATATAGATTAATGACAAGCAATTAGCATTCTATCAACGATTATTCTTTCTATATATATCATCACACATGCTAGATTATATTATCCATTGGAACCTTTTCTTTTACATGTTCAAGTAGAAATGTTATGTTCATGGAGCATGAAATGTTAGATCTTTTTCACTCCTAATAGAATACTTAAAATGCTAATAGTTGAGTATTTTCGATACATTGCAAATCTGGCTATTGGCAGATATGCAAAAATAAAATAATTCAACTTACTTGCCTTTAAAAATAAATTATCAAACAAAAAAAAGATTATTTGACAAGGGATTTAATTGTGATCCTAATTCCTAATTGTGTAGTTTGTGGACAAGTAGAGGATCTAGATCATTTGCTCTTAAATTGCCAAGTGTCAAATTGGGTTTGACAATTGGTGATGAGGGATGTCATCCTGGGGCCAGTCTTAAACCACCAACAAATCAATCACTCAGTGGTGGATTGATTTATTAAACTTCAAATGGGATAAGCAAATCGAGTTCTTATGGAAAAAATAAACTTTTTAATTTGGTATATATGGAAGAATAAGAATGAAAAAGTTTTCAAAAATAACGCCTATCCCCCCACCCCAAAATAATAAGAAAAGCCCGTGAGTACCAAAATGAATATCTTAAAGCCCACAAGTAGTTAATTTCCTACTTTGAAAGAGATAAAGCTGTAATTCGGATCAAGTGGCACCCACTGAGCCTAGAAGTGATTTGAAATAAACCTGTGCACGTATGGATGCTTTGCTAGAAACTATAGGGGGGAGGTCTTACCAATCTGAGTGGGTACAAGTGGAAAAACTTCAATGATGTTCGCTGAAATGAGGGCTGGTATTGAAGCCCATAAGCTTTCCAAAGTGCTTGATTTTAGTAGGTACATCATTCGAGGTAACTCAAGCCTACAATTGATACTCTTGCAATATCGACAACAACTACATGGAGGTGCAACATAATCAAAGAATAGTGATTGAGAAAAGAACATCAACATTACTTATAATCATTAATCGCACTCATAGAGTAGGAAATCAAGTAGTTGTCTGGTTAACCAATGAAGCATTCTAGTTGAAGTTAAGAGCTCTTCTTTGGGTATCTTAAATTTTCTCTTGTTTTTTAGATGTAGTGAGTACTACCGACAGATTGCAGATCTAGCTACTAGCAAGACCTCAAAAGTAGAGGGATTCAATGCTTACATGAAGTACATTTGTGCTTAGGGAGAACAGTTAAATAAAGGAAAGAAAAAAGAAAAAGTGGTATTGAAGTTGTAGCTCCACAATTAGATAAAGGTTTCAATGAAGTTGTAGAGCCATTGCTTACTTGAAACTTCCTACACCTTCAGTTTAAATGAGATTTTCCATTAAAATTGATATTAGGCATAACACATTTTGAGATTTACAACAGACCAAGAGAATACAAATGAAATACAAATATAATTCATGTATAAACTTTCCCAATAGGTGTGTTTGGTTATACTTGAAGGTGTTGTTAGAAAGGTGGTAAAGTCTGAAAGGGTATTTAGTTCTAAGGATTGAGCATGTACCCTATTACTTCACCAGGAAAAATATAAGATAATGATATGGCAATGGCGACACCAAGTAGCAAGACAACAAAATTACCTCATGTAAAGAAAAATGGAAAACAAAAGATAAAGAAAACAACATCAAGTGTTCTCTTTTATGAGAACAAATACCAAGAATAAAGAGCACTTTTTTTAATAGTTTCCAAGAAGAAGGAACCTTCTTTCTCCATATTTGGATGAAAAATGCATGAACATCAATAAGAATTGAATTCCCATATAATATGAGGAAAGATCTTGAGATGGATGTGCACATCTACATAATTATAGAAAACCTAGGAGATTCTATAGTTGTAACCGATGTTTGGATCTTCTGTATGTACAATCTGTGGACATTGTTCTATATATCAATTATTGTGAACGACTGTTGTCGATAGAAAGTAGCTACAAAACATTGTCACATGGAACAAACAACTATTCATTGTTGATTGGTAAGCATAGTAGATGTGAACTCAAATTTGCCATTAATCTAGACTCTTTTGAAGTTTCTAACTAATATGGTCAATGCATCAAGAATACTAAGAACACCCATCTAATCATCTGAGGGAGAGAACTTCTAAAGGAACCAAAATTCTGAATAATTTTTTCTACAAGCAGTTAGCCAAAGCCTTCAAGAAACAAAAGAAAGATGTACAACACTGGAAATCATTCTAGAAGATCCATACCTGACTTTTGTCACTTGACCTTATTTTCATTACTTTTTTTTACATAAGACAAGTTGTAAAAATTCTTCTCCCCTATTTTCTTCAAATTTTTATTGGGTGGGGGGAGATAATACTAAAATCCCAAATGAATGTTCTTTTGTAGGTAGTGAGCACAATGAAACATTAGAGAGACAAGGGAGAGAGGGAGATGACATGCCACTTGATGGAGGAAAGTGGCGAAGGAGAATCATCTTCTTCCCCTTGCAATGAAGCACAACGATGGAGGAGAGCTTTAGACAGTGGAGAAAACATTCAATGGTAATATTGTAGCGTAATAAAAAGGTGTGGTGCATCTTATCAATAACAAATTCTGAAATAACCAAGGGCTGAACTTAGCCATGAGATAAATGCGTGGAAGAGATATTGAGCTCTGGACAAAGCCAAAACGCTGTGGTCATCCCTTGGCGTGAACCAAAATGGGCCATCAACAAGATAACCATGGTTTTGAATACCACCTTAATCATAGCAACTCCAGTGGTGGTAGTGTTGGTCCCACACCACCTTTGTTTGTAGTCGCTTAATATGGCAAAGTAGGCAAGCTAGAAGTGTTCATTTCGCAAAGAGACTCATAAGCATCTGATCATCATTGTCATCTTGTTCATCGTCCTAGTCATCATCATCGTCGCTTTTATAGTTGACACCATGACACACAAGAATGAAAACAATGATAGGGACAAGTTCATCCCTTTGACGACTTTTGTGGATGATCCCATCAAAAAGATTCAAAATCATTTGTAGCATCACTCTTTACCCAAATCTTGTGTATCCAACATCTCTTCCCATGAACACCAGTGAAAACAACAGACCTTGAAGAGATCTTCAAGTTGTCTCTACAAGTGGCCTTTAATGAGCTCTCCAATTTCTCTTCAATGCCCTAGAAACTCATCACCAAAGTAAACAATGATTCAACCCCAATAGTGACACTACAGGATTTCCAGACCCAATTGAAGAAGCCATCGATTAACTCAACTCATCCATCTCCTTGATGGAGGTAGGGTAGGGGGACCTAAACCACATCCACATAAGGACAACTAAAATGAGAACTTGGAAAAGAAAAGAAAAAAAACTATTCTACTCTCAAAACACTCCATAGAAGATTTGGCTTTACATCTTAGAGTCTAAATTTTAGACCACCTCACTTCATGTGACCAAGCCACACACACACACACATAGAGAGAGAGAGAGAGAATATTTTATCAATCTATATTGATGTGGACTACCATGGTTTTTGCCATAATTTTCTTACACTCTTATATGATCAAAAGCAAGTCCCCTTCACTACCCACTCTAAATTTATTAGCCTCTTCATCTCTCTTTGACACTAAATCAAGAGATCTAGTACACTCAAAGGTAAAACTTACCTAGCAACTTAGGTTGTGTTTGGTATTATCTATTTGTAACGTTTTAGGTTGGTTAATACAAATTTTAGGAGAATATATATTTCTTCTACCACAAATGCTTTGAGTAGTCAATACAACATTTAGTACAATTGTTGTTTCTTTGCAAAACAGCAATTATGGTGTTTCTACTATAAATGCCAACACCCAAACCAATGCCAATATTTTTTTAGCGGAAGTGGTTATTTGATGTGATGTGATAATAACATTTCTCAAAAATTTCTGTTAACCAACCTAAAATGTTACAAGTAGAAATGGCAATGATACCAAAAACAATCTTAGTTTATAATAGAAAAGAAAATATTTGCATCATTTTTAGTTAAAAAATGCTGGTGCTTCCGTTGATTGTGACCAAAGGTAAAATAGGTTTACTCATCAAACAATAAATCCTTGCATCATTATAAAACATGGTACAATGATGGAGCTATATATTGCTGAAGAACCAACACAAGGTTTCGTTCCATGCTCGTGGTGATGAAAATTGCCACAAGTTCTGGCATCAAATGTGGGGTAGAAAGACAACAATTAAATCTGCTACAAGGTTCATTTGTTTTTTTTTTTCCTTTATCAAAAAAAGGTCTTGGTTGGAAAGGGCTTCAAAGAAGACAAAGAACTTTTTGTTCATCTCCCTAAGTGCATCTCCATTTAAAACTACTAAATCATTTTTCCTTACAAGTAAACCTGTTTGGATGATGAGCTTCTAGGGCAGCTCAGGATGTGGGTCAACATGTTTCTCCAAACCTTAGGATGTGGCTCAGTTCCATCATTACATATGAAGAAACCTGTATGGATGACCCGGAGGTGTGTGATGGTTGCAATACAATTCCTATCTATCCACCAACTTTCCCCTACTACCAGTGACAATTCAATGAAGAAAGTTTTGTGATTTAGTTGTAGAGAACGGTGGTTATGGCGAGGGGAATTAAAAATAGGGGAGGAAGAAGAAGAAACATATGGGAGTTTTATGTGGGATCTACATGTTATTTTTTCTTTTGAAATTACTCATAGTTTTATTAACAATTTAATATTAATTAATTATTAAATAAAATAATTATTTTTGTTTTTATTTTTGGTCACATGTGAACATGTGAGAATTTTAAGTGGAATCCACTTGTAATTTCTTAGATATGTGAGACCCACTTATATATTATTTTTCATATTTATTAATTTATACATTAAATAGTTTTTATTTTATTCTTGGTGACGTATGAGACTTAACATGCTACATTATTTTAAGAAGGAATTAATTTTTCAAATATTTTAACTTGAATAGTGCCATGTTAGCATTTCCTATTATTTTATTCATTGTTTAATGGATCTATCAACAGTGTCTCTAACATCATGTGTGGCCTTTCCAGCTTAGTTTTAGGTCCAAAATGGCCCTTTAATTCTTTAGGGTAAAAAAAATGGCTTTTTGCCAAAGTTCAGGGTTGTCATAGCCAATATTATATATATATCTATATATATAATGTTTCTTTTTATTTATTTATGTTTTATATTTAACTATGACATATTTATTTAATTTTTATAATTGGGAATTTTCAATATATTTCTTTTCCTAATACTCATACCTCCCCCCTATGGGCTCTCTTGCTAGTAATTAAGTAAATAACAATTGATCCACCCCTTTGAATTCAAACAATAATATGCCAACACTCACACACCAATTCAAATCCCCATGTAACAATAACTTGCCAAGAAACAATGGGAACACCTTATGTTCCCAAGCAACTCCAAGGTATGCTATGCATGTACTAAATCCACTGTTGTCATCATCATCATGTAAACCTTATCCCAATTATATACTGTAGTTACATGAATCCTGTTTTGTCATTTTTTTTTTTTTGGTTTAAAGTTATATTCATCGTCAAATCATAAATCTTTAAATCATTAATTTCTTACTACTTATATCCATGTCCTTTTGGTTGCCTTTAGCCCTTTAGCCACTTCATCTTGTGATTGATTGCTTTTGTGAGTTCTCTATGTGGTCTTTTATGCACATGCCCAAGCCATCTAACCTATTCTCAGAAAATGGTTGTATTAAGTTATATTAAAACAAAGCAATCAAGAAATTTTCTCATTTTTTTTGCATATTTTATTTTTTATTCCATGTCATTTTTGAAACAACCAATGAGATATACTTTCCAAGAACCTAAATAATCTCTTCTCCTAAAATTTCTCCTAAACTTCCTCCCCCACTTTCTCCAAAATTATCTCTAATTTCTATTTATCTTCTAAATTATCTCTAATTCCTATTTATCTCAAAAAATATCTCTAATTCCTATTTATCCTCTCCCCTACTTTTTATCTATATCTATATAAATAAAGTTTGGATTAAAAAAAGTTAAGAATTATTTAAATATTCAAAAAAAATTATATAATAACTTTAAAATATTTATTAAAAACACAAAAAATAATTTTATATTGTTACAAAATATATCACAAAATTATGTACTAACAATTTAAATTATATTTTTCTGGATTATCAATTTAAATGTTTATCAAATATTTAATAATATGTAATATCTTTAAAAAAATAAAATTTAAGTAACAAAAAATTTTAAATATTTTATAGATTATTTAAATATTTATCATAACTAGATTTTAAATAGTTGAAATAATGGAATTATGTGATAAATTTAAAAAATTTCTTCAAAGTACAAAAATAATTATAACATAATATTCAAATTAATAATAATTTATTATATTACAAAATTAATAATGAAATTAGGTAATAATAGTACAAATTATGATTTTATGGATAACTAAATATTTTACATATTATTCAAGTATTTAAATAACTAAATATTTTAAACAACAAAATTTTTAACATAACTAGATTTTAAATAGTTAAAATAAAGAAATTATTTAATAAATTTAAAAAAAATCTAAAAAGTAGAAAAACAATTATAACATAATATTGTAAACAACTAATTTCACTTATATCAAGTAGTAATTCAAGAAAATAACTTTCAAAAAATTAATATTTATTAATAATAATTTTAAACTCTTAATCTGTATTTATTATATAATTATATATTAAAATTAATATTTATTGTATTTCAGTAATTATTTATTGTTTTCGTGATATATGTATTTTGAATGATTATGTACAAATTTATTTTATTTTTTTATTTAACAAAACTTTTCAATAATTATTGGATATTAAACTACTATTATTAAATTTTTTAAATTTAATTTGTTGTACTTGTTGTATATATTGTATTTTTGTTATAATTTGTTGATTAATTAATATTTATTAGAGATTAAACTGTTATTTGAGATTATACTATTTATTGAATAAGTTAATATATTTTTAGTACTTATTATATTTTTGTAATTTTTAATTATTGTATTTTTCATTACCAATGTATTTTCAATAATTGTGTATTTGCTATAAATTTTTAATAATTATTGGAGATTAAACTATTATTATTTATTGGAGACAAGACTATTAATTTAGCTAAAATTATGAGTGTTCATGAGTTGGTTTGGTCCAGCCGTAAGCAATTTGGCCAACCAAATTGACCTGGTTAGGTTGGGGAATTGGTCAACTGAAATTGATTGACCTTTTGTGAAAATCGACCCACTCAAGGTGTATCGGTTTGGATCGGTTTTCATAAAAGTCAGTCGGTTCAAAAGATTAAAACTTAAAAATTTAATTTAATTTTAAAAATTACAGTGCAATTATTGAAAAATAAATTTAGAAATTAGATTTATTAAATAAAACATTTTAGACTAAGAAATATGGGAAATTTCTCACTTTTTCATATTAAAAATTATATTTAAAATATAAAACATTAATATCAAATTAATAATGAAATTATGTAATAATAGTATAAATTATGATTTTATGAATAATTAAATTCTATAAATAATTAATATTTTAAAATTTAAATATTTTACATATTATTTAAGTATTTAAATAACTAAATATTTTAAATAATAAAATATTTAACATAACTAGATTTTAAATAGTTAAAATAAAGAAATTATGTAATAAATTTAAAAAAGTTCTAAAAAGTAGAAAAATAATTATAACATAATATTGAAATAAATAATAATTTAGTATTTTTACATAATATTGTAAATAACTAAGTTTACTTATATCAAGTTATAATTCGAGAAAATAACTTTCAAAAAATTAATATTTATTAATAATAATTTTAAACTCTTAATCTATATTTATTATATAATTATATGTACTAAAATTAATATTTGTTGTATTTCAGTAATTATTTGTTGTTTTTTGTTATTTAACAGAAAACTTTCAATAATTTTTGGATATTAAACTACTATTATTGAATTTAATTTATTGTACTTATTGTATTTTTGTTATAACTTATTGATTAATTAATATTTATTAGAGATTAAACTATTATTTGAGATTATACTATTGATTGACTAAGTTAATATATTTTTGTAATTATTGTATTTTTTCATTACCAATATATTTTCAATAACTATGTATTTTCACTATAAATTTTCAACAATTATTGGAGATTAAACTATTGTTATTTATCAGAGATAAAACTATAAATTTAGTTAACATTTTGAGTGTTCATGAGTTGGTTGGGTCCGGCCGTAGGCTATTTGACCAACCAAATTGACCTGGTCAGGTTGGGGAGTTGGTTAGCTGAAACTGACTGACCTTTTGTGAAAATCGACCCACTCAAGTTGTATCAGTTTAGATCGGTTTTCACAAAAGGTCAATCAGTTCAAAAGATTTAAACTGAAAATTTAAATTTAATTTAAAAAATTACAATGCGATTATTAAAAAATAAATTTAAAAGTTAGATTTATGAAATAAAACATTTAAACTAAGAAATATGGAAAATTTCTCACTTTTTCATATTAAAAATTATATTTAAAATATAAAATATTAATATATATCCATGGTTAGGTTGTTCGATTTTGGTCGGTTTACAAATGGCCAAAGTGAAATTGATCAAACTTAGTCGAATTGAGAAATTTTTGAACCAAAACTGACCTAAAATACTAGAAAACTGACCAACTTGGGTCGAGATGATCGGGTTGTTCGGTTTCATAAGTTTGATGAATAAACCTAACTGAAATTAATTATTGTTATTTTTGTATTATAAAAAATTTATTAAAAGTAGTATACAAAATATGAATAATTATTAATTATTTAAAAAGTGGAAAATATAAAACAATTGTATACTCTTATATGTTTCTATTAGGGTTATTTACTAGAACACACCTTATAGTTTTATATATTTACTTAAACCTACCTTATAGTTTTCATTTTACTAAAACATCCCATATATTTTACAATTTATTTACTTAGTCAACATTTTCATTAAGGATTGTTTGTTTTGCCATTAGGCCCATGATTTTTTATTCTAAAAAATACCCTTACCACTTTTTCATATAGAAAATAAAATTGGCCAAATATAGCGAATAGAGTGGTTGCCTGTGTCTTATTGAGGGCAGGAATGGTATTTTTATTTATATTTTCTTTTGATTAAATTTATTTAAATGAACATTAGTGTCAACACTATCATTTTCCACTATCATCTAATGGAAGATTGATTAAGTCTGTTGCAAATTATAAGTCATGTTTTAATAAAATCTGTTACGAATTATAAGGTGTTTTAGTAAAATGCTAACTATAGGGTAGATTTTAGTAAATCTATGAAACTATAAGGGTATTTTAGTAAATGACCATTTTTATTATTTATCTTTCGTTTAATAAATCATGTGCATGGCACGGTTCCCCGCTAATAAAAATATGTATATGCAAATACAAACACTACAAGAAAATTTAGTTTAACAATCTTGTGCAATTGCCAACTACTCTGAAAAAAGAATGCATGCTCAATGTTTGATTAGGGGCTGACGTTAACTTTTTAATGGGAAACAATTCACTTAAGTGCATGGTGGGTCCTGGTGGTCATGCCAAAGTAGAGGGTTGTTACTAGCATCGATGAATCCCTAGCTCAAAAAATCTCTTCTTTCTTCAATTTCATTGCCAATGATTTCATCCTTCTTTGAGTTTCAGTCTTCTTCCACGATTTATCTTTCTTCGAGTTTTAGTTGTAGTGAAGCTCTAGTTCAAATTTGTGGACACTCAATCGATTTCAAGGAAGAGAGTTCAAGTTTTCATCCTTCTTCATCTTTTTAGAAGTCGAGTACCAAATAAGGACTGCTCTGAAAGTTCAAGCATACAAGTATGGTTCTCAACTAGATGCCTAATTATTTAAAAGAAAAACCCAATAGGGTGATATAGGTTACATTAAATATTATTTTGTTCTTGCTACTCCATTGTTTTATCTAGCTTCCATTTGAATATTTTCCCTTGTGAGTGATGCTTGTGAGAATGGCTATTAATCATTTTTCCTATTTTTTTTTTTAGTTTTAATAGTAATCGCCTTTTTTTACTAGAAAAAAAAACCCAACTCAATGTCTCTAGAGTACCAATCAATGTTAATATTTTAAAATACTTTTCATTAATGATTATTCTTTTTCATCTTTATATTTTTCATTTTTTTTTTCTTATTATGATTGAATGGTTAACATATTTCTTTGTTTATCCTCACCTTTCCTTTCCACTCATCTTTAGTGATTTCATCCATTATCCTCTCCTTCCACTCAGGATAGACCACCGAGCTCTACTACTACTACTGTAAAAATAGTTCTCCGGACATAGTTGCCACTCCAATTGTTTCTAAAACCCTAAATAGTCGAGTTCAAATTCTTGTAGGTCAACAACATCAAGTGCCTTTTGTTCATTTGCATAGAATTCATTTAATTATGTTTTAAGCAATCACTCATTTGGTTTATACATGTTTGTATCATCCTATACTCGTTGTTGCCAAATTTTACCTATCCTTCTCTTCAACTTTGAATAAGGAGTGTAAACAAAAGCAATTAACCTCTATCCCTCGAACAATTTGGCATATCTTACCCTAAATACGAAAAGGAGGATTATTTCTGCTCAAGCAACCATGTTCAAGACCCCTAGCAATTAGGGTTGTAAAGGGATTAGATTTAGATCTGTCAAATCTAGTCCAATTATTGAAAATTTGCATTCGAATCTGATATATAATTGGATTAAATTTGAAGACCGTGATTTGAATTTGAATCCTAACAGACTTTGACCGGATTTAGGTTTAATCTAATTCCACTTTAATTTTTAAAATACAAAAAAATTAAAAAGTTAAATACTTTTCAACTTATATAACATATTGAATTTATTATATATAAATTCATATATACAAATATTTTATAATTTTAAATAGTTATACAAAATTTATATATTAAAAACAATAAGCATTATAATATATTTGGATTCATATGAAGTCAAATATGAATTCGATCCTATTATTAATCAAATGTAGATTACAAAATCTAAATCTGATCTAATTATATAAACACATCATCCAAATCCAAGATAATCGGATTGGGCCACGGATTTTCAAGTGTCATTGGTAGACCTACTTGCAATGACCCTTGACAAATATGAGGTGATAGCATTTCCCTTGTCTAAGATCCCTAGCGGAATTGTGTTAGGATGTATTAAATTTTTTAGGTTTAGGAAAAACAACACATTGTTAAGGTAAAGTTATTGATGGAGGACGATTTGGCCCGACCTCGTAGCATGGGTACACGTGGGTATGACCTTGGTCAAGCGATGACTCAGCGTGACAGCACAGCAGGCACAACCGCAACTCGGTGGGAAAGTCACACCGAATTCAGTTCGGTAAATCAGCGGGATAGACTACTTGCCGGGAGCCGTCTAGCCCGCACCTCCTCCCTGGGGCTAAGGTACCCCAAATTGCCTCCGAGCTCAGAGGCCCCTTGACCTTTCCTAATACCCGAGCTCCTCCCAGCGGACCTCGGGTCACTCTCAGATAGGAACACACCGATCCGCCTATAGATACCCAGAGGTAAAGACACCTCGGGAAAGACAGCTCGGCTTAGCTCGCCACAGACAGCTTGCCGCTTACGAGATATCCCGGCACAGGGTAGCTCGCAAAAGGGTAGTCCGGCATATCGCAGGAGGATCTCCTGTCCGACCGCTGTACCCGACAAATCTGGGAACAGTAGCCATATCCCTCGTCAGACAGCGTCATGTATACCACCTTCAAAGGGTGCCTTACACCTGATAGGCACATACACTACGGCGACGGCCCTGCACGTGCCACCTCAGCCCCGCCAATAACGGTTGCGGCAGGTTGACAGTGGCGGTTATACCCGCCCTGTCAAAGGCCAGTGGGCCCGAGGCAACGGATTTCTGTTATAAGGAGTTGGTATCAAGGAACAGAGGTATCATCTTCTACTCTCGCACTATCTGCACTCTTAGCCTTCATTTTCTCCTTGCTTCTCCTACAGGGTACTAACTTAAGCATCGGAGTGTTCTCGTCGGGCAAGCTAGGAGTGACCGAATTGCACACCATCATTTGGCGTCGTATGTGGGAAACACTTCAAAAGGCCTTTCTCTAAACATTTGTAGTTCTTTCTTCCTTGAAAAAAAAAACTTAGCACTCATGGCTTCCTCAAGCAACATTGGACGAAGCATGGAGATGGATAATTCCAGGGAACAATCCCAGCTTCCCACGGTCTGCATAGGGCAATTCACCATCCCTTTTTCGGTGGACGGAGTCCCCAGCCTGAATAAGCCATGAGCAACGGCGCCTGTGGGTGTTCCCATGCCTTTCTCGGTCGAAACGACCTTTGCTGAACCAACTGTCGTTCCTCTGGCGACCAGCCCGAGCCAGCTTGATGATCTGATGCAGTGCATGCAGGCCATGCAAGCCCAAGTGCAATAGCTCCAGCAACACTAGATTTACCAGCAGCAAGTGCTGCACCATGTCTCCCAGTATCACTACCAGTAGGAATTCCCCCAGCTGCCTCAACCCTAGCTTCAGCAGCCGCAACTCCCTCCTCGACATCCTGCCTCACAGCGAGCTCTCGCCGCCAGGACGAACGCCCCTCTCGCCAAGGAGGAGCCTCCCACAACCCTCCTAAGAGCCAGGCCTCCTCTCGCGACAGACAAGAAAGACCGGCCACCCCGGTCTCACCGCGGGCGATTAGGTCAGGAGGACCCCAGCTCGCCAGGTCTACATCACCTCGGCAGTCGAAGTTTGAAGCCCCAATCCTTGAGAACCAGTTTGAGATCCTGGCTACAGACTCCAAGCAGGATCCTTCTGTCCGCAGCCATCATCAGTGGCCCGAGCTACTTGCTGCTCAAAGCATTCTTGACAGAATGGAGGTGAGCAGCACAAACGCCGAGCCCGCCAAGAAGCAGAGACGCCGCCGTCGCGCTCACCGATCTGCCATCCACAACCTGCCCGAGCTCGAAGGCAAATAAGAGGTAAGCTCGGGCGAAGTCAAGACTCCCCTCCTTTCAGTTCCGTCTCCCCTGTCTTCCGAACTCCTGGCAGTCCCAATGCCTAAAGACTTCAAGCTCCCCCCTCTTGACAAGTATGACGGGTCGTTTGACCCAAATGATCACGTAGATGCCTTCCAGTCGCAGATGCACCTGCAAGAGCCAGTGAGTCCTGCATGTGCGTGGCCTTCTCCACCACTTTCGGAGGAGTAGCTCGTACGTGGTATCGGAACCTGGCACCTGGATCGATACGAAGTTGGGCGCAGTTCGCGCAAGCCTTCACGTCCTACTTCGTCACCAGCAAACGGTGCCCGCGAACTGAAGAAAGTCTCCTCAACATAGTGCAGAGAGAGGGAGAATCCATCCAGGGCTATATCAAGCGGTTCAATGATGCGTGCATGCAGATACCGCGCCTGGACCCTGCCTTGCGCCTCGCAGCAGCCAAGAAAGGCGTGACGCATAAAGAGTTCAAATGACACATGGTCGTCAACCAACTGGCGACCATAACCGAATTTCTTAAGCTCGCGGACAGGTTTATAGCCACGGAGGAAGAGATCAACCAGAAGGGTGAAGGCACATGCGAGAAGAGAAAAAGGGAAGGAGAGCCTTCCAGCCAAGGGGACAGCCGAAAGAAAAAAGATGCAGCTCAGTGGGCAAAGCCGGGTCAGTCGTTCTGAGCTCCAATAGTGGACCGAACTGATTACACCCCACTGAACTCGAAGCGGCCCGAAATCCTGATGGCAATCAAGGACGCCCCGTATGTGAAGTGGCCACCCCGTTTGAGGGGGAATCCCAATGAAAGAAATAAGAATCTCTATTGCAGTTTTCAGAGAGATCACGGTCATAGTACCGAAAATTGTAAAAACCTCCGTGACGAGATTGAGGAGTTCATCCGTCGTGGATATTTAAGGAACTTTGTACAAAATAATAATAATGATAATAATAAAACAGGTCGACAAGGGGAGCACGACAAGGATGCTCCCGAGTCCAGCAGTAGGTCAGCCGAACAGTCATAGAGGCAGCCTCCATAAGAGAGGCCGGTTCGGGGCACCATCCACATGATAGTGGGAGGCTCGATCGTCGCGGATTGTACTTCAGCGGCAGCCCGGACGTCAATTCGTGAAGCTGTTCGGGAAGAACAGAATCCTCCGAAGCAGCCGAAGACAGAAGACGATGCGCGAGGGGTCCACTACCCTCACGACGACGCGCTTGTGATAAAGCTGAGGATCAACAACTTCAAGGTCAGACGCGTACTCGTTGACTCAGGCAGCTCGGTAGATATTCTCTTCAAAGCCACGTTCGACCAGCTTCAGTTGCAGGGAAATGACTTGAAGCCCGCGAACACTCCATTGGTGGGCTTTAGTGGAGAAGAAGTCAGGCCCCTTGGGAAAGTGACAGTACTTGTGGAAGTCGGCACATGACCCTATGTAGTCAGACTCAAACACGACTTCCTGGTGGTCGCGACCCCCTCCTAATACAATGCCATAATAGGTCAGCCGATCACCCATGTCCTACGGGCGGTGGTCTCCACTTATCATTTGGCAATGAAGTTCCCTACAGACTTCGATGTGGGGGTAGCGCGGAGCGACCAACTCGAGTCCGCAAGTGCTATGTCGCCGCCCTAAAGGGAAAGACCAAGGTGGCCAACAACCTCGAACTGGAGCGGCCTATAGGGCAAGGCGAAGAACGAGCTGCACCCACGGAAGAAACAGTCGATGTTCCGACCTCAGCTGCAGACCCAACTTGGACGCTTCAGATCGGTGCTTCCGTCCAAAAACCTCTACGATCCAAATTGGTAAGTTTCTTACTTTAAAATTTAGATATTTTTGCATGGTCCGCGGCAGAGATGCCTGGTATAGACCCCGACCTTATAACTCACAAGTTGCATACTGATCCTGTAGTTAGGCCCGTTAAATAGAAGAAACACAACCTATCCCCAGAGCGGTGGAAAGCGGTCGACGAGGAGGTCGAGAAGCTCATCGTAGCTGACTTCATAAGAGAAATCCATTACCCGAGCTGCGTAGCCAACCCCGTTCTGGTAAAGAAGGCTAACGGCAAGTGGCGCATGTGCGTCGACTACACCGACCTAAATCGAGCCTGCCCGAAAGACTGCTTCCCACTCCTCAGAATTGACCGTCTGGTGGATGCGACCTCAGGGCACGAGTTGCTGAGTTTCTTAGACGCCTATTTGGGCTATAACCAAATAAAGATGGACCCGGAAGATGAAGAAAAGACTGCTTTCATCACGGAGTTCGGTCTATACTGTTACAAGGTTATGCCCTTCGGGTTGAAAAACGCAAGGGCAACCTTTCAAGGGCTTGTAAATAAGTTGTTTACGCCATTAATTGGCCGAAAACTAGAATGCTATGTAGACGACATGGTTGTCAAAACTCAATTTTCGCATGAATTAATACAAGACTTGCATTCTGTATTGAACCCAAACAAGTGTGTATTCGGTGTGACCTCGGGTAAATTCCTAGGATACATCGTTAACCGGCACGGCATTGAAGCCAACCCGGATAAGATTAAGGCCGTCTTAGATATGAGACCACCCCGGAAGTTGAAGGAGGTTCAAAGGTTGAATGGCCGCATAGCCACCTTGAGCTACTTCATGTCCAAGTCGGCGGAGCTGTCTGCCATTCTTTAAGGCAGTTAAGAGCAAAGGGTTCAAGTGGACTCGAGACTTCCAGCTCGCATTTGACGAGCTCAAGAAATACCTCGTTAGCGTGTCGATCTTAACTCGACCCGAGGAGGGCGATGTTTTAGAACTGTACCTCTCAGCGAGCGACAAAGTGGTCAGTTCAGTACTAATAAAGGAAGTAGATCGGGTCGAGTGACCCATCTATTATGTTAGTAAAGTATTGCAAGGAGCAGAGACGAGATATCCAGAGATAGAAAAGCTAGCATATGCCTTGGTAATTACAGTCCGGAAGCTCCGCCCGTACTTCCAGGCTCACACTATTATCGTCCTCACCAACAAACCCCTGAGTTAAGTCTTACTTAAGCCTGAGGTCTCTGGTTGGTTGACAAAATGGGCCGTTGAGCTCAGCGAGTACGACCTCCAGTACAAGTCGCAGACTGCCATTAAGGCTCAAGCCTTAGCAGATTTCATCGCCGAATGCACATTCTGCTCCGAAATTCCCAAATCGGTTGAGCACGAGGTCCCCAGTTCGGATGGGCCTGAAGCTCCCAGGTCGGTTGAGTCTGAGCCCCGTGAGGTAGCAACCAGTGTGGCATCTCTCCTAGTTCGGCCAAGCACGAGTTGGGATGAGGAGCCCTGGATCCTTCACGTATATGGCTCCTCGAGCCAATAGGGCAGCGGAGCCGGAATAGTCTTGCACGGCGCAAGTGGCACGAAACTGGAGTATGCACTGCGCTTCGAGCTCGCGGCATCTAACAATGAAGCAGAGTATGAGGCGTTGATAGTTGGACTAGCCTTAGCCAGAGAAGTAAAAGCCAGGCACATCGTTATCTGCAGCGACTCCCAACTCGTGGTTAACTAGGCCACTGGCGAGTACGAAGCTCACGGGCCAACCATGGTCGCCTACTTAGCCAAAGTCAGAGAGGCCCTGCTAAACTTCCAGTCACACTTCATCAGACAAATCCCGAGGTCGGAGAACGTTGAGGCCGACGCCCTGTCCAGGTTAGCCAGCACCAGCGACATCACCATGAGAATCGTGTACATAGAGGACCTGCCTCGGCCTAGCATTCTCGGGTGGACAGAGGAGGTCGCTCCCATTGTTCAAGAAGAGTCGAGCTAGATTGACCCGCTCGCGAGCTTCTTGCTACACGGGACCCTCCCTGCAGATTGCAATGCAGCCAGAAGGGTGCAGCGCCAAGCAGCCAAATACGTCATGATAGATGAACGACTATACTAGAGATCCTACACGCTCCCCTACCTGCGTTGCTTGCGACCTACCGAAGCCGAGCTCGTACTCCGCGACACTCATGAAGGTCTGTGCGGCGGACACTTGGGGGGCAGGGCCCTCGCCAAAAGGCACTTCGACAGGGGTATTATCGGCCAACAATGAAGGCAGATGCTATTGAGCTCGTTAGAAAATGTGACAAATGCCAGAAGCACGCCAATATTCACCACCAACCCGTTGCCGACCTCAAATATCTCACCAGCCCGTGGCCTTTTGCACAATGGGGCATCGATCTACTCGGGCCATTCCTGCCAGCAACGGGCGGGAGGAAGTTCTTAGTAGTAGCAGTGGATTACTTCACCAACTGGGTAGAGGTTGAACCCCTTGTAACGATCACAACCCGGAACGTCCAAAACTTCTTTTGGAAGAACATTGTGTGCCGCTTCGGGTTATCTCGGGTATTGATCTCCGACAACGACAAGCAGTTCGAGGACATCAAATTCCAAGACTAGTGCCAAGACATGGGGATCCGATAGAACTTTACTTCAGTCGCACACCCTCAAGCAAACGGTCACGTAGAAGTCACAAACAGAGCCATCCTTCGTGGACTGAAGGCACGGTTAGACCGAGCTAAAGGGTTATGGGCAGGTGAGCTACCCAGTGTCCTATGGGTCTACCGAACCACGAAGAAGACCGCCACGGGAAAAACCCCCTTCAACCTCACCTACGACACCGAAGCAGTTATCCCCGCAGAGATTGAAGTACCTACGCTACAACTAGAAGCATACAGCAATCAGACGAACGAAGATGAGCTGCGTACCAACCTCGATCTACTCGACGAAGTAAGGGACCTCGCGTACATCAGGACCGCAACCTACCAGCAGAGAGTAGCTCGGTACTATAACGCCAGGGTCAAGAAGCGGAACCTCCGCATTGGCAACCTGGTCCTTCGTAAAGTTATGGTACCTGAGCCCAGTGCTGGCAAGCTCGGGTCCAACTAGAAAGGACCATACCGAGAGAAACGAGTGCTCGGGGAAGGAACGTACGAGCTCGAGACCCTCGAAGGGAAACAAGTACCTCGGGCATGGAACATTGTCAACCTAAGACAATACTATCTGTAACAACTGAGTGGGCCGCGAGCCACTCCCCGAGCCTAAGGGCCAAGATACCGAGCTAATATGACCTCGGCACGATAAGACCCAGTCGCCTCGACGGCATGGGCAAACTCTAGGAGGATGGACTATAAGCCGCTCCTCCAGCCTAAGGGCTAAAACACCGAGCTAACGAAAGACCTCGGCACCATACAAGACCTAGTTGCCTCATCGGCATAAGCCAAGTACTTGCAATGCCTAAGGCACAGGAAGTTCGGGCGAGAACCTTGTGACGGATAGCCCACCCTGGCATACAACAAGTTAAACCCGTAAAGGACAACTGACGTCAACTTAACCCGGGTTCAGACAGGTCGGGCATGTACCCTAATATGTCACTCGCCTCGGTGTACATAAGAATATCCCTACTAAGTGTTGGAATACAGTAGCCTAACAGTTGAAGAACCCTCACTTCGGGTAATTAGCCTAGTAGCCTAACAGTTTAGAATAAGACAACCACTTCGGCAAGTAAAAGAACATTGCACAAGTATTTGGCAAAGTGAATTTTTCATTACATAAGCTCCATTACATTGCCTAAATATGTTCAGTACAAAAGAGAAGGAAGTCGAGCTCGCATGCCCAGAATACAAGGAGCACCTGACTATTTGGGAGGCTTATCAGCCTTACTCGGGGCTTCTTCAGAGGTCTCCTTGGAAGAATCAGTCAGATCGGTGGTGTCAACCTCCCCGTTGCAGCCATCATCTTCAGAGTCTGGGTCATCTGTGGCCTAGCGTGCCATGTCATCTGTGATGTTGAAAGAAGTGAAGGCACTTATATCCAGGTTGGGGTAGGCATGCCTTATCCACCACCGGCCGAGCTTGAACCCCCTACGGTAGGCCTTTGACATTATGTTATCAAACCTCGACGACTTGACGTAGTCGATGACGGACTGAACCTTGGTCTGCTCTAGAGCGTCGTCGAAGATCTCCGTCTTCTCCTTGATATCGGCCTTAAGAGACTCCACCTCATGCTCCAACGCCTCCTTGGTTTCCTTGAAGGCCTGCATCTCGAGCTGTGAAGCCTTCTAGGCCATTTTAAGGCTTTCCACCTCGAGCTTCAGGGCTTCCTGACCAACTCGGAGCCCGTTCACCTCGGCCTTCAGCCTGTCTCGTTCACAGGCCAACTCCTCTCTCTCTAACGCCAAGGCGTCATTCAGGCTCCTTTGAGCGGCAACAGCACTCTCCAACTGATGGACCTTGTCTTGTGTTGCCTTCAGCTCGGCATGAGCCACGCAAGACGACTCCTCAACAGCCAAAGCATGCCTCAGGTGTTTGTTAGATTGGAGAGTCTAGGCGTGCACGACAGTGTTCGCCTAACAGAAGGAAACTGGTCAGTACTAAACATATTGGAGAGTCAAGGCGTGCACGACAGTGTTGGCTCACGGAATACGAACTTACCACCATGATGTGGGTTGCAGCGCGGCCCCCGAGCTGACCTGGGGAGAGTTCGGCCCAACTCACAACCTCTGCATTGATGACGCCCCTCTTGCTTTGGTCGAGGCTGACATCGGGATCCAAAATGGACTCCTCCTCTCCAGCCCCTAAACTAGACGCCGCCACATCTGCAGCACGGTGAGCCGACTCTTCGGTGGGCTCGGTAGCTGCCCTAGCAGAACTCGGAGCCTTAGTGGCAGCCCCGGCTGGCTCGCCCACCAGCCCCTCCGCAGCCTCAAGCTTTTGGGGTGGAAGATCATCCTCCAGATCTATCATTGGATGGGCATTGTTAAGCTCGGGCTCAAGGATGGAAGCCTGGGGATGATCAGACTCGGGAGAGGGGGCCCCCAGCAACTCCACACGAGCCTTCTTGGCAGCCCGCTTCTTCCTCTTTTTCATTTGGTTGAGGAGCCTAGGAGCCGTAATCCTCTCTTCTTCGTCCATGGGACCTGCAACAAAGTTGGCGTTAGTAAACCCAAAGACACCAAGCAAATAAAAGCGCAAAGCACCAAAAGATAGAAATAGACCTACCGGGCTCAAACTGGCCTGAACGAGCTTCTCTTCGGTGATGTACTCCCGATGATAGAGCTCAGCCTGAGCTCATGAATGGAAGGTCTCCCACGTCTGCTGGTTGAGGGTGATGTTGGTAGCCTAGGTAGCCACCTTCCAGCTAGTAAGGAAGGGCCACCCCGTGCTGGCCCAGACCATGAAATAGTCCCGCTTCTAGGTTGGAACCTTGCTCGGGAACTTATGCAACAGCTTGAAGCCCTGGGCGAGGAGACAAGTAGTAGACCTGCCCATGCTCGGGGGGAGCGCTAGAGGCGCTCTTTTTTATTAGCAGTATGGAGCAGAGTATGTCCGCTTCCAAAGAGAACTATCGTTCGCGACAGAGGGAAATGGTTCCCACCAAATTCCGAATGGAATTGGGGTGAAGCTGATCCAGCGTAATACTGAAACGCCCCAACACCTCGGGAATAAGAGGGTGAAGAGGGAGATGAAGCCCACCAATGAATTGTTCCCTGAAGATCACGACTTCATCTAGACGGTGCTCCCAAGGGAAATTGCCGGTGGGAAGGCTGTAGGAGTACTCTGAAGGAAGGTTAAACTACTGAATGAGGTCTTGGAGCCTCTCTAGCGACAAAGTAGAAGGACCGAACTGGTCTTGCATCCGACCTCGATGAGAGGTAGACGCCAGTTTACCCGAGGTTGCCCGTGCCTCGTGGGAAGGCCGGGCAACCGCAGGGTCACCATGACCCGAGGTAAATGCCTCGGGTCCGTCTGAAAAACTGCCCCCACTATACATAAGAAAGAACGAACTGAGAAAAGAGAAAAGAGGGAAGACTCGGGGACTCACCAGAAAGAGGCAAAACCGAGCTGGAGACCTCAGACACGAGCTCAAGGCGAAAAATACTTAGCGACGAAGGAAAATGGCCAAAATCTCGCTATTTATAGCTGCGGGGCCCGGTAACCAACAGTCAAGATTGGATCAATCCAACGGACCTCAAAGAAACCGGTTGCGGGACTCTTAAGGCGAATTTGGTTTAGCGTGTTTTTTGGCGTCTGCGCAGCATAAAGCGCATGACGTCCATGCATGAATTGCACGAGACACGAGTTTTTCCCTCCGCGTAAACCGAATACCCAACCAGTCCAGCCGCTAAACCGCCCAACATCGCGGTGTGAGAACCGAGCCAAATCCACCCAGCAAACCATGAACTCCTCGCACTGGGGCCCCATCCCTAGCACGGGGAGTGGGGGGCAATTGATGGAGGACGATTTGGCTCGACCTCGTAGCATGGGTACACGTGGGCGTGACCTTGCTCAAGCGATGACTCAGCGTGACAGCACAACAGGCACAACCGCAACTCGGTGGGAAAGTCACATCGAGTTCAGTCCGGTAAATCGGCGGGATAGACTACTTGTCGGGAGCCGCCTAGCCCGCACCTCCTCCCTGGGGCTAAGGTACCCCAAATTGCCTCCGAGCTCAGAGGCCCCCTGACCTTTCCTAATACCCGAGCTCCTCCTAATGGACCTCGGGTCACTCCCAGACAAGAACACACCGATCCGCCTATAGATACCCTAAGGTTAAGACACCTCGGGCCAGACAGCTCGGCTTAGCTCGCCATAGGCAGCTTGCCGCTTATGAGATATCCCGGTACAGGGTAGCTCGTGAAAGGGTAGTCCGGCATATCGCAAAAGGATCTCCTACCCGACCGCCGTACCCGACAAATCTGGGAACAACAGCCATATCCCTCGTCAGACAGCGTCGTGTCTGCCACCTTCAGAGGGTGCCTTACACCTGACAGGCACGTACACTACGGCGACGGCCCTGCGCATGCCACCTCAGCCCCGCCAGTAACGGCTGCGGCAAGTTGACAGTGGCGGTTATACCCGCCCTGTCAGAGGCCAATGGGCCTAAGGCAACGGATTTCAGTTATAAGGAGCTGGTATCAAGGAGCGGATGTATCATCTTCTACTCTCGCGCTATCTACACTCTTAGCCTTCATTTTCTCCTTGCTTCTCCTACAGAGTACTAACTTAAGCATCGGAGTGTTCCCGCCGGGCAAGCCCTTGGGGATTCTTCTTCTTCTCCATCTCAACAGGAGCCACATAAGTGCTAGCTAGGATTGACCGGATTGCGCACCATCTGTTATCATTTAAGAAAATTCTCATTCTACTAAGCAAAAAATCTCATATTTCTAGAGTTGGAGATGCCATTGCTTCTAATGTATCTCTTTTGGTCTGAATGGCATTACATAGGGCTTTGACTTTGTGAAGAACAGTAAAGGATTGAGGAGGTTGCCTTTCTCATAAATTCTTTTAATTTGTTTTTCTATCACCTTTAAATCTGATGATAGGATTTGAAGTCTTGAACCTAGTGGTTTTAAATCTCAAGACCTTATTTTCTACATGGCCTCATCTAGTTGTTCTGCCCTTTTCCCTTATACATACCCTTGAAGGGCAAGGTTTTTTTTGTTTGGGAAGCTACCAATGGGGATGGTGAATATATGCATTGTGCTTCAAAGGAGGATTAATTATAAGTACCTCCCTTTATGCATATGAGACCGGATCTGCTCCTCACACCTGGCGCCTCACACGCACATCCTACCATGTATTGGGAACATCTCCCATACTTATCAGTTATTATTCATGGGAGATGCTCCCAATGCACGGTGGATGTACCTACGAGGTGCCCATTTGTGAGGAGCAGATCCCGCTTCTATGCATATATATACAGGATGAAGAATCAATCAATTACTTATTTATCCACTTTTTGTTGTCCTATACATTTGGAAACAATTCTTACATATCTTAGTATCAAAAATGAAATGGTTGTGTGTTAGAGGAAAGGTCTTCTAGGGGAGCATGATTCATTTAACTTTCTAGGGCCTTTAAGAAGGGGAGATGAAGGTGCCCCATGCTCCTAAGAATCTTATGATGAATTACCATTGGTGTTTTGTTCATAACAGTGATGAGATATGAGATTTGTACTATGAGGTGGTTTGACCACTTGAAAATCAATTCTTGAAAGATCATATCTTATCCTTATCAATTTTGAGAAGCTAGGGATCATGCTCCATTTCCCTAAAAGTGTCTACATTTGAATCCATATATGGCATCATAGATGATAGATAGAATGGAGGCATATTGTTGAATCTATAAGCAAATATAAGAACCATAAATTTCCTTAGTTGTGTACTTGTCACCCTTGCAACTAAATGAAAAATGTCCTAAAACTCTGTATTGCAATGTTAATCTCATTTTGTAGTTAGCAGTTAGCACTAGAGGCAAGACAATTACTTGAACAAGCCAAACTGAGTGAACTCTGTTCAAGCATTGCCATAAACCTCTCTGAGCTTGAGATGTTCACAGAGGAAGCTGAAAAAATAGATACTCCTCTATGAACAATTAGTTTGAGTATAATTTTATCAACTAGTTTTTAGGTTTTAGTTAAGAATTTCATTTTAATTAGCTAATGGTCTATGCTGGCAGTTTCTTGTAGTGAATGTTTATAATACAATATACAAGGTTTTGCATAGTGCATATTTGTATTTGTATTTCTTTCCAATTTCATTGTATAATCTTTGCATTTGTATTTCACTCATCCCAAATTGAAAGATGTAAAAATATAAATATGTAGAGTGCAAAACCTTCTTTTTTGTATTATTTTGTATGTATTTGTACTATTTCCAAGTTAAGCCTAATTTATATTGTACATATTTCATTTCAAATTGAGCGTAAGGTATTTGTATCTATACTCTTTCTAAACTGAGCCCAAGGTATTTATCCATAAAATTGTGCATTTAATTCTAGGGATTTATGGTTCCAAGGTGTTGTGGGATGATCGATATTGTAATAGAATTGTGATCCTGATCTACTTTGTGAACCATCCCAATCTCCATCACTTTGTATTAGTGTTTTTGACTCGTCATTGACCAAGCCAATTGAACCATTTGAAAGGTGGTCTAATTCTCTTAAAATCCAATCTTTGGTAAAAAACTGCCTACTCAGGAATTTTCCAACCCAAGTGATTGAACTGTTGACCCATTCAACCTGGTCACTAGGTCACAAGTTGTACACTCAATATATGTGCAAACATAAAAATGAATTAAAAAAAATTAAACATAAACTATTTTAAACATTTTTTACAAATAAAAAATTAAAAAAAAAATGAATTCAAAAATATAAAACTAAACATAAGATAATATTTATATATACATATATTGCATCTAAAAATAATTATACATTTTTACTAATAAAATATGTGTTTATACATGCATACACACATACAAACACTAGGTTTGACCTATTTGACCGGGTTGAACCGATGACCCACAACCCCGAGGCAAAAACGATTCAACCCCTAGTCTGTTTTCAAAACATTGCTTAGTATGCATATAAAAAATGCATGATCCACGACTGATTTTAAAGTAAGAGTTCTCTGAGTGATTTGGCCAATCGGCTGATGTGGAAAGATGAGAAAGCATGTGTACGACAGCCTCAAGCCCTACACTTGACATTCTCGTCGGTCAAGGCTGGAATACATGTTATAAGTCTTGCCGATTGTGGCTTAAGAAGACCCCAACTCACAAATGTTATAGTGGTTTCATCTTGAAACCTATTGAAAGTAGGATCGTGAAGTACAAACGTTGTTTAATAAGATTCCTGTGAACACCACGTCATAATGAATCTCTAGCTGATTTTGCAATCACAATCACAGATCACAAATCTCTTTAGTGCCTTCTATGAGAACGCTAGCAATAAAAACTACTTCTACCACCCACTAGCAATGATCATACTACAAACTCCATTAATTTCTCTCTACAGGAATGGAAGCCTAGGAGAACTAGTTCATCTCCAACCTATAACGCAATTATTAGAGAGAAAACAGTGAAGTTATTATGATTTAGGGTTTGTTTGGTTTGCAGTAGGAATTGAAATTGAAATCGGAATCAGAATTCGAATGATCTATTTCAATAGTCAATTTGGTTCAGACAAAAATCAAAATAAAAATTGGAATTAATTGGAATAAAATTTCATTCCCAAGGGTGGGTGAAGGAATGAGCATTCCCTCAAATGGGGGAATGCAATTCCACTAGGAATGGAAATGGAGTTCCGATTCCCCCAACCAAATAGTTTGAATTGAAATGGCCAATTCCATACCACTATACCCTCAAATCAAACAAACCCTTTATTTCATTTTCAATTAGATTCTTGGGCTCAAGAGAAGGGTGTCATATCCCCTCCCCCAAAAAAAAAAAAAAAACCCTCAGACAATTATTAATCTTAATTCTTTGGTTGATTTCAAGATTGTTACTAGTTCCAAAAGTCTTGGGCATCTCATTTGAGGGACCAAGAACTATAACGATATAGCCTCTTCAAATTCCTTGCTATCTGGCAATAGCTATGTCTTCTTGTCCTCATACTCCTTAAGAGAAAGACACTGCCTTCTAAGTCTTTTGTTCTATTTCTTCTACAACAATAGATGTGATGTGTGTTGTAAAAATGGCCTGTGTTTGAATCTTTTATTAAGTTGGACAAAAAGAAGGGTGGTGCATCAATGTTGAGTTAATTACTGGATGGAATTAATTACAAGTTTCATGTTCCTATTGTTAGAGAATAAAAACCTACCCAAGGACCTCACCAAATAGCTTAAGCTTTTAAGTTGAAGGGTTCCTTAAGATGGTATCAGAACTTGTTTGACTAAATGATCTAGTGTTCAATCCTTATTTCCCCAATTATAAATAATTAAATTTCAGCACAATGCATGAGTGGGCTTGTGCTTGTCCACACTTCAAGCTCAATGGGCTTTCATGTGGGGGGCATGTTAAACCCATTTGATTGAAAGAACTAGAGATGTAAATTGGGTCAAGGAGTAGTAATTAGTTTCCTACTCTTCTATTAATTCCTACTCTCAATTAGACCTGTTCATGGGCCGGGTCGGGCCGGGCTCAGGCCGGGCTTTCACTCTGTATTAACAGAATTTTCTAAGGCACGAGCCCAAGCCCGGCCCGACCATCGGGCCTACAACTTGGGCCCGAGCCCGGCCCTCATTAAAAGCCCAAAGCCCGAGCCTGGACCCGAGCCCGAAATTTAGCCCATACTGTTAGCGGCTGAATAAAGAGAGAGAGAGAGAGAGAGATTATAAAGAAAAGAATAAAAAATGTATATATTAAATTATAAAATATATTTTAATAAATATTATATTATTTATATATTTTATATCATATATAAAATACATATTATATATTTTATAAAATATATAATGCTGAGTTGGGCCGGGCCGGTTTTTTTGACAAATCCTGAGCCCGGCCCGAAACACAGTCAGACTTACTGTGTTAGGCCTGAGGTCAGGCCCGTGGGCCTAATTACATGACCAAGCTCGACCGAGGTGCAGGCCAGGCCGGGCTAGGCCATCAGGCTACTCGGCCCATGAACAGGTCTACTCTCAACAGAATCAACAGAAAAGGAGGACGAGAGTGGGAATTAGTTTCCCTAGGTGAGTGACGTGTTGATGGGAAGGGCTTTTGAATCATTCAATTGTCGAAGAGTTGCCATTTCAAAACTAGTGGTTGTCTCTTGTAAAGTTGAATGATGTTCACCACAAATATATGTTGTCTATAGATATACAAACCATTACCAAAACAATTAAAAAGTCGAAATATACAAACATATTTTAATATTTTTGGGGGTTCAAAAGAATGATATTGGAAAAACTTGTGACCAATCAACTTGTATCATGAACATTGTTTATGGTAACAAACCCGGTTCAAGTGGTATTTATCAAAATTGACAAAAGGGTTTTGAATGATTAAAGTTCAACACCATAGATTTTCCCTTTTTTTGGGGGGGGGGTGGGGGGTCACTTTCTAAGTCCAAGCCTGAATATGGAGAAAATGGACACTTGGATATGGTTTCGTATCCCTACCCAAATAAATAAGATTAAGCATTTGGGTCTTTCTACGGGGTAAATAGCCTTTAAAGTATTTTTAGAAGCACAATAGACCAAAGTCATCAAACCATTTACCAAAACAGCCTTTATCTTAAAGATAAAATCCTAAAAAGCTCAATGTATCTTTTGGCCATATGAATTGTCACAAAATCTTCTTAAAAAAGAATGCCATAAGTCTTTAGTTTTGAGCATAGTAGCCAACGCTCCTATTTGGTATTTGCTGCTCCATTGGCCTTAATTGATTAACTTAGAATTTTTCAACAAAAAAAATGGATCATTATCTATGGTTTGGGCCCCACCCATTGAAGTTTCCACTTTCAATCCAAATTCCAAACTAGGGACGACAATTTCTATCTTACTACCCAATGGGTATCCACCCTTACCCGTCTCAATGGGCTGGGATTTTTTTTTTTTTTTGCTTGAAAAATAGATTTTGGGACAGGTACAGGTTTTGAGATTTTACAATCCGTATGGATACAACATTAGGCTAAACCAAACCCTCCCTGAACTGCATATTGTTGGAAGGCATGTGAATTTATGTATTGGGTGTTGAATTTAATAATATTTTGAAATTTAAAGGGTAATTGATAATTTATGTGTTTTTACATGTTGTAGTCTAATAATTAAAACATTTGATACTTTTTCATGTTATTTAAATTGTTTATTACTTATGCATAATAGAAAATTAGATGTGGGTTCTAGACCGAACCCACCAACCCTCCCTGCCCCACCATCAAATGTGAGGAGGGTAGGGTTGGGGAGGGTTTTTCATTTTCATGGGTAGAAAGGGTCTGGATTTTGAAGTTCAACCCGCTACGGGTTTTGGGAAGGGTTGGGAGGTCTAGGGAGGTGGGTAGGTCTAGGGTTTACAAAATCCTCCATAAATTTGTGTCATTGCCATCCCTATTCCAAACCAAATGCCCTAGAATTTTTTTCATAATTTTGAATTGTGGAAAAATGCTACTTGAACAACCATTAGTGTCAATAACAAAATGCATTATATTATTATGTGAGTGAGAGTATGAAAAATCCCAAGCCAATGATAAACAATTCAAAGGCCAATCAGAATATTCTTCGCTTAGCCAATGAGCATTTCCATCAATGTCTCACTCAAGAAGAGGCATTCTTAAGACAAAATTCTTGAAATAAGTGATTGGTTGATGGTGAGCGTAATACTAGGTATTCTTACTCTTCTCTTAAAGTTCATCATAAATTCTCTCTAATAAGTAGAATTTGGCAAGACAACTCTAAAATTACTTGTCAAAATGCTATTAAGGCCATCTTTGGGAGTGCTTAAGTTAAAAATAAGTGCTTAAAAACAAGTGTTTATTCAAATAAGTGCTTATTTTTAAAATAAGCACTTGAAATAGGCATTTGTGATTATTTTGTCCTTCATTTTCTTTTAAATTTTCAAAATATACCCTTTAAAAGAACTTTTAAGAAAGTACTTTTATGAAAGCATTGTTACAAAAGCACTATTATGAAAGTGCTTTCATAAAAGTACTTTCTTAAAAATGTTTTCATAAAAATGCTTTTATTAAAATGCTTTCATAAAAGTACTTTCTTAAAAGTGCTTTCAGAAAAGTACTTTTATAAAAGTGCTTTTGTAAAATACAACTAGGGGTAATTTTATAAGTGGTATTTTAAAATTCAACTAGGAATAATTTTGGGATAAAAAAATTGAATAGGTGCTTATTGTATAAGCACTTAAAAAAAGCTGGAAATTTGGGCTTAAAAATTAGTCCATATTTTTAAAATAAACACTTATTTCATGCTTATTTCTCAATTACCAATAAGTGCTTAATGGCCCAAATAAACACTTATTTTCAAGCATTCTCAAACATGGCCTAAATAACATACTTATGGATTCTTTGAAAAAAAAAACACTTAGAGAGGAGGGTTTGAAGATCATGATTATTTGTTTCAGTTTATACCTCATCTTGTAACTGATGACGATAATGCTTCCATGACACAAGTTCCCACTTTTTGAAGAGATTAAAGCAACTACTTTCCCTATGGGATTTAAGAGTTGTCATCCTTCCCAAGATTTTTCTCTCTTGAAGAAGGTGCTTTTGTGAAGGGTAGAGGTATTGGTGATAATATTGGCTTAGTCCAAGAGATGGCTGCTGAAATTAATAATAAGGTCAAACATGAAAATGTTATATTTAAGCTAGACATGGCTAAAGCTTGCCATAGAATGAGTGGGCAATTTGTTTTCAAAGCTCTCCAGAGTTTTGGTTTTAGTAGCATCTAGATTGATTTGGTCCGCCTATGTATTTGTAACTGTTGGTTTTCTGTGATCATCTACTCCCACGGGTTATTTTCATTCTACTAGAGCCTCAGGCAAGGAGACCCTCTCTCACCTAGTTTGTTTATCATTGCTGGGAAAATTCCAAGTAGAGAGTTAAAGATTATTTTTTCAAAATGGTTATGTTCCCTACTATGCTTTGTCTAGAGGATGTAATTTGGTGTCACACAATCTCTTTGCTGATGACATTGTGATCTTCCCAAGGTGCATTAAAAGAAGATTGCAAAACTTAATGGATTTCATTACAGTTTTTGAGAGGGCCTCTAGTCAATTGGTGAATAAAGAGAAATCTTGTTTTTTTGTGCATGCAAACATGAAAGGGTTTCTTCTACTAATATGATTAAATAAGTCATAAGCAAGGTTCAAAGTATTGATACGTATTGGCCCATATCAGGGTTTTGATTGGTTCAGGGGGTGGATGGACTTTAAACCAGCTTCTCTGAACCGGATTTGAAAAAAAAACTACCGATACGCCTCTATCGGCATATCAGGCATATCGATTTTTTGAACCTTGGTCACAATAACTGGCTTTTCCCATAAACATCTCCTTTTCACTTATCCATTGGTAATAAGAAGCTAAGGGTTATGGATTTTGATGAGATTTTAGGAAAAATAAGAAAAAAAAAGAAAGAATTTGATGGGTGGAAAGCCAAGATCCTCTCAACTGGAGGCAAGTTAATTTTGCTCAGACATGTTTTGCAGAACTCACATTTTAAGTGTCTCTTCTCCTCCCAAAGATGTTATTAAGAGGATTAATCAACTGTTTGCTAATTTTCTTTGGGGAGCTTCAAGCTTTGGTGCTATAGAATGCAATGGATAAGTTGATCCAAGATCTGCAAACCCACCAATGAGGGTGGCCTTGGTATAAGATCGATTCCTAATATTATTAAGGCTTTCCACCTTAAAAATGTTGGTATAGATTGGTTATGAACGACAACATTTGGGCTCAGTTTATGCATTTTAAGTATGTTAAGAGAACCCCTCTTCCCCATCTATCACTTCCAAGATCTTATACAAGAGTTTGGCAAGAAATGATGGATTTGAAACAAATTGCTTCATCTCATTGTCAATGGATAGTGGGTAGAAATAGCATTTCCTTTTGGTACGATAAACTGGTTGGACTCAGGATCTTTAATAGATGAAATTGAAGATGATGTTGTTGTTGATTTCGCTTTGAACAAGTTTCTTAACCAGGATGGATCATGGAACTATGCTGCACATAACGATGTTCCATCATCCATCATGAATTGTGTTAAAGATTCCAATTGCTACATTGAAGAGTCTGAGGACCATCTGGTTTGGGATTGCAATATGAATGGAAAATTCTCTCTCGCTTCCGCTTTGGAGCTAGTTAGAAATTGAGACCCCTTGGTTTGGCCTTTTGGGGTTTGATGGGTGCAGATGGAACTGGGCCTGGCCCAATTTGGTCCAGGCTTATTACTTACCCCCTTAAGATTAAATGGGCCTGACCTTTTGGGCTTTGCCATCTTTCCCATGTTTCAAAAATCAGGGACCACCATTTGGATGAGTCTCAACTGAAGCAATGGCTACAAAAATCAGCATAAGTTAAAAAAAAAATGCACCTTCAATTATCCATCACAAACTTGTATAGGTTTTCCTACCTTTTCCTTCCTTTCCCTACCTTTTTCTTCAAATCAAACATAGCATTAAGTATGAGCTGAGTGAGAATACGAAAACTGGGCTATTGTAGCACGTTGGGTCTAACTTGAACCAGACTGTTCCCCACAAGTTGAGTCCTTTGATCTTTACCATGGCACAGTGGTGCTATATCTAATTTTTCACTTTGGTTTAACACACGTAACCCAAACATTGTTTTTTACTAGCAGATTCTGGCAAAACTAAAGATATGATTAGAATGAAAGGCTCAGTTTGGAGGGAGTACAAGTAAAAATATGTAGAGTGTAAAACCTTGTATTTTGTATTATTTTGTATATATTTTTACTGTATATATTTATATTTATATTATTTTCAAACTGAGCTAATTAGGTTTTTGAATTAAATCTGAAATTGATTTTCATATTGTTGTTGCAAGTGTCATATGGGGATATAACCATGTATTGCATGGTAAAATCTCAGCTCAGCTCAACCTTAAATCCAACCATTTGAGGTCAATTACATTAATTCTATCCTCGCTACTGTCTTAAGAGCCATGCTTTCTGTCAAATAACAAGCCCTTGGACTAGTCCTTATACTTTTAAACTCATTTTTTGGCCATCCCCTTTCTCCTCTTGTTTCTAATTCTTTCATTTCTAGTTTTGCAGGTCATTCATTTCAAGATCCTTAGTCTTACTACATTTAAGGGTGTCAATTGGACCAGATTTGATTTACTCCAATTCAGTCAAGTATGAGTCCATTACAGATGGACCAGACTCAATTAGGGGTGCAAATGGATCAGATCATGATCCAATCCTATTTGGTCGAATTCGGATCACCCCTTATCCGATCCAAAAAGATCTAGTCCGATATATATTATATACTTATAAATATATGTATTTATTTATTTATAAATATATTTTTTATAAATTTGTTATGTTATTTATTTTTTATAACACCCCAACCGAGGTGAAGGGGGGATCAATCTCAAGTCTCTTTTAACTATCTTATTTTAATTCACGATTCCATGAGCTAGCAACATCTTCTTCAATTTTTTCTTTGTCATGGATAATCAATTTAAGCAAAATCTATGATGTATTTCTATGGAAATTTCTGCAACATAATTTAAACGTGAATGGAAAACTCTGATAGAATTGAGAGGCTACATTTGTTTGGAGTGTAAATCTCAATGGAGTTTCACACCAACCGTTTGAAAAAAGTGAGCATAGAAAAAAGTAAACAATCAGTGGTCAACTTCACTATAAGTGGCATTTTACCTCCACCCAAACGCCTACAAAACCGAACCGCTAATAACGTCTTACACTGCATTCAAACACCAACAAAACCGATCGATACCAGAGATCTCTCATAGAATAAACTGCTACGATCCAATTGCTAGAACCAATCATTCAATATGGGCCGCTTTTCACTGTTGGTATCGTTTTAGGTTAGGTTCCATTGGTTATCAAGGATTAAGATGATGACCTAATGAAAGTTCATACCCTCGCCTCTCGGGTTCTTGAGTTGTTGAGCCCTGGTAGATGATTAATTGAGATAAATATGGGTAACTAGGCATTAGGCACCCTACACTCTTTAAGGATTAAAATATTGATATATTCAAAATTATATATCCTTATCCAAAGTCATGGATACATTGATATATAGGGGTTTAGGGGTTTTGAAAGTTTAGGACCATGAAAGGTGATGGAGGCGGATTTGGTTCTCCAATGATATTGTGACACATGGTACCTCAAAATAATTAGGTGACATCCGAAATCACTTTTGGCAACAATTTGCCTTAGCCAAGTTGATGGTGTCCCACCTAGCGAACTGGCAGCCTAGCACAGGCACGAGTTGGCACAGGTGCGGCCTGGCACAGGCACGAGCTGGCATAGGCACAACCTAGCACAAGTACAACTTGGCACAGACGCGACCTAGCACAGGCACGACCTGGCACAGGCACAACCTGGCTCAGGCGCGACCTGACACAGGCACGACCTAGTACAGGCACGACTTGGCACAAGCATGAATTGGCAACCTGGCCCAGGCACTGACCTGGCGACTTACAAGACGTGCTCTCCAACGAATTCGGCATGCATATCCTAACACTCCCATGATCTTTGGAAGTTGGCCTATGTGCCGAACAATTTGGAGGGTGGTCAACGTGCATGGCGGTTACCTCTAGGAATCTCGAATCACTTAGACGACCTCGCAGAAATCTCAGATATGGTGCGTGAAGCTCACACCAAACAATGCCTATATAAAGGCACCAATCCCAAGGGCAAGGGGAGAGCAAGTAAGCAAATAAGCATATTCTAGCTCTCATACTTTATGATTTTTAGCTCGCAGCCTACTATAAGAGTACTGACTTAAGCATCAGAGCGACCTCGCCGGGTTAGCCACCCCAGGTCCTCTAACATTTAGTTCCTTGCAGGACTCTAAAGAGCAAGGAAGCTCGGCACCTGGTCAGTTTGGCACCTGCTCAACACCTCCCAGGCAGCTCGCCACAAGGTAGCTCACCACAAGGCAGTCTGCCACAAGTTAGCTCACCACAAGGCAGTTCGGCTGTTCACCACAAGGTAGCTCACCACAAGGCAACTCACCACAAGGCAGTTCGCCACAAGGTAGCTCACCACCAAGTAGCTCATCAATGTAGCTCACCACAAGGCAGTTCGCCACTAGGTAGCTCACCACCAAGTAGCTCATTAAGGTAGTTCACCACAAGACAGTTCGCCACAAGATAGCTCACCACAAGGCAGTTTGCCACCAGGTAGCTCACCACCAAGTAGCTCATCAAGGTAGTTCACCATAAGGCAGTTCGCCACAATGTAGCTCACCACAAGGCAGTTCGCCACTAGGCAGCTCACCATCAGGCAATTCACCACTAGGTAGCTCGCCACCAGATAGCTCACCACTAGGGAGCTCCATTTCAGTCTCTGAGTCACAGTCCACTTGGGAGCAAACGTCATTGACGAGGTACTTAACCAAAAAATTGATACATCACAAAAAAAAATTGATACGTAACTAGAAACGGTTACATCAGAAGGTATTCCTCTAAGACTAATAAATAAAGAAAAATTTAGAGTACCGGTCTATCGATATGCACCAATACCCATTTTTTTATATTGATGTATTGATATTTTAAGGGCCATTTGATAAATTTTTTGAGAAGATTTTTTGATAGCTTTGACAATCAAAAGATACATTGAGTTTTTGCATTAAGATCTAAAGAGCTTAAAATCCATTTGATTAAGGCGTGTATTTCCATGCAAATATGAATAGAAAAAAAAAATTGCAAAAGTTTCATTTAAAGTTTGTCAAAAACCACCCATTTTTTGCTTTCTGCGTCTTTTTGGCACATAAACTTTTAACAGATAAATCTATCATCAACCAAATAGGAAAAGACTAAATCCCGGTCCGCTGAGCTTGTAAATAACCAGCAGACCGCGCGAAATGACGCACCAAATGAGGCTTTAATCCTTGCTTCATGGCATATATGGCATAACAAAAGTGATATCTTCTGCCAAATCCCTTAGAGGCACTACTCTGCCCAACTGTGACATTGACGCATTGTTCAATGAATCTGGAATGCAAATACAATCTTTAGCTAAACCGACACTCCATCTATCATTATCATTAGAAGTAAACGAAGGGGTAGGAGAGTGTATGTAGCACAGTTGTGGGCCTTTACATGAATGAAATGAATTAAGGGGGCCCTTTGATAAATGTAGGCTGAGCTTGGGTGTTTGGGCCCTAATAAATCTTTACAGTGAGGAATTCCAATCCAATCCAACAGTTAATTTTAATCTAATGAGAGTTTGTTTGGTTTACAGTTGGAATTTGAATCAGAATCAAAACCAAACAGTTACAATTCCATTCGGATTCTAGACTCTTATTCCCACAAATCAAACGGGGCCCTAAGTAATAACTCAATCTCAAAAAAAGGTGCAAAACGATTTATGGAATGGTGAATAGTGTGTGTCAACTGGGTGAGTCATTACTCGTAAGTGATAAGACAGAATCTGTCTTATCCTTTGTACTTGAGAAACACAAAAGGTGAAAAGTGAACCACGTAGGTGGAAGGTTGCAGTAAAGTTGAAGCCGTGTCGTAAGTGTTTAGAACCATTTGTCCTCTTCCAATTTCTCTGTACATAGTTTTGGTGGGACCAAAGGAGATCCGTGTCCGTGGGCTGGCCATTCAATGCAACAAGCCCACCAATGGTCGTGGCAACACCTTGGTCTTTGGGACTTTGAGTTGAGTGCAGGCGTCAGGCTTTCCTCCATTGAATTACAGAAAACTCTCAACTCTCAGTGGGAGAGAAAATGAATCTCAGTGACTGTGTGGGATTCTATATATTCTCCATCTCAGTATTGTTTCAACTTTTTAACTACAGGAACACACAGACAGGCAGAGTAGGTGGTGGATTTGGTAAATGGGCTAGATAAGAAATGGGCCTGTCTCCCCCACTCCCAAACCTATGGTACACAAAACAGAGACTCCCCGTACAAATTATTCACTACTATGTCGGTTCGCTAGATACAAAAGAAATCAAAAAATTTACTCTTTCTTGCACAGTATTTCATTCGCTTTTTGATATAAAAGATTATTATTATTATTATTATTTATTATTAAATTAACTAATTTGAACATAATAAACAAAGCCACCAGCCTAGCAAATTGAGTTTTCATATTATTACAAGCAGACATAATATCATCTCAGGGAAGCAGAAAATTTGTTAGATTAGGGATTTTACAGGGTCTGATTCCAAAATGACAGGAATCCATCCTTGATCATTTCCCAGTTCTGATTAGAAAGCTTCCTATTCATTGTTGGCCACAATCATCTAGTCGCACATCTGGAATATTGATTGTATTTTTATTTTTATTTTACATCATTAATATTTTCGAAGTGTGGCGGGTGAGCGTGATTAATAATGTATTGTGATCAGCAGATTCGGTCTAGATTATAAGAGTATCCTTTTCAGCAGAACAAGGAAGTGTTTGGTTCTATTGTATTGTTTTCATTGCACTCTTTTTCTCAAAAAATGGCATTGTTTTTTTTTTCTATGATTTTTGAGGAAATAACAAATCGTTTGTGCATAGTGATATTTGGTTTCATTGTCATTATTTTAGAAAATGGTGCCACATAGAAGTCATGCCAGGCCATCATAGAAAAGAAAAAAAAATGTCAAAAATGATGTTTTCTGATATAAACCATTTTTTGAGAAAACGACAATTTTTTTCTGCTTTTTAAGAAAACAGCTAACCAAATAGTATATACTGATGCATTTTTTGCTATTTTGTCAAAATCCGGCATGATTCCTATGTGGTGCCATTTTCTCAGAAAATGGCATTGGGACCAAATATCACCCAAATGATAAAATCCTAAGGTTCAGTTTGGAAAAAGTATAAATGCAAATATGTAGAGTGCAAAACCTTGTATTTTGTATTATTTTATATGTATTTGCATTGTACATATTTGTATTTGTACATATTTGTACATATTTGTATTTGTACATATTTGTATTTGATTGCACTTTTCAGAGGTCTGAATCTGAAAATGCTACTTTTTAGACCTCACCCTTAGTTTGGTTTTACATCTTAAAATTGGTCTAAATCTTATTTTCAAATCTGAAAATAATAGACCTTCGGCTGGCTCTTAACGCGCTCAGATGCGTTTCAGAGCCAGTGCATAGTCCAAAATATCCCTATAATATTTTGGAAATGGCACGAGTTACCCCTGATAACCCCAAACCCATAAAACCTAAACATTCGACCTCTCTCTCTCTCTGCCCTGTCTTCCCGCACTCTCTCTCTTCCCTTGTTTTCTCTTGCTCTCTCTCTCTCTCCCTCTCCCTCCTCCCCTGTCTTCCCACCACCCCCACCACTATCGCTATAAGTTCCAACGGCGGCTCTCTCTCTCCCCCTGTCTTCTATCTCTCGCTCTCTCCCCTTGTCTTCTCTCTCTCTCTTCCCTCCTCCATGTTTTCACTACCGCTACAACATGCAGTAGTAGTGGTTCGGTGAGTAAAAATATTTAATTATAAATTATTTTTATTAATTATTAATTATTTTAATATTTTTATTAATTATTAATTTTTTTATTAAATTTACTTGTGTTATTTATTAATTATTAATTATTTCTTTAACTAGTAATTTTTAATTATTTCATTAATTTTTAAAAATTATTTTAATTTTTATTTGTGTAAATTATTAATTATTTTAATATTTTTATAGTCATTAATTATTTTTTAATTTTAATCATTTCATATATTAATTAATAATTAATAATTTATTATTTTTTCTTTGTATTGTTTTAATATTATTTTGAGGTTGAAAATTATTTTTTATGAGATAATGTAAATTGAATTCAACATTTTCAAATAGCATGTTTTAAGGGTAAAATAGTAAAATCAGTAAATTTCAGATAGTAAAGAGTCGATCCAACACAAAGAAATTTATGAACTCAGATTCTCTAAAAAGTAAAAAAAACATCTATGCCTCTTTTCAGATTTTAGATCTTTTTAACTTTTCAGATCTGAATTTTCAAATTTATCAAATGCCACCTAAATCACAAAATGAATATCCTTCATATAGTTTCTTACTAAAATTACAGTACCGTGGATAATTTTCTTTGTTAATTCCTTTCTATTTTATCAATATACTTATTATTTCATTGCATTTTACTAAATACTAATTTCATTGATATTCTTACCATTTCATGCATCTTGTCGGTGGTTTTGATCAAGCCCCAAGACTGACATTTAAAACCATGACACCAAGTATAAATGCTACGAATTAATAAATAATGTAAAAAGCGTTTTTTTTTTAATTTTCATCATCATCGTCATTTGTCTCAAGTTCACAACTTCCAACTATATGGGATTGGTTACATCCCCATTCGCCATTCCGTTGTATTCGGTGCCATACTCAATATCTTTAGTGTTATCAATCAAAATTCACCAAATTTCACTATTTAAAATTCAGTCCGGATTTATTTATAACAGATGAGGGCAATTTTAGAGCGTTAATATCAATAAAAGTAATACTTATAAAAAAATTTTAAAAATAGGTTAACTTTTTAAAAATAAAATCAATTAAGAGCAAAAACATTGTTTATCTTCTTCTTCTTTCAATCTATTTATCAATGCCGCCGCCCGCCGCCGCCTCCTGCAATGTCTCCACCTATCTCCGCCCACCTCTGCCTTCGCCTCCGACAACGTTGCCGGAGGTGGGCGGCAGCTGCGCTGGTGGTCATTCCTCTGCCCAACACCGCCACTTCTGCCTCCGGCAACGTTGCTGCCGCTTCTACCTCCGCCCACCTCCAGCAATGTTGCTATAGGCGGAGGTGAGCGGAGGTGGCGGCGTTGGGCAGAGGAATGACCACCAGCGTTGCCACCGCCTCTTCCTCCACCCACCTCCGACAATGTTGCCGAAGGCGGAGGTGGCAGTGTTGGGTAGAGGAATGACCACCAATGCCGCCGCCCACCTCTGGCAATGTTGCCGGAGGCAGAGGCAGAGGCATTACCAGAGGTGGCAGCAGGCAGCGGGGGGCGGCGACGCTGATGAATGGATTGAAAGAGGAAGAAGATGAACAGTGTTTTTGTCCTTAATTGATATTATTTTTAAAAAGTTAACTTATTTTTGAAATTTTTTTAAAAATGTTACTTTTATTGATATTATGGCCCAAAAGTTGCCCTTATCTACTATAATCCAGTCCAAATCAAGTAGCTAAACAGAAAGTTATAAGCACATTTAATTGACACTCAGAAAAATGTCAAAAATGCTTTTATAATGGCATTTTTACAATAAACTCCCACCGAACCAAACATAACCTTAATATTGAGAAGTGAATGTATTTATTTGTTTATCCACCACTTATGTATTCAGTCACCTCACACTCACTCTCTCTCTCTCTCTTTAAATTCATCTGGGTTGATCGTCGGAATCTCACCTCAGAGCTAGCCTTTGACACTCTCAGGAATCGTCAAACATCACTGAATGTCACCTTTCGTCGACTGCAGACTGCATCTATTATTATAGCTATATATATGAAGTCACCATTAATTTCTTGACAATGTACTAATTAATGAGAGGGAGCTTCTGTCTTCTTCAAAATGGAACTTCTTGGTTAGTTCTCAGATCAGAGAAAGAGAAAGAAAGGCCATAGAGTTGCCACTCGGTCGACACTTGGATTCGATAAGCACCAAACAAAATGAATGAATCTCAACTTATGTATACATGTTAAGTTAAATGAATGCACTATTCACATCAACTTCTTTTGATTAATTTGCACCAAATCAATTTGGAATACGCCAAACCAGAGCCCAAAGGAAACAAACATATATAATTAGGTAGGAGCTAACCTTCTCCTACGTATAAAAAGAAACTAAGAGATGAAAAAGAACGAAAATTTGTACTCACATCGTATGGTCCAATTAAGCAACCTCCATGAAAGCACGCAACCATCCATTCCACCCAATGCCTTAGCAACAGACACGTAAACACGCATGAATCAGTCCGGACAAAGATTGCTCAGTTCTGGTCTACGTGTCTGTGTGCTGTGCGGAAAATTTGTACTCACAACACTTATAGCCATGCATTTGTACTTAGGCATTAAAAGAGCTTTCAGATTCTTGCCAACCGGCCGGCCCATAGAAAAAGGCTTTCATTCCACCGTTGCCGGCATAGTCGTTTAAGGTTAATTTCTTCATCATCATGTTTTCAATCTCAATTTCTGAACTTACCATTTACAAGAAAAAAGTGTATAGTGGAAGAATTATACAGGATTTTACATGGTTGGTTGTAGATAAGGGTGCAAACGGATCGAGTTAGAATTAGATCCGGCAATATTCGAATTTGAATTCGATTAAGAAATTCGATATTCAATGGATATTGAAAATTAATATTCGATTTGATTTTGACTAATTAATTATTTTAGGTAATAAATAAATATATAAAATAAATATTTTATTTATATAAATATAAAAATTGCATATATTATATATAAGAATTAAATAATTAGTCGATTTTGGATACTTACGAATCGAATCAGGTCATATCCGAATTCGAATCCAATTCGATATTCGGTATGAATAGGATATCTGAATTCGACCGATTAGATATTCGAATTATCCGAATTTGATTTGATTATGTCGAATCTCGAATTTGAAATCGGATTTTCGAATACTATTGACACTCCTAGTTGTAGAGGTGTCAATGGACAGGTTTTGGATTGGACTCCGTCTAAGCCAAAATCAATTTAGATGGATTAAACGGACCGATAAGATAATATATTGAATTGGACCAGTCCAGACTTAATGGTCCAAAGTATTAATTTATTGGATTGGATTAGACCCGGTCCATGTGTAATGAATTAATTTATATTGGATTGGATTGGATTGGGCCAATATCTGATCCATTGATAGAAGATAAGAATATAAGTGTCAATGGACCAAGTTTGGATTAGAACCAATCTAAATTAAAACAAATTATTTAGATTGGACCGTTTAAACATCAAATTAGACGGATGCAAAATATTCATGAGATTGAACTGGACCTGATCCATTTGTGATGGACTCTCATTAGACCGGATCGGATTGGACCAACAATTGACTCTCCCTAGTTGGTTGGATATGTTTTGTGTTCATTTGCATGGAAGATCCTTGTCAAACTCACCACTCACCATTTTCAATTTGACATTTTATACAACCCTCATGATAAATTCACCATTTTCAATAAAAAACAAATGCAGCCTAAATGTCAGGGCTTTTATGAGCCACATATGATTGTTTTGCACATGGAAAGCGGCAATCCTAGTCAATACATCGTTCTGTTACTATAATTAGATGTAATTATTAGTAAGTTTCAGCGCATGTTAGGTTCAGTTTGATCCGCCCCGAACGGGGTGGGGATGGGGATGGGGATGATTTTTCCCCTACGGGAACGGGGATGAAGAAATTTTTATCCCCATTAGGGGGATGAGGCGAGGACGGGAAGAGCACTCCCCTCCCCATGGGGACCCCAATTCTTGCCCTATGGGATTCCTACTAATATATATGTATATATGTATGCATACGTTATATATGTATATATGTACACACATATATATATATATATATTTTAAAAATATGTTTGAATCTTTTCTAATAGGATTATAAATTTTAATTATTTTATTTTTATTTTTTAAATAAAATAAAAAACAAAAACAAAATGATTAACATTATAAAAATTATGGGGAATGGGGATCCCTGTGGGGACAGGGACAGGGACAGGAATAACTTTAGTTTCCGTTAGCAGGGACAGGAACGGGGATGGGGATGGAAATTTTCATGGAGACGGGGATGGGGAGAGGCTCCCCGTCCCCTCCCCGCCCCATTGCCACTCCTATGCAAAATCTATAGATTTGCACTCTATATATTTGTATTTGTACTCCTTTCAAACTGAGCCTTAACAATTCCTAGTTAGATGCACCTTGTTTTTAATTACATGAGATTTCGTTATATAAATCCTGTTTCACCATTTTGTTCTATTTAATGTCATATCCATTGTTAAACTGTGAGAGCTTAGATCATTACTTGCTATTTTGATGACCCATGTCATGCTTTGCTCTTTCTCCAATCAGATCAATTTCTATTAAGGATGTACAAAAATTTTTGTGCATGTGAGATAAACCCTTCAAGTGTATTTTCTCTCAACTTATCACCTATTAAAGTTATTAATACATTTCTTTAAATGACTTATTTTTTATTTTATATTATTTTTAGTTTTCTCATTCATCCATCTCACCATATACATTTCTGCCACACTCAGTTTTTAGTTTTTATTATTTTAAATTTATCAAATGAAAATTTTATTAAACACAAATGACTACTAATTGACCAATAATCTTTCATTGGATTATGTTCATTTGACCCAATTTGCTTTTGATTCCGAATTACACACATTAATTTCTGGGTATCATGTTAATACATACCACTTCAATCCCCATGAAATTTCTCATGAAGAATTACTCTTATTACAAAAAAAAAAAAAAATTGCATGAGGAGGCATGTTAAAGGATAAAAACATATTCAGAGACCTCACCTAAAAGTTTAAGTAAGGTGCTGACCCATATGATTCAGCTTTTGAGACTGGATCTAGTAGGCACAACAAAGTAAACATGTTAAATGAATACTTAATAAATATTTTCACAATTTTCAAAAGTGGGTATTAATCCTTTTCAAGGATAGAGCGAAGGTATTTTAAGGAACAAGTGTCAAAAAAATTTCTAAATGCTCATTTACCGTGCTTACAAAATTGTGCCTACCTGATCTGAACAGAACTGCCAGATTTTATGTGTTATGGAGACAGGGAGAGAAACAGAACATTCAATTCAATCTCCCACGTATTAGCAAATAGGTATAAAGGAAATTTTAGAGAGGAAAAATGATTTTTCTCTTTCTTCTAAGAAAAGGAAAGAAAAGAAAAATGGACAACCCCAGCTGGAATTTGTGAAGAAAAATGGAGAAAAAGGACAAGATGATCTGATTCAAATCCTTCAATTGCGCATCAGTGCATCACTCAAGGGGAAAGCAGGACCAGAATTTGGACAGGACACGGAGAAACGGTCGAAAAGTTAGGTAATACTTGCTGTGAGGATTGAGGAATGGGGAGAAGACTACACTCCTTGTAGAAAATTTTTGTACGGGTAAAGATATTCTATTGGGCCTTTGGTTTTGCAATCTGCTTCGAAGCCTGGAAAAAGAAATATGATTTTTTATTTTTTATTTTTTTTTGTAACACCGAGACTGATATGGCGCAGATTCATGCAGTAGGGGTGAGAAAAAAATCGAAAAATCGGTTAACTGAATTGAATTGATCGGTTCAGTTTTGGTTAATTAATATAGAAAATTGACAATTAACCGAATCGACCAATATATATGTTTCTATATATTTTATATATATTTATGTATATTATATATTTTTTATTTTTTATATATTATAAATTAATAAATATGTATATATATAAATATATATTTATAATATATAATATATTATTTATTATTTAAAATATAATATTTTATATATTTTTATAATATATATTGTAAAAATTAAAAAATCGACGAATCGAATTGATAGTTAACTGAATCGATCAACCGGTTAACCAACTGGCTTCAATTCGGTTTCGATTACCAGTTTTCCAAAAATGGATAATATTGATTCAATTCCAAAAAAAGCCCCACGGTTCGGTCACCCTTACATGCTAGAACTCTCCAAAATGGCCACATGTCTAATTTTATTGTCGACGTTCGTCACATGTTTATCCAACAACTTTTATTAATTATCTACTGCCTTCGTTCTTTTCTAAGAGAAAAAAGGAGAAGAATAGATGAAACCAAGTTGATGATGTATTGATGAATGGGACTTGGGACCAAAGTTCAAAGTATCGACACATATCGGCTGATACGCGTCGTTCCAAGACCCCTCCGATACGCCCCTACAGTGGGTGTATCGGGGATCTGACCAGTTTAAGGGGTGGAGGAGCTCTAAATTGGCCCCCCTAAACCGTTTTTGAAAAAGAAATAAAAAAAAAGTAAAAAAATGTATCAATTCGCCCAATATGCCCCTACTGGCGTATCAGACGTATCGATATTTTGAACCTTGCTTGGGACTCATTCATTAAAGCCCATTGGTTTTTGGGAAGTTACTCACATAAAGGGTAAGTGTTATTTGGGAAATAATTATTTGGGTAAGTGCATTTATTCATAGTAAATAAGACAAAAAGCCATTATTAAAAGGGGTAAATTTGTCCCATGTTGGCAACTTTCTTGGCAAATGAGAAAATTATTTATCCATCTCGGATATGGGTATCGCTTACTTGAGAAAATAAATTCTTTCATGGAAATGATAAAATTATTTATCCATCTGGGATATGGGTATCACTTACTTGAGAAAATAAATTTTCTATAGACCTTACATAAATCTGAAAAAAAAAAAATATGGATATCATGGAGGGTATTTGGTTCAATTTACGTTTGTTGAGTAAATATTTTGTACTTGTATAGCTGCAAAACCGAGAAAATTAATTAATGAGGGCGTTTATGACACATAGGTGCCATTAGGCACCACATTAGCAAAGTGCCAATTTGTGCGCCTGAAATATGAGAGGCGCACAAATTGCAAACATCAATTACGTATGGATGCAATTAATGAGGCCTTTTTCTAACGGGGCGCCTATGTGGCAGTGTTTACTCAATAAACTTAAACGGAACCAAACACATACTTGATCAATAAGAACTAAAATCCCATTGACCAACTTTCCTCCCTCTTGTAAATTGAGTTTGTTGATGAATGAATTTGCCTGAAGAGGCTTTCTAAAAAACGTTCCTCTCTCTCAAAATCCAAAAAATGAACGGGTCGGGCCCTGACGGTAAGTTATTTTTTGGACAAATATTTCATGAAAAATTTTTTGTTTAGATAAGTGTATTTATAAATGTTTTTTATTTCCAAGGTAAAATTATACAATAATCGTTTTATCCATAAAAATATCACTATTGAAAGGCTCATCGTGTATTAGTAAATTTATGCATAGACAGAAAATTGATTTATCGAAGCCTAATAGAGTTTTACTTATCCAAATAAATGAGCCGCTTGAGAATCGTTATTTTCTGTGGGACCAATTGATTCTGCAATATGAATACAGGTTTCATGAGACCCACCAACTTACCCGCTCCCATTTACCGAAAAATGAATCATGCCCCCACAGCAAGAGGGGAGACCGGTTATTTTCTCAGGAGGCCCAAAGAAGAGTGATCAACGACCACTAGGCACTAAGAGAGTAAAGGGGCGAGAGAGTAAGATGGTGGTACTTCCATGTTATCCAAACTTGAGCCACAGGCTCAAATTTGGATAGAAGAAAAATAAAATAACAGTTAATATAAACAAAGAAATAAAAGTGGAAGCTTATCGGACCAAAGCCCACATAATTTCCGAAAAGAAAATTTTAACCAAAGCCCACATACACGGATACACCCACCCATGAACCAACCCCTTCTTCCACACACACTAACCCTACATCCCCTCTTCTTCGCCCCTTCAAAGTGATCTCGATTTTCCATACTTTTGTATTCAGGAATAGCCCAATTAAAGACTAGAATATGCTTAATCCAACTTGTCCAGAACATCTTCCAAAGGTTATAGGCTCCATTCGATGCAAATGTGTGTGAATGCAAATATGTAGAGTGTAAAATGGTCGATATAAATTGTAAAGTTGGGTTAGTTTTGCACCGACAAATTTACCTTCTTACCAAATAGACTTTTAGCTGTAATGGATTCCAACACAAATTTCAATAAAACATATGCTTTCTTTTATCAAAAGCCCACTTGAGTGTAAATTTACTTCTTTTTTATTGATGTAAATATGCATATTTACATCTTATTATCAATGTAAATATGCATTGGGAATGCAAATTTATCCTGAACCGGAATTTACACTCCATTTGCATCATTTCCAAACACAGCTTTACTAGGGTATTTGGGTATGCAAGTTTATTCAGGCAAGTGTCTTATAGGTTTAACTTGTCTGGATAAATTTAGTTTCATTACTGTTCTTAGGTGGGTAAACAACTTATTCACCTTATAAGAGAGTACCAGTGAGCCAGACAACTAATACTCTCCAAAAAATTGACTTATTGTAAGACCCATTCTAGTGACATACAAATGTAGAAATCATAATCAACTATCCAATTAACTAATTTACCTCCTATGAAATACAGGCAAACAAACGGAGTCTAAGGATATAAAATAAATATAAAACGTGTTATAGATAGTTGGTGTGAAGTGCCGATTCCAAATTACTGCATGCTTCTCAAACGATGGTATTACTTTTATTCAAATATCTCAACAGAAACACTTGGTAGCCAGATAAACACGAACGATTAGAATTAATTTACCTAATTTGATCATCAATCCTCAAGGCCGCAAGGTTATTCGGGTCGGTTCTTTTCTAACATTTAAATCGAGACTACTAATAAATTAAGTATATAGATATAGATACATATAAACATGTGTACATTTTTAATATAAAAAAAAAGTTATAATCTCAATCACGGGTTACTAGCTTAATTAATCATCTTATAATAGAAAGTTAGGGATTACACGTTGTCTTGCTTTACTTAAATACAATATTAGTTTACACACCTACCTGAAGGTTACTGATAGTTGTATCATTTAACTAATTTCATTATGATGTTTATATATCATCTGGACAGAGTCCCCAAGCATTCCCCCCTAACCTCTCACCAACTCAAGTTTAGAAGCAATTAATCTCTCTCTCTCTCTCTCTCTCTCTCAAAGCCTAAGCCTATAAATCAATCCCCCGTCTCAAGTTCTCACAAGGGTCGAGTTGGGTGCACCAAATCACCACCACTTACAGCAGCAACAGCAACGACAAGAAGCAGTAGTAGAAGAAGTAGTAAGACTGAATGGGGAGGTCTCCTTGCTGTGAGAAAGCTCATACTAACAAAGGAGCATGGACCAAAGAAGAAGATGATCGGCTTATTGCACACATCCGGGCATATGGCGAGGGGTGCTGGCGATCCCTCCCCAAGGCCGCCGGCCTTCTCCGTTGTGGCAAGAGCTGTAGGCTTCGATGGATCAACTACTTACGTCCGGACCTCAAGCGCGGCAACTTCACAGAAGAAGAAGACGAGCTCATCATCAAACTACACAGTCTTCTGGGTAACAAGTAAGCCCAATTCAATGTTTCTAGCTTCAACTGTTCTTCGATCGAAACTTTAGAACTGGGTATATATTCACTGGTTTTATGATTTTATTAATTTAATTTATATTACAGGTGGTCTCTTATAGCCGGAAGGTTACCGGGAAGAACAGATAACGAGATAAAGAATTATTGGAATACCCATATAAGGAGGAAATTGCTGAGCCGAGGGATTGATCCGGCCACCCATCGACCTCTTAACGAATCGGCTTCCGATGCCAGAACTATATCTTTTACCGCCGCTGCTAAAGAAGAAACGAAGATCATCAGTATTGGAAGACTCGAGTGTAACCAAGAGAAAAGGCAGAGAGTGGAGCGGTGTCCCGACCTGAATCTCGAGCTTCAGATTAGCCTTCCTTATCAACAACATACTCCCGAGACGCCATTGAAGAGTGGAGGGGGAAGAACTCTTTGTTTCCCTTGCAGCTTGGGCTTGCAGAATAGTAAGGACTGCATCTGCAGTAATTCCAGCACTAATAGTGATTTCTTAGGCTTAAAAACTGGTCTTTTGGATTATAGAAGCCTGGAAATGAAATAAAAAGCTCTACTTGTAACATCTAACTAAATTAGAGTGGAGAAAAGAAAGAAAGAGATTATTATGTGGGAATCTCTCTATCTAGCTTTCTCTTTAGTCTAATTTGTATAATTACTACCACATATTACAAGTAGATATGATTTATGAATTGAACTATTTGTTGGAAATCAAAAAAAAAAAAGAATGGTTGTTCATTCGGAAGATTTGGTAGCTAGAATATCTATCCTTGATAATGGTTAATTAGCTTGTTGTTTCCCCCTTCATAATAGATTTCTACTTTAATAGAAAAAAAAACCTAACACAATCCCACAAAATAAAAACAAGGAAGAGAGAAAAAGAGAGGATTAAGTGCTAATTTGTTCTCATGTGCAAAATTATCAGTCCATCAGATGCTACCCATGAATATTCTTGACTGGAGTTTAATTTGTAATAGTGTGAGCTGTTCAACTCCAACTCTAAACAAACAACTAGTTAATTGCTGGAATCATTTTACGATTTTGATGAACTTATCTTCTTCCCTTTAAAGGAAAAGGAAAAGTGAATCATTTTAATTCCCTCTTGGCTTGGCCCCTGTTGAGATGAGTTCACTGATTTTTTATGGGGGGGCCCTTGGTTGTCTAGAAAATTTTTCTTTGATTGATGAATACTTTGTGTTAGAATTTCGATTTTTGGTCGTCTTGAGTTTCAGTCGATGGATGGATAAGTCGTGAGAGGACGAGAGCGAGAGGAACGGGTAGGTAACCTATCTCGTCAACAGAAAATATCTTTCTCCACAAACACACACAGATTGAGGGAGATGAATTTTACAGTGGTATCCCATCTTTTATTTGTTAAGTATATCCTAATAACTGCTTTACATTAAGTAAAAATCTAGCTATGGCTGATCTGGTTATCTGTCCTTAATAATTATTTCTTAAGATCCGTTTGGTTTGCAGCCGAAATTGGAATGATCTATTCCCATAGTCTGTTTGGTTGAAACATGAATGAGAATAGAAATTAGAATAAGCAGTAATGGTATTTCATTCTCAAAGAAGAGAGGGAATGGCCATTCCCTCAAATGGAAGAATATCATTCCAGTAATAATGAAAATGGAATTCTGATTCCGCCCAACCTAATGATTTAAAATCAAAATAATTCATTCCAATTCTGATTCTAAACCCTTATTCTCGTAAACCAAACGGGACCTTACTAAAATTTGATTAGGACTCATCATGTTTGCATGCATGTGTGTAGTGGGTAGGAAATATAAGTGGGACCTGACCTAATAATCACTTATCAAAACTTAAAGGGGTCACCTTCTACAAAATAGAATGAATCTACCTGTAACAATGTCATTTGACTAGAAAACTTTTTATAACATGTATCTCCCTTAATTTCCTGACATAAAAAAGAGACTTATAAAGCATCAACCATGTGCACAATACCTACCCAAATATTTCATTATATGCAATCGCCCCACATGTGACAGTACAACCATGACCATCAATACAATATTATATATATGAAAGATGGGTCGAGGACATTAGAATTGATAATTAATCCACCGCATAATCTACCTAATCACATTTGTCACACTATAGCTAGCTAGAGATCTAATTGTTTGAACCAGAATTTCCCTGACTTGCCTCTGTGTCATTAGGGGATGATAAATTTCATGTGAGAGATGTCACATTAATCTAACAAAATGGATTTGTTGATGGATAGATAAAATTTGGATAACAGGGCTGTTTAGTCTATTGGTGTTTATTTAATAAACATTTTGTATAATATTTATTTTTTATTGTGTTAATAATTTTCCCTTGACCCCTTTTTTCTAGGGGTGTAAATGTTATTCGAAAAACTGATTTGGAATTTGATATTTGACATAATTGAATCGAATATAGATAATTCAAATATTTAATCGGTCGAATTTAAATATCTTATTCATATCGAATAGTTAATCAGATTCGAATTCGGATATGACCTGATTCGATTAGATAAATATCATATTTCAACCAATTATTTAATTATTATATATAATATATAAACTATTTTATATAATAATTAAGTTATATAAATAATTTATATATTTATTAATTATCTAAACTAATTAACTAATCAAATTCAAATTGAATCGAATCGAATATTTGAATATTTAATCGGATTCGAATTTAAATATTAATTTTCAATATCTGTCGGATATCGGATTTTCTAATCGGATTCGAATTCGATCCATTTACACCCCTACTTTTTCCCTAATACTAGTTGTGGGATTTGATTCCACGTCAACATCAGAACAAACCAGTTAATACATCAACGAGCTAGCCCTTGGTTGGTTTATAGTATTTATTTTGGAAAACAAAAAAAAATTGGTTGATTTTTTTTTTTTTGGTTTTTGACAAATAGAACCACTAGACACCACATAAGTTAAGCAATGAAAAAATCAATGTTTTTGAATCATTGTTGATCTGGACAGTCAGACCATTTGGCCCTGGAACTGTCTAAGCAATCAATTTTGTTTCACCCTTAACCTATTCTTGGCCAAAAACTGTTGACTTGGTCAATGATTCATTGACTTGGACAATCAAATCATCGACCCATTCGACCCAGACAACAGTTTTTTTCCGTTTTTTATTTTTTATTTCTTTAAGTCAGAATGAGCCATCCATTTAAACCGGGCGATCGAATCGCTGACCCAAAAACAGTGGCCAAAGCGGTTTTGATTCCGAATCAATTTTTTAAACCTTGAAAAAATACCTTAATGTTGGAAGAAACATTAAAAAGAAACTTCTTCAATATAGTTCTCACATAAATTGAGATAAACATTTATTTGATAAATAATTTAACCAAATTATATTTAAGAGGAAACGCCTATATAACACTGAGCTAACAACATTTTTCACATAACCGAACGAAACACCATCATCATTAAGAGGGGAAAGGAACCCTAAATCTTAGAATCCATGAAACCCCGAACCTAACTCTAAAAAGCAATTAAGGCATTAGGGGAGACAACCAGCAAAGAAACCGACCTAAGTGGTGGTAGCTCTTGACCTCTTGTTCATGAAACAAAAAATCTGTAAGAACAATGACCCCTCCAAATAAAAATAATAAAAAAAAAAGGAGGAGTCGCTTTTCAACACTTCACCCACTTTTCCTTTTTCAAACATGTTAGGTGGAGACAGAAGAAGCTTCTATTAATTTTTTTTTTCCTCTTTATATCCCATTTCTTATTCCATCATGTATCTCTCATCTCTTGAAAAGAAAATATATAACACAAAAGGCTGTGTTTATAATATTAACTAGGATGTGGCTTCCTTTGTTAACAACTTAATTTCCTATTCAATCCCTATTAATTAATCAACTAATACCCAACACCACATGCATGACTCGGGTGGTGGGGCCTCTCGGTTCCCCTTCTGGTGTCTCACCCATCCAAAATCGCATTAAAGCATGTCATCATTTACGTAACTACCACCAATTACTTGTACACCACTTGTTCGACCTTCTAAGCTTTTTTATCTCCTCTCCTTCGAGATGAATAGGCAGAGCACATAACCTCAAAATCAAGTAATTCAAACTCTTTCAGTGATGTCTTCATTGAACTACTATATATGCTAATTAGGAAGAATTTACATCTACTTCTCTTCCAAAGTCTAAGCTGCCGATACCCATATACTCTAATGGTCTGTTTGGTTCATGAGAATAGGAATATAAAATTAAAAACAAAATGAAAAAATAGGTTATTCCGATTTCAACTGTTTGATTGGATGAATTTAAAATTCCATTCTTATTCTTGCTAAAATGGCATCCTCATTTAAGAGAATAATCCCTTCTCTTAGGAATAAAATTCCATTTTAAGTTTATTCTGTTTTTAATTCTCATTTAAATAAAATAAACTATGTGAATAAATCATTCTAATTCCGATTGTAAAGGATTTTGATTTTAATTTGGATTGCAAACTAAGTAGACCCTAAATTTGGAGAGATTTTATAGATTTTAGCATAAATTTAAGGGTGAAAAAGTAATTTTGGATGCACAACTGGGTATATTGTGATTGTGGAACGTTGGTCTGTATCCCATACGCTACCAACTCCTCCCTTTCTGGCGGTGTGGTTGCCAGCCGCCCGCAACGGTCATGTGGCGCATGTGCATGGTTGCGGCGGGTGGGGCCGGCCGGACCCGTGATTTATATATAGGCTATATAGCTGGGTCTGGTGGTGTGCCCAGTGCCCTTACAAATTACAAGTCCTCCGCCGTTTCGGATGAGCTTTTGTTTCTTTTCTCCTTTACATGAATTCTTTTCCGGTCGGTCAACTCCTCCCCTCCCTCCTCAGTCCTCCCTCTCTCTCTCTCTCAAAAGTTTCCAGTATGGCCACGAGTCGAGCATTTTACGAGTTATTTGAATTTGACTTGTAAAAAGGTCGCTTGGTTAGATTTAAATTGAGCTTCAAACTGAATTTGAACTTGATATATAGGCTTATTTGTTAATTGAGTTGAGTTCGAGTCCAATGAAATCGATTCGTGAAGCTCGTGAGTCTAGTATTAAATAATAATATTTTTCATGTATAATAGTAAATAATTTTTTATAATTATTTTTTGTATATATAATATTAAATAATTTTTATAGTTCTTATTTTTTATCTAAAAATTAAAAAAAAAAATTAATACATATAATTTTTATTTTTCAAAAGAACTTCACTTATAGTCGAGCTTGAGCCGAACCAAGCTCGAGCCCTATACTATTCTTGCGAGTTGGGCTCAAATAGCTAAGTATTTGGCTCGGCTTGGCTCGAATCCACCCCTAGTCTCCATCATTATGAAATAAAACATGAGTTTAGATAAATTGTTTAAAATTCCAATCAGATGGTTGAACCTATGAACCGCTGATCGTGTGATCTTTTCAGGCATCTAGATTGTGGGGTCATTTACCATCGTCATGTATTCCTAAACCACTGATTGGTATACAATGCTCTCACCAGTGGTAAAATACATCTGAATTGTATTCCTTAATCTCTTAGGCTGTTGCGTTTGGAAATGATGCAAATAAGTGTGAATGCAAATATGTAGAGCGTAAAATGGTCCATATAAATTGTAAAATTGGGTTAGTTTTGCATCGACAAATTTACCTTCTTATCAAACAGACTTTTAGCTTTAATGGATGCAAACATGAATTCCAATAAATCATATGCTTTTTTTATCAAAAGCCCACTTGAATGCAAATTTACTTATTTTTTATTGATATACTTTTACATCTTATTATCAATGTAAATTCATTTGTCATTGCATAAATATAATGTTGCCAAACATAGGCAAAAGTGAACCAAAGTGCAAATTTACCCTGAACCAGGATTTACACTCCATTTGCATCATTTCCAAACACAGCCTTAGTTTCCGTGCTGCCTCCATTTTGTATAACACCTCCTATTCTATTCAAAAAATCTGGGATTATACCAATAAAACTATAACCCTATCAACTTTCTGGTTTTATCGTCCAATCCATGCAGTTTTAGCTACACTGGTAAAAACATTTGTCGATTACTGCTGCCTTACCCTTTAAAAAAGCAAAAAAAAAAAAAAGAGTAAAAAAAGGCTATATTTTGCTCTTTTGGACTATGGTACTGAGCCTACAAGTACAAAAAGACAAAGGGCCCATTTGGTGCGTTTTTCCGTGCGGTCTTTTGGTTGTTTATAAGCCGGGAAGACCGAAAATCGATATATTCCTGTTTGGCACACGGAAGATCTAATCACCAAAAGACACGTAAAACCCATTTTAGGCTGATTTCATGAAGCTTCAAATAAAGCTTTTCACGTCTTTCACATTTTAATCTCGCGCAAAAAGACCCGAAACGATGCATGAAAAGATGCACGTCTGCCAAACGGTCTTGGGGCTGCCCAGGTCTTATGTCAAAAGCTCAATGCGTCTATTGACTATTAGAACTACAAGAAGATCTTCTCAAAAAAAACTTGCCCAAAATAAAGTAAGGGAGTGGCATTATGAAAAAATGAATGGTAATAACATCAAATGCATCACCTATTTCAATCAATAGATATAGATTTTTTTATTTTTCTTGTTTAGGTTATGTTGTAGAGACACACATAAAAAGACAAATCAGGTTGGAAATGATTTGGCAATTTTACCCACAATACATTATCTCCGTGCATTAGAAACGTCTCTCATACATAATACTATGAAAATGAAAGAGGATGAGATATTCCTCACGTATGGTTGCTATATTATATTAGTAAACGTGGGCAGAAGATCGGGACTGGGGCCATATGAGATTAGCTATGGATTCTTATCACTTAACCTTACAACTCAGCTTTCTTGACGACGAAAGTCTCATCCTATTTGGACCAAAAGGCAACGAAATAGGTGAAGGTTACCGTCATCAGCCATGAGAAGATGGAATTTTATTCTCGTATTCCAATTCAAAGTCTTGTCAGTCTGATTGAAGTGGAATGAAAAGAAACAGCTTTCCCATTTCTTCATTCCTTCATGGATTTCAATTACAATAAAACTGGTTGGCGGTGGCAATAGTTGTTTGATGCTCTTAATAGGTGGGTACTGGGTACCCACTTGCATCAAACCGGGACTGTGTCTGGTTCATCAGACTATATATTTAAAAGTTAAATTTGAGTCCCATTTTAATAAAATCCGGAAATTAGTCAAAATCGTTGATTTAATCAAAAATTATTTGACTTAATCAATTCAACTGTTGATCTATTCAACTTAACAATCAGGTTACAGGTTACAGGTTATTCAACTGTTGATCTCAAGGTGCCATAAGGCTCCTTGCCCTGTTATTTTACAAAAAAAAAAAAAATTTTTTGACATCAAATCGCAACTTTTATATATAAAACATAATTATATACACACACATATTGCTGACATGGCACGATCTGACTTGTTCGATTTAAACGATCAAACCGATGACCCATAACCCCGAGAAAAAAACAGTTGAACCTTTGGGTTTTAAAACTTCGGATTGGTTTTTAAAACATTACTCAACAAAAACGAAAAAAAATAAAGAAAAAAAAGTTTAAAATTACAACATCATATTTTTCTCTCTATTTTATTTTCATTCATAGAATTCAATGAGAGTTGATGACACACCAGGTTGTTGATGATGTAATAACATGTAAAGTTTTTCCTCTCATACGTTCTCTGATTCTCTCTACAGGACAATTGAATCATTGCAATAATAAATTTTTTTTCTATGCTTTGGACCAGAAGACGCCACGTGGTAAAGAAAAGAGCAACCCTTTTTTTCTATTTTATTATGGCTTTATTTTAGCCAAAAATTCAATTTTATTTTTTTATTGAATATATTATACATAGGTCGTTATTTCGTGCATGGGGGACCAAGTATTTCACCATATTTACACCAAATTAAAGGAAAAACTATTCTTATTAAGAAATCGGCAACCCGCCTAAGCTCACAGTTTTCATCTTTTTATGTTCATTAAAAAATTCAATACGACTGTATTTTTTTCATATATTAAAAAAAAAAAAGACAGAAACCGAAGTTTTTGCAGTAAAAGAGACGAAAACACAACTAAAATATTGTATTTTTTTTTTTTAGAGCAGATGAAGTTTATATAAGGAAGTTATCTACGCATACCCAAGTTTTTTTTTTCTTTCTGTATTATTTTGTTGGTCTTTTCCATCGGTGACATGTGCTGCTTCAGCTGTGATAAGCATATTTTAGACTGTTGCCCAAAACACCATCCAGATTAAGTTTATCTGGAAAGAGGAAAAATAAAGTAAATAAAGACAAATCCTGGTGTCGTTTTAAATTTAATGGTAAATTGTAGATTAGTACCTATATTTTTATATTAGTCTTATTTATTGTATCTAAATTTTAAAATATGCCATTTTAATATCTAAATTTTTAAAAATTGTCAATTTAGTACCTGTCGTTAGCAGTTCCTCACACGGCTTTAAAAACCGACACGGAATTGGAATCTTTCTAGTCACCGGTTTTAGGTTGACGTTCGACTGTCCGGTTTGAATAGATGATCCGTTCCAACTTAAAAAATAAAAAATAAAATAAAATTTAAAAACAGCCATGTACTGTTGAACAGGTCGAATGGATCAACAGTTTGACCGCTTCAGTCAATGGATCATTGACCAAATCAATGGTTTTTGGCCAAGGACCGGGTAGAGGGTGAAACAGAACTGGTTGTTAGACAGTTCCCGGGCCAAACAGTCCAACCATCTGGGCCAACAGTGAATCAAAAACATCAGTCATTCAATTATTTGTATCATGTGATGACATGGGCAACTTAAATTTTTTGAAAATATCAAAACTACCCCTTTTTAATATTTTTTAGACTATTTTACTTTGATTGTCGACAAAAAGGATAGGGTATAAAGCAAATATGAGCAATTGCAATGAAAAGGGATACATAACGGGGGACCCATCCCCCAACCGACAATCCCTCAACCTAGGTGCAAGTAGGATTTAATCCTAAGTCTCTGCTAGGACCAACAGGAGACCTTACCAACCAGCTGGCTGGCACCTTGATGAAAAGGGATTTAAACATAGATATTTTGTCTATTACAAAATGATGCTTCTCTTGTCCACTCAAAACTTGAAGGGTATTTGTGCCCTTTCACATGTCACCTAATGTCAGTTAATAATTTTACACTAAACTCACAGTTTCATGAATTTAGATATTGTAGTAACACATTTTAGGTGTTCTTTTTCTGGATTTTGAGGGGGGAGGGGGGAAGTCGGTCAATGGGATTTTGATTTCCATTGACCAAGAAACCCATGTTCTTTTTCCATATTTATGTGGGGACCAAGGAAAGTTTATTTTCCTCCTAGGTGGGTAAATAACTTTTCCACCTAAGAGGAAAGTTGCCAATACTTGAATGAGACAAAAATGTCCCTTTTAATAATGGATTTTTATGGTTAAAATGGCCATTGCCTTATTTACACGTGAAATAAAAGAAAATGGATAATACACTTATACAGATAAGTTTTTTCTAAGAAACACTTACCCAGATAAATGCACTTTCCTGAATAAATAACTTACCAAAAACTAAACACGACCTTAAAGTAAGAATAATACCTCAAAATACAAGGTATTAATCTGCAATTTACCCTAAATTTAAATAAAGGTGCATGAAAATGAAAATGATATATGGATAAGAAGATTAGAAAGGAAGAGGGTGCGTACTTACGCACCGTGCGCGGGAAAGCATAAACAATGCTGGTGGGAGTAATAAACGAATTTGGTGAGCTGTGAACGAAGACAACGACGACCCTAAGAGGACAACAATAGTAATGGATCTATTTTTGTGTGGCCAGGGGCCTACCGTTAACGCAAACCTACCGTGACGGTGACAGTCTTGAGTCTCACAGATTCATACGTTACTCGTCAGATAGATAGATGGTTCATGGTTGGATTGATAGATAGATGATCCATACTAATTTTAAAATGCCGACACGTAGATGATCTTCTCTATTGGCCTATTTTCTTCTATGGTCCCACACTCCACTATAACATAACTAGAGGCCATTGACAGGTGGTCCCCGCGTAATGGGTCCTCGTCTGATTAGGTTGACTTTGACCTTACCAACGAATACATTAATGCAATTAGAGGTTTGGAGTCACCAGATCATGTATTGGGCTTTTTCATGGCCTGGGCCCACAAACATCCTACTAACCCGACGATAAGCCAGTCCATGTCCCATCTCGGGTCCACACATTTAAAACCTCTTATTAAGTCAAGGGTCCAGCTCTGAACTCTGGACTCGGTGGGTATCTTCCAAATTTCCAATGACAAATAATATAAACATAAAATTTGAATCGAACTAGATAGAACCAATGTATATATATGATAAGGTTGGAATCTGGATATATGAACCCGGCCTAGGCACTTGACCCGTTGACCGGATTCTCAATTCAATTTTGCGTAGATTACCTGTTACCAGCCCAAACCCACACCCATTTGATTATTCCTGACCCCACCAGGCCACCTGATCCGAAAACCCTTTTTGCCAACTCATAATGAATAATGGGTTCCATCTTTCTTAAATGGACGTTATCAGTCCATCTCATGCACGTAAGATACCGACGTTTTAATCTTAACCATTCAATTCAGTCGGCTATGATAAATTCTTAATAACAGTAATAAATGTAAATTTTTTACTATTAAGTTATTTTACGAATGGATGCAACAGAGGACAGAATCTGAATCTGAATGAATCATTACAATAAGATCAGATAAACATAAAGCAGCAGGCAGCAACATTCCATCCGCAGTTGCGGGGCCCACCTCCCTCAATAATTTTCAAGGGTGGTGGTGTCATTTAGTTTGATTTCTTGAATAAAGGCTTTACTCTTCTTTTTTTTCTCTTTTCTTATCTTTCCTTCCAGCATCCAAATTCCACTGTTTGGAGTCTACGTAATTACGTAAGGGTTTTTGTTGATTGTAGAAAATTCTCGCGCGTGATATGTGGATTGAAAGAAGAACGACATATCATATCAAGTGACATCGATTGTGGGATAATTAAATGTGGGACCCTTCTAAGAAACGTGGCAAGCATCAAATGCTTTTTAATTGGGTAAAGTGGGCCATCACGGGCCGTGCCGCTCTCCCCGGTGAAAAATTTGGGGGTCAGCCCGGCCCACGGCCCAGTAAAAAATATGGGCCCGTGCCACGGATTGGGCTGGCTCATGGGCCGGGTCGGGCCGTGTATTGGGCCAAAGTAATTTATTTAGAAAAATTGACAAAAAAACTTAAAATTTTGATTTTATATGAATTTTGTGTATAAAATTACTTATATATGCAATAATTAAATTAATTAGTATAATAAAATTTAAAAAAATAGTTATTTTATTAATATATTATATATTATTATATAATTATAATATATATATAATATATATAAATATATTTATAATATATATAAATATATTTATAATATATATAAAATACATATATGGGCCGTGCCACGGGCCATGCTGGGCCGGGCTACGGGCGGCACGACCCGTTCAGTCGTATCGTACCATACCGGCCCATGGACCTAAGATCCCAGACCCAACATGACTTACATAATCATGCCAGGCGTCATGCCGAGCTGATCCAAGTTCATGCCGTACTGCAGGCGGCATGGCCCAATTTACACCTCTAATGGTGGTAAGTCAGCGCTATTACTTATGAGATATGGTTCATTAAATACTTAGAATTTAGAAATTATAGTATATCTGAATATGCAATAACTAGTAGAGAAAAGGCGTAGATAAAATAGAAGCATTCATTCGCTAATCTCTGATGGTTGGTGGTTGGTTTGTATTATAATGACAAGTGCATTTTTTTAAAGAGTTTGGATAAATATAATTAATTTACAAGTTAAGATATTATAATGATCGTATGGAAAGCGCGTGTGATGTGGAGATTAAGTATCTATATAAATAAATTCAGAAAGTCATTAGACATAAATTATGAGAGTGAGTCCATTGTATTCTATGTCTAGAGAAGAATGGGTGGTAGACTGGTAGGTTAGCATTTTGATGATATTCAAGTAAGAGAGAGAGAGAGAGAGAAATCTGAGGAAGAAGCTAGACTGCTCAACTGGGCTGGACTTCTGACAATGCTGATGGGTGTCATAATTCATAAACAATTAGCAAAACAACGGCCTATGTACCTTGAAGAATTTCGCAATTTGGCTTAGGAAGTCAATTTCTTTTCTTTTAAGTAGTTTCTGATAAAATATTTTAAAACGAAATACGAATACGTTAAGACATTTTATGAAATCCATTTTAAGGACTTCATTAATTTCTTAAAAGTAAAAAAAAAACAAAATAATTGCAGACAGAAATATTGTTAGTGTGGGTATAGCTTACTGCATAACCAAACCACGTAGTTCTCATCCTATAAATAAAAAGATAAAGAAAAACTCCTAATGAAGTTGGAAATAAGGATCCATTTGATTCATAATCTAAATCAGAATCGAAATCTATCAGAATTGAAATCAGAATGGTTTATTTTCATAATTTGTTTGATTCAAACAGAAGAAATTGAAATCAGCCAGAATGAGATATTACCTCAAATAAGGAAATGCCATTCCGCCAGAAATGTGAATGGGATTCTGATTCCGTTCAACCAAACAGTTGACCCATTCTAATTCTGATCCCAGACCCCTATTCCTGCAAACTAAACGGGCCCTAAATATTTTTTTAAATTTATCAAGACGAAATCTCAAATTTGATAAGACAGGTGGCCACCTTAAAGTGCATTAAAGAGAGAGAGGTTGGCAAGTTTGACCTACTATTTTCCATTCTCTTCATCTGCCCATCTCTCAAATCTAAAACTCTACCATTCCTGGTCGATATGGTGGGGAACAAAAACGCATCTTACTGTTACTGTCCCCATCTTTCAAATCGCCTACAAGCATTCCTATTAGTCCCAGAACCATGGAGTGTGTGTATCCATTTTGCCAAACCAATTACCTTCCTGCTTAAGATTAATGGCTAGTGATTGCTGCCAAGCCTTTTGAACATCAATATAATACACGAACCGACAAGAAAATGTAGCCTAAGTTCAAACTATTCCAGAAAATAGGGATGAATCCCTCTTTCCTTTGCAAAGTATATGCAGCCAAGTCACATGTGAAATTACAGATATGACCAAAAAATTCAAATTATACATTATGATAATAGGTGAATTACCATTCCAAAATCTTTCACTGAACCCAGATCCTGACTGAAGATGTAATTAAATCTTTAGATTCAAGGGAGTAAATGAATTCAAAATAAGAAAATGCCACCTCTTAGTACAGAATTCTATGCAAAATCACAAGGTGAAAAGTAGAAACTAAGCAAGACTTATGTTTCTTTGGGGGGAGCCTTCTTTGCTTTCTCTGCTTCCGCTTTCTCTGCTTCTATTTCAGCAACGATGGCATCAATTTCAGCTTCTTCCAGTTGCCGCAACCCATGCTCTCTTGTCATCACAGCAACTTCTATGTTCTTTCCTCCACTTTCAACAACCTAAGTTTAATAAAACAAGATTCAAAGGTTAGGAATTGTGAAAACATGCATACATAGGCAGACACTTCATATTCTGCAGCTACCTAGCTACTTAAACAAGAAATGACACATGAGCATGCACGCATAAGAAATGACACTTCATATTCTGCAGCTCTCTCTCTCTTTCTCTCCCTCTCTCTCTCTCTCTCTCTCTGATCACCCCTTGCCTAGCTTACGTGCCTATCATACAAGTTGCCAATTTCTGGAACTTGAATCGAAGTAGAGGATATATTCAGTCCCCCAGCTAGATTTATCACTTCCCTCAGGATATGTTCTAATTTCCATGATTCATCATTATCATCATCACTAAGCGTTGCCCCAACAATATAGGGTTGGCTATAGAATCCTGTTTTGCCATTACATTCTGTTCAGTGTCATATCCATCATTAAATTATGAGCAATTTAATCATCTCTTATGACTTCCGCCCAAGTCCTTTTTGGACTGCCCCTAGCTCTTCTAGCCCCTTCAACTTGTAACAGAAGTTTTAATTTCCACAATTCCAAGTTATTTGTCAGCCAACTGATTACTACTCTTGAATCCCCTTCTACAACTATATTTTTGTAGTTTAGGGATTTCCCCAACCAATTCTCTTTTTTTTTTTTTTGAGAAAAGATAACAGAGTTTATTTATTAATAAAAGAAAAAGTACATACATGGCACAGGGAAAACCCATCGAGATTCCACAGGAATCAAACTATCACCATATAAGACATCCAAATAGGCACCTATTTTAGCTAGACCATCTGCAACAAAGTTTAAATCCCTTGGAATCCAAATCAAATTTGCATTTAGCAATTCCAAAGAGTCTCGAGCTGCTGTCAAGAAGTGGTTTAGCCTCCACGGGCCACCTTCTTTGTCTCTTATCCATGTAATGGTGTTTGCTGAATCACCTGCAATGGTTAAACTTTGAATGCCTAGTGTTCTTACAATTCTGATTCCCGTGAGAGCTGCCAACACTTCCGCCTTGGAGGAGTCAGTGACACCTATTGGACCACTAAAAGTCCAGATAACAGACCCCTTTCATCTCTTAATATGCCTCCTATGCAAACAGCTCCTGGATAACCTGACGCATTCCCGTCAAAGTTTAAAAACATCCCTTCCTTCCCTTCCTATTCCTAAACCACGGGGGACAGGAGGGGGGTGATGTTGAGTGAAAGAGAAAGAATTGAGCACTTCTGTTGAGATTGTTCACTGATAGTCCTCCAAAAAGATCAGAATTGTTGGCCCAAAGGTTATGATGATAAGTGATTTGAAGAGACTAGTCCCTCGTGAATTATTGTCTTGTTATTAAATAAATGGTTGTTCCTTTCTTCCCAAACACCCCACATCACCACATGTAGGATGGTTTGCCAATAGGTTTTACCTCTTTTACTTAACCCTCTGCCTTGCCATTGTTGAATGAACTCCTGAATATTCTCCGGGGCAACCCAGCTATAACCAGCCAACTCCAGAAAGTGGTGCCAAATTTTCTTGGTTTCCTTGCAGTGAAGAAGTGATTGGCTGATTCTCCTTCATTCAAGCACAAGATACAAGCATGAGGGAAGATGAAAAGTCTTCCCAAGCTTTTCTATTGGAGAAGGTCACATGTGTTGATCCTTTGCAAACAGGCTTCCTATACAAAGGAGAAAAATCTTGAGGCTCAGTTTGGAAGGAGTACAAATACATACAAAATAATACAAAATATAAGGTTTTGCACTCTACAAATTTGCATTTGTAAAATATAAGGTTTTGCACTCTACAAATTTGCATTTGTAAAATATAAGGTTTTGCACTCTACAAATTTGCATTTGTACTCCTTCCAAACTGAACCTGAGGGAATGTGGCTGTACCAAGCCTTCTTAAAAGGGAAAGAGATCTGTTCACCTGCAGTCAAAATCTTGTAAAAAGACTTGGAAGAGAAGTCACCATTTGGATGAGGGGGCCAAATTCTTGAGTCTTGGGAGTTAGATGAGATAAAACCTCCTTTAGAGTTTGGAGGAGGTCTGCTACTTCAATTATCTCTCGGTCTCTTAGGGGTCTTCTAAGGCTTAGGTTTAAGGTATTCTCAGAACGAGGCAGGAAAGCAAGAAGAAATGGATGCATCTTGATCTAGGGTTAGATTAAAGAGTCTGGGGAAAGAGGTAGCTAGGGTGGAGTGGCCCACCACAGGTCTTTCCAGAACTTAATCTTGCAGCCATTACCTACTCTGTATCTAATGAAAGGGACAAAAAGATTGCTAATAGAGGTGATTCCTTTCCACGGATTTGTAGATTTAACCCGGTTCAAATGGAGAGTGCTCTCCCAACCATTAAAGTTTGTCCTGTATTTGCTGGAGATGATAGCTGCCCACAGAGAGTTAGATTCTGTAGGGAATCCCCAAAGCCATTTCCCCTAATGGTCCGTTTGGTTTCCGAGAAACAGTGGGATGAGAAGGGATGAGATGAGAAAGGAAGAATTTATTTTCTCATTTTTTGGCCCATGTGTTTGTATGCTGAGACCTACTATCCTACAGAATATGCTTCTAGTGTTTGGTTGATGAGACGAAGGGATGAAGAAATACCGCAGAACTGGAACAAATCCATGGGGCTAGCAACAGATTTGGAACAAATCCATGGGAAAAACTCCAGATCTGGAACAAACACGTCTCTGGCCAGATCTAGAGTGCCGAAGTTAAACCAGAGGACAATAGTAGCAGATCTAGAACACAGGTGTCGTGTTTCAGCTCGCTGACAAGGAAAAACTAGTCTGGCCGACCATGGTTAGAGGGGCAATTCAATGAGTTGAGGGCCATCCATGCTATTTAATACTTTGCAAATAAACAACCGTCGTACGACCGGAAATGTTACCTTCGCCAGAGAAGATGAAGACAATAACCGCCGGAAACATTACCTTCACCAGAGATGAAGGATACAGGTGGTCGGAGTTCGGACCGTTGCAGAGGTGGGAGATGAGAACAGTCCACCCCTTGATAAAACTTCAATGACTTGAGGGCCATCCATGCTATTTAATACTTTGCAAATAAACAACCGTCGTACGAAACCGCCGGAAATGTTACCTTTGCCGAAGAAGACGAAGACAATAACCGCCGGAAACGTTACCTTCACCAGAGATGAAGGATACAGGTGGTCGGAGTTCGGACCGTTGCAGAGGTGGGAGATGAGAACAGTCCACCCCTTGATAAAACTTCTTCACTGTCGTCGCACAACTTTCATTTCTTAGTGGGGTTGCACCTATTTGGTGAGACCCCACATCCCCATATTTTGAGAATGCTATTCTCATTGCACCTACTCGCTGAATATACCTATTTTCTCATCCAGGTCGTACGAACCCAACGGACTATGAAGGGAAGTATTCTTCTCCTTGAGATGGCCAATTCCCAATCTACCTTCCTCCTTAGGCTTGCATACTTGATCCCAACTTACTAGGTGATTCTCTTTTCCCCCTCCGCCTTCACAAAGGAAACTTCTTTAGGCTCCGTTTGGTTCATGGGATGGGGATGAGAAAAGGGAATATTCCTTTTCCCCTTATTTGTTTTGGGGGAAATAAAGGGATGGGATGAGAAAAACGTGGGATGAGGGATCCCAAAATTGTAATCAAGATTGCACTAAAACAGTGCAACCCCGGTGGAAAAACTCGAGATGGGAGATGGGCCTTCTTCAACCTCTCGAGAAAACTCGAGAGACTCTTCTTTTTCAACCTCTGAAAACTCTGCCAACAGATCCAACCACAGTAAACGCCATTAGAAGTCTTATTCAGGCGAAGCTCACGCCGGAATCATCTCCTCTGTTGTCAATCTCTACGATACAAACTTCTAGTCATCACCGCCGCTAGTGAGGATGGTCTAAAAACAGAGAACCACTACCTCCGATCTCCGTCTCTTTATTGCTTTCGCCGGACGAACAGATCCAACCATAGCAAACGCCATTAGAAGTCTTGTTCAGGCGAAGCTCGCGCCGGAATCATCTCCTCTGTTGTCAATCTCTTCGGTACAAACTTCTAGTCATCACTGCCGCTAGTGAGGATGATCTAAAAACAAAGAACCGCTACCTCCGATCTCCGCCTCTTTATTGCGTTCGCTGGACGAACAGATCCAACACAACAGACGCCATTAAAAGTCTTGTTCAGGCGAAGCTCACGCCGGAATCATCTCCTCTGTTGTTAATCTCTTCGGTACAAACTTCTAGTCATCACCACCGCTAGTGAGGATGATCTAAAAACAGAGAACCGTTGTAGTAGTTTCTTCCAGGCCGACATACATTAAAGCTAACGGAGCTGGTGAAGAGGTTCATTGAATCAAATCCAGTTCTTGTGAATTCTCGACCCAACCAGATCTCATTATAATCTCTCATTGCGTTAATTCTTTCGAATCCACTGTCGTGTGTGTGTGTATTTTGTTAGTTTTTTTTATGACTAGATAATATTCTTGTTAGAATCCTATTTATTATGATTCAAAAATTGAACCTAGAATAGATAAAAAACGGATGAGATCTAAATCCTACTATAGAATTTTTCATCAGAGCAGCATTTCCACTTTAGTTTGTAGGGTTAGGTTGGGAAGGTAAGTTGGTCGAGGGAGACAAAACTAGGTCTAAAATTGAACCTCTGAGAACTCTACAGATTGATCTTCAGAGGAAATCTCCAACACCAACGAGGAATCCGCCGATTCCAATTTCGCAGGAGAGAGGTCCTTCTAGACTCGCAAGGGTGGACTCTGTTTTATGTTGGATACTTTTCCAACTATTTACCCATATAAAACCAAACAATGGAAAGTTAAATTTTTACACCTTCCCATCCCATCCCACCCAAATCTTCCCACAAACCAAACAGAGCCTTAAGTTTATCAATCTGAAATCTGACTTTCCTAGGGATCTGGGAGACCAACAAGTATCAACAGGTTTGCAAAGGCCTCTAAAAGAGTAAATCACCCCCCTTTTGACAAATAGCAACTCTTCTAAGTTGTTAGTTTTCTCTTGCATTTTTTTATCACTGGCCCCCAAAAAACTGAACTTTTCAGATTCCCTCCCAGCGGCATCCACAAGTAGAGAATTGGAAAAGACTCCTCTCTGCACCCTACAATGCTTTTAAAGGATTCTAGAAGTCCTGCTTCAATAGAATTGATGATCACAATACTGCTTTTGGAAAAGTTGATCCCAGAACCAGTTACCATCCCAGAACCAGTTGATCACCCTTTTGGAATTTGTAATTTGCCCAAAGAAGCTTCCAAAAATAAAATAATGTCATCTACGAACTGTAAATGTGAAACATGGAGAGTGTATGTACCTACTTCAAAACCTTTTAGTAAGTTTAGACTTTTGACTTTCTCAAAAAGCTGGCTGAATATATCCATCACCAAAGTGAAGAGAAAGGGGGAAAGAGGACAACCTTGTCTCAGACCTCAATTTACCTTGGAATAGCCTTTTGGTTCTCCATTTACCATTACTGAGAATAAAGTAGATTCGATACACCCTTTAATCCACCCAACCCACCTACTACCGAAGCCTCGACCTTTAAGATATGGTGAATGCACCCACAATCCACTATATCATTAGCGTTTTCCAGATCTAATTTAACTATGACCCCTGGCTTTCCATTTTGTCTTCTGTCTTCGACACGTTCATTCACTACAAGGATGTTGTCCACTATTTGCCTTCCTTTCACGAAGGCAAATTGGCTTGGGGAGATTAGATCTCTTAAGACTTCTTGTAGTCTTCTTGCTAGCACCTTGGCCAATATTTTGTGAAAACTCCCTACTAGGCTTATCGGTCTGAAATCCTTCACCCCCAAGACTCCCCCTTTCTTTGTGATCAAGCATATAAAGTTGGAGTTGAGTCCTTTGTTCACTATGGCCAAGGACTGGAAATCCCTGAAAGCCTCCAAGAGATCTCCTTTTACTGTGTGTCCCAACACATCTGAAAAAAGAACATAGGAAATCCGTATGGACCCGGAGCCCTATCACCATTCATTAGAAATACAGCCTCTTTAATTTCTTGCTCGTAAAGACCTCTTACAAGCCACAATCTCTTTTATTCTGATAATTCTGACCCTTCCCACCTGTCCATAGTGTACTGACTAGATTTTTCTCTAGTGCAGAGGATTTTAAAGTAAGTTAAAAAGGCCTCTGTAATTTCCTCTACATCCTCCACTTCCCTCTGACCCACTTTGAGCTTAGTAATAAAATTTTTCCTGTCTTCCCGATGCATAAGAGTGAAAGAATCTAGAATTATTGTCCCCTTCTTTTAGCCATCTCACTCATGATCTTTTCCTCCAGTAAGTTTCTTCCCTCCTAATCAACTTCTCCCACATAATTCTCAGATCAGCTCTTCTCCTATTTGTTTCATCCAGGTTGCTATTCTGATCTCTGAGATCCAGCTCTTCTAACTCCGTAAGGATTTTATGCTTCTCTTCTTCAAGGGCTTTAAATTTCTCTCTTCCCCAAGCTTTTAGCTTGCTTTTTAAAAACTTAATTTCTGCAACAACCAGAAGCCAACCTAGCTTTCTACCTTTCATTCTTTCCACCAAGAGGCCACCTTCTTGCTGAAATCCTTGTGCATGGTCCACATCATTTCCAACATAAAGGGGGGCTTGCATTTAAAAATCAAATCTGTTCTTAAGACGATTGGCCAGTGATCTGAGGTGGAGCAAGGACTAATTTCTTGAACCAAGTTAGGGAACATCTCCACCCACTCTAGACTCTAGAGAGACCAGAAATCTGTCAAGTCTACAACTTATTGCATTTTCTTGCAAATTTGACCAGGTGAAATGCCCGTTATTGAGGGGGAGGTGATACAAATTTTGTGTACATATGAAGCTTGAAAACTTCCTCATACTTCTTGTTGGAGTTCTGCTGTTGGAGTGTCAATTGCTGAACCTTATGACATTGAAGTCACCACCTAGACACCACAGAATGTCATTGAACTCATGCACTGAGTCCAATTCTTCCCAGAACCTTCTTCTATCTGAAGGGGAGTTTGGCCTGTACACACCAGCCATTATCCAACTGAAACCATCTTTTTTATTTCTGATCAAGACAAAGAAAAATCTCCTTTGTCAACTTCTATGCCCGAGACCTCTTCTTCATTCTAAGCAAGAATAATGCCCCCCGACGATCCTGTTGCAGGGACAGCCGCCCATTTTTTCCCTCTAATTCCCCAGATTGCTTTGATCAGTTTTCTGTCTACAACCGCTTTTTTTGTTTCTTGTAAAATAACGATATCCGGATTTTTTTCTTAGAGACTGTTTCACTAGACACCTTTTCAGCTGTCCTCCCAAACCCCTAATGTTCATTAGGCCTGTCTTGTAGAATTTCCCTTAACCACCCTATTACGGTATTACCTTCGAATCTGTTATCTGTCAGCCCCCACTGCAGTCGCTTCAATTCCCTTTTGGAGCTCCTTCTTTCACTTCTTCCCTGATCGTTCCCTCCCAGGTTATTATCTTTCTCGGTCGAAACCCGATTTTTTGTTTTTCCCTCTCTTCTACTGACAACCAGTAATTTGGCCATCTCATCGGTGCCTTCTTTCAAACCATCTGCCACTTTATTACTAGTCTGGACTTGTTTGTCTACCGTCCTTGCTGAAGTTTCTGGGCGATGACTGTCACTCTGTTTTGGTTGGGATTGCTCTCCATTCGAACATGAAAAAGAGAGAAAAGGTGGTTGCAATGAAAGGACCGTGAAGAAACGAAAATCAAATTAACAAGCAAAGAGGGGGGGGGAGGAAACTCTTGGATGCAATTGGCAGCTATGTTGGGTTTTGGGGAGGTTTGAACATGAATCCCATCCTTGTCTTTTAGCAAGGCCTTCTGAGTTTGTGTCCTCGTAGTCCAAATTGACCAAAGGCATCTATTCAAGCATCTATACACATCCCCAACCTTCATTCATTGAGAACAGAACTTTTTCCCTTTCTAAAGCGACCTCCCAAGGATCCAGTTCAGTCTCCATCACATAGGAACTTAAATCTAAACTGGAGTCTTCAGCTTCAGATATAGAGGAGGAACTTGACTTTAACGAGGAAGTGGGAGATCTGTAAACATCCTTCTTTCAGCCTCCTAAGCTAGGAAGGGTGTCCAGCATCACTTGGCCTTTAAAAGAGGGGGTTTCAGGTGGGCTTAAAAAGGTGAGTCAGCATTCTCTGGAGAATGATGGGCCTTTAACTTGAGACAGCCCAAGGCTTTTGAGTGTTTTGAATTTGGGATCAGGTCAGCCTTGTGCACTAGAGCAGATCCACGAAGGCCTTAAAAGAGGCTGGAAACTTCTGGGGTCAAGGGGTCTCCTTTGAAAAGGAAATTGAATTTTTGAAATTCTTCCTGGGAGCAGCTTGTGAAGATTTAACTTTCAACTCCCTTCATTGCAGGCAGTCTGAACTTATATTTTTTGGGAAAGTTCGCACCTGGCTGAGAAAGGAAGAACCTGCTGCCTCTTTTTCTTATGGGAGAAGAAAGCTTCCAGAGGTGGTTTTTGACTAAAGCTCCGTTGAACCACTGCCACATGTAATGGGACTGTTGCTTTGAGTTAACTTGTTGAGTCGAACTGGAGACTCGGTCATCTTCTCCACCTCCACTAAAAGGTAGAACCAGGCATTCCTATCTAGCAGAGGTATTGAACGAGGAACTACATGAACGCCACAATTGAGCACCTTAATCCTAGCGAAACTCAGCTGGGTGAAGTTTGTTGTTTCGGGATTAATATCTGGTAGACCTCCACAAAGGCCACCGATCAAAGCAAACACCTCATTCATCCAAAGATGGAAGGGTAACCCTCGAATCATAAGCCAACCGTTGAAAGACAACGAACTTGCTACTATGTTCACCATTGGCCACCACCGCTCGAGCTTGACCCAGTCTCCATACAACAGGATTGTCTCCTGTTTGACCCAGGCAAGCACCAGCTCCTCCGTTGGAGCGAAGCCCACTGCCCTATTTTCTTCAAAAGGGATGAGTTTCAAGAGCTCTTGTGAGTGAAGATTAGCAGACAGGCCTAGTTCCACCTCTCTCCAATTCAGCGCTTGGGGTTTGGTACAAACGAAGGCTAGTTTCCAATTGCCAAAAGGCTTGTTCTAATGGACAACTGAGATGAAGGCTGACCCTTCTGCCTAAATTATTTTGCTTTTTCTTTCTAGTTGAGGGATACCTTCAAAAGTAGGAGAAATTTTGGGGGATAAAACAAGCTTAGTAGCTGGTCGAACAAATTCCAACCCTCTATGGAAGGCTCTTGGGAACGCAGATGCTTTTCCAAGGAGCTGAAATCAACCAACTGCTCAAATGCACAAATCTACTCCATTTGTTTTCTTTCAACTATAAGAGAAGGACTCTAACCTTTTCGATTCTCTTATGATCCACAAGAACCTTTGTTCAGCACTTTAACGCCAACTGGAAAAAAACAAAACAAAAACTCCCTTACCCACTTTACATCTTCCTTTTGCAGAAAGATCCTGGACCAAGTCCCCCTACCTCATTCTGTCACCGCGATCAAACCCTCTTGATTTTTCTGTCGCCATTCCATTTCGAAGGTTTTTGAGCCGATTACAGCTAATCTTCTATCCATCACAGTGTCCAATTCCCCAATTAATTCTCAAATCTCTTTTTTTTCTTTGAGAGAAGATAACTAATTTCATTAAGATCAAAAACAGGGAGGGATGTACATGAGAGGATGTGCAAAGCCGTGTCAGCAAAACAAAAACAAAAGACCAAGGTTAGCTAGACCAGATTTAGCCAGACCAAGGCTCAAAATGTCGATATGTATCGTATCGGGGCCTTCCCGATACACCCCTACAAAGGGGTGTTTCGGGTCAGCGAGTGGTTCAAGGGGTAGACCGGCCTTAAACCGGACCCTCTGAACCAGATTCGAAAAAAAACAATACAGATATGCCCTACCGGCGTATCGCCCTGTATTGATATTTTGAACCTTGAGCTAGACTATCAGCCACTTGATTTAATTCTCTAGGAATCTGTTGAAATAGTTTATTTTACATTTATATTCTTATTCTGCTTAGTTAGGGTCTGTTTGGTCTATTTAAGGTAGTTCTTTTATTACTGTTCTTGTACTTTAATCTCAGTAGGGGCACAAGGGTCTTTTCCCTTTTAATTATGGTCGCCCTATAAATATTAATGTAATCTGGCACCGCCAAACTGAAGTTTGAGTTCGCCAATCTTCTTTCTTCTCTTCTACCTTCTCCCTTCTCTCTCTCTTCCCTTCTTGTTTACTGCTATTCGTCCACTGTTAAGATGGTATCAGAGCAACTCTACTGGATTTGAGAGCAGATCGAACAAGGTCTTCCCCTTCATCTTGCTGTCTTCTCCAGACTGAACAGAAAAACTGACCTACAACTGATACTGATACAAGTTTTCTCCTTTTTCTTCTCTTATCTTGGTCGTGTACCAAGAAAAAACTCGATGAAGATGGTCTGCTGAATGTTGCCAGAAAAAACTGTGAGGTTTAGACCTCTTTTCTTGGACCGTGTGATCCTGTACCTGTGAAAGGGATGCCTGTAGGTCACGGATGACCTGTTATTTCCCAGTTTTGGTGTGACTACAATATTCTGAGGATCTCTCTGGTGGTTAATGCACTTATACACTCTTGGAAGCTTGGTAGGCTGGAACTGTTAATTCCGTACAGGTCTGAAATCAATCTAAACCTAATTTTTTTGGAGAATTGGTGCTGGTCTGTGTTCAGTTTGTGTCCAAACCAAACCTGTTATTTCCCAGTTTTGGTGTGACTACAATATTCTGAGGATCTCTCCGGTGGTTAATGCACTTAGACACTCTTGGAAGCTTGATAGGCTGGAACTGTTAATTCCGTACAGGTCTGAAATCAATCTAAACCTAATTTTTTTGGAGAATTGGTGTTGGTCTGTGTTCAGTTTGTGTCCAAACCAAACTGTGTGCATGTGGACTACTTATTTGGGATGCTTCTAGGATTTGTTTTGGTGAAAGGAGGGATCCTAAGTTGTGTGTTGAAATTAAATAGTGTCCTTAACCATATCCTCTGAGAATTCTGCAACTTCTGGGGTTTTAGGAGGTCAAAACGGAATGAGTGGGGGGATGGATGAGTTTTCCCATGGCTGTAATTCCCTTTGATTGATGGTCTAGGGGAATTAAACTCTACATTACTGCTAGGGTGAAAATAGGATAATGGTAAAGTGAAGGAACCTAAGACCGGAAGTGCTGAATATGACAAGTGGAACCAAGAAAATAGTATGGCGAAGTCATGGCTCTTGATTTCCATGCTGCCACAAGTAAAGAAAACATTATTGTGGACTGAAACAACTTGTAATATATGGGAACAAGCAAAATCTATCTATTCGGAGCAAAGGCACTATGCCAAGATATATCAACTACAAGCTGAATCCTCCACTTGCAAGCAGGGGGAGAGAAGTCTCTCAGTGTACTACTCAGATCTAACATCAATATGGAGAATTGGATCATTACCAAAATGTGAATTGGAAGTGTGATGAAGATGCAAGGGCCTATAAGTCACTTGTTTCCCAACAACGAGTATTTGTTTTTCTTTTGGGGCTGAATCCTACATATATTAGGGTATAGATCTTGGGAAGTAAAGACTTACCTTCAGTTCAAAAAATTTATGACTTAGTTCAGTCTGAAGAGAGCAGAAGAAGTGTGATGAATTGTGCAGAGGGGGAGAAAGATGCTCTAGCTGTCCGAGGAGAATGTTTGAGGCTCTTTTAAGAAGGGTGATTAACAAAAGAGAGTGGATAACAAAGACAAACTTTGGTGCACTCACTATCAAAAGACCAGGCACACTAGAGACACATGTTGGGACCTCCATGGGAATCCTAAATGGGCTCAGGAATTGAGTAAGAAATCAGCATCTGATTAGAGTAAGAAGTCAACCCAGTAGAATCAAAAGAAATATAACTCAACAAATGTGGCATCTCAAGAGACTAGTCCCATGGTACCTCAAGAGCGGGCCCCTAATTCTGACCCCAAGGAAGAGATTATCAACTCCTTTCATGATCATTTGGAATTATATGGTAGGACACTTCGCCAGATGGATTCTGGCCCTTCTCCTACCTCCGTTGCGTCTACATTAGGTAACACTGCCACTGCTTTCCATGTGTCATCTCATACTTCTGATTCCTCCTGGATAATTGACTCTGGAGCCTCAAACCACATGACTAGTAAGTCGACTTTATTTCAAGCACACAACCTCCTCTCTAGAGAGATAAGGTGAGACTGGCTAATGGATCATTCTCCACCATAGCCGACCAAGGAACCATATCTCTTCCACTCGGTCTTACCCTCTCTAATGAGTTTCAAGTTCCTAAATTACCTATCAATTTACTTTCCATTAGCAATATTACTCACTCCTTGAATTGTTCAATTACCTTCTCTCCTTCTTCGTGTGTGTTTCAGGATTTGGCCTTGGGGAAGACGACTAATAAAGGAAGCATGGTGGATGGTCTCTACGTGTTGGAGAATAAAGCTAGTCTTGTGGCTACAGAGTCCTTAAGTTCGTCTAGTGAGAGTCACGCCTACTTGTGCCATAGTCGTCTTGGACATCTTTCTTTTGAGTCATTAAAACTTATGTTTCCAGAGTTATTTAAGTCTGTCAGTTAGTGAGTTATAGTGTCAGACATGTCAATTGAGCAAACATTTCTTTTTCTTTAAGAAATAAAAGATCTGAATTTTCGTTTTATATTGTCTATTCTGATGTTTGGGGCCCTATTACTCTATCTTCTGAGACTAGATATAAGTATTTCATTACTTTGATTGATGACTACTCTAGATATACTTCCCCACTTCCTTTTTCCTAGAAACTACTTCCCACTTCACTAAATGGTCCTTTTTTGAATCACCCAGTTCCCACAGAAGGTCTCACATGAGTTTTTCTAACTTATTGGCAACCTTGACAAGAAGCTTAAAGTAGACAGAAGATACACCAGAAGGTTGGCCAGAGTGGACTTGATTAAAGTGATTCTACCCCCTAGTGAGATATAATTTCTCTTCCACCCTACTAGCTTCTTAGTGAATCTTTCTAAAACTAGGTACCAAAAGCTTTCTATTCTAGGATTTCCCCCAGGGGAAGACCTAAATATACCAGAGGCCAACCACTTACCTCGCAACCTAAAGCCCTAGCCACCAATTGGACCTCATCTTCCCATAAATTCACCCTTGCTACACAACTCTTATTCCAATTGACTTTCAAATTGGAGACTCTCAAAATGCGTCACCACCAATCTCAAATTATCCATCTCCTCAAGTTCCCCTTTACAAAAGAGAATGATATCATCCACAAATTGTAGGTGAGTGACAATCACTTGTTGCTTCCCAACTCTCCAACCTTTTAGTAGATTTCTTGAATCAGCCCTAGAAATCAAGACACTTAGGACATCCCCTACTAAGGTGAAGAGGAAAGGTGACAAAGGGTCTCCTTGTCTAAGGCCCCTCTTTGCAGGAAAGACGTCCCTAGCTACTCCATTCACTAAGATTGAGAAGTGACAAGAGGTAATACAACCCTTACTTCAATTGGAATCTAAATCTCAGGAGACCTCTAAGGGACCTAGAACTTAGTGATATCACTAGCTTCTTGCATACCTTGAGAGAGGTATACCTCTCCCAAATTTCCCCAAATCTCCGTGTTTGGACCCTTCACCCATCAAGTAAGTTTTCAACCAAGTCTTACTTCAAGGCTTTTTTTAGGGAAGATCAAGCTACTGATCAATACCCCTACAAGAGAATTTGGTGTGCTCATATCCCTTCCAGGGTATGCTTTTTTGTGTGGGAAGCCAGCTTAAAGAAAATCAATACTTACGACCTCCTTCAGAAAAAGAACCATGGAAGGTATTATCTATCTCCCCATGTGTGTTGTTTCTGCCTTAAAGCTGGGGAATCTAGCAACCACATCCTAATTCACTGTGAGGAAACTAGAAAATTTTGGAATTTCTTTCTATCACTCTTTGAATACAGCTGGGTATTCCCAGAAAATGTGGTTGATTGCTTAGGGCAATGGCCCGGAAGAGGTTTAAGCAAAAGAGGAAAAACTTTATGGCTGTTTGCTGCTCATGCTATCTTCTGGAGCATTTGGGAAGAGAGAAACAACCGGGTGTTTACCAACAGAACAAAAAACTTTGAGGAGCTGATTTCTATAATCTGTTATAGAGGTTTCTTGTGGACCTCCAACTCAATTTACTTCAGAGGAGTTACTTTTGATGACCTTCAAAGAAACACCATAAATTTTCTTCACTCTAATCATAAACAGCTCATCACTTCCCACAGTTTCAGATCTGAAGTGGAAGGGGAGACGATCTTGTACTTTGATGGGAGTGCTTTTGGAAACCCAGGTGCTACGGGTATTGGAGGGGTAATTCAAAACAGAAATGGCAACAAAGGCCGAAGTCATGGCAGCTCTAACTGGCATCAGAATTGCAAAAGACATGGGCTTACTAAACCTTACCATTAAAGGAGATTCAGCCAACACCATTAACTGGCTTTCTAACCCTGACAGTGGGCCTTGGGCTTTAGCCCATTACCTGGCTGAAGCGAGAGACATCCTCTCTTCTCTAAATGTTCATGTAGTTTGGATTCCGAGGGATAACTTTTTGAGTGCTTAATTGCTGTGTACATCTCCTCATGTACCTTTCTTTTCTTCGAATAAAGTTAACTTTTTCTTCAAAAAAAATTACACCATCTCTCCCCAAAGCCTCCATTCTTCAATACTTTTAGCAAGAATTCCCAATCCACCAAACCATAAGCCTTTTCTAGGTCAAGTTTACAAATCAAACCCTTTTCTCCTTTTCTTTTGTTGTAATCCACACATTCATTGGCTACTAAAATCTGATTAATAATTTGTCTCACTTTCACGAAGGCCCTTTGGTTCAGTGAGATTAAGGGAGGACTTTCTTGAGTCTTAGTGCAAGAACTTTAGAAATGAACTTATACAGACTCCCAATCAAACTGATAGATCTAAAGTCCTTGGGCTGAACTACAGGCACCTTCTTAGGGATCAAAGCCATGAAAGTAGCATTTGCACCCACGTTTATTTTTCCTCTTTCAAAGAACTCCAAGAAAACCTCCACTAGGTCATCACCTAAGATATCCCAACAGTCTTGATAAAAAGCCATAGTGAAACCATCCGGGCCCGGGGCTTTTGATCTTTCCATAGAGAAAACTACCTCCTTTATTTCTTGAACCACAAACGGCCTTTCTAGGGATTCCAACAACTCCCTTTCTCCAGCATGCCACTCAAAGTCAGTTAGAGTCTCTCTTACTCTACTAGGGCTGTCATAAATGGATTTAAAATGCTCCATAAAAGCTTTTGCAATCTCTTCCTCTCTTGTCAGCACTACCCCTTTCCATTCCAAACTTTCAACAATATTCTTCCTCTTTCTTCCACTTGCCAAACTATGGAAAAATCTTGTATTACCATCTCCCTCCTTCAACCACTTGCATCTTGATTTTTGTCTCCAGCTTATCTCTTCTTTTCTAAGAATTTCCTCCAAATCCCGTTTCAACTTCCATCTCTCTTCCCTTTCTTCAAGCCTCAATCCTCTCTCTGCCTCAGCAGCATCAAGCTCTTGAATCCTTTTAATAATAGCCTCCTTTCTACCTTCAATTCTACCATACTCTTCTTTGTTCCTAGCTTTGATCATGGCTTTTAGCTTTTGTAACTTCTTATAAAATCTATATCCCTTCCATCTAAACACCACATGATCCTCTTCCCACCACTCTTTCACTTTCTTTTGAAAGTTTGGATGTAGCAACCACATGTTTTCAAATCTAAAAGGGCAAAGTCCTCTTTCTAGTCTCTTGAGATAGTCTAACTGGACAATGATCCGACGTAGGTCTAGGTAGGGCCCTCATCACCAAACCACCCCATACTTCCTCCTAATCTAACGAGAATAAAAATCTCTAGTTTACAACAAAGTGGTTCTTCCTGAAAATTAAACTGGGTAAAATCAGCTTGCACCAATGGCAGCTCCCTCAATTCAAAAGAATCCACAAAATAGTTGAACTTCCTCATACTTGAGGTGATCCTATGGTTAGGGTTATTTGTTTCATTGACAAACCTGATGACATTAAAATCCCCTCTTAAGCACCACGGACCCTCCTACAATCCCCTTATAGCTACTAATTCCTCCCAAAACTCCTCCCTTTCTCTATACGAATTTGGCCCATAAACATTTGTTAAAGCCCATTCCAGTCCATCAACTCTTTTTCTTAATTTCACTATAACTGTATAGTTACCAATTAATTCTTTTGTATAGGCCAAATCCTCGTTTTTCCATATTGTCAAAATACCCCCCGAGGCCCCCCAAGACTGTGTGAAAGCCCAACTCAGTCCTCTAGCCGACCAAATATTTCTCACCCATCTCCTATCCACCTCTGATAGTTTTGATTCCTGAATCAACACAACATCTGGCTTTTCTTTTCTAAACATTTCCCTTATCACTCTTCTCTTCTTGGAACTCCCAAGCCCCTTACATTCCAACTAATAATCTTCATCGAGAAACAATCTTATGAGCAACCCTAGACAGCACTTTTTGCTAACCTGACTACCTTCCTTTTCTCCCAGAACACCTCTTATCATAGTCCACTTCACATCTCAACCCCTCCGCTTCACTCAATTTCTTCTACCTCCTTTTAGGTGTCCCTCCTTCAAGCTTTTTCTTAGATTTATCTTGTTCTTCCACTCTTTTCTTTTCTTGACTCTTCTTCCTATTTCTCCTCTTTGTTGTTTTTTCATTTGTCTTTACCCTTTCTCCCTCCCTTCCCCTAACTTGGGAACTAGGAACTGGAGTGTCACCCTCCTGTTCCTTTTCAAAATTCCCCCCTAATTCCTCCTCTACCAAGAGTCTAAAGGTTTACAAGATTAATCCCCAAATCCTTTCCCCTTAATCCACAGTATCATTCAGAGCCTCCACATCCTCTAAAACCTCTGTTACTTCAATTGAATCACTAGGACAGGCAGCTTTTGGAAGAGTGTCACTAGGACAAGCAGCTTTTGGAAGAGTATCACTAGGATAGGCAGCTTTTGGATGAGTGTCAGCTTCACCTGCGGGCCGAGACAAAACAACAACTGGGGAAGGGGGCATGTTAGTATCAAAAACTCGAGGAATACAAGAATCAAGACAAAACATACTAGAAACACCAACACCAGAAATATCACCAATTCTGCCTAGGTTTTGAGGGAGTTTGCTGGGAGAAGTCTCCTTAGGGACATCTTTCATCAAAAAGAAATGAGAACTCCTCCTTCCTCATTAGGAGGCCTAACCTCCTTGTGCTCAGGAGGCTTATGCCTCTTGCATTCTGAACTTCACCTCACACTTCCTGATCATGGAACATGGATGCCTCACAACACACCCCCGCATTTTAAAACATTGATACAAACATTTAGAAATTGGTCGACACAATCAAAGGACCCATGAACAATGATTAGAAACTCTTTTTATATCAGGGTTTATTTCATCACCTTGTTCATAATTTTACATAGTGAGATAAGAGTATCACATTGATGATACAATGATTTCTTCCACCATGGGACTATTTGGAGGTGTTTCAAACCATGAGGGCTCACTTCTTCGTTTCCCTCTTTTTTTTTCATTTGGTTAGGGGGTCACAAAGAGATCCATCCACCTTCAACATGCAGGGTTGCTTATTTTAAGGTATTGTTACAGGGGATCCTGAAAAGAAAATCAGGAATAATGCTTTCTGGTTTCTACCAAGATATTTTCATTCCCAGAAATCCAAAATGTGAAAGCTGCATTCCATAATCACAGTTATATTTCCTTACAGCCCTACCCCAAAATAATAGTAAGGAAAAAAAAATAAAACCATATTTCATGTGAATATCATCCACAATGTCAGGAAAGAAAACAAAAGCCAGAGAGCAGGGGTGGTGTACTGATATTCCTTTGTATTGTCATTCAAAGATTTGATGTTCTAAAGATCTTTTTTTTCTTACATGAACAATCAAGTTTGATCACATAAGATGTAAGATAAAGGGAAGATATGAACAAAAAGAAAATTCTGAAAAGAGCTTGTGCAAGCACCCACAATTTACAAGATGCAACCAAAAAAATATAACAATACAAAAGAATGATAGACAAATGACCCTACAATAGAGGAATAAGCAAATGTGGATACACAATCACTACTATATTGCAATTCTTTTTCCAAATCACACCATAATGTGTAGCATCACATACTCAGTATTGACATCTTCCTAGAATATACTACCGACCCAAGAAGAAATATGACTTGAAGTTGAATCAATATTCTGCTTCTGAAAAAATAAATTCTCCAGAACATAATTAAGAGTAAAAAAGAGTTGTAGAATAACAGCCATGAATTTGATCAACTTACTTCAAGTAATGCACGAATCGCCAGCTTGACTGTCTCTTGCCCAGAAGTTTCTTTGTAATTTTTCTCCAAAAATTCTCTCATAGAATTTGAATTTCTCCCAGTTGCATTAGCTTTCCAAGCTGAAAACGTCCCTGATGGATCAGTCTGATAAAGTGATGGAACACCGGTGTATGGATCAAAACCCACAATAAGTGTTGAAAGACCAAATGGTCTCACACCACCACTTTGTGTATACTTTTGTTGAAGACCGGCAATGTAACGTGTGATATATTCAACCGTAACAGGATCCTCAACTGTAAGCCTGTGACTCTGGCATTCAATCCGTGCCCTATTAATGAGTACCCTTGCATCAGCCTTTAATCCAGCACAAGCCAGTGCAATGTGATCATCCAGGTTTACAATCTTCCTAACCGTTCTGCAAAATTGAAGGAGCAAATAAATCAATAAGTAGGAAAACCCTATGAAAAGATAGGTGCAAGAGTGCATTAATGAACGCAAAAGAACAACCACAGAGATAACATGATTTGTATAAAATTTCACAAAGGGGGAAAAGGAAAAGATTATAGGTTATCTGCACAAAGCAGACAGGATTTCAGCTAAGAACAGATCGACATGAAACAGCCTGTAGATTAAAAACTAAACCTCCAGCCCTTCTAAATTCAACATGGGATGAAAATGAATGGTTTTAACATATGTTGCATAGACATGGCAATAACATGCAAACAATAAAGTGTTAGATATGCAGTTTATGCTAAAAACTAAAGTGGCTAACACAGTCAGCACACTTATTATCCATGCAAAATAGGCATAAATTCTTAACTAATTAAAAGACCAGTCCATGCCTGAGACTATGCAGAAGGAGATATGGACTGCAAGCACGCAACAATTGCAGTTGATTCTTACCAAGAAAACCCTGTCAACAAGCTTAACTGAAAATAGAAAAATGTAGTGAAATAAATAAATAGTTATGACAACGTGGGTTGCATTGCCATAACCATAACTTTCTTCTCCAAACCAAAAGTGTACAAAAAGAAGCTTTACTAAAGTTCTTTGACTTCTAGTGTTCCTGCTTGGCCATAAAACCAAATTGGTATGAGCCATAAAAGGGGGAAGGGATTTAAGAGTGCAGGATTAGCTTGAATTGCCTTAATAAGCCCAGCCAAATTTTCTACCTTTCCCTTTAGCTACACTAGAATCAAGACATTGCCAATTTAATATCATTCTTGCAGTGATTGTTCTGAGTATCACATAGAACACTCTAAGGTAATATAAATCCAAGAATCAATTTTACCGTTCCAGAGATCATAATTACAACTTAGAAAAGCAAATTACCAAACCCAGTAGTTCTCGATATTACAAAGAGAAAGAACATATATGAGTCAACAGAAACGTCGGCTGCGTCTTAAAAAAGCGAAGCAACTCCGCTGTGAAATATCACAAACCATGAGAGATGAGACATAAGGCTTCCGAAAAATAGCCATTAATTAAAAAAAAATCACGGATTCGTGCCACAAACTGGACAAAAAAAATCGAAGCCGCGTGTTCCATCAGCTATCTAGGATTTCAATAAAGGTATTCAAGACACAATCTACAGCATTTGAAACTCTGACCCCAAAAACAGCTTTGTTTGTCTAGGATCAATGTCATTTCAATCTTAGCCGAGATCTAAAGAAAACCAAATTCGAAAGAATAAAAGGAAAAGGGATACCTACCTTGAGTCTTGAAGCTTAGCGGTGGATTTTTTCTCGACGCCGAGGACGATAGTGTCAGTGCCTCGAACACCGACGGCAGCGTTACCCTTTCGCACGGCCTCAAGCGCGTATTCGACTTGGAAAAGATGGCCATCAGGAGAGAACACTGTGATCGCACGATCGTATCGAGCCATCTCTCTTCTCTGGTTTTGGTCTCTTCGGTATGAAGGTTCTGGTATTCGCCTTGGCCCGAGCGAGAAATTGGACGGACGGGGACGGGGACGGGGACGGGGACGGGGACGGGCCTCGAACTCGCAGTCTTGGACGACAAGGCAAGGCACTTCAAAATGTTTAAGATGCTGGAACTTACAGAAGCAACCAATGCAGTGTGTTGCTTCAAGCCTTCGAGGGGTTGCATTTAGGGGTGCAAATGGATCGGATCTCTGATCTTATTTGGTCGAATTCGGATCACCCCTATTCAGATCTTCGGATCACCCCTATTCAGATCTTCGGATCAACCACCCAAGCCGATCCGATATATATTATATATTTATAACTATAAATATTTTTATATTTAAATATCAATATATTTTTATATTTATATTATAATATAAAATAAACATAATATATATATATTATTTATTTATTTATAAATTTTTTATATTATTTATTTTTTTAAATATGATGAAAATAATTAGAACATACTATATTTTTTGTTTTTATTTTATTTAAATTAGTATATTTTATTTTTTCTTTTAGTAATTTAATAATTTTTAAAGAAAACAAGTCAAATTCGATCAAATCCGAAAGATCCGACTTATCGATAGGATTCGGATTCAAATCAAGTCCTATCAAATATGATCTAGATCCAACATGAACAATGTTGGATCAAATTTGAATATGACCTTATATTCGAATCTTATTCTATTCAAATTCGATCCTATTCATTTGCATCCCTAGTTGGATTTTCATTTAAGGAAATGTCCTTACTTTCCGCTTGTTCAATTGAACTAGTTCTCTTGATACCATCAAACTAGGGAGTATAGGACTAGGGTGGCCACAACCAAGCTTTTCATAAGTTATTTGAGTTTTGCTTGTGAATAGTTTGATTTGGTTCAGTTTGACCGAGGTTCGAGTCGAATTTGAGCCTAATATATAGGCTCGTTTGCTAATCGAGCTAAGCTCGAGCCCAATAAAATTCAGCTCATGAGACTTGTAAGCCTAATCAAACATATATATATATATAAGAAATATAAAAAATAATATATAAATAAATAATAAAAATGTTATATATATAATATTTTTATTTTGGGTAAATTGCAAGGACCCCCCTCATACTATGAGGCATGGTTTTTAAAACCAACCTAGAGACTGAACCGATCAGGGGTCCGGTTACTGGGTTGAACAATCTGACCGTTCTGACAAAAAAATAAAAAATAAATAAATAAGTGGTCAAAACCGTTCAAACGGTTAACTGCCCAAGTCAATGGTTTGCTAAACAAAACCAACGATTTTTGGAGAAAATCCGGTTTTGGGGAAAAATGGAACCGGTCACCTAATCGGTTCCTAGTTTTTCCAGTCACCTAACTGGTTCCTGGTTTTTCCGCTCCAACCGTTTGACCCGATCCAGTTTTGAAAACCACGCTATGGGGTCAATGACAAAGACCCCTGCACTTTTTTCACATCAAACACCCCTCTAAACTTTGGCCGTTAGACAAATACCCCCTTTGCTAGGTTTCCCTCAGTTAACTTCTAAAAAGGTTCTCATCTAACTGTTTAAAGTTATTTTAATACCCAAAATTCCCTATATACTGTTTCATACTTGAATGTTTGTTTCTGCAATCAATATCAGACTTTCATTAGAACTCTTGACTTTATATAAGGTTTGGTTTGAGAAAATGCGCCGGTGTCAAAGGTCCAAGGAGGATCGCCGAATTTGGACAAAGAGAAGAATGGAAAGAAGCAGCTTCGCATCGGTGGTATTGGTAGGTTAGTCCCGGCTCTAGCAACCAAAAACAGAGGATTTGATGTCAAGGTGTTTTCAGACTCTGGTGTAAACCATCTCAAACATTACTGTTAGTAGATCTTATGATGAGAAAGGTTCAGTTTATTAAGTTTTAAACGAGAAAGACTCTCTGGGGTTGAACCAGAGAAGTGATTACTCCCAAGATCAAGCACTTTCAATGTATGAAATCGAGTTATAAACTCTGAAAATTCCCTTGAAAAGTTGTTGTTGCCCAAATCCAAAACAACGTATGTTCATGCAAGTCGAGTTGGGCACTGCACTGCACTGCTGTCTCCAAGCATTTCAACTCCCTCGTGCCCTATGTCCATGATGTCTACATCAAGATTGATGAAGTTGTAACAATCAATGGCAACAAGGACGAAAGCTCATATTCTTCTTCCCACAAGCCCCATAGTTTCTTCTCCAATCTCCTCAAATACATGTTCTTTAACCTTTTCAAACCATTCCATCATCTAAGAAACAACAACAACACAAATAAAACCCTTCTCCCCCAAGTCTCTCAGTGTACTCTTGATCAAGTCCCCATGAATTTCCATCACACTCACAATCTATGGATTGAATTACCAACTGCTGATGTTGAAATTGACGATAGGGTTCTTCTAAAATGTAAAGCAGAGTTTGGAAGCACACTCTAAAATTGAAAGGAAACCAGTAACAAATCAGGGATCACTTGAGGACAACGGGAGTATACCAGAATCGTTTTACACAAATGGGGGGTTTGAAATGGCGAGTTTTGTGGACTATTAGCTCATTAATTGCTGCTTCTACAAGGCACTATTTATTGGAACCAATAATCAAGGATCATCCAACCCTGAAAATTGTGGCTTTTATAGATGGAAAAGGTCAGGGAACCTTGAGCATGGGTATCAAGCAGCTAAAAGGAATTTAGGGAGAAACCCTTGGCTGCATCAGCCTCTTTGAGACGGATTCAAGTGCCAGCCTCAAACATGAAATTGAGGTATGCTCCATATTTGGATCTTCGAGAGGGATTGGACATGCAAGGGGCAACGTCGTGGTTATCAGGCCATCTAGAGAAGGCAATAGGAGTATTAAAAAGGAGGTAGGGACATCTGTTCATGGGGCGTTTGGCGGGGGCCATTCAAGGCAGCAGTGAAGGCATTGATGAGTCGTAGAACAGAGCTACCTTTCAAGCATCAACGGCTCTACGGACGGTATGGCATCTGTTTTCAAAGGGATTTGTGCCTTCTTGCTAAACTTTTCCTATCAACATTAACTACTTCTTCTTTCTTCTTTGTTGACCTCTCTCTCTGCCACCTGTGGGTCTCTCGCTCTTCAAAGAAATGTTGAGTTGAAGAGAGATGTTGTTCCATTCAGGTGAGCTCAGCGATGACGTCTCTTCGTTGACCTCTCTCTCTAGAGTTGAAGAGAGCGAAGAGAGACGAGCTGTAGAGTTGCGTCTTTGAATAGATAAATGTTGTTCGGTTCAGCAAAGAGCATTTAAGAGGGGGTACCATTAGAGAAGATTGCAGTGGGGGTGGAAGAGGAGGAGGTGGCGACGATAGTGTTTGTGTTTGTGGCTACGATTAAAGGTATTTTTGGGTCCAATAGGTTTTAAGAGAGAATGGCAAGGAAAAGAAATAGAGAAAGTTTAATAGGGTATATTGATAATTTAACAGCTTCCATCATCTATCTTTACAGCCGAGGGGGTATTTGTCGCAACGTAAACGTTTAGAGGGGCCTTTGTCGCAAATTATAAGTATAAGGGCCTTTCTCACTGACCCTATAGCACCAAGGCAGTCTTTCTCATTTACCCTTTTAATTTTTATATATAATAATAACTAGTTATTATATTTCTTAATTTTTTATATGTATACGTTATTTTTTATTTTTATAAAACCTTTGGCTCACAATCGAGTTCAAGCCGAGCCGAGTTCGAATTTACAAGCTTTTGACTCTAATCGAACTTGAGCTCAAGTCTCTAATTCGAATCGAGCTCGAGCCTCATAATTTATTAGTGAGCCAAGCTCAAATAGCTAGATATTCAACTTGGCTTGGCTCAAATCCACCCCCCCTCCAGGTTTGATACAAGGGGGATCCATGAATTAGAACCCCGTCAAGCTAGCAGCTTGTTGGATAATCCAGTACCAATGGATTCACCATTCACATATTTTACACAAATTGTGCACATTCGTCATTATGGTTATTTGGATTGGGTGGGGTATCTTTTTTTCTTTCTATTACCATTACTACCACCACCCCATTTGTTATATTTCAACTATCATACCTGACTTTTTTGGGTTGAGTTCTGGCCAACTCGGCTCAAGTTGTAGCCCTAAGACAAACCCTCCATGGCCAACACAAAACAAATAAGGGGATATTGGATTCCCCTATCTAATACCCCTTAAGGAAGAGAAATGTCCTTTTAAATTAAAACTAGAAACTTTATGGTAGATATACAAGCCCATATTAAGTCACAGGAATCTTGTGAAATCCCATTGGTTTCAGAACCCAAATAAGGTAAAGGAATCATAGGCTTTTGATATATTAAGTTTGATAGTCATATGACCCCCTTTTACCTTTATTGTTTTGAGAAAATGAAACAATTCCTGAGCTAGAACTATGTTATCATAAAACTATACCTTGCAAGAATGAAAGCTATGTGATGGGGTGAAATACATTTGTATAGAATGAGCTTAAGTTTATTAGCCAACAATTTTGTAATTACTTTGTAAAGCACATTACAAAGGCTAATTGGTCTAAAGTGTTTAAACTATGAGTTCTTCACTTTTTGGAATCAAAGTTAAAAAAAGTATGAGTAATTTTACTCGCAATTTTTTATTTAAAAATAAAATATGTCACTCAATCCAAATAACTCAAACAAAGGCATGATAGTATGTGGTGGGCTATACAACCGCAGTGCATCTAAACAAATAAGATGTTTAGATGGTAATAGAAAGAAAAAAAAAGTCACACCCTAAAAAAGTCGAGTATGTTTTAATTCTACCCAAACAATCGAACAAAAATGCATCTTCCATTTGGAAACATTTTATAAAAATGAAAAGAACAGATGGACAAATGGTTTAAAACCAACCAATCAAATTGTAATTATTGCAATCAAGAGTTCAGATGTGCAAGTTCTCAAGGAACTAGCACACTTTCTAGGCATTTATCCAAATGCAATAAATGTCTTTTTAATGTGAAGGGAAAGAATCAACAAGTTTTGTCATTTCAACCAACTCCATCAAATGAATAAGGAAATGATGTCATAGTTAATTGGAAATTTGAACAAGAGTATTCTCGAAAACAACTTGCTTGGATGATAATTCTCGATGAGTCACATTTCAATTTTGTTGAACATGAAGGTTTTTGATGATGCACAATCTGGCCGGTCTTAGCTGTCAATGATCTTGCCTCTGAACTGAGTAATAGGGACCTGAAACGGAAGGAGAAGAGAAGCTTCGGGGAGAACCCGGCGTAAGGGCTCCGAAGCTCAAGTTAGAATCCTTCAAAGGCAAGACAAACTAGATAGTGCAAAAGTTAGCATACCTCGTTCCTGGGGGGTAGGAGCCTTTTATAACCACCTCGCGCACTCGCTTCCAGGCTTCCGTCAGATCGGGCATGATTACTTCTGAACTCCTGCCAGTTCGGATGTCATTTCCTCTGGCCGGACAGAACCGCCACTGTTCCTTTTGTCGGAGCCGTCTCTACGGCTAGTGACGACAGTTGCAGGTGGCGGTAGCAGGAAGCCGTTTGAAATGCGGTTGTCAGGCGTCAGATCCCAAATCAGTCAGGTGCGTCGCCCTTGGATACGGACGTCCTTGGTGTCGGGTACGTTTGGTCAGCCTGGTGTTTCGGAAGCGAAGTGTTGGAGTGGTGAGCGAGGTGTCTTGAGTTCGGTTTGGAGTGTTCCGAGCTGCCATGGGCCAGCTCGGGTCAGCTTTGTGAGGCTTGGGGCCCAGTATAGTTCGTGCTCCTTGCAGGGAGCTCGGGTTCTCAGTAGGGAGCTCGCTCTTAATAGGGAGCTCGGACTCCCAGTAGGGAGCTTGCTCTTAATAGGGAGCTCGGACTTTAGGGAGCTCGGGTTCTTACTTAGGGAGCTCGGACCCCTAACAGGGAGCTCGCTCTTAACAGGGAGCTCGGGCTCCTAATAGGGAGCTCGGACTTAAGGAGCTCGGGTTCTTACTTAGGGAGCTCGGACCTTTAACAGGGAGCTCGCTCTTAACAGGGAGCTCGGACTCAGTACAGCAGTCTGGAGTTTGGGCTCGGTAGTGAGCTTGGATTTGCTTCCGATGTTCGCTTCGGGTGCTCTACTGTCCCGAGCTGCTTGCTTTTGCCACGTGTCGGGCGATTGCGAGGTCGGGCCAAATTTCCCTTCATCAATTGCCCCCCACTCCCTGCGACAACGGTCCTGTCTTGGCACGGGGAGTTCGTAAGGTAGCAGGAGGGTTTTGGTCCGTGCTGAGGGCGCTCGATTTAATTTGATTTTCAAAAAAGGGCGCGCGTTTGGGAGTCATGGCGGTAGTTGTTCGGGAGTTGCGCTGTAGACGCTTTTATTGCGAGGAGACGTGCGTCGACACCCCGTCAGTTTCGGGAAGACGCGTGCCGACACCTGTCCTCTGACAAGACGTGCGCGACGCCTCGTTGGTTTCGGAGAGACGTGCGTTGATTGGTTTTGGAAGACGTGCGGTTTACCGCGGCTGTGGGCCGTTGGATTGGCTTCGATCTGGGCCGTCACTTTCCGGCCGCTGTGGATATAAATAGCGCACGGGGGGGGGGGGCGTCCTTGCTACTGTTGTACATCTTGAGCTCGCGCCTAAGTTTCAGCTCGCGTCCAGGCTTTTGAGCTCGCGTCCCAGGTTCCTTGTTCGAGCTTTCGTGGTCTGCTTCAGTCTTCTTCCCGGGTGAGTGCTTTTGGAATCCCGTTCCGTTTCCCGATGTCTAGTTTGGAGGGTTCAGACTGTTCAAGCGGGTCTGATGTAGGTTCTACGAACCAGTTTGCGTCCCCCGGTAGTTCAAGTGAGCCCGATGTAGGTCTTGAGGAAGGGGTCGGGCCTACAACCCGAGGTGCTTCGGGTAGGTTGGCGTCCACCTCCCGTCGTGGCCGGGTTGTAGATCAGTTCGGCCCTTCGACTATGACGCCTGAGGAACTTCAATCCCTCGTAGACTACTACGACTTGCCCGGGGAGCACGGTTACTTCATCCCTACGGGCAGCTTCCCTTGGGAACATGGTCCTAATGAGATCGTGATTTTCCGGGAACAGCTTGCTGCGGGGCTGCGACTGCCCTTTCATCCTCTTCTCGTCGAGGTTCTAAACCACTTCGGTGTGACGGTCGGCCAGCTTCACCCGAACTCTATTAGAAATTTAGTGGGGACGATCTCCTTATTTTGTGACGAGAACTTTCCTTTGGATCTGGAGATTTTCTCCTCTATTTTAATGCTGAAAAAACAAGCGGGTCCCCTTCCTGGGCGTAGGCGGGCATACTACCTGTCTCCTCGCCCGGGCTTCAAGCTCTTACACGGACTCCCCAATAAGGTCACGGCGTGGAAGCGGGACTATTTCAGGGTGCGAAGTGCGCTGGGGTGGCCGTTTCAGACCAGCTGGGGGATGGCCACTCTCGATTCCGGCATCACACTTGATAAAGAGACGGCAAAGGGCCTCCGGCAATGGGCGCGGCTTGGGCTGGATTGTCATTGGTATCTGACGGAGGCCAAGCTTATTGCTGCGGGCCTGAGTTCGGGTAGGTTCTTTCCCTAGTGATCCTGTCTTGCTCTTCTTTTACGTGTCTTACTGATGCCGAACTCCTTTTCGAAGGTACGATGGACTCTCGAGGGACCCGAGGTGGGCACTTGTTCCAGGGCATGAAGAGGAGAAAACGGGTGGCTAAGCGAGCTGGCGCCGAGCCATCCCAGGGTGCGGAGCCTGAGATGCCGGACTATCCGGTAGAGGAGCCCGAGATGGTTCCTCCTATGCAGGAGCCGGCGGGGGCTCCTTATGCCGAAACCACACACACGGGGGCTCCCGCCTACTCCGAGTCTGCCCATACGCGAGCTGGGCCGTCGGGCTCGGAGGCCCCGGGGGACTTCAGGAGCGTGCTGTCGCCTGTTCATGCTCTTCAACGGAGTAAGGAGGCGATGTTTCCCGAGGAAGTTGCGGCGTGGACTGAGCTCCCTCTGCACCGAGTGGCCTGCCGTGCTGTTACTCATGCCATGGTGGTAAGTGCTCCCTTCTTTAGAGTTCGGCTTTTATTCTTTTATCCGTTCCTTTGATAGGTGAACTCTTCCATTCACGCCTTGGCGAACCAGGTGGAGAGATGCTCGAGGCAGGCGCGAGCTGCCGAGGAGGCTGCTCGAACTGCCGAGGAGATTGCTCGTGCTACTGAGGCTGCTGCTCGCCTCGCGCGGTCTAGGCAGGCAAGTTCTCAGAGGGATGCCGAGACCATGGGAGTGGTGGTGAAGCGTATGGCGGAAATAAAGCTGGACCTGGAGCACCAGGTCGAGTATCTTCAGGAGGATATCAGGGAGAGGACTCAGATTTTCTCTCAAGGCATCGAAGACGCGAAGAAAAAGTTGTCAGCGATTACATGGCTTCGCCCGATTTCGATAATCTAATGGTAGACTCCTACAGGAGGGGTTTCAAGCTAAGCCGGTGGATGATCCGGAATACGTACCCCGACCTCGATACCAGCGTCATATCCACTTCGCGCATTACTCAAGAGATGGCTAATGCTGCGGATGCCGAACCGAACTCCGAGGGGGAGGCAGGTCTTTCGGGCGTCGTCGAAGTGGCTTCTGATAATGATGAAGTGGCCCCTGGCTTGTAATGGCTTTTTTTTTTGAATGTACACATCTATCTGAAATGAAATGGCTTTTGTTCAAGTCTGGTTGTCTTCGAGCTGCGTTTTTTGTCGAACTGACCATTTCGGTCCTTCAGTTCGTTTCCTGACATGGCTGTTTTTCTAGTCGTCGTCGAGCTGCGTGTTTTGCCAAACTGACCATTTCGGTCCTTCAGTCCATTTTCTACCTAGGCTTCAGGGTGCTTGCCTTGGTGGTTTATAGGTAGTATCTTCTTAAGTTGACGACGTTCCATGCTCGGGGTACTTGTTTTCCTTCTAGGGTTCCGAGCTCGTATGCTCCCCCACCGAGTGCTTTCATTACTCTGTAGGGTCCTTCCCAGTTTGGTCCAAGTTTCCCTACGCTGGGTTCGGGCACCATGACCTTACGGAGAACCAGGTTGCCGACGCGGAAGTTCCTCTTCTTTACTCGCGCGTTGTAGTACCGAGCTACCTTTTGTTGGTAGGCCGCAGTTCGGATGTGCGCGAGGTAGGCACATTTGTCTGTTCGTCGTACGCTTCTAGTCGCAATGTAGGCACTTTGATTTCCGCCGGGATCACTGCTTCGGTGCCGTAGGTGAGGTTAAAGGGGGTCTCACCTGTGGCGGTTTTTTCCGTGGTTCGGTGTGCCCATAGAACACTTGGTAGTTCGTCTGCCCACAAACCTTTGGCTCGGTCCAATCGCGCTTTCAGTCTGCGGAGGATGGCTCTGTTCGTTACTTCTGTTTGGCCATTTGCCTGTGGGTGTGCGACCGATGTGAAGTTCTGACTAATTCCCATACTTCGGCACCATTCTTGGAACTTGATATCTTCGAACTGTTTGCCGTTGTCGAAGATCAGTACCCGAGGTAGCCCGAAGCGACATACAATGTTCTTCCAAAAGAAGTTTTGTATGTTTCGGGCTGTAACTATTGCCAGGGGTTCGGCTTCTATCCACTTTGTGAAATAATCTACTGCCACCACTAGGAATTTTCTCCCGCCTGTTGCTGGTGGGAATGGCCCCAGGAGGTCGATCCCCCATTGGGCGAAGGGCCATGGGCTGGTGAGGTATTTGAGGTCGGCAGCGGGCTGATGGTGGATGCTGGCATGCTTCTGACACTTGCCGCATTTTCTGACGAGCTCGATTGCCTCTGTCTTCATCGTTGGCCAGTAGTATCTTTGTCGAAGTGCCTTTTGGGCAAGGGCTCTGCCCCCCAGGTGTCCGCCGCACAAGCCTTCATGGATGTCGCGGAGTACCAGCTCGGCTTCAGCTGGGCGCAAGCATCGCAGATAGGGGAGCGTGTAGGATCGTCGGTACAACCGTTCGTCTATCATGACGTATTTGGCTGCCTGGCGCTGCACCCTCTTGGCTGCGTTGTGGTCCGCGGGGAGGGTTTCGTCCAACAGGAAGCTCGCGAGTGGGTCAATCCAGCTCGGCTCTGCTTCGGTGATGGGAGCGACCTCTTCTGCCCCACCGAGAATGCTGGGCCGAGGTAAGTCCTCTACGTACACGGTTCTCCTGGCATTGTGGCTCGTGCTAGCCAGTCGGGACAGGGCATCGGCCTCAGCGTTCTCTGACCTCGGGATTTGCTTGATGAAGTGTGACTGGAAGTTGAACAGAGCTTCCTTTACTTTTGCCAAGTACGCAATCATAGTGAGCTCGCGTGCTTCGTACTCGCCTGTAACTTGGTTGACCACGAGCTGGGAATCACTACAGATAACCATGTGCTTTGCTCCGACCTTGTGCGCTAGGTTTAGCCCGGCTATTAGTTCCTCATATTCCGCCTCGTTGTTGGACGCCGCAAACTCAAAGCGTAGTGCGTATTCCAGTTTTGTTCCGCTCGGGCCGCATAGCACTATTCCAGCCCCGCTGCCTTGTTGGTTCGAGGAGCCATCTACGTGAAGGATCCAGGGCTCCTCATCCCAGTTCGCGCTTGGTCTAACTAGGAGGGATGCCACACTGGCTGCTACTTCACGGGGGTCGAACTCGCTTGGCTTGGGAGCTCCAAGTTCGCCCGAACTGGGGATCTCGGGCTCGACCGGCTCGGGGGCTTCGAGGCTAAACGTGCATTCTGCGATAAAATCTACCAAGGCTTGGGCCTTAATGGCAGTTCTTGGCTTGTACTGGAGATCGTACTCGCTGAGTTCGATGGCCCACTTCGTCAGCCGGCCGGAAACCTCGGGATTGAGTAAAACTTGTCTCAGAGGTTTGTCGGTCAGGACGATGACGGTGTGAGCCTGGAAGTACGGGCGGAGTTTCCGTGCTGCTACCACTAGTGCATACGCTAGCTTTTCTATCTGCGGGTACCTTGTCTCTGTTCCCTGCAAGATTTTACTAACATAATATATGGGTCGTTGGACCCGGTCTGCTTCCTTTACTAGTACCGAATTGACCACCTCGTCGCTAGCCGAGAGGTACAGTTCTAAGACTTCGCCTTCCTCGGGCCTAGCTAAGGTTGGCACACTGGCGAGGTAGCCTTTTAGCTCGTCAAACGCGAGCTGACAATCTTGGGTCCATTCGAACCCTTTGCCTTTGATTGCTTTGATGAAGGGTAGGCAACGATCTGCCGACTTGGACATGAAGTGGCTTAGAGCGGCTATGCGGCCGTTTAGCCTTTGGACTTCTTTTATTTTCCGAGGTGGTCTCATATCTAGGATGGCTTTTATTTTGTCCGGGTTGGCCTCGATACCGCGTCGATTGACAACGTAGCCCAGGAATTTGCCCGAGGTGACGCCAAAGACACACTTGTTGGGGTTCAATTTCATGTTATACTGACGCAGGATTTGGAAGACAGAATCTAAGTCTTGTATTAATTCTTGTGAAAACTGTGTTTTGACGACCATGTCGTCTACATAGCACTCTATCTTTTTGCCGATCAGGGGCCGAAACAGCCTATTTACAAGTCTTTGAAAGGTCGCCCCGGCGTTTTTTAACCCGAAGGGCATGACCTTGTAACAGTATAGACCGAACTCGGTTATGAAGCTGATTTTTTCCTCGTCGGATTGGTCCATCCGAGTTTGGTTGTAGCCTGAGTAGGCATCTAGGAAGCTTAGCAATTCATGTCCCGAGGTCGCGTCCACTAGGCGGTCGATCCTAGGGAGGGGGAAGCAGTCTTTCGGGCAAGCTCGGTTCAGGTCGGTGTAGTCGACGCACATGCGCCACTTGCCGTTCGCCTTTTTCACCAGCACAGGGTTGGCCACCCAGCTCGGGTAATGGACTTCCCTTATGAAGTCTGCCGCGAGGAGCTTCTCGACTTCCTCGTCGACCGCTTTCCAGCGCTTTGGGGCTAAGTTCCGTTTCTTCTGTCTAACGGGTCTGACTAAAGGGTCAGTGTTGAGTTTGTGAGTTATAAGACCAGGGTCAATACCGGGCATATCGGCCGCAGACCATGCAAAAATATCTAAATTTTGGAGTAAAAAACTTACCAGTTCGGCCCGTAGGGGTTCTTTGATAGAAGCACCAATCTGGACTGTGCGAGCTGGGTCCGTAGGCGAGGTCGGGATCGCGACTATTTCTTCTGTGGGCGAGGCTCGTTCTTCGCCTTGCTCCGTGGGCCGCTCCAGATCGAGGTCGCCGGCCGGCTTGGACTTGCCCTTTAGGGCGGCAACGTAGCACTTGCGGGACTCGAGCTGGTCGCCCCGCACTACCCCCACACCGAAGTCCGTAGGGAACTTCATGGCCAAATAGTAGGTGGAGACCACCGCCCGCAGGATATGCGTGATTGGCCGCCCTATTATGGCATTGTATGGGGCGGGGGTCGTGACCACCAGGAAGTCGTGATTGAGTCTGACCGCACAAGGCCACGTGCCGACTTCCACGGGCACCATTATTTTTCCAAGGGGCCTGACTTCCTCCCCGCTGAAGCCCACCAGGGGAGTGCTTGCAGGTTTTAGTTCGCTCCTTGGAAGCTGTAGCCGATCAAACGCCGATTTGAAGAGGATGTCCGCCGAGCTGCCTGAATCTACGAGCACGCGCCTAACCTCGAAGTCGCTGATCCTTAGTTTAATGACAAGCGCGTCATCGTGAGGGTAGCGAACTCCTCGCGCGTCGTCTTCTGTGAAGAGAATTGGCTCTTCGGTCTTTGGTCTTTTCGGAGGGTTCCGCTCCTCGAGGACTGCTTCACGAACTGAAATCCGGGCCGCCGCCGATGTGCACCCCGCTACTACCGAACCTCCCACAATTACATGGATGGTTCCCCGAATTGGCCTCTCTGCCGGAGGTTGTCGCTGCATCGGTTCGGCAGGCCTGTTGCTAGTCTCGGGGGCGTCTTTTTCGTGCTCGCCTGGCCGATCCGCTTTATTGCTATTATTGTTGTGCTGTACAAAGTTCCTTAAGTATCCGCGACGGATGAGCCCCTCTATTTCATCTCGGAGGTTATTGCACTGCTCGGTACTGTGACCGTGGTCCCTATGGAAACTACAATACAGATTATTGTTTCTTTCGTTCGGATTTCCCTTTAGGCGAGGTGGCCATTTCACGTACGGGGCGTCCTTAATCATCATTAAGATCTCGGTCCGCCTCGTGTTCAATGGCGTGTAATCCGTCCGAACTGGCAGGGGAGCTCGGAACGACTGGTTCAGTTTCGGGTCCCGGGCTGGGTTTTTTCGGTCAGTTGAGTTAGAGGGCTCGCCATCCCTCTTTCTTTTCTCGTTCCCGCCCTCGGTTCGCTAGTTGATTTCCTCCTCCGTTCTCATGAACTTGTCCGCGAGCTTGAGGAACTCGGCCACGGTCGCGGGCTGGCTGGCTACCATGTGCCATTTGAACTCTTTGTGCGTCACCCCTCTTTTTGCTGCGACGAGCTGCACCGCGGGGTCTAACCGCGGTATCTGTAAGCATGCCTCATTGAATCGTTTGATGTAGCCCCGTATGGGTTCTCCTTCCCTTTGGACTACCCTGAAGATGCTTTCCTCTGCTATGGGGCACCGTTTGCTGGTGACAAAGTGTGCAGTGAAGACTTGCACGAACTGAGCCCAACACTTTATCGATCCGGGGGCCAGGTTCCTGTACCAAGTGCGGGCTACCCCCTTGAGGGTGGTGGTGAAAGCCACGCACATGCATGATTCGCTAGCTCTGGCGAGGTGCATTTGGGACTGGAAAGCGTCCACGTGGTCGTTGGGGTCGAAGGACCCGTCATACTTGTCTAGGGGCGGGAGCTAGAAATCTCTGGGCAAGGGGACTGCTAGGAGTTCCGATGCGAGGGGGGAAGGAACCGAGAGAATCGGGGCAACTCCTACCTCGTCTGAGCTCGTCTCGCCTTTGCCTCTGAGCTCTGACAGGACGCGGGTGGCGGTTCGTCGACCTCGACGACGCCTTCGCTGCTGAGTGGGCCTTGTACTGGCGCTGCTGGCCTCCGTGTTGCCGAGCTCGATGGGCCCGGAGTGCTGGTAGTCCGCTGCTGCCAGTGCGCCGAATCGGTTTTCCACCAGTGGGGACTCCGGTTTGGAGCCCCGAGGTGCCGGTCTCGCAGGCGAGGTCCCCGATCCGCCTGCGAGCCACGAGGCGGGGATGACTTTTCTCTCTCTCTGGCCTGGGGACGAGGCCTGGCTGTTTGGGGGATTCTGGGGCCTAGAGGCCTTTCCTTGGTGGAGGCGCCCATCCTGCGGAGAGGCCTTGACTGGCTTCGGGGCAGGGTGGCGAGGTGGAAGTAGTGGTTGGTTCGGTGTCAGTTGGGGGAACTGCTGTTGATAGTGGTATTGGGAGAGGTTGTGCAACACTTGGTGCTGGTGAAGCTGGTGTTGCTGGAACTGTTGCATCTGGGCTTGCATTGCCCGCATGCACTGCATTAGGTCGTCCAACCGATTTTGGCTGGCTGCCAGGGGGACGGCGGTTGGTTCAGTGAAGGTAGTCTCGATGGGAAGAGGGAAGGGGATGTTTGCGGCAAGTAGGCTTACAGGCACCACTGCTTGTGGCGTAGTCAAATTGGGGATTCCATCCACCGAGAGGGGGATGGTGAACTGCCCAACACACACCACGGGAACTTGGGGCTGTTCCCCGGTGGTGTTTGTCTCTGTGCCGCGTCCGGCGTTGCTGGATGAGGCCATGAGTATTGAGTTTTTCAGAGAAGAAGAAAAGGGTATGAAAGTTTTGGAGGGAGGCCTTTTGAAGCTTTCCCACAGACGGCGCCAATTGATGATGCACAATCTGGCCGGTCTTAGCTGTCAATGATCTTGCCTCTGAACTGAGTAACAGGGACCTGAAACGGAAGGAGAAGAGAAGCTCCGGGGAGAACCCGGCGTAAGGGCTCCGATGCTCAAGTTAGAATCATTCAAAGGCAAGATAAACCAGATAGCACAAAAGTTAGCATACCTCGTTCCTGGGGGGTAGGAGCCTTTTATAACCACCTCGCGCACTCGCTTCCAGGCTTCCGTCAGATCGGGCATGATTACTTCTGAACTCCTGCCAGTTCGGATGTCATTTCCTCTGGCCGGACAGAACCGCCACTGTTCCTTTTGTCGGAGCCGTCTCTGCGGCTAGTGACGACGGTTGCAGGTGGCGGTAGCAGGAAGCCGTTTGAAATGCGGCTGTCAGGCGTCAGATCCCAAATCAGTCAGGTGCGTCGCCCTTGGATACGGACGTCCTTGGTGTCGGGTACGTTTGGTCAGCCTGGTGTTTCGGAAGCGAAGTGTTGGAGTGGCGAGCGAGGTGTCTTGAGTTCGGTTTGGAGTGTTCCGAGCTGCCATGGGCCAGCTCGGGTCAGCTTTGTGAGGCTTGGGGCCCAGTATAGTTCGTGCTCCTTGCAGGGAGCTCGGGTTCTCAGTAGGGAGCTCGCTCTTAGTAGGGAGCTCGGACTCCCAGTAGGGAGCTTGCTCTTAATAGGGAGCTCGGACTTTAGGGAGCTCGGGTTCTTACTTAGGGAGCTCGGACCCCTAACAGGGAGCTCGAGCTCCTAGTGGGGAGCTCGGACTTAGGGAGCTCGGGTTCTTACTTAGGGAGCTCGGACTCAGTACAGCGGTCTGGAGTTCGGGCTCGGTAGTGAGCTTGGACTTGCTTCCGATGTTCGCTTCGGGCGCTCTACTGTCCCGAGCTGCTTGCTTTTGCCACGTGTCGGGCGATTGCAAGGTCGGGCCAAATTTCCCTTCATCAGTTTTCAAGATTCTGTAAGGGTTTTATAGCCTAGATTCATTATCATGCCCCATACAATTGTGACATAGGATTATTTAGAGGTGTACAAGGCTGAAAAAAAAAAGAAATTGAAAGACATAATTTCAACAATAGATCAACACAATTGCCTCACCACAAACATGTGGACATCTAACCAAAATCTTGGTTATATGTGTCTTACAATGCATTTCATTGATAATTCTTGGAATCTACAGAAAAAGAGTATGAACTTTTGTGTAGTTCCTTGTCCACATGGTGGTGAGGTGATAGCTTAAAACGTGGAGTTTTGTTTAATGGCATTGGGGATATAAAAGTTGTGCTTTCTTACAGTAGACAATTGCACTGCTAATGATGTTGCCATTAGAAGTTTAAAAAGGAAGCTCATGAAAAAAATGGTTTATTATTAGATGATGAATACTTTCATGTACGCTGCTATACACATATTTTGAATCTGATTGTAAGAGATGGAATGGAGGAGATGAAGGATGCGATATTAAAAATCCGTAATAGTTTAAAGTATGTAAAGAGTTCACTAGTAACACATCAACAATTTAAAGCTTGTATTGAACAAGAAAAGATTACAAGCAAATGTCTTGTCTGTTTGGATGTTCTAAGTAGATAAAACTCTACATACTTTATATGTTAGATACGACTTTCAAGTTTTAGAAGGCTTTTGAGCATCTTGATGAGCAAAACCGGAATTTTTCCAAAGACCTTAAAGATTGTGTTTCTACTGAAAATGATTGGAAGATTGCATAAATTTTTGAAGAAGTTTTATGATGTAACAAAACGATTATCTGGGCATTCTTATGTTACATCGAATATTTATTTTCATGAAGTTTGTTAAGTTGAAAAAATTCTAGTATAATGGTTCAAGCATGTAGATCCTTGTTTCTCTAATATGACTTTGAAGATGACAGAAAAGTTTGACAAATATTGGGGAAATGTTGATAAGGTTAAAATATTGTTGGTATTTGATGTGGTTTTGGACCCTATGTATAAATCAAAGTATGTTAAATTTTATTACTCAAATATTTATGAAGCTGAAAAGGTCCATGAGATGACTAAAAAGGTTATGGATGGCTTGAATTGTCTCTTTAAATATTATTAAACTACTTGTTCATGCCACCAAACATCAACTATTGAGGTTGGACCTTTTGTTGAGTTTGATATGGATGATGAAAATACAATACTCAAAACAAATATCAGAGCTTCTTGGAGGAAGAAGAGATCAACCGATCAAGGTTAGAGTTTGATAAATATTTGGAAGAAAGTATCGAAAAGGACACCCAACAATTTGATATTTTGAAGTAGTGGAGTTCGAGTATTGTTAAATTTCGCATCCTTTCTTTTATAGAATGAGATATTCTTGCAAGTCCAATGTTCACAATTCCTTTAGAATCAACCTTTAGCACTAGAGATTGAGCGCTTGATAGATTTAACAATTCTCTAATACCTAAAGTTGTTCAAGCTTTAGTGTATGCACATAATTGGTTACGAGTAGCGCCCTTAGCACTAGAGCTTGAAGGAAAATTAGAAGAAATTAAGGATGTAGAGAAATGTAAAATGTTTTATTTATTTATGTTAATGAGTTATGATAATATTGAAGTAATTTAATATGAAACTCTAATGATTATATTTTTTATTTTTCATACATTTTAGTTAATGAGGGTAATATTACATTCAACTTTTTGCCTAACAAATGATATGTTTCTTTTAAGGTAAGATTATTAGATAAATGTAGTCTAATGTTATTGTTTAATATATTTTTATAATAATGTTAATATATTAATATTTATTTTTGAGGTTACAAGAGTGAATGATGGAGTAGGAGGACAAGAGGATTAGAGGAATATTAGTTTTCATCATGTCAAAGACTTAAGAGTAGATGAATTTATAGTATGAAACATTTTGAGTTTATTTTTATGATTAGACAAGACATTTTGGAAGCATCTATTATATATTTGGACAAGTAGAAATAGCATGTTATGGAGCTTTGGAACAATTTTATAATTGTAGTGCTTAAATAGTTTCTTCAAAATTAATGTGGTTGTGTTTTCTTTATTTCTTCTTCTTTTTTTTTTGCAATGAGAAGTTGATTATTGTGGTTATTGTAATTTTTTACTCTTGTTTTCTATGAGAACTAATTATTAATTCAGCTAAAGGATAAGTTGAAGATTACATGGTGAGGCTATGAGATGAAGAATTAATTTCTAATTGAACTAATTGTTAAGTTGATTTCTTTTCCACTTATTTGCATGTATTAAATTATATCATTTTTTTTATTATCCATAAGTGTTTCCACTAATTTTGTCATTGTCGTTTCTCTTTGTTTTATAGGTATTTGTTTATATTGCTATTGGGGTTATAGGTGTTCATTTGTTTCATTATTCACAGGTATTTATCTTTTTTCCTTTTGTCTTTTAATTTTTATGTATGACCTATCAAATATATTCAAATTATTTGCTTGATCTTATGAGTTGTTATTAGTGATTTTATATCCATAATTTTATGTTTCATTATTATTAATTTCATGATTTCATAGAGAAAAAATCTATCATAAGTCATAACTCATAATAAACAAACACATATTTTTCTACTAGATTTTAAGGGATGGGAAGAAGGTTGGGTTGGGCCCAACCCAAAGTTGACATTGGTTGGGTTGGGTTAGGATTGAAGGAATTTAGCTAAAGCTATGATAGGGTTGGGTTAGGGTTAGGATTGGGGGTTTAGAACATAGGGTTGGGCTAGGGTTGGCCTGAACTTGACCTAACCTGACCCAACTTGCAGCCCTAATTTGTCTTTGTCTAGACTAATTTGTAGAGAAAATGAGGAAAATAAAATGAAGGGAATTAAAGTTAGCAGGAATGCCCCTGAAATTTCACATCTATTATTTGTAGATGATGTTTTGTTGTTTGGAAAACCCACTAGAGAGGAAGCGGCAGACATAGTAGAGATTTTAATAGAATTTCAAGGATTATTAGGTTTATCTATTAATTTTTAGAAATCTGGGATTTATTTTAGTAAGATATCCCCCAAGGGAGCTAAAATGATTAGAAGACAAATGAGAATGTCTCAACTTGACAAGGATAAAAAGTCCTAGGGGTTCCTTTGATGTAAAGAAAAAACATCAATACTTGGAATTCATTTTGGAAAAAAAATGAAGGGTAAACTAAATAACTGGAGGACTTCGTCCATTTCTTTTACTAGGAAATGAGTTCTTATCAAATCAGTTTTGCAAACAATTCATTTGTACTATATGAGTGTAACTAAAATGGTGGAATGAGGGAAGGAGTAAAGACAATTCTAGTGGAATGGGGGAAGGAGTAAAAATCATCTAAAATGGGTTTCATGGGATAAACTTTAAGCTCCTAAATCTGAAGGTGGTTTGGGATTTATGAATTTAGCCATGATAAATGAAGTGGGATAAACTTTAATTTGGAGTTTTTTAATGTATCTAACTCTCTATGGGATAAGGTGTTGCAAAGTAAGTATCTTCATTGTAAGAAAATAATTCCAAGATTGGCCCCAAGATCAACCTCTCTTTTGTGAAAATCCATGGTAAATGAAATGGCTAACTTGTACTTGAGTGTTGGTTTTTAGGTGCATAATCGATCAGTCAAATGTTGGGGTTTGGGACTAACCTTGGATCTAGTCCAATGATCAATTTCAAACTCCACTAGGTCCATCAAGTAAAGAACAAAATAATTTATTAATAAGATATTTGGTATGCCAGGATACTTTGAATTGGAATCAGTAGTTGGTTACAGATTTTTTTTCATAGGAATATAACTAGCAGGGACCCATGCGATGCACGGGCTTTGTTAAAACAATTTCAGGCAATAGAGCTAGGGCGCCTAAGGGTGCAAGTTGGGTGTACCTAATTCAAAGCCCAACCCGATCCAATCAAAGCTTTTGCATTGGTTGGGTTTGAGTTTTTAAACTTTAAGATGGGCTTGAGCCAAAAAAACTTAGGCCTAAACTAAATTCAGATTGAGCTTATGTTGAGGCCTCAAGTACTGATCCGAGGCCTCAATATGCCCAAGCCCAAGCCTAGCCCGAGTAGGGATGGCAACAAAGTGGGTTCAAGGAGGGTTAGACTCTACGCGCCTAGTGGGTTGGATTTTAAGAATCCAAACCCTCCCCGCACATGAAAATGCAAAACCCTCACCGTATTCAAGGGTAGGGGTGGGTTAGGTTTAAAACCCATATCTAATTTCCTATTATTTCTTGTTATGTGAAAGCAATAAATAAGTAAAATAACATAAATAAACAAAAAAGTTTCCAATTATTTGATTAAGATGTAAAAGAACACATAAACTATCAATTATCCTTTACATCTAATTCAAAATATTATTAAATTCAACACCTAGTACATAAAGTTTATATGCTTTCCAATAATATGTAGGTTGAGGGGGTTGGGTTTAGCCTGATACCGTACCCTACTCGTAATGTATGGGTTGTAGAATCCTAAAACCCAACTTGCTCCCATCCTTTAAACAAAAAAAAAAGAAAAAGAAAAAAAAAAACCCACCCTATCAAGGTGGGTAGGGGTGGATACCCACTGGGTAGGGTAGAAATTGTCATCCTTAAGCTTAAGATGCTTAGTTAAGGTTGAGTTGGGCCTAGGTTGGTAAACTTAGGCTTAACCTTGAATTGGACCAAGCTTGAGCTTGAGGTTTGAGACTTAGGATTGGATTGACCCTCAACCCAACCCAACCCACTCAAGTTGCATAGTAGGGACTAATGCAATGCATGGGCTTTGTTAAGCGAAAGCTAAACAATAAAAGCGCATAAGAAAAGATAATTGTTTTATATTTTAACCTTTTAAATAAGGGGAAATTCCTAATTAATACCTTGTACTTCGGGCCTAGTGTCATTTTGGCCCCCGAACTTTAAAATACAACAATTCAGTACTTGGACTTTCAAAACATGTGAATCCAGTACCTATCGTTAACTAGCTATTAACCAGCTGTTAAGTAGCATTTGAAAAATACGCAAATGCCCTTCGAGTGTCATCTAATTTTCTTTATAAACCACCCAAACATTAACAAAAAATTAACAATCCCAAATCCTTGCCTCTTCTATTCAATAAAGTTTGGGTCACCAGAATGTCCATTCAAACATGACCCCAACTTTCTTGAATAGAAGAGGCAAGGATTTGTGACTCTTAATTGTTTGTCAACGTTTAGATGGTTTATAAAGAAAATTAGATGACACTCGAAGGGCATTTTTGTTTTTTTCAAATGCCATTTAACAATTGGTTAACAGTACAACTAGTTAACGGTAGGTACTGGATTGACACGTTTTGAAAGTTCAGGTACTGAATTGTTGCATTTTAAAGTTTGGGGACCAAAATGACACTAGGCCCAAAGTACAAGATACTAATTGGGAATTTTCCCTTTAAATAATTAATAATTAGTTGTATTTTATATAGTACTTTTAACAATTTTTTACAATAAAAAATAACAATAATTAATTTTAGTTAGGTTGTTCATCAAACCGATGAAACTGACCAACACAACCCAACTCGACTCGAGTTGGACGGTTTTCTAGTATTTCTAGTGGGTTTTGGTTCAGCAATTTCCCAATCTAACCAGGTCGGGTTAATTTTGGTTTGGCCATTTGTTGGTTGACAAAAACCAAACTGACCCAACCACAAACACACACACACACAATATATATATATATATATATATATATATATATATATATATATATATATATATATATATAATATGTAAAAGTGGTAAAATTAATTATATGTAATTTTTAATATGTAAAAGTTGGAAATTTGCCATATTCATTAGTCTAAAATATTTTTATATTGTAAAATTAATTAATTTATTTATTTTTTAATAATACAACTGGAATTTTTAAATTTAATTTTTTAAGTTTAAATCTTTTGAACTAACCAACCAAACCGGAAATTGATCCAAACCAATATAACCCAAGTTGGCTGGTTTTGGGTGACCAACTCCCCAACCCGACTAGTTCAATTTGGTTGGCCAAACAACTTACAACTGAACCGAACCAACCCATGAACACTCGTAATTTTTGCTAAACTAATAGTTTAATCTCTAATAAATAACAATAGTTTAATCTCCAATAATTATTGAAAAATTTTCTATTAAATAACAAAACAAAAATATATTTATACATAATTATTGAAAATATATTTATCACAAAAATACAATAAATAATTAATAAAAATACAATAAATACAAATTTTAGTATATATAAATATATAATAAATAGTGATTAAGATTTTAAAATTATTTTATAGAATTATTAATTGATATAAGTGAAATAATGTTTTTATTATTAGTACATTAATAATTGCAACTATTATTATATTTTTTAATATCTATCAAAAAAATTTTTTTGAAAGTTATTACCTATTTTTGTTTTTTGAAAGATTCAATACCTCTAAATTATTTAGTCTATTTTTCATTATTTCAATAATATTTAAAAAAATTTAAATTATTTATATTTTATATTCTTATTATCAATTATTATTAAATCTATTATAATTATTTTTGTGTGTTTTGACAAAATTTTTAAGGTTATTACATAATTTATTTATTTAATCCATTTTATTTGTTTCTAAATAATATTTAAAATATGATTTAATTATTAATTTATTAATATTTAAAATATTTAAAATTAGTTACATAATGGAAAGATGCCACTCTTAACGATTTCCTGTTTTGTGATAACCTAAAATATTGTGAACTAGAATGGAAAGATCGTAATCTTTTGTTACATAATAATGTGCTGTTTTGGATCAGGAAATTATGGAAATTAAAAATTCCTGCTAGGTTCAAGTTGTTTTTGTGGAGACTTTTTGTGAAAATGAAATCTCAGGCGAGGTTTTCATACTTTACCGGTTTACCCTATTTATTTAGCAGAAAAGAAAATAAAGAATGAATGAAAAAAAAACCCGATTCTTTTCAAAAGGAGGATCCTCATTTTACACTTTTACCAGCTCCAGTCCAGGAGGCAACTCAGCAGGTTCGGTTCTTGATCATGTCACATATGAATTAATGCGTCAGTGTATTTAACCGCTGAATTTACATCTTATTTATATATGTATGATTATTCTGGGTCACTGTTTGATGGGAACGGAGTTATACTTTGCTACTGAAGAGTAATTGATGGAAACTCTTGTGTCACATTTGTTTTGAACTCGAGTTTTGTTCTTCCTTCTCAAATCCAGTGGGGTTTTTCTCTTTCTTGTATGAACATTTCTGTTAGGAACTAAGGATAAATATCATATATACACGAAAATAATCCTTACAGGAAAGAACACAGCACAATGGGGTACTAGTAGGGAGGTTTTTCTCGACGTGAAACGCTTTTTGTTTTGATGACATCCAACTATACACCAGGCTACCAGCCAATGAATTTGTTAGCTTGGAACTTGTGTGAAACTCAAGCAGTTATGTTCTTCTTTGAAACAGCTGTATGCCATTCACTTAGTAAGTGTAAGGATGGTGGAGATCATTTTCTTGCAGTCAATTGGCTTTGTTAGGTATGCATCCATACCCACTTCCAAGCATTTGGCTTCGTCTGATGGCATCGCATGGGCTGTCAGTGCAATGATGGGAATGTGCAAACCAGTCCCTGCCTCAAATTTCCTGATTTGTTTTGTTGCTTCATAGCCATCCATCTTTGGCATCTGGCATTATGATAATAATAGTGGGAATTAGAAGCACTAGTTTGGATTTCAACATTTATATCTAAATCTATACAACAACATATGTTAAGTCATATAGGAAACATACATGAATTTTTTACATCCAACAGTATGATAAATAGATAAGATGCAGTTGGAGGCATGGTTGAGTAAATGTACTACTTGTTTACCTGACAATCCATGAGGACCAAATCAATTTTGTGAAATTCTGGGACTTCTGCCTGAGATCTGGTTTCTCCATCCTGTATGGAAGATCCCCTTATTCCATGTCCATCTTCACTGAACATGAGTTTCAGAGTTTCCACTGCCTGCAGCCCATCTCCTACAGCCACAACAGTAGCTCCCATCTTTTCCAACATTATTGTTGCAACTCTTTGTAGTACTGGTGTATCTTCTGCGAGCAGTATACACAAACCTCCAAGAGGATTTCGTCCATTAACTACCTTACCTGAGTCCATATGATCTTCTTCTTTAGGAATGTTGCTGATTATTTGATGTTCACCACATCTTGAACTTCCACATTCAAGTTCTGTTAAAACCAATATGTTTTTTCTGCATACTAACTTCTTTGCTAAATCCTCAACGTTAGAAGTATTTTTCCCTGCTTGACATGGGAACCTTTCTTTCAATTTATTTTCTTCTAAATGGAGTTGATTTGGCTCAACTGAACTGTTGTGAACAGTCTTATAATCTGACAGACCAGGTGTTGAAATTCTTCCTCCTGGATTCTCTCCAGTTTGAGATGTGGCTTTTCTTGAGCTAACAATTCTTGCTTCAGCTGTATCAGAGTCATCTGAGCTGGCAATATCAAAATGAATGGGATCAATTTCAAAACATTCACGCAAGTCACCTGGCATTGTCAAAATTCCTGAATCATCCAAACTCTTCTGCTGCAACTCAAGATTCCTTTCTTTTATGGCAGCTTCCAGAATCTGAACCATTTTTGCTTTGTAGAGAGGTTTATTAACCATCAGTAGATGACCTTTCCTTCGGAGTTCCATTTTAACAACATTGGGGGTGTCATGGTTTAGTATCCATGCAAACTTTGCTTTCCCATGATATTTATCAAGGAACTTCAGCTGCTCATTCCATATGTCTGTACTTAGGTCAAGTATCCCTATATCAACTACTATGACAACATTTGAAGTTGTCATGGTTTGAACTTTTAACTCTTCAGGTCTGGAAGGATTACTTGTTGTATGTTCATTGGATCCGCTTTTGGGGATTACAATGCTGGCTTTGAATACTTCCTTAATATTTTGTGTTAGTTCGTTCCAGTCAGATGCTTCCCAAGTGCACACTCTTTGTTTTCTTAACCATTGAGACATTATCAATCTACCCATATTGCCATTAAGTGCAAGCAACACCTTCACTCACAATGTAAATTTATATTAGTAATTGCTCTTATGAACATGACAAGATAGATTGCAGTCAATCAAGTCAAGATGTCTTTTAAGTTTTATCTGAACTGTCACATATGAATGTCATTTATATTTTTCTATAAATGGTAAAATATATTTTACAGAGGCGCACACTATGTAAAATATCAATTATAATTACTTCAGTATTCTGTTTCTTCTTTCAAAATCTGGTCAAAGTGATGATTTACTTTAGCATATTTCTTACATATATACTAGTCAATGACCAACTTGTATTGTGTATGGGGCAACTATCCCTAAGTAATTAGTTTGGGGCCCAGCCCACTATCCATCTTTTTCTTAAAATCTGTTTCTCATATAGCCATATGGACAAACTGGTTGGTTCCTAAAACTTTATCATATGTGATAACCTAATTTTGAGCAATCCTCTCCTAGATTTTCTCCCGTGTTTAGACAATACTTCCCTTAATAAATTCTAGCTTAGATAGGAAATGAAGTTTCTAATCTCAATCTCCAAATCTTCTAAACAAATTTTGTGTCACTCAACTTGGTCCTATGGAAATTAAAAAAGACAATTATAGTTCAAAAATATTTATGTACTAGATTATTTAAATTACTCATAAATGATAAATATAATTACAATAATTTACTTGTGTATTAGATAACATGGTTGTCCTCTGCTTGTCATAGGGTCATTATCTAGTATGCCTTCGTACAATAGTAGCTTTTAAATATTAATTAGTGTATGCCCCTCTTATAGATAATAGGACTTGCCTAGATCAATACATGTTTTATTTTTCCTATTTTACTGACTGGAAAATCTAAGGAAAAAACATAAAAAATGCAAGCACAGTAAGCCACAAAACATACATTCATTAATGGCAAGTCTAAAACTCTATACTTGGTAATGCATGATGTCAAGGAGTGTATCTGAACAAGAATCAGCTTTTCCAGTATTACAAAAGGTACTCCCTGATGTAATACATATAATCAAAAATTTCACAACTTAATTGCTCAAAATTAAGAAGAAAGCAAAAAGATTGCCACTGACCATCATGCTATGTTTGGAAAAATCAATTTGATAAATTTGTCCTGTGCCATCCAAAGGTGTGCTAAGCATCAAATATAGCTGCATCAGAGTGCCTGGACCATCTTTTCTGACAACTTTGATTTCTCCACTCATCTTATTAATCTGGATCAACCGTGTTATCACAAGCAATATGGAAGGCATCAAGAATGAGATGCAGAGGACCATATTCATATATCAGTAAATGGTAAATATGAATACTTGTTTGGGATGGATGAAGTGAATAATTGTTCATAGCTTGCTATTGTGATCCATCAATTGCAGTTCAAACCAGAAAAGGGTGAGTGCAGGTATGCAAAATGTGCATAACCTGTAACTGAAGCTTCTTATGACACTCCATAACATATATTTGATAAAAATTTAAATCTAGCAAAACTGTAAGAATACTTTTCTATAAAAGAAGTTGTAAGAGTGATTCTGATTTTCAGAACTACAGTTGTTGGATGGATTAAATAGCCAAACAGGTTAAATTTTTATTCTGTGTCTCAACCCATCCTGACAAGTAATCCTCTTCTTTCATGTCTGACCATCCTTTTATTTTTCTTTTTGCCTTAACATACATAATAAATATATACTTACTACTGGAAACATTTTAACTCACCAAGGTTCGAACTATGCATAGGCCAAGACCAGTCCCACCATGCCTGAGAAAAGTACAGAACTTAAGAACAAAAAGCTATAAGCTTTATAATTTATATGTTCTATCTTCCATAAAAACATGGATTTATAGGAAGGTGTTTATATGGTTGTAAAACCAAAAGTTTACTAAATTGTGAATAAATTTTACTTTGGCGTACAATTGAGATGCATGTGCATCACTTTAGTATAGCACATGGCCCAAGAATATGACAAGACAATTCTAACTATTCCTAACCATCTGGTGTGGAGCATTTATCATGACTAATGGCCATTGGAGGTAGTTATTTAGTTAGGCTAATAGGCATATCTAATAGGAAACATCCTGATCCATATCCAATCCAAGAGTAGCCTACTAATTGGATGATCCTATCCATCATATGTGTATCATGTGCTGACCTGCAGACCTGGGTCCATGACAATGTTTCTGGACAAGAAAAAAATTCCATTGTGGGGTTATAAGATTTATGCAAAGCTGCTTACAATCTGGTTGTTGAGGGATCAGCTTGCTCAAAGCTTTCAAATACAGATTCCCATTTGCTTGGATCAATTCCTACAGAAAAAGAAACCACTAGTAATCTATTTCAAAGGTGATGATATTGTTCTTAAGCAGAGGAAAAGTTATTAGTGCTTGATTACATAGCCATAAAGTTCATACCACAGCCAGTGTCATCAAGTTCAAAACAGAGAATGACTTTTTTATCTTTCTTGAAGGTTTTCTTTGCATGGCTTCCATGTTGCTTCAATTTTGTTTTGTTTGCATAACATGATTCCTTCTGACTGAGGGGAAACTTCACAATGTTAAATGAATTCTCACACCACCCTCGCAGAATTATGTGGCCCGCTGTAAGCAATTAGAAACTGTAAATACTGCTTGTTATAACATTTTGTAAAAGAAGAGGACTATTAATTCTGTTCTGTCGTAATGCTTAGTTTCCATTAATCTTGGTTACCCTTTACATATCCTTAATATTGGTGTTTGAAAAACTTTAGGTTAATATTGCAAAAAGCACTTTACAAACAATGTTACTTGTGCAAGGGATCTTAAGCTGAAGGCTTGGTTTTAGGTGGTCCAATTGATAATACAAAGACATTCTACATAATTCTGCCCACCTATGCAAGGGTTTCAACTATTCGGTTGGTAGTCCTCAGTTAGGTGAGATGTAGGATTAGAATCATATCAATATCTACAGTAAGCGCCCATTGATGGGCAAAAATGAACCAAATTTTGGGATACTAAAAAGTTATATGGTTTAATGATATACAGAAAATGCAAGGCACTGATTGGCTGCAAACCTTAAAGTTTCTGAGTTTGTTAGTGTTGGGTTTCATGTGTGAGTGGGCAAGTACAAGAGTGGCCCATAGCCCAATAGCTTAGGCTTTTGGGTTGTAAGTGGTGTTCATCAGAGTGTGTAAGTCCTACACATGTGAAAGTGTATGGGCTTCCCGGTTATGGTGACTCCCCTCGATGCACAACGGTTAGCACCAATTGTTCAGATCTATCTTTAGGTTATCCAGATGGTATAGCATCTGGATGGAGCAGGGTATTGGACTGTCAATAAATAACATGACCAAAAATTGAGTGTGGCATGAATGCATATGGTGAGATAGATGAGTGGTAAAACTAGAAAGAATAGGGTCATAAATGAAATCATTTGAAGGAACCTAGGAGTAGCTCCAATAGGTGGTAAAATGAAAGAAAATAGGCAAAGTTGGTTTGATGACGTGCATAGAGGACCATCTACAGCACTCATAAGAAGAAGCCATCTATTGCAAGTTGAAGGGGCTAGAAGGGCTAGGGGCAGAATGAAAAGGACATGGGTTGAAGTAGTAAGAAATGACTTAAGTGTTCATAATTTAACAATGGATATGGCACTAAACAGAATGAAATGGATAAATGGGATTCATGTAGCTGACCCCATATAGTTGGGACAAGGCTAAGATGATGATGATGATCCAGATGGTATAGCATGGAAAACACTAAGATTCTGTCTCCTTAACATGGGCAGATAGGCAAAACTCATATTCTCCTTAGGTTCCATTCTCTTTTCTGTGTTAAGAGTTCCCATTAAACTTCTTAGTTGTTGAATTCCTAAGAAATTATGGCGATTTTCTCTTATATTTATTTGATTGTTAAATTAGGAATATTTTGAGAGATTGCAAATTAATCCTTAATGGCAAAGGTGCACTTACATGATGTGAACTTCATAGAATTGCTAATTAGGTTTGCAAATATTTGAACCACTCTAGCAGAGTCTCCTTGGACAAATTTTGGCATATCATCTACAAAAGAATAAGTACAAGGAAAATTATCATTAGGAATAAAATACTTTAAACCAATAATATGAGAGTTGTTAAGTAAATTGGAGTCTTTTTCATTAGTTTTTGGTGTTGGACCAAATAAGTTTCAAATGATGGAGGCAACCATACCAGAGAGATCTAGAACTGTCTCCACATTGTGGTTAATACATTGCACAGAGAACATATCCACAAGTCCTTCAAGTTCTCGCCCCAAGTCAAACTCAGCTTCTTCCAATACTAGTTTTCCAGATTCAACCTATAAAAAATTTTAATAGTGACACACTGAATTTTTTTGGTGATTACAAAAATATATCAATAGAAAATAAATTCTTATTGGTGAACTGCAATCCATTTTATGTTTCTGATAAAATACTGCATGGAATTTTAAATTGCTTTTTTTTTTATGATTGACTCGAGGTACAAAATTCTTGATAAATTCATAAACCGGGCAACTTTTAATGTTCACTCAACAAGCCACCTCATAGGCCATAATCTAAAACACAAATTTTTACCTGTCTTGCTTATACTATTACCTTGGTATTCCTTTATGCAGGTTTTACTTGTTTTCGCATATATGCTGTTTTTGTAGTTTTTCTGCATGACTTTTGTCATACATGGGATTCTAAATTTAAGAAATTAATATTGCTACAGTTTTACTGTAAAAAAAGCAGAAGATTTAAAACATAGTTTCATAAAAGGAAATTAACATAGTATATAAATATGCATGTTTTCACTCATAGAAGTACCCTTTTGTATTCTAACATCTCACCTTACTAAGGTCCAAAATGTTGTTGAGAAGCCGAAGTAGAGCATTTGAACATTTACGGATCTGGGTAACTGTTGCATATTGCTCATTTGTGAGGAAATTATCACACATAAGAATGTCTAGCAACCCAATCACTGCAGCCATAGGTGTTCGCAGCTCATGACTGTAAAGCAATCAAAGGAGACAGTTATTTTCTCCCTATAGTTATCTCCAAGGAATCTTATAGGGCATCAAATTTATTTTGTATATAGGATAAACTATCATATTCAAATTGTAGGCCTATATATCTGAAATGAAAGTAACAACGGAATACAAATTCATTTACTATTTCATGTCAAAGGAGTTGAGAAACAGGGAAATTGAATTGTGAGACTTTTTTTTTATGAGAAACCATTGATTGTATGCAAATAAAGGGAAAAAAGTCTAGTTGATCACTTTTTATTGACATATAACAATCTAAGTCAATATGCTTGCTGCATTCATGGAGTGGGCAATTTGGTTGCTTCAGGGCCAGATCATGGCTTCTACTTCTACCCGTATGAGGAAAGTTGACTGAGATGGTTTAGTTATGTGCAAATAAGATAGATAATGTACTGATAATGAGTTACTTGCGCAAATAGAAGCAGTGTTGTCAAAACTGGACTGGATTTTGACACATTTTCCATTGATTTATGAATCATAATGTTTGACTGCCCAATTTGCTCAAAGAAAAAAATCTTAAAAACAAAAAGAAATATTACATACTCATATAATCTTTTACCCTTATCCAAATCAAGCATAAAACAGTAAATATTATTTATAAGGTATAGCATCTACTAGTTAGGAAATTTGGAGAAAGTAGCACAATGTGGGATTATGGCCAAATGAAAGCAGTAGTAATTCAGAAGCTTGAATTCCTTTATGTCTGTGATGTGATACTGTGTTACTTTATATCAAACTTTTTTGTCTCTCCTATCTAAGAGAATGGTATGTGAAATATTGTAAACAGTTCCAGAACTAATAACCAGGTAATTAACAATTTTCCACGCTAAAGTGATCGGACATTTCAAAATTATATACATTGAACAATTATTTTCTTATTCTGTGAGAGCTTTTAAACGCAACAGACACCATTTGTTTAAACACCTTGGACTTGTCATTTACAAAATTCAGGATATCAAATTCAATTCTTTAATATTCTTTACCATTAATAGTAAAACATAAACTTGTTTAATCACCTCATGTTTGCTAAGAACTGGCTCTTGTAGTTGCTTGATGCCTCTGCCCTTCTTCTTGCATCAAGATGGCTTATCAGTTCTGCTCTTAGTTTCATTTCCTTTGATACTCCACTTGTTAGTATTAAAATGCAAAGGCACCCAACGAGTAGAATACAAACAGAGGCAGATATCAATATGACAAACGTCTTAAATGCTCTCTCATCCACCTTTCCCATTATGTATCTCCTAGGAATTATAATAACCCCCACCTGTACATACAGAACATATATAGCTAGTAAACACAAAAACAGAAATTGAAGTAAAACCAAAAGTAAAATGAAGAAACTTGGAAGATTATCACCTTTTCATGTCATTAAGGGTTTAACAAAGAACAAAATGAGATAATTGGCAGTTAAAACAAATTAAAACTATTCTGAGCAAAAAACTGCAATGAGGTTTGACCTTACCATAGGGAGTCTTTTTAATTTTAAGAAGAAAGAGTCAATATAATATTTCTGGTGGCCGAGCTTGGCATTCTCAACATGAATCTCATGGTTAGGAGGAAAATTGTTGCCATAGGCTCTCTGCAGCCACTGAGCTCCTAGTCTTATAATACGATCTTCTGAATCAACAGGCATCATAAGTTCAGGCCCAGATGTTGAGTTCCTCAAGAGTGGGGCATTTGTTGATGTGGCAAGTACATAACCCTCCTGAGAGGTTAGATACATGTAACCACTATGTAGTTCCATTAATTCTCTCATCAGCTGACCTACACTGTAAAGTGCTGTAGTAACACCCACAACTGCTACAATACTTTCATTAGAACGGTCCCTAACTGGCAATGCAGATGAAAGCAATGGAGAGTCTGTAAATTTGCTCACTGCAACATGCCATGAAGCTGCTCCATCTGGTACTTCCGACAGGCCTGCTATATTGATTAGATCTTCTGGTGGAACTGGTCTGGGTTCCCCTATCCTCTCACCAGTTACTGGATCTAGTGGTTCACGGTACCAAATTGCAGACATGTTGCCATACAGGGATTGATCACTCCAGCCTCGATATGATGATAGCGTGTTGAGTTTGTTTGTCCCTCTACCTGAAGAATTTACAAATTCTGAATAGATGTAGAATGTGTTGTTACTCTGGTGATCTCTGTGAAAAGCCTGGACAAAACCATTTTTGTAACTTGTAGTTATTGCATTCAGAGCCTTTCGACTTGCAAAGAGTGCCCATGTTACATTCCTCATCACTTCATACATCTGCTAAGAATCAGATTTAGTTCATATCAGTAGGAGAAAAACACTTTTAAAATGATCTTTGGATGGAATCCTTAAAGAATAAAATGAAAATGATGAACATGGAACAGAGAGATCAACCTCATCTTCCTGTTCTCGAGACATCATTCCGTCATACCGTCCAATTACATATTCAGAGAGCTTAACCTGAGCCTTGGTTATTTCAACTGTAGAATTCAAAATGTTCCACATCCGCAATATGGGACGCTGTAGAAGTTCAAAACGGAGTTCATAGGCTAAGCTGTTTATTGATTTTGTTGTATACACCCTTGTGAAATGCCATGTCAATATTGTTAGCATCCCAATTAAAATGGCTAGCATGACCTGCACAGGCAAGATGAAATGTCATTGTAGAATAAAGAGGCATCGACACCTATCCATGGTTTTGATAACCGGACCAGACCAGATGGTCGAACCATTTGACCCAGGAACTCTCATGGCTCTGGATCTAGTTTTGGACCCAAAACCATTCGACCTGGGTTCAGACTGCTTGTTCTGGGAACTGACGATCAATTAAAGCTGTTCTATTTCTGGCAAGGTTCAAAGTATCGACATGTATCAGCCCGTAACAGCCGATACGTATTATGCCGGTGGCTTCCCGATATGCCACTGGTTCAGAGAGTAGCTGAGCCTTGAACTGGCCCCTCTGAACCAATTTAAAAAAAAAAAAAGTGAAATATAAAAAAAGCACCAACACAGGCCGACCGTATTGATATTTAGAACCTTGATTTCCGGGTTGGTTTTTTCAAACCATGCACCTAACCTAACTATTCATTACTAAACATCTGTTTTTTTCCTCAACAGTTAACTGCAAAATATGAACAATTACACCCTGCATAAATATTATGATGAAATAATGTGTAAGAAAGGTAATTATACTTCTTGATTTGCTTCTCGCATGGATGGTATAGAATGGGAAACCAGTCATTGGAAGCCCGATAGCCATTGAATACGGTGTGTAATAAATATTTATATATGACATTATAATTAGAGGCATATTTTGGCCCTTTTAAGGTTGCATTTGGTATTTCTTATTTTAACAATTTATTTATTTTAGTTAAAAACTCAATATTCATAAGAACATTTTAACTGCAAAAAAAAATAAATCTTTAAAATAAGAAATGCTAAATGCACCCTAAATGCCCTTAGAGCTATTGCTTTCATGTAGATCTGCTGGACCTTAAGATGAAACCTCTACAAGGTGGCTGGTCCCGAGCCTTTCTGGGTTGGCTACCAGCCAGTTATTAATTCAAGGAGTGAGTGAGTGTTCGGTCTCGGGACCACGTGTCCAATGGGCTATTATCTTGTTTTGTTAAACTCAATGAGTCGGGTTTTGTTTAATTGGCTTGACTAGTAGGGTCCATCTGATTTGCAGTCGGAATGGTCTATTCCTATAGTGTCTGTTTGGTTTTGTCGCCGTTGCTCCAGAAAATAGTGTTACATTGGCATCATGTTGGAAAAAAATGGTGTTTTAGAAAACGGGCATTTGTTTAAAATTAAATTATTTTTTAATAAAAAATGATGCTCCAAGCCACACCTCAAAAATCCGGAAGGCATAGCTTGGAGCAACATTAAATTTGGCATTTTCTGAAGTTGCAGCTCGTTACTGCCAACAGGGCAGTGATGTGCAACTGGATAATGGGTACTAGTGTTGAAAACGTTTCCTGTAGCATTGGTATCAAACAGAAAAAGCTCTATTGCTCCAGGACATGTCTTACATGGCAGTAACGTTTTCAAATAAAAAAAGAAAACGGTGCTTCCGATGGTGCTGCATCTGCAGCATCGATGCCAAACATATACATAGTTTGTTTGATTCAGATAAGAATTTGAATGGGAATTAAAATCAACTGGAATGGGATTTATTCTCAAGGGAGGAAGAGAGAATGGTCATTCCTCGGATTACATCTAACCAAATAATTGGAATTGAAATCACCCATAATAAAAACCAAGGTTTTTAAAACCGAATCGAACAACGAACTGTTTAGGGTCCGGTTCCTAGGTCAAATGGCCTGACCATTCGAACAGAACAGATACAAAAAAAATTAAAAAATAAAGAATGGCCAAAAAACTATTGTCCAGGTTGACGGTTTGACCGTCCGAGTTAGCGGTTCGTTGATCAAATCAATGGTTTTTGGCCAAAAAACGGTTCTAGGGTGAAACAAAACTGGTCAGGTGACCGGTTACCGGTTTTTCTGGTCCGGTCCGGTTTTGAAAACATCGACAAAAAGATAGCATACCATGATGGCGAGACGGACGACGAAAACACTGTAGTAGGATGACAGGCAATGCGCACTACTTGTATATTGAAATTCTTCTTCCTCGACCTCTCCCTGGAGAATTCTTCTCCGACGTGGGATACTGTTTTCGTTCTCCCCAGGGATGAACCCAAAGAACCTGTTAAAGAGCCTTCTCGGTCCCAGAACCATTGGTTTACTCAGAACTGACAAGGACTCAAAGCTCACTGACGGAATTCTTTGTTCTTTGCCCGCCATTGATTCTATCTGCTCGACAGGCTTACTTTGGAGGAGTGGAGTGAAGGCAATGAAGAAGAAAGTTGAAACAGCAGTTATATCCTTATGCTTATAGAGATGCTTAATATCTTATGTATATATAGAAAGGAAGAAGTATCTTACATGACCGTGACAGGATATTTGGCTCTCAGTGTGAGGATATGGAATAAAGAGAAATGAAACCATGTAGCTGTAGCCTGTATGGACGACATGAGATAAATATTTGTTATTTGTTGGAGAGCATATGTGGGTTGATTCAAAATCCAATTTTGAACTTGTATAAAGCATTTAGTGATTTAATTCATGAAGATATTTCTTTCATCTAACCTTTGAGGTTGAGGAGATGACCAATCTCGGTATGCTATAATGGCGAATGGTGATCACTGATCACTTCAAATCCAAAATTAAAATCACAAAGATGTAGGCGTGCTACCATCTTCCTTCACACTTTTTATCCTCAAGAAGCCAGGTTGTCTGGTTCCACCTCATTAATCCACCATGGATTCCGGGTGCATCGTTGCTCCCATCACACCACTTACTCAAGCTTTAAGAGATATAGAATATAAGCGCTTCTACTTTATATACTTAGTGCTCAACTCAACTTTTTACCTAAAAAAGGATCGACTTTGGATTTTGCAAATTACATGTTTTGAGACCCTGCCAATCCATGCTAACAATGTTAATTTCTAGCTGGCAGTAAATGGTAAAATCTGGACCCATCTAATCTGTATATAAGGTATGGCAATTCTCTCATTAGAGATTCGTCGACTTCACCTAACAGCTTAAGATTTTAGGTTGAATTTTAAAATCAGAGTCTGTTTGATTAAGTGGTTTAGCATTCAATCCTTATAGCTTCCTTAAGGTATGGAAATTCTCTGCAGCTTCATGTAACAGCTTAAGCTTTTAGGTGAATATCGAAATCATTAGAGTCTGTTCGACTAAGTGGTGTAGTGTTTAATCCTTATAGCCTCCATTATAATTAATTACATTGATGCATAAGGTATGGACAGACTTGAAATTGTCTATGCTTCAAGGTATGAATGAGCCTTTACACGAGGGCATATGTTAGAGAGTAAAAACCTATTCAGGACCTCACCTAACAGCTCAAGCTTTTAGGTTGAGTCGTTCCTTGGGAGTTCTTCTGACTGGAAAATTATGTGCAACCCAAATCTGGCTTAAATGATTATGGAGTCCGGAAGAACCAAAAAGGTTTGATTGTAAGGACAGGAATAGACTGGACTGGTCAAACCAACATGAATCTGACCCCACTTATGAAATAAGGCCAGACCAAACTGGAAGGACTGAATCGGTTTAGTCGGGTTGGACCAATAGCCAGCAGACTAACCACACTTATGGGAGAAAAAGGAATTGTCTAGGCATGGATGGGTGGTGCTGGAAGTTGGACTTGGTTTATGAACAGAGCCTAGCCGGCCCATCAAAATCATTGTTGCATGTACAAATTGGGTTTGGCTCCCGAACCGGGGAAAGATCCGGTTGGTTTAGTCTGAATTGTTCCAACTTTTACTGTAAAAGGGGATAATAAATATGACTACCAAACCCCATAAAATTATAGTTTCACATAGTCATAAAGGTGTTCAAGCTGATTCGATTTCGATATTCCTTCTTTTAACGATAGCGATGCTCACTAGGAACCATTTGCCATTATAAAATTCTGTATTCCTGCAGCCATGCCATGCTATTCCATCAAACGACGGATTTGTTCCTTAGACTAGGGGTGAGAAAAAAAATATTGAAAAATCAAATCGACGGAAATCAAACCAAAAATTCGGTTAAACAAATTGGTTGGTTCGGTTTTGGTTTAGTATTTTAAAAATCAAAGATACCAGTTTAGTTTCGGTTAGCCAAAATAGAAAATCGGCAGTTAATTAAACCGATCGGTGTATATATATATATTTTATGTATATTTATATATATTATATATATATTTCATATTTTCTATACATTATAAATTAATATATGTGCATTATATATAAATATATTATAATATATAATATATTATTTAAAATATAATATTATATATATTTATAATATTTTATTATATATTTATATATTTTTCTATAATAAATAATAAAAAACCGAAAAATTGATGAACTGATCAGATGGTTAACCGAACCGATCAACCGGTTAACCAATCAGCTTCAATTCGGTTTCAGTCACTGATTTTCCAAAAACTGATAACCCCAATTCAATTTCAAAAATTAACACCGAACTGTGGGCACCCCTACCTTAGATAGTGGGCCATGGGCTCGGCCCACTTTAAGAGCCAATTACATTATTGCATTTGTTGATATTCAAAAATCCCAATCCCACGGTCAATTGTTGTGGTTTATGTCCACACACGAGACCCGTTGCAAATCATGCTCACTCAAACTAGGTGAAGGAATGATGGGACCAATGAAGAGGTTTTATTAGATAGAAAGTAGCCTAAGGAGTTGTTCTCTTTCCTCACAACTCTAGCTCATCAAAAACGATGACAAATGGGCCTTGATATATTGGGAGAGCTCATCAACCCAGAGTAGGAAACCCATGAAATGGAACCATTTTGAATTTTTGATAGCTACATACATTGACTCAGTAAGTGCCAAGTGAAAGATTCTAAGTAATGCAGACAAATGACAAATTCTGCGAAGTGACTCACCTTATCTTTCTCTATCAAAAAAATCTTTGGTTGTCAAAATCGAATCTCACAAGGATAGCGAGTGAATTAAAAAAAAAAACCAGATCGCCCATATTTCTCATAGATTACGTGGCTTTGTTATCTACCGTTGAAAAGGATTATTCTCTCCTTTCGGTTGATTATAGTACAGACTGACTGAACAAGAGAATAATCATCCAATCTATTCCTTGGTGGACCTACTAATGGACTCATCAGAGGAGCCTATGCCTTGGTGCACCTGTTACATCAACTGAGCTTAAACCCAACAGAAGCCCAAAATGAAGCTGCATGAAGTTGGATAAAAATCGTCAAAGTGTTTTCCAAAACTCTAATTTCATAAAGCGTAGTATCTGTGTTTGCATATTGGGCTTGGGCTGAGACAGACCCAACCTACCATATAAGAGGCCTTAAGATCTATCTAGGTCACCGTCAACTGGGTAATTCCTCGAGCGTTCGACAGCCTTATCATCAAGCTTTCAAGCTCACCTGAGACCTAGTCATAGTCCGCAATTTGATTTCAAATTTTGATTCTGCCTTGGTCTTGTAAACAATTTATAATCCAGGAGAAACCGAAAAGGATGATTATTGAGAAGATTAAGGTGTTGTTTGGTACCATTGTTCTGAAACTTTTGGGATGATTAATACAAATTGATGAAAAATATGTGTTAAAGAGTAAAAATGTTGTATAAGACTCATCATTTGACGATTATGATTGAAACATTAAATTGATGCTTTAGGTGAAAACAACAATTTGTTTGGATATATGTAAAACGTTTCAGCTAGAAACAGCAACTTTGCCAACCACAACCTTAATCAACGGGGTAGATGAAGCGGGAGGATGAGTCTGGAGCACCGTGCACTCAACTTTTAATCAAATGCGATGGAGAGAAATTTCTTTAAGGCAGCCATAAAGACCCGCAACTGTCTTAGGTCTGACCACGTAAAACAACTTTGTTTATTACTAGTGGGCTCCGTTTGATCCATAGGAAAAATATGTAAGGGCTTATAGGCTTACAACTTATACATCCCAGGGGTAGGGATGCAATTTTTCCTATCCCCGTTGTGTACCTGGCCTCCCCGACCAGGCGGAGATGGGGATCGAGACTGCCTTAGCGGGGATAGAGGACGGAGAGTGAAGCCCATGCCCCGCTCTGGCTCCGATTATATATATTAAATATATATATATTATTCATATTTTATATATCAAAATATTATTTATATTTTAATTATTATTTTTGTTTTAAATAAATATCTTTCTGTAAACAAATTTTAAATTAAAAAATAGTTAGGGATTTAGGTTCTCGATAGGGAACTTGTCTCCATCGGGGGCAAGGGATGGATGCTAAATTTTTTCTCTACAGGAGATTAATTTAAAACTTGGGGTCAAGGACAGGGAGTATGATCCTTGCCTTGAACCCGCTCATTTCCATTCCTACCCGGGGGTCATCCCCCCAACCCATAAATATAGTTCCAATAATTATGATCATTAATAATCAGAGCTGTAAATTTGGTCATGCCGCCCGTGTCCCAGCACAAAATTGAGCCAGCCTGGCGTGACAATATGTGGGCCATGCTGGGCATGTTACAATGGAATGGGCCGTGTTAGGCTTAGGATTTCAGGTCCATGGGCCTACATGACATGTTATGACTGAGCGGGCTGTGCCACCCGTAGCCTGCGTGCCAGCATAGCCCAACATAGCCCATATATATAATTTTGTTTTCAATTTTATTATACTACTTTATTTAATTATTGTATATAAACAATTGTATAAATCAAAATTCATATAAAGTAAAAATTTAAACATTTCAATTTTTTAAATAAACCTCTCATAGCTTGGCCCAATTCGCGGCCCGACTTGGCCCATGGCTGAGCCCACGAACTAGCCCAACTTGCGGCATGACATGGGTCCGCACGTGCTCGGGCCGGGCCGACCCCCAAATTATCACAGGGGAGGGAGGCATGACCTGCACTCTGTGTGTGCCGCATGCGAGTAGTATCGTGCCGACCCAACACAGTCTGATTTACACCTAATAATAATTATGAAAATTATTAAAAATTTCCAAATATTTATTTGAATAATTAGAAGTTTTATAATTTGACTTTCACTAAATTAAATTACCAAAATCAGTAATTTTTAGTAATTAAATTATTGATATCACTATTTATTGCTCAACAATTATAGTAAATATCAAAATTACTAAAATTGTAAAAAAATAATTTATATTTATTGAAATTAATTTTCCATTGACCAAAATTACTGATAATATCATTAAATATTAACAAATTGACCAAAATTACTGAAAATATCAATAACTAATTATTGCTAAAAAAGTACTAATAATATCAAAATTATTGAAAATGTAAAAAGATAAATTTTCCAATGAAAAATTATTGATAATTTGTAATTATAAATTTATATTTATTAATATTTTAATTAATTATTCATTTTTAGTAATTATTGATTTTAATAATTAATTTTCAAAAATTTCTGAAATTAAATTACCAAAATCAGTAATTTTTAATAATTACTTTCCAATTTACCAAAATTATGGAAAACTATAGTTTAGGTGTTGATATTTGCTGAATAATATTCAATAATATCAGTAATTTTTGAAAATATAAAAATTATTTCACAGATTAATTAACTACCAAAGTTAATTTAACCACATTTTTGGTTTTTAGATGGTTTATTAGGCATGTAAGATAGATTAAGAGGTGTTTTACCAGGAATTTTAGGTAGGAGAGAGAATTTAGGAGAAATTTTAGGAAGGTGTTGGCTAAGTGATTGGGAACATAAGAGAGAGGGAATTGGAGTGGGGTTCTAGTGAAGAGGAGAGGGCTGCCACATGGCCACATGGAAGGGTTGGAAAAAGGTAAGGGAGAAAAGAGAGAGCATTAAGGAGAAAGAAGAGAAGGGGGAAAGGGAGAAGGATAGCGCTGTTGATGTGGCCTATGTTACTATATAATATAGTATAGATACCATAGAACTGGATTGGGCATATTTTGAACCAATGCAGTGACTTTGCTTGATTGTGATGGCCCAATTGAATATGCTAGCACCCAATTCAGTTAAGGTCTTAAGGCCCACTTGCTTGAATGGAAGTTTTTCAGGGTAAAATATTAAAAGTTTAAAACCATGAGGTTTCTAACAATAAAAAAAACCTCCACTAAGGTTTTATTTTAATAAAAACTTCCCTTGTAGTTTTAAAAAACCTGTAGTTGCTTCCCTTTGGTCATTGTTTCAGTAGTGGAAACTTAGAACTTACTAATTTGCCCTTACTACTTGTTAGGGCATCTTTCTACATATAATTCAAAATGTCAAATTTGCCCTTCTATACTTCACTCTACCTGGTGAATTTACAAAGTTAATTTACTTTAATCGTTTCAATTCGACCCAAACAAACTTTTTTGCTAATAGTTCTTTTGGGTGTATTTTAGTAAATTTATATATGAATCGATGGCATAAGAGTAAAATGGATATTTTCAAAAAAACTATGCATTAGGCCAACATTTTCCATCGACAATGGTGAGAGGGGATAACTGCAACTGTTTTCCACCGTTTTGAATTTGTTTTAATGTAAAAGGTATGGCAAGCTAAGCTTTCACTAAAGAAGGGCCTAAAATATAGTTGAAGTATTTAATTATGAAACAAAAGTTATATATTAAAAAAGTACTTGATTTGTGTTAAAATGAATAGAGCCTGTAGAGGTGGTAATTTTTTTTTACCCAATTCATCCACTTATAGTCCACCTCCACCCTAATCCAATCACTTCACGTAGTGGGTTAGGACTGATTGGATTATCTATTATCCCCATTTGGATTGGTTGGGCAAAGGCCAAACGGCCTTTCATGGATCAGACTTAACATGTAATAACCTTAGGAATGGTTCTTGAAATTGGGAAGATCCAAGGTTGCTGACCTTTTCTTATCTCATGAAGGCAAAGAGGTCCTAATGAAATCAGTCATCACAGCAACCCTAAACTATGTAATGTCATGCTTTCTCCTACTCAAATCCTTATATGATAAAATAACATCAATGCAGAGATATTTCTGGTGGGGAAAATGCAAATGAAATTTGCTTTCTTTAGGCTTGTGTCTCCTTTGCAACAAAGAACTTACATCTGTTTTTCATGCACTTATAGCCTATAACCACGCAAGACGATTTTAGTTAACTGGTTCTTTCAGTGCTAGAGCTGACGAACTTGGTACCCTAATAAGCTTTGCTGACTAGTTTTTCTCTTGGTTGGAATCTTGTTATTCTATTAAAGATAGACTCATAGATCTTTCTATTTAGCTAACAATCACCCATTGGAATATTTGGAAATCAATAAGCCAACTAATTCTAGATGATGCTAACATTTTTCCTAATTTCTTCCCGTCTTCCATTGCTAGAGAAGTGAAGACATCAGTCGAGAATTTGAAACTATGGTGGAGAGATTCACCTTCAAGTGGCACTTCTAGAGCTGGCCCTCCTTTTTGGAAGCCTCCAAACTGTGGTGTATACAAGGTGAATTCTGATGAAAGCTTTACTAGTCTTAATAAAGCTATCTTCAGTATTGTGATTAGAGACTCACAAGGAAACTATGTTGCAACTTGTTTTGGCCCTTGCCCTTTTTCTTGTCTATTCAATATGAGGCAATTGCTATACGCCAAGTTTTATTGCTAGCCCGCCAATGTAGGTTTTCTCAAATTATCATAGAATCAGGCTGTTTGAGCTTGGTTCTTTCTGCTAACAAGAAGATCTCAGGTATTAGCCCCAAAGTTTTTTTTTCTTGTTGAGGGACATTTTAGAAGTTGATTCCTTTTTAATTGTTTTTTTTTGTTTTTTTTGTAAGTAGTAAATGTAATGGCCTAGGTCACTCTCTATATAAGAAGGGCCTCCAGGATCAGGGTCATTTTGTTTTCAGTTGCCCTGACTGGTCAAGGTCTTTAGCTTTAGTTGATCTTTGTAGGCCCTCTTAATTCTCTTGTTTTTCCCTGTTTTGGGTTTTGACTTGAATGAAAAAGACTCACTTCTTTTACTCCAAAAAAAAAAAAAAACCTTCAAGAAGGGTTAGACTATGATGTTAGAAAGACATGATATTGGAAAAACTTATAGCCAATCAATTGGCATCATAAAAATGGTAACCAATCAGATAGTTTTCATCAAAATTCATGGGGATTTAATTGGTCAAAGCTTTTCTGGAATTATAAATCTTTAGAAAAAATCTTTTCTTTTTTGCTAGAAAGACATGATACCAAAAGGGCTTTGACCAATCAACTTCCCCAGGCCCCTGATTATGATATATAACCACCTGATTGGATTGGTTACAAGTTTTTTTGGTATCATAATTGAACACAATGTTTTTTAAACATCCGTTGGCCTGAATGATCAAGCTGTTCGGATTAGGAACAGTCCAGGAAACCGGCTGTTCTATTTCACCCTTAACCTAGTCCTTGGTCAAAAACTATTGATTTAGTTAGTGGCCCATTGGCTTGGGAGGTCAAACCATTAACCCCATTCAACGGTTTTAGCCATTTTTTATTTTAACTAATTTATTTTTTATTTTTTAAGTTGGAATGGGCTGTCCATTCGAACCATCGACCTGGAAACCAGTGGCCAAAATGGTTCCAATTTTGGGCCAGTTTTTAAAACCTTGGTAGAACCCTAATTTTTAAGATTAATATCAACTCAAATTTGAAGTAAATTAAGTTTGTGGTTGCACATTGGATTCCCAAGTTCTGTAATTTTTTATATTTAAAATGAAACTCTATCTCACTCTCTCTATACAAATTGAATCATTTGATGCCTAAGAAAAAGATCCTAACCAGACAATTTAGCTCAATTTCTATTAGTCCTTCTCAGGTTCGATTGAAAATAGAAGGTGAGAGATTTGTTTCTCTCTAGTTGGAGTAAAGTTTGGGGTTAGATAGATAGATATAGGGGTGTCCACGAGCTGCTTGAGCTTGGCTCAGCTCAGTCTAAATCGAGCTTTGAGCTGAACTCGAGCCTAATATATAGGCTTGTTTGTAATTGAGTCGAGCTCAAGCTTAATAAAACTCAGTTCATGAGGCTCGCAAGCCTAATCGAGTATATATGTACAAAGGGTGTTACCTCTGCTCGACACTTTGACTACTGAGAGAGACCTCAGCTCGGCACCTTGGCAACTGAGGAAGACCTCGGCTCAACACCTCGACAACTGAGGAAGATATAGGCTCGGTAATTCAACAGCTGAGGAAGACCTCGTCTACTAGGGAGACTTCAGCTCGGCACCTTGATAGTTGAGGGAGACCTTGGCTTGGCATTTCAGCAACTAGGGGAGACCTACAATCAGAGGCAGCTGAGTTCAAACTTCCGAGCTTTTGATTTGAGCCTGATAGCTCGAGCTCAAGACTTCAGCTCAGCTCGAATCCACCCCTAGATAGATAAATAGAGAGATCAATTGATCAATTAATTGAACAGTTGATAACTTTTAATTTAGTGGGCGTTCTACAACATGAATGTTATTGTTTTCATTTGCTTTTGGATCACCACATCAGTAAAAAATAAAAAACATATAATGTAGCTACTTTCACCATTGGATGTTCCTTGGCTTCTTAGGCTGTCACATCTAATGGTTTTCATATTTTTGAGAGGACAAGTAGTGATATTCTTAATGAAAGATATACCTATTCAGTCTCTATTAGGGGACAATACCCTTGTTAAGAAAAGGGGAAAAAGGAAGCTGATTCATAACTTGGGTTAAAGTGGATGGGTTACAATCTATACACATAATATGCAAATGGGCATCGGTGAATATGGGTTGTTAGTGGGTGGATTGATCTTCAAATTGCATTCAAACCAGCCCAACCCACCCAATTGCCTCCATACCTACATGCAGTAACAACATTTGATGCCTTGAGTTCCTTTTCTTAGGATTGGGCATTTGGTGGCTTTAGACTCGGCCCAATATGTCCAAGTTGCAGCACTAAGTTAGGCTGTATTTAGTTTGATAGAAAACAAGAAAGAAAGAGAAAGTTGTAGCACTAAGTGTCACGATCCCTTAAGTACAAGGTGGCAGTCTATAATTTTAATTCGGATTATGAATATAATGGCTCCGTAGTGAGCTGTGGAATCAATGATAACACCTCACCCCAGTGAATGCAGGTCAAAGTGAGAGGTTTAATGGTTGTGGCTTCATGTATTTTATGATTGTTGTATCATTAGTTCCATAGTCTGTCAAACAACCGTGAAAAATCTATTAATCAATTTTCTCTCAATTTTCTTTTTCTCTATTATTTTCTGTGAAGCCAAACATAGCCTTAAGATAGCTTTAGTTTGGGGGCTTTTGTAATTTGCCATCTCTTTTATGCTGCAGAGATTGAAGAACCACTATGAAATAGGCCTGACCTATTTTAAGAGTTTTATCAAACTTTTCTTATGGGTGATGATTTCTAGCTTGGCCTATACATATACATATGTTTATTGAATGTACGTATTATATATCTCTTTTTATATGACACACAATATATGTTATATAAAATATAATATTATATTTACATATATAAAATAGGGTCATTTACTAGAACACCCCTATAGTTTGCAACCTATTTACTTAATTGATCTTCCCTTAAGAACTATTTGTTTTGCCTTGTGAAAATAGTAACATGATCACCTAAACAAAGTGGAAAATGTTCAAGGCCATGGGCCCATGATTGTTTATTTCAAAAATATCACTAACACATTTTCGTATAGAAAACAAAATTGATCAAATAGAATGGTTACTTGAGTCTTACTAGGGGCAACAATGGAATTTTCATTTTTATTTTTTTGGTTAAATTTATTTGAATGGTTGTTAGGGTCAAAACAATCATTTTCCATTTTCATATAATGAAAGGTCAATTAAGTACATTTATTGGAAACTATAAGGGATGTTTTAGTAAAATGCAAGCTATAGGGTAGGTTTAGTAAATCCATGGAACTATAGTGGTGATTTAGTAAATAACCCTATAAAATATGATAAATATAACATATTTTATATTTAATGACATAGGCCCAAAGCCCGGCTTGGCCAAGATCATCCCCAACTTTTCTGATTTTCTCCACTGCCCAAATATAAACACAAGGAGTATATATACAACTGCTATCATTTTTTAAGTGGTCCTTGCACCTATTAAATGTCTACAATTAATTGGATCTATTTAAGGGAAAATTACTTAAACCTCCATTATGCTTTTCTAACAAATACTTAAACTTCTCCTGTACATTAACCTCTGCAAGAAGCCTCTCTTCACATTTGGAATAAATATGTAAATGCATTCTTTTCGTTGATTATCCTCACTCGGGATTTCCTACTCACTTTTTCTACCCACTCTCTACCCGCTGTGAATTGAAGCCACACATCTTTATTATGAATTGAGAGATGTGTGGCTACAATTCATAACGGGTAAGAAAAGTTAGTAGGAAATCTAGGCCTGTAATAGAATGTTGAAATTATGATTATGCCCTTGTTATTAATACGGAGAAGTATGGATACATACAATGCAGAAATCTGATTCCCACTACACAGTTATAAACATTCAAAATGACCAAAAACCACACCCTATGCACGTATACCCGCCCGTGAATTGGCATCAATTCTGAACTGACACCTACCCCAAATGTAATTTGAACCTACAAATTCTGACACTGGGGGTATCGGTCATTCTCCCTTATTAATATGCCCAAAAAAAACATTACTTACTCTTTTCATTGCCGTATGGTGTTTCTGCTAACAGGAGAGGTTTTAAGTTCAATCCCAATTCGGCCTTTGTTGTTGTTGTTGACTCAATGAAGTGGATAATAAAACTTATTTCAAAGTGAATCACCCTTTTTGGGGTAATTCAACAAATCTTCATCTATCAATACTCTATATACAAAGTGGATATTTGTCTCACGTTTTGTGTAAGTCATAAAAATTAAATCCAAATATTGTACGTCATCATATATGATTTTTTACTTGTACACGTGCCACGTGTTCCTACACTAGTTCTAATAAAGATTTTTTTATAATAATATCCAAATTTTATATTTTAAAGCATTATATTAGTGTTTTATGTCAAGACCATTAATAGAAAGGGTGTACTTGTATAGGGATTTTTAGACTGCACTCCATTTTAAAATCTGCAAACCTACAAAAATTCAAATTTATAAATACCTCTACCTATAACACTCATATCCGAGTGAATTGACATCAATTCTGAGCTGACACCTGCCCCCAACTGTACTAATGGAGCTAGGACTTAAGAGGTGGACTGAACGGTAAAAACCCATTATTATAAATACAAAGAATTGAAAAGTTTTTTCCATGGTGTGGGGCTACATAACCCAATCATTTTCGGCCAGGGGTCCCACATACTTGGAGGATAGGCCTGCACCATTATTAGTCAATCTGTGGAAAAAATGATGATAATTTGGAATTGTGCACTGTGCAATATGTGTGGTCCAAACCCACAATAATCATCTTCAACACTGAAAACAGAGTTATCCCATCACAATCACTCCGGCTTCACAAATGGAGAAGAGATTGTTTCCAAGGAATACCTAGTCCTAGCCATGTGGCAAATCACGATGAACATTCCATTAAAATAGTTATCGGGTCCGAGACCGACCTTGTAAATGATATTGCTACGTGTACTCTTGTATTGTATTGTAAGGCAGCATCCATACAAGGCTTAAGCTGCCATGTGCAAATGTGCCGAAGCTTAGACCAATAGGAGCTGGTCCACAAGATGGGTCTCCCTTTAGGGCTATAAATCGAAACTGGATCTACTTCTTATTTAGTGCGCCTCACACCGACCTCATAGGCACATCCCACCATGCATTGGGAACACCTCTCATATTTATACGTTAGTATTCACAGGAGATGTTCTTAATGCATGGTGAGATGTGCCTCTGAAGTCGGTGTGAGGCGCCCGGCGTGAGGAGCAGATCCCCAGTCTTGTAAATTGGGCAGCTCCATTAATTCAAGCTTGGGCTGATGCAACCAACAATTTTATACAGGCTGGATTTGGATTTTTGGTCCTCATGCTGGGCCTGGATCTAGCCGTTAGGTAGTCCAAACCAGATTCATCTTATATGAATGTAACGCCAGTACAACCATGCTCATACATGTGCATACATATATACAAATATTTATATCAAATTTTAGCGTGGATTAATTGATTAATCCAAATCCAACCCAAATACGTCAAATTTCTATAAAGACTCGGCCTATGAAATGTTCATGATTAATTGGATCAATTTAGGCTATGTTTGGTTTGAAGGAAAGGGTAAGGAAACCTATACAAGGTTTGTAAAGGTTTTCTTACCTTTCTCTTCCTTTTCCTACCTTTTCCTTTAAATCAAACATAGCCTAAGGAAGAGAAAGACAGGAAAACCAATATAAGATTTGTAAAGATTTTCCTATCTTTCCCTTCCTTTCCCCTACATTTTCCTTCAAATCAAACATAGCCTTAAGGAAAAATGTTTAAACTTCCCTTATACATTAACCTCTGCAAAAACCTCCCTTCACCTATCAAATAAATATTTGAACACACCCATTCCATTGATTATCTAGTAAGGAGATGTTGAAATTATGACTATGCCCTTGCTGTATATTAATGTGTAGGTCACGATTGATTCTTTAGATTGTCCAACATGGTGTCTCTTTCGATTTTTCAAATACAAATATGGAAAAAGACAAATCATGGTCACCCGTATCATAAATTTCTGATTTTGTGTCTCCATACCCAATCCTTTTCCATGGTGTGGGCAACATGCATTGTTTTAAAAGGATTAAGTCTTGAGGCAAGGTGCTCAGATTTTGGTTTGAAGCTTAAAACCTTTGTCAGAATGAGGCATAAGCCTCAAGTCTCGAGGTGTGAGTCACAAAAAGGCGTACGCCTCAAATATCAACTTTATTTAGTGATTTCTTGCAAAATAGTCCAAAATATATAGAAAAAACACTTTAATAATTGTGGGCCAAATAAAAAGAGTAAAAATGAAAAACCAATAAGGCATATAAAGTTCTATTAGTTTTTCTTAGTATTTTAGCCAAAGAGAGTTCAATAAAAACAAAGGGCCAAACAAGTTATAAATTTTCTTGGATAAATCATGTGGGTTTTTTTTCTTAATATTCTAATTTAACATCCCAAGTTTGTTGCTTTTCTAATTCATTTTCCTAATTGATTTATTTTTCTTTTTATTGATTTTATTTTTTGCATCGATCAAATCAATTGCATTGTTTCTTTCTTCACAATTGTTTGATGACCATAAATCCAATGCCCATTATATTGATGATTCTTCATATGAATGATTTCATAATATTGCATTTTGGAACATAAAACATAAAATGCTTAGATTCGTTAGATGATTAATTATTATTTTATTTAATACTTAAAAATTAAAATTTATTGCTTATAAACTTCTATTTTATAGATATTTGTACTTTCTATCATTCTAACTTTGTATATTACATGTTATTTTTATTATTTATAAATTTTCATTACCTTTTTTTCTTAATTTTTGAGACTTATGCCTCACAACGCCTTGAGGCTTCGGCCTCATCCTTTTGGGCCACTACGCCTCAACTACACCTTTAACCTTTTAAAACCTTGGCTACATGACCCAATCATATCGGCCTGCACCACTATTTTCAGTCAATATCTAGAAAAAGAACTGATGGATAATTTAGAATTGCTCACTGTGCAATATTACTGTGGTCCATACCCACAATAATCCTCTTCAATGGTATGAAGGTAGCCCATCACAATATCCGATTCAACAGTGGAGACATTTCCTGTTTCCGAAATGTGTGTATCGTAGACATTGTTTTCAAACCCCAAGTGCTGGAATGCCTACCCATCTATCACTAGTGTTGTGAGCGTGCGAATACAGTGAAAACATGACATTTAGTCATATGTATTCTCGGCATATATGTTCGCTGTTGTTTTGCTTTCATGATTGTATATAATATTCTCTCTGATGAGACATGGAAATGAATCAAGGAAAAAGGAAAAGAAAGTAGAGAAACAGTTGAGGTGGAGGGTTGCCTTCACTCAAAAAGGTCCTGGCTTCATTGTGTGGGAGGACGGATTAGTGGGTGGTGGGTGGTGGGCCCGTCGGTGGTGTTCATTTGGATGTAGAACCAGAGGTCAGGTCAGCTCTTTCTTGGCAGATAGTATGGACAGATAATCCAAGGTGTCATTGGTTTCGATCCCCAAGCCCATGATTCCAATTAATTGGGACTTTAATCTCAAAACCCACGCGCCTTTGTCACCAAATTATCTCTAGGAGAATTCTGCACTATAGCCCGGTGCCCTTGTCCAGCATACTAGATAATGGCTAATCACTAATGCGTGAAATTCCACCCTTCTATCCTTGGTTAGGTACATGTGGAATTCTTCACTCCGGACTTGTTTGTTTATCGGTATGGGATAAATTGGTCAATTGGGTAATTGATCAATTTACTGAAAATGTAATCCGCTCCTGTATCACAAATTATTTAGGTAAGAGATGGCACAAAAATACACTTGCTTTTAAAGTAATTTGGACAACTTTTTCACAATAACCGCTTTGCACTGGGAAATGCATGATATTGAGGTTGTGTTTGAATGTAGTGTAAAAGTAAAACTACACTTGATGAAGGAAGATTTGGCCTGACCTCGTAACCACTCAACATGTGGCAAAGGCAACAGCTCGGCACAACAGTACGCCAAGGCGTGAGCTTCGAAAGGAGGAACCAGCGGTCCGAACTCCCCACAAGGAGCCTGAACTCTTCCTTTGACCCCGGGCCTTACGAACACAAAGGGCAACAACCCGAACTGGCCCGCCCTAGGGCAGTTCGGGCCACACCTCTATCCGAACTCAAGACTTCACCTCGCACACCACTCCAGCACTTCACCCCCAGGACACCGAACTGAACAACCGTACTGTACCTGACACCAAAGGAGTCCGTATCCTGAGGCGGTGCACCTAACTGACTTGGGATCTAACGCTTGACAACCGCACTTCAACGGCCACCTGCCACCGCCATCTCCAGTTACAAAGACGGCTCCGACAAAGAGAGTAGTGGCGGTTCTGCCCCAACAGAGGTGATGACACCCGAACTGGTAGAAGCGTAGAGGTAATCATACCCGACCTGACAGAAGCTTGGGAGTGAGTGCGTGAAGTGGTTATAAAAGGCTCCCTTCCCCCCCAAGAAGAGAGGTATGTGATAACTTTGCACCATCTGGTTTTATCTTGCCTTTGAGGAAATACTAACTTGAGTGTCGGAGCATTCTCATCGGGATCTTCCCCGGAGATTACTCGCTTTCTCCTCTGTTTAAGGCACCTTTTGCTCCAGCCCGAGGCAAGATCGCTGACAGCTAGGACCGGCCAGATTGCGCACTATCAATTGGCGTCGTCTGTGGGAAACGCTTCTAAAAGCCTCCCTCTAAAACTCTTAACCCCTTTTTTCCAAGATACCCCAACACTCATGGCTTCTTCCAGCAATGCCGGACGTAGCACGGAGATGAACGCCCCCGGGGAACAACTTCAAGTCCCCGTGGTGTGCATCGGACAGTTCACCATTCCCCTTCTGGTGGATGGGATCCCCAGCCTGAATGCGCCACGAACAGTGGCGCCAGTGAACCTTCCCGCCATGAACGTCCCCCTTCCTCTCCCTATCGAAACAACCTTTACTGAACCAACTGCTGTCCCCCGGGCGACCAGCCAGAACCAGTTTGATGACTTGATGCAATGCATGCGAGCAATGCAACAGTTCCGGCAACATCATCTCCAGCAGCACCAAGTACCGCACCACATCTCTCAGTATCACTATCAGCAATAGTTCCCCCAACTGCCTTTGAACCAATAACAACTTCCACCTCGGCACCCTGCTCCAAAGCCGGTTAAGTCCTCCCCTCAGGGCGGACGCCATCACCGAGGGGAAGCCTCCCAACTTTCGAATCCCCCCAAGAGCCAGGCCGGGGGAAAGAAAAATCACCCCCGCCTCGCAGCTCGCCGGCGGGTCGGGAACCTCGCTCGCCAAGTTAGCACCTCAACACTCCAAGTCTGAGCTCCCGCCCACAGAGAACCGATTCAGCGTCCTAGCGGTAGACTACCAATAGTCCGGGCCCATCGAGCTCGGCAACACAGAGGCCAGCAGCGCTAGTACCAGGCCCACTCAACAACGAAGACGCTGACGAAGTCGCCGAACTGCCACCCGTGTCCTGCCCGAGCTCAGAGGTAAAGAAGAGGCAAGCTCGGACGAGGTAAAAGCTGCCCCTATTCTCTCAGTTCCTTCCCCCCTCTCATCAGAATTCCTTGCAGTCCCCATGCCCAGAGACTTCAAACTCCCCCCTTTAGACAAGTATGATGGGTCCTTCGACCCCAACGACCACGTCGATGCCTTCCAGTCCCAAATGCACCTAGCAAGGGCCAGTGAATCGTGCATGTGCATGGCCTTCACCACCACCTTCAGGGGGGGTGGCCCGCACCTCGTACAGGAACCTGGCCCCTGGGTCAATAAGAAGCTGGACCCAGTTCGTGTAGGTCTTCACCGCACACTTCGTTACCAGCAAACGGTGCCCCAGAACCAAGGAAAGCATCTTCGGAGTAGTCCAGAGGGAAGGAGAGTCCATCCGGGATTACATCAAGCGGTTCAATGATGCGTGCTTGCAGATACTGCGATTGGACCCCGCGGTGCAGCTCGCGGCGGCCAAGGAGTTCAAATGGCACATGGTAGCTAGCCAGCTCGCGACCGTAACTGAATTTCTCTAGCTCGCGGATAAGTTCATGAGAACAGAGGAAGAGATCAACCAAAGGACCGAAAGCGGGATCGAGAAGAGGAAGAGGGAAGGTGAGCCCTCCAACCCAGATGACAGAAGAAAAAACCTGGCCCGGGAGACGAAGCCGACCCAGCCATTCCGAGCTCCCTTAGCAGCTCAGACGAACTACACACCCTTAAACACGAGGCGGACCAAGATCTTGATGACGATCAAAGACGCATACATAAAATGGCCACCTCGCCTGAAAGGGAACCTAATCGAGAGAAATAAAAACTTGTACTGCAGTTTCCATAGAGATCACGGTCATAGTACCGAACAGTGTAATAATCTTTGGGACGAGATAGAGGGACTCATTCGTCGCGGGTACTTGAAAAATTTTGTACAACAAAATAATAATAATAATAATAATAATAATAATAATAATAATAATAATAATAATAATAATAATAATAATAATAATAATAATAATAATAAAACAGGTCAGCAAGGGGAGCACGGTAGGGACGCCCCTGAATCCAGCAGCAGGCCGGCCGAACCGTCGCAAAAACAACCTCCGAAAGAGAGGCCAGTTCGGGGAACCATCCACGTGATAGTGGGAGGTTTAGTGGTAGCAGGTTGTACTTCAGCAGCGGCCCGGGCGTCAGTTTACGAAGCTTCCTGAGAAGAACAGAACCCTCCGAAGAGGCCAAAGACAGAGGAACCAATTTTCTTCACGGAAGATGATGCGCGGGGGGTCCACTACTCTCACAATGATGCACTTGTCATAAAAAAGGATTAGCGACTTCGAAGTCAGGCGCATACTTGTCGATTCGGGCAGCTCGGTGGACATTCTCTTCAAGTCGACGTTTGACCAGCTTCAGTTGCAGAGAAGCGAGTTGAAGCCCGCGAACACTCCTCTAGTGGGCTTCAGTGGAGAGGAAGTCAGGCCCCTCGGGAAAATAACAGTACCTGTGGAAGTCGGCAGATGGCCTTGTGCGGTCAGTCTCAACCACGATTTCCTGGTGGTCGCAACCCCCTCCCCATACAATGCCATAATAGGGCGGCCAATCACGCATGTCCTACGGGCAGTGGTCTCCACCTACTATTTGGCAATGAAGTTCCCTACAGACTTCGGTGTGGGGGTAGCGCGGGGCGACCAGCTTGAGTCCCGCAAGTGCTATGTTGCCGCCCTAAAGGGAAAAACCAAGGTGGCCGACGACCTCAAACTGGAGCGGCCTACGGAGCAAGGCAAAGAACGAGCTGTGCCCACAGAAGAAACGGTCGGGATCCCAACTTTAGCTACGGACCCAGCTCGGACGCTACAGATTGGTGCTTCCATCTAGGAAAAAACCGCCACAAGAGAAACCCCCTTTAACCTCACCTACGACACTGAAGCGGTAATCCCGGCGGAGATCGAAATACCTACACTACGACTAGAAGCATATGACGATCAGACAAACGGATACGAGTTATGTACCAACCTCGACCTACTGGACGAGGTAAGAGACCTCGTGTACATCCGGGCCACAGCTTACCAGCAAAGAGTAGCTCAGTACTAAAATGCCAGAGTAAAAAACTGGAACTTCCGCGTTGGCGACCTGGTTCTCCATAAGATCATGGAACCCGAGCCTGGCGTGAGAAAACTTGGACCGAATTGGGAAGGGCCCTATCGAGTAAAGAGAGCGCTCAAGGGGACATACGAGCTCGAAACTTTAGAGGGCAAACAAGTACCCCGAGCGTGGAACATCGTTAACTTGAGACGATACTACCTATAGATCACCAAGCGAAGTGGACTAAGTCGCTACCAGAGCCTTAAGGCTAGAATGCCGAGCTAACAAGGACCTTGGCATAGGCAAGCAAAGGCAAAACAGGTCGCACGAGTGCAGTAACCTGGGCAAAACAGATTGGGCATATGGTCAGTTCGGCAATACGGTAAGTTCGGAAGAAAGAGTGACCAACACTTAACCAAAAGAAAATCATTCCATTGCAAAATACTTTGGATATATATATATATATATATATATCGAGCTCACAGGCCTGGAGGTACTTCTTCACCATCAGAAGGCACTTCAACGATACCCGAAGGTCCTACCTCATCCTCAGAGTCCGGTTCACCGTCTGCAGCGTTGGCCATCTCCTGAGTAATGCGCGAAGTGGTTATGGCGCTAATATTGAGCTCGGGGTACGTATTCCGGATCATCCACCGGCTCAGTTTAAAGCCCCTTCTATACGAGCCCACCATCAGGTTATCAAAGCGCGACGAGGCGATATATTCATCGACGACCTTCTTCTTGGCATCCTCGATGCCTTGAGAAAAGATCTTTGTCCTCTCCCTAATATCCTCTTGAAGGTATTCAACCTGATGCTGCAAATCCAGCCTCAGGTCCGCCATATGCTTCACCACCACTCCCATGGCCTCGGTATCTCTCTGAGACCTCACTAGCCTGGCCTGTGTAGCGCGAGATGCCACCTCAGTAGCTTGAGAGGCCGCCTCTGCAGCGCGGGAAGCCTCTTCGGCAGCTCGCACCCATCTCGAGCTCCTTTCCGCTTGGGCCACCAAGGCATGGATAGAAGAATTCACATACCAAAAGGAAAAATAACAAATGTTCAAAAGAACAATAGCAAGAAAGATAATAGCAAAGAGCCCAACAAGAAATCGCTGACTTACCACCATGGCATGAGTGGCAGCACGACAAGCTACCTGGTTCAAAGGAAGCTCGGTCCATGCCGCGACCTCCTCAGGGTAAATGGCCTCCCTACTTTTCTGAAGAGCGTGGTTCGGCGACAACACGCTCCTGAACTCGCCTTGGCCTCCCGAGCCTGAAGGCCCAGCTCGCGTATAAGCAGACTCAGTGTAAGCGGGAGCCCCCATATAAGTAGCCTCGGCGTAAGGGACCCCTGTCGCTTCTTGTACTAGAAGGCCATCTCAGGCTCCCTGGGCGGATCCACTGACGAGTAGTCCGGTACCTCGGGCTCCACATCTCGGGGCAGCTCGGCACGAGTTCGTTTGGCGACTCACTTCCTCCTCTTCATGACGTGAAACAGGTTCCCACCACGAGTCTTCTCTGCGTCCATCGCACCTGCAAAAAGAGCTCGGCATCAGGAAAACGAAAGAACAGAAAGCCAAACAAGGCAAGCCTCTGAGTAAGGAACCTACCCGAACTCAGACCGACCTCGATTAGCTTGGCCTCCGTCAGATATTGGTGGCATTTTAGCCCAAGTCGTGCCCATTCCCGGAGGCCCTTCGCCGTCTCCCTATCAAGCGTAACATCGACATCAGAGGCAGCCATCCCCCACCCGGTTTGGAACGGCCACCCCAATGCACTTCGCACCCTAAAGTAGTCCCGTTTCCACGCCGGGACTTTGTTGGGAGGATCATGTAAAAGCTTAAATCCCGGGCGAGGAGATAGGTAATATGCTCGCCTACGCCCGGGAAGGGGACTTGCTTGCTTCTTAAGCATTAGAATGAAAGAAAATATCTCCAGGTCTAAAGGCAAGATCTGTTCGCAAAATAGGGAGATTGTCCCCACCAAGTTACGAATAGAATTCGGGTGAAGCTGGCCGACAGTAACGTCGAAGTGGTTCATAACCTCGACAATGAGGGGGTGGAAAGGCAGGCACAACCCAGCGATGAGCTGCTCCCGGAATATCACGATCTCATCGGGACCGTGTTCCCAAGGGAAATTGCCCGAGGGTATAAAGTAAGTGTACTCCCAAGGCAAGTTGAATTGGGTAATAAGGGAGTGAAGCCCCTCAGGCGTCATGGTCGAGGGCCCAAACTTGTCTAACGTCCGACCTCGACGGGAGGAGGATGACAAACTACCCGAGGTGACTAGGCCTATGGGTTCGAACTCTTCCTCGAGCTCTACCTCGGGTTCACTAGGGCTGTCGAGGGATGCAACTCGGTTCGTAGAACCTGCATTTGGCCCCCTCGAAGAACTGTCTGAGCTATCCGAGCTAGACATCAGGAGGAGAAGGATTCCAGGAAAGTACTCACCCGGAAAAAGTAAACGGACTACGGGAACTTGAACGCGAGCTAAAAACTTGGACGCGAGCTGAAACTTGGACGCGAGCTCAACAAGCAAAATGCAGGAGAATCACAAGGAAAAGCGACTGGGGTCCCCCACTATTTATACCCACAGTAACCGAAAATCAATGGCTCTGATCAAGGCAAATCCAACGGCCCGCAGTCGTGCTAACCGCACATCTCCTGAGACCAAGACGTGACTGGCCGCACGTCTTTTGAAACTAAAAGAGCGTCGGCGCACGACTCCCCGCGTTAAAGGCGGCAGCGGCGCGTTTTTTCAAATTTGAAATAACGCCCGCTGTCACGTCTCCTAGCGGCACGTTTTTTAAATTTTGAAATAAACGTGCGCTGTCACGTTTGTCAGCATTTATAGATGGATTGCCGCGTTTCCCAACTTTTTGGCGCTTAAGAAACCCAGAAAAATCCTGACGAACGCGCACTTCGCGCTATCAGTCAAACCAGTTCGAAGTATGGGTCAAATCCACCCACCACCTTGCGAACTCCCCGCGCCAGGGCAAGCCCCTTTGCGCGAGGAGTGGGGGGCAATTGATGAAGGAAGATTTGGCTCGACCTCGTAACCACTCAACACGTGGCAAAGGCAACAGCTCGGCACAACAGTACGCCCAAGGCGCGAGCTCCGAAAGGAGGAACCAGCGGTCCGAACTCCCCACAAGGAGCCCGAACTCTCCCTTTGACCCCGAGCCTTACGAACACAAAGGGCAACAACCCGAACTGGCCTGCCCCAGGGCAATTCGGGCCACACCTCTATCGGAACTCAAGACTTCACCTCGCACACCACTCCAGCACTTCACCCCAGGACACCGAACTGAACAACCGTACCGTACTTGACACCAAAGGAGTTCGTATCCTGAGGCGGCGCACCTGACTGACTTGGGATCTGACGCTTGACAGCCGCACTTCAACGGCCACCTGCCACCGCCATCTCCAGTTACAAAGACGGCTCCGACAAAGAGAGTAGCGGCGGTTCTGCCCCAACAGAGGTGATGACACCCGAACTGGTAGAAGTGCAGAGGTAATCATACCCGACCTGACAGAAGCTTGGGAGTGAGTGCGTGAAGTGGTTATAAAAGGCCCCCTTCCCCCCCAAGAAGAGAGGTATGTGATAACTTTTCACCGTTTGGTTTTATCTTGCCTTTGAGGAAATACAAACTTGAGCTTCGGAGCATTCTCACTGGGTTCTTCCCCGGAGATTACTCGCTTTCTCCTCCGTTTCAGGCACCTTTTGCTCCAGCCCGAGGCAAAATCGTTGACAGCTAGAACCGGCCAGATTGCGCACTATCAACACCAAAGGTGTTGTATATCGATCAGTTTAAATTTCTGGACCATTGTAAATGGAAAGTGATTTTATAGATATAAATATTTACATCATTTCTATCGAAGTTGTAATTATATCGATTATCAATGTAAAACTTAACGTAAATAAAATTTTACATTGACTTTCGATATTTAACTACACTCCATAAAAAAGGAATGAAACCTAAGAGAGAGATTCAGTATATAGCATAATTCTTTTAACCTCAAAATTTGCTCCGAGTGGAGGGATGACGACCTTAAATTCTCTAAGATACAGAGGCATATGGCATAAATAACGAAACAATTGACCGAAAAATAATTGACCAATAAACTGGAATCATAAATAACGAAACCCTTTTGTCGATGAAATCCAAGTGAATCATAAGCAAACTTAGATTGTTTACACTGGCTTAACAAAAACATACATATTTCACATTTTCAACATCTCATTCATGATGTGAACTCAACATCCTCTATACTAATGGGCCAAGAAGTTCGACGGGCCAAACACTCACCAGTTCCCAACTTTCAATTTTCACTGTGTGGATCATATGACCTTTTCTGTGTCTATCACTCTCACACTTCGCACTTACGGGAAGGCTACTCAGTGGCTACATTTAGGGCTGTCAATGGGTTGGGTTTATCTGAAGGACCTAAATCGATCAAATCAATTATAATGGTTTTTTTGAAAGATTAATTATAATGGTTTTGATTTTATGATTTTGTTCCGGTTAATAATTGAATTGGTTCTAATTCTTGATTATCTTGAACCTATTCAGACCTAGAATCAATTATTTTGTTGAATATGTATAATATTTTCTTAATTTTTTCATAATTTTTTATCATATTTTATGTTTGAAATAGTAAATTTGACAGATAAAAAATAAGATAATATTTAATTTATTAATATATAAATAATTTAATATTTTTCTATAATTTTTATTAAGATTATATTATCAAATTTAAATTTTAAATTATTATCTAAATAAACAAATATTATTTTCAATATAATCAGGTTTGGGACAGTTCTGAACCAGATAGACCCAACTATTAACTGAGACAGTTTAGGGTTTATGATGTTGCCCCAATTTATAACCGGTTTGAAACTGATTCTACCTAGACCCGACGACCCAGACCCAACCCGTTGGCAGCCCTGTTACATTTCCTCTATTTAAGAAATCCGTTGGGGATAATTCATTAACGAATCTGCTCAGAATTACAATCAGATAACAAGGTCTCACGCAGAAAATCAGCAATCGACCATGTGTACAAATGAGCAATATTGAGAGCAGTTTAGTGTTGTTATTTGTAACAAGCCCGCAAGTACTTAGTAAATGGTTTCGTGTGTCAAATGATCCACAGAAATAATATAGGATCATATTCGATTTGAATTCAAATTCGATCCGGTAAGAGTTAGACTCAGATACCTCCACTGATCCTAATAAATCAGATTTGTTAGTTATGAAATATTACATATTATATATTATTATATAATTATATATTATAGTGTATTATCATACTATATAAATAATATAATACATTATATCATTAAGCTTTTTTTTACTACAATCCAAATTGAATAAGCTATCCAATAAAACATTCGAATTCGAATTCAAATCATAATCTTGGAAATCTATTGGATTCTTATCGGATTTGGATTGGTCAGATATTTTATTGAATTGGATCAGATATGCCTTTTACCAAATCTGATCCAATCTGTTTGCAGCCCTCTTATAATATAACAAGAAATTTAAAATTCCCTCTATAACATTAATAAAAAAATTACATTTTTATTATTGTTATGGCACTTTGTTAATTCTTGAATGGAATATTGAGATAATTTTAGAAATGAAGGCCATGCGGATTATAACATTGTGGCCCGGATCTCCTACCCACAGGACATAACAACCACACATGAAGAACATCTCCATGAATGACAACATAAATAACAATAATTATAGGAAAATTTATGATTTGCTGGTTTCTTTAGGCTATGTTTGGTGTGAAGGAAAAGGTAAGGAAAGGAAGGGAAAGGTAGGAAAACCCATATAAGGTTTGTAAAGGTTTTTCTACCTTTCCTTTCCTTTCCATAATTTTTCCTTCAAATCAAACACACACTTAATGTATTGTCTCAAATCCCATACCTTAGATTGTGATAGACTCCCCCATCAAGAACATCTCCATGTATTCAACTTTTTCTTTCGCTTTGCTTATCTTATCTAGAGCTCTTGTTGAGTAAGAGAAAGAACTAATGATGAAAAAAATATGAGAATTTTCACAATAACTTTAATTATTATACATGAATAATTCAGGTTTTCAGAAATATGGGATAATAATGTGAAAATGTATCATTCTAATATAAATGTAATTGTATAATAAATGCAACTTTAATGAATTGTACACACATGTGTATGTAACATATGCTCAAAGTTTTATTCCATATTTTTTAAAAGATAGTATTAGTGTTCGCTTTCACCCAATCTTTTTACCATACATGCTATATACTTTTTACCAAAATTTTAAATCGTAGACATTAATTTCCAAAATTAGACCAAATTATGTTACATAAAACCTTTCCCCCTTAATGCATGCAGCTTTGCTTCTACGAAGGCCACTTTATATATATAATTTTAACAATTAAATAATTATTTCGATAGAGTAATTCCATTTTAATTTTTTTTAGAGAAAAAAAATAGTTCTTGGTGGTCAAAAAGCTCTAGCCGTGGTAACATCAATACAATAGACCTAGCTAAGAGTAGTTGATGTGATCTTTAGCTTTAGCTGAGGCTTCAAAATTGCTGGCTGATTGTAGTGAAGATTTGTGACTTGGGGTCAAATCCCACTGTCTCGAGGTTGAGAGGCTCATGGGGTATGGGGATCGGAGAAGTGATTTATTACCAATAAAACGCTCCCAAGATGTCTCAAAAGGGCCACTTCTGCGCACATTGGAAACATCTTCTTTCATTTATGGAGATGTTCTCAAGGTGCTACCTGTTTATAGGCCAGGTAGCTGGATGGGTTGGCCCGACCCATTTCGTCCTAAATAGGGCTTGGACAAAATTTTAAGCCTGTGGGTTCGGTCTTTAAAAGTCGGGCCTGATTATTTTTTAGGCCAGGTTCGGGCTTTCCCAAATAAACCCATCTTGAGCCTGAACTTGGTTCGATAATATTAAATATATAACAGAAATATAATATATATATATATATATATATATATATATATATATGTTAATAACACATCATGTATATTATATAATAATAAAATTATTACCCACAAAAGTATTATATATATTAAATATATAAAATATTATATAATATATAATATATTATTAATAATATATGATTAATATGTTATAAAATACCTATCAAAGTCGGGCTTTGGACTTTATATAGGACTCTGGCTCAGACCTAGTAATTTTCTATTTATAAAGAGGAAAGCCCAGCCTATGAACAGGTCTAGCTACTGCTATAATTAGTAGCTATAATGGGTTGTTGGGACAGTATTGGTAGTATTTGTTAGTAGATCTATACTTGGAGGACGTATAGTTATGAGGATCTGCTGCCAACACAAACTGTCCCAACAAAATTCTAACATGATCTATGTGCAACTGTAGCAATAAGCTGAATAAATTAAATAAACCAAGCCACAAAGTAAGGCTAATTTTGGGATTTCATAGATACTAATAATAGAAGTCTCAGACTATCCACAAATGGGTTGTCGTGTTACACGATAGTTGACCAACCAAAAATGCGTATAACCATAACCATGATAATCCTCCCGAGTAGTTCCTACGACTCTACTCCAACAGTTCTGCTCGACCAATTGCCCTCCCTTACAAAATCCCATTGCATATAGAGAAGCATTCACCCCTCTCGCAATCAAACTCCTCAAATCTACTCTTCTTGATCATCATCTTCTCTCTGTCTCTGCTTTCTATCTTTCGTCGTCCGTCCTTGGATTTCCTGAGTCTGTGTTAACTCAGAGCCATGTTACCAAGAAATGGCGGAACTCCCCTTCTGCCGGAAGGAAGCCGAGATGCTAGTTATCACCTGCAAATAGAATTCCAACCCAAAGCCAGCGCCGAAGCTGGTGTCATGAACTCTCAGTCTGGATATTCTAAGTGCTTCGATGACGATGGCCGCCTGAAGCGGACAGATAAATCTAAGATTTTAAGTTTTAACGTAAGGTTTAATGCATGGATCGATGCTTAGAGCTTCCAAATAATACTCTGACTCCGGAGTCTGGACGAGACCAGAAACACAAACAAAACTTAATTTCTTCTTATAATTACACCGAGTGATAGATTCAAGAGCTGGCGTACGTTGATCTAATTAATAGGTACTTGGGTTACTTGGGTGGTGATGGTGCAGGTACAGTTTGGACGGCGTTTCCCACATAATCACGGCCGTGATAGGGTCTGGTGTCCTTTCGTTGGCTTGGGCTATTGGGCAGCTCGGTTGGGTTGCTGGACCCGCAGTCATGGTGCTCTTTGCCTTTGTCATTTTCTACACTTCAAACCTCCTATCTCAGTGTTACAGATCGGTTGACCCTGCAACAGGAAAAAGAAATTATACCTACATGGATGCTGTCAAGGCCAACTTAGGTAGTTAACTTAGCATTTTTTTGCCATTTGGCAACATTTAATCAAAAGTTACAATACTATTTGAGAATATCTTATAAGCTGCAAATCCCCATGACAAAGGCAAATGCTAACTCCACTATTGGAGTGGGGAGCAGGTTGAGTTGAGCCATACTTTTAGGCCAATAGCTCACCATTTTATCAATAAATCTCTGCCAAATGAAAGGTTCCTAAGTTGTCTGGAACTCTCAGGATCTACTACTTCTACCTCAACTACCAACAAGAACACTCACTACTAATTAACCAGATGATGATGATTCATGTTATTTGTGTCCAGGGGGAAAAAAGTTTTCAATTTGTGGAGCCATTCAGTATATAAATCTGTTTGGTGTTGCAATTGGGTATACCATTGCTGCTTCAATTAGCATGATGTGAGTTCTTTTTTTGTCTCTATCTCTCTCTCTCTCTTCAGTCGTCTTCTTCAATCAGCATGATGTGAGTTCTATTTTGTTCTTGCGTTGTTAAGGGCAATAAAGAGGTCCAATTGTTTCCATAAGAGCGGAGGGAAAGATCCATGTCACATGTCAAGCAATGAATACATGATCGCGTTTGGAATTACAGAGGTGGTGTTTTCTCAGAACCCAGATTTTGACCAAGTATGGTGGCTCTCTATAGTCGCAGCAGTCATGTCCTTCACCTACTCTACCGTTGGCCTTAGTCTAGGCATCGCCAAGGTTGCAGGTATGGATGCATGGATTATATGTCATAACCTAACCTACGTTTATACATAAATGGTGTGAGAGAATAGAAACTTATTCAGGGACGTCACTTAAACGGTTTAAGCTTTTAAGTTGAATGATTTCTTAACATGGTATCAGAGCCTGGACGGCATCTAATAGCTTAAACTTTTGCTTGAAAATTTGTAATTTCATGAAAACTAATATAAACAATTTACAGAGAACAAGGGCTTCAAAGGGAGCCTGATGGGTATTAGCATAGGGAAAGTGACTGGAACCCAGAAGATGTGGAGGAGTTTGCAAGCTCTAGGAGCCATTGCCTTCGCGTATTCTTACTCCTTCATCCTCATAGAGATTCAGGTACGTAATTGAAGCAAAATTTGGATCGAGATCGGTGATCGATGCTACAGCTTATATACCATCCCTTAGCTAGCCTTACTAATTAATTAGATGATGATGATGGCTTGGGCAATCAGGACACACTGAAATCTCCTCCCGCCGAGCACAAGACAATGAAGAAGGCTACTTTAATGAGCATCTCGGTAACTACGGTGTTCTACCTGCTCTGTGGGTGTATGGGCTATGCTGCCTTTGGAGACGACGCTCCTGGAAATCTTCTCACTGGCTTTGGATTCTACAATCCTTACAGGTTGCTTGATATTGCCAACGTTGCCATTGTCGTCTACCTCATCGGTGCATATCAGGTATATATATGATTACTATACTAATTATCTGTCCAATTCCCACTGGACACGTGGCATACCTGAAAGACAACCTTGTTATTTGATAGGCCCAGGGGACTGGGACATCTTTGGTATTTCGCCCTTAGCTTTTATGGCCAATTTTCCTTTGGCTGCAGTGCAAATTTATTTGCACTAGTACAAATGCATGGGAGTGCAGATGAAAAAAATACAAATTCTCATTTAAATCTGTTTTGGGTTTTACTTTACACTGTTTCATGATTTACTGGCTTCATTTATATTGCAATCAAATAAAAAAAGCTAACATTTGAAACAAAAATAGGTCTAAATTTACATTCATATCATTTTGCACTTCCATGATTTTGCATCAGTGCAAATTTATTTGTGTTGCAACCAAACACAGCATTAAGGATGCTACCACTGCAGCTGAGCTCTGGGCTCTTTTAATGCGGGAGTAACACTTGGAATCTGTTCTTCACAGACCGCTCCTCACACTGACATCACAATCACATCCCACAGTGTATTGGGAGTATCTCCTATGAATAAAGTTGGTATTCTTGATGTGTGGCAGGAACATTACTTCTGTAAAGTTGGTGTGAGAAGCAGATACGATCTTCCATCCTCAGCCTAATCACCTAGAAGTTTCCGAATTACCCTTATATTAATTTCTTTTTTTTTTTTAATTCTTGTATGATGATCGATATATCGAAAATTGAAAATAAAAAAAAAAGATTAAAAGGAAACCAAATGCAGGTCTACTGCCAGCCCCTATCTGCATTTGTGGAGAAATGGAGTGTAAAGAAGTGGCCCAGGAGTGAGTTCATAGGGAAGGAATTCGAGGTGCCCATCCCTTGGTATGGATGCTATAAGCTCAACCTCTTCAGGCTGGTGTGGAGGACGATATTCGTGGCAGTAACCACAGTTAAAGCGATGCTCATGCCCTTCTTCAATGTCGTGGTGGGAATCATGGGTGCGTTTGGGTTCTGGCCATTGACCGTCTACTTCCCCATCGAGATGTACATCGCCCAGAAGAAGATTGAGAAATGGACAGCGAGATGGGTTGGGCTTCAAATATTGAGCTTCACTTGTGTGATTGATTAGTTATTTGGGTATAGAGAGAGAGAAAGAGAGTAAAGAGAGTACATGGCTTATGGCTACGTGCTGTCATGCTGATGATTAACAATAAAGGATGGTCACTTTCCACCATGTTCCTTCTACTTTTTCCTGTGGTAATAAGTTGTAAACGTAGCTTGTAAGTTAACTTAAAGATCCCGCTCGCAGTTGTGCTACGTGACATGGACTTATATCTCATAATAAAGGAACATGACTTTTTACCCAAAAATTGTTAATATATATTAGGATGCGCAATCTGTTCACTCCCTCGGTTCGAATAAGGTTTTGATTTGATAGCGTCGAGTTGCATAGTTGAATTAGTGTTTGTATGTTCGAGCTGTAAAGAGCCGTAAAGAATGAAGGATTAGAGTGCATGGATAGGTTTTACCTAAGTGAACACTCTGATGCTTAAGTCAGCATGGGAAATTTTATGAGAATGTGTGAGAGAGCTTAAGTGCTTTAGTTCGCATATCTCTTTTTTGTGGATTTAAGGTCCTTTTATAGTTATCTAAAGTTCAGGTGCTATCAGGCAACGTCTCTGAGTCTCCTGCAGAGCTGTTTCCGTAGTTTAAGGTGTACTGGCACATCAGTTGCTAAATTTGCTCGGCGGTAACAGGTCGCGTGCGGGTCTTGTGGCGCACGGTTCGGTGAGCTACTCCTAAGGTTGCAGTAACGATGCCCGCGGGGGCGTGTCACACAAAACGATTTAGACGGGCTCGTGTTGACGACGGCCCAAGCTCGCCCCAGCTCGGCTGCTCACCTGATGTTGGGTGCCACGTGTTGACTTGTCGAGCTGTCCTGCACACTTTGACACTGTGTTGTCAACAGCGTCCATTTGCCATTAGTTGAGCAGGGGTGACCAAAATGCCCTTCATCAATTGCCCCCGACTCTCAAGCTACTGTTTAGCTGGCGAAGAGAGTAGGACCTTCTAGGGCATTTTTGGTCTCCTCGCTTTTGTCGGTGGTTCAGTTCGCCTGGTTTGGGCTTGGCCGAACCGCTTCTTCTAAAATCTTCTAGAGTTTGGAGAGAGGGCGGTGGCTTGGTGTGTGTGGCGTCCGTGGCGGGTGGTTTAAATTTAAACATGCGCTTAAATTCAAAATTGAGCGCACACGCGCTCATTTTTTAATTTTTTAATTGGTGCGCTTAAAGATTGAGCTCGCGCGCCAGATTCTTACTGTTGCCAAGCGGTCTCGCACTTGTGCTGTTGGATTCTTGGCAGCGTGTCTCTGCCAGCTGCAGTTTCCATCTAGGTCGTCGATTCTGTCCCCCGCGAGCTATAAATATGGGGCTTCTTGTGAGGTCCCCACATACTCATTGTTTTTGGATTTTTCCGAAGGAGGAGGGCGGTCTGCGAGTTAGTCTCCAGTGCTGATCTGCTGAGGCGAACTCTATTTTTTGTTGGTGAGCTCCAGTTTCTCCTTACCTCGAGTGTTGTCACTGCCGTTTTCTGGTTCCCCTTCATTTTTCTGGTGAGTATTTTTGTTTTTTCGCCATGTCTCATTGTTTTGTTGAAGATAGCCATCCAGCGGTAGGTCGGATGATGAATCGAGCTCGTCCGATGAGGGTTCATACGAGGTCTATTTTGATGGTGCCCTAATGGACAAGAGGGAGGAGGTAGAGGCTGTGGTAGGTATGTTTGAGTCGACCAGGTATCGTTGGACCGAGCCTGCTACTAGTCATTATCCTTGGGACCACAACTGGGAGGGGTTGTGTGTCTGTGAGGAATCATTGGCAGTTGGTCTCCACTTCCCCCTTCACCCGTTTATTACCGTTGTGTTGAGACACTACAGGGTATCACTAGGTTAGCTCACCCTGAATGGGGTCAGAACGCTGGTATGGCTGATCGGTTTGTGCCACAACCAGGGCTTCCCTTTGAGTCTTGAGGCGTTTTCGTGTTAAGTTCAGATGAAAAGAATTGCTGGCCCATTCTGTTTCTACCTTCCCTTCCGTAGTGGGAGGAAAATCTTTGATTTCCCTAACAAGGTTAGGGGCTGAAAGAAAAGGTTCTTTTTCCTTAAGAAGGATGGTGGTTGGGATGTCGACACTGCCTGGTACAGTAGTAGCTAGAAAGTTGCTGAGTGTAGGGACGCCGAGCTACAGGCTCCTGTCTAGTAGCTCATCCAGGAACGAGTTAGGATTGACGAGTCTAATGAAGGGATAGGAGATCATCATATGGATGGTCGAACCCTACAGTAAGATTGGGCGAAATTTCAAAAATTTCTTTCTCTCCCATTTGGGAATCGTATTCCCTAATTTAGAAAACTGCATTTTCAAGGTTCGTTCTTGAATCCAAAAATGGACAAGATCTGAAACCAAAAGAGAATGAGGGATATACCTGATACGAAGTAATAGTAACTCCCAACGCAGGTGTTCACGCCCAAAGAAAAGACCAAAACCCGCTTCCACTAAAGATGACACAGTGTGTAGTGAAGTAGGATCAGTAGGATGGTTCTTCAGCAAGAACCTAAATTCTTCAGCAAGAATCAAGCAAGGGCTGGTGAGCACAACTTCAGATTGTTTCTTCTACCAAGAAACAATATCAAGAACCTTTCTTGATCAGATCCACAAGTGGAGATCGAACTGGGTAGAGGCGGCAAGAACTGGGGAAGAATTCTGCAATTTGCTGTGATGAAAATCTAAGGAATTCGCCCCCTATTAATAGCCTTCTTGGATCAGCCTCCTAATCTAATTAGAAGAGAGTTTCCTAATCCAAATCTTATATTTGGATTTGGACTCTTAAATGGATAAGACTTATCTTATCCTTCAGCTAATTCTAATCAGTTTAAAACTGAAGTTGCCCCTTTTAATTAACTAACTTAAGCCTTGTTCCAATTGGGCTTTAGGCCCATTAAGCTTATGTGCTCACTTGCTCTTTAATTTGCTGCCAACTTAGCTCTCTTTGTATGGCGTGGGACCCTAACATTGATCTACATATTAGCCGCATGGATTTTAGCTCAGCCTCTATTACAAAGCCTGGTCGAATTCACTCTATGAGACAGTGAACTCCTGGGTCCATCACCATGGACTCTTAATGGACCCAACAATTATAGTAAATGGTTCTTGGATCCAGACACCTTATGAAAATCCAAGAGTTGTGGGAAGATGCAAGATTAGCCCATCAAGTATTACCCTCAATGGTCTTACACTTAACTTCTCAGCCCTTAATGATCAAACACTGTCCGACAAGAGATGACCTCTCCCTTGGTTGCAAGGTGCAATGTTGCACTCTCTACTCACAAGGATCTCGGGAATTAAAACCTTTTGCAAACAATTTGTTAAACCATAATATATAAGTATATATATATATATATATATATATATATATATATATATATATAAATATTTTGCAAAACCAAATTTCAAACACATTTGAAATCCACTGCCGGCAGTTTTGGTTTCCATCAGAGAGAGTACATTTCCCGATCATTCACTTTGTCCGACAAAGGGGCTGATTCTGTCACTATGATCACCTACTGAGGTGAATTCTCAAGCTGCCCCAACATGCCCAGGTTTTGACCCCCTCTAAGGATCTCACTAATTGCCATATCAAAAGACAGCCCAATCCAACACCTAGTGCAGTACCATAATCGAGTCTAGGGGTCAGGTGTAACTTTCCAACTTTGCCCATCTGTCTCCAAGGTCTAAGGCAATACTGAAAATTGGTCCGGTTCAGGTTTTCAAGAAAACCCACACTGCATGTACCTCAGGTCTCACCTTGGCAGCTGAGATAAGCCACCCCAACCAACTTGGTGGCACATCAATGTCAGCCTTGGCAGGATAGACCTCCCAGATCTACCCAATGACTGTGAAGATTATAACTAACACGAGTCTCATAAGTGTCCAGTTTATATGTAAAAACACAGAAATACACCACAATGACATGAATCAATTATGTAATTTATTCATTTACAATAAATGTCAAAAGATACATCAATCTGATTGGAGCTAAGGGCATAACTGTCCAACAACTCCCACTTGCACTTAGGTCTAATCGGGTACAAGCTGGAGTCCTATACTTTCCACGTGTTTCTCAAACACTTTCTTTGTAAGCGGTTTAGTCAATGGGTCTGCTACATTCTCCACTAATGCTACTTTTTGAATTATGACGTCCCCCCTACCAACTATCTCCCATAGTACATGGTACTTCTTCTCGATGTGCTTCGACTTCAATTGGGCTTGTGGTTCCTTAGCTTGTGGGATGGGTAATGAGTTAGACGGAACTATTCCTAATTCCTGAATGAATTTCTTCATCCAGACGGTTTCTTTAGCAGCTTCACTTGCAGCAATGTATTCGGCTTCGGTTGTGGAATCTGCGGTGGAACCTTGTTTGTTGCTTTTTTAGCTAACTGCACAGGCCCCCATCATAAAGATGTACCCAGATGTAGACTATATATCATCTGGATCTGACTAGAAATTGGCATCAGTATACCCTTGGATCTGTAGTGAACTACCATCGAATACCAGACAAAACTCATTTGTCCTTCGAAGGTATTTCAGTATGCCCTTCATAGCTATCCAGTGTTCCTGTCCTGGGTTAGACTGTTATCTACTTACCACACTCACTGCCTAAGCAATGTCAGGACGAGTGCACAACATGGCATATATGATGTTCACCATGGCTGAGACATAGAGAATCTCCTTCATGCTCTCAATCTCCTCGAGAGTCTTGTGAGACATACCCTTGGAGAGAGTGACTTCGTGCCTGAAAGGAGCATTTCCTTTCTTGGAGTTCTCCATACTATATCTCTTGACAAGCTTGTCAATGTAAGTATACTAGGATAATCCAATTATTCTTTTTGATCTATCTCTATAGAGTCGAAGTCCCAAGATATTGGTGACTTCTCCAAGATCTTTCATGGAGAATTGCTGTGAAAGCCACACTTTCACCATAGTTAACATTCCTACATCATTTCCAATGAGTAGAATGTCATCTACATATAGAACCAAGAATGTAACCTTATCCCCACTGGTCTTCCTATAAACACAGGGTTCATTCGGATTTTGCTCAATGTCAAACTTTTGACGGTAGAGTTAAATTCGGATGTTCTTACTCCTAGAAGCCGTTTCAGTCCATATATGGATCGGTTAAGTTTACATACCATGTGTTCCTGACCTGCAACAATGAATCCTTGCGGTTGTTGTATTTAAATATCTTCAGTAAGATCTCCACTCAGGAACGCGATTTTGGCATCCATTTGCCAAATCTCGTAGTTATGGTATGCTGCTACAGCTAGCAAGATCCTAATAGGCTTTAGCATAGCCACCGGTTAAAAGGTCTCCTCGTAGTCGATTCCCTCTTCTGAGTGTAGCCTTTTGCCACAAGACGAGCTTTATAGGTCTCAATGTTACCATCTGGGCCCTTCTTCCTCATGTAAATCCACTTGCAACCAATTGCTTTCACCTCAGGGGGTGGGTCTACAAGAGTACAGACCTTGTTGATCTTCATCGAGTCCATCTCGACTTTCATGGCATCTACCCACTTCAGGGAATCTATGTCCAACATTGCTTTCGCATAAGTTGAGGGAACTTCCCCACTTGTCATGGCTTCCACCAAGTAACTTTCTTGGTCATAGCTGTAACAAACTAGAGGCCTAGATACCCAGGTAGACCTTCTAGGTTGAGTGTTTGGAGCTTGTGGGACATCTCCCACTACTCCTAAGCTCTCATCATCAAGAACAACTTCTTGTTGAAGATTCTCCAGGACGTAATCTTCTTCTAAGAAACAGGCATTTCGAATGCAAAACACATTTTGTTCTTTTTGATCATAGAATAAGTAACCTACAGATCCTTTGGCGTAACCTACAAATTGGCAACGAATGGTCTTAGATTCCAATTTGTTTGCACTGGTTCTTTTAACGTGTGTAGGACAACCCCAAATCTTCAAATGTCTCACACTTGGTTTCTTACCAGCCCAAAGGTTATATGGAGTCTTCAGAACAGATTTGGTTGGAACCCAGTTCAACACATAAATTGCAGTCGCTAATGCGTATCCCCAAAAGGATGTAGGTAATTCTGAGTGGATGAGAAGTGATCGGACCATATCGAATAGGGTCTGGTTCCACCTCTCTGACACACGCATTTAACTGTGGTGTAGCGGGAGGGGCTAAGTGTGATACTATCTCATTGTCATTTAAGTAGTCCCCGAATTCATCAGAGAGATACTCACAACATCGATCTAATCGAAGGGCTTTAATTTCAATCCCTAGCTGTTTCTCAACTTCTTATCTGAACTCCTTGAACTTTTCAAAAGATTCAGAGTTATGTCTCATTAGGTACATGTAACCATACAGAGAATAATCATCGGTAAAGGTTATGAAATAAACGTGTTGATTACATGTCCTAACATTCAGGGGACCACATACATCAGTATGTATCAGGTAAAGTGTGCCTGTAGATCTTTCAGGCTTACCAATAAATGGTTGTTTCGTTATCTTACCCTGAAGGCAAGGTTCATAGGTTGAAAGATCTTCTATAGTTAGAAAATCCAAAGGACCATCCTTTACCAACCTTGTTATGCGATCTATGTTAATGTAGCCAAGTCGGTAATGCCATAGGCACGTGGAACTAACTGTATCACAAATTCTATTCTTGGGGTTTATTTCCGACGTAGTTTCGGTAACGTTGGTTTCCAGAGAGGGATGGGGAACATAGAGACCATTCTCAAGTTCCCCATATGCTAGGAACTTGTTATTTTGTTTAGTAGTAATCACATTACTGAACAAAGTGGAATAACCATTCATGCACAACTTTGAGACAGAAATCAAATTTCTTCTTAAATTAGGTACGAAAAGAAAATCTTTCAGTACAATATTCCCTTCTCTGAAAACTAATTCTAGTGCCTATGGTCGTAGCTGCAACAGTTGCAGAAGTCCCCAAGTAAAGTGTCACATCTCCATCACTCAGTCTTCTGCTTATCTTGAACCCCTGTAGTGAGTTACACGCATGAGTAGAAGTCTCGGAGCCAATACACTAGGAGGTAAAAGTAACCAACAGATTGGTCTCTATGATGAAAGAATCGAACATACCTTGTTTCCTAGCCTCTAGGTATTGAGGATAATTTCTCTTCCAGTGGCCGGTCTGTTTGCAGAAGTGATAGGCATCTGATGCCTTGTCTTTCTTCTGCTTCTTGGCTTTGCTACCCTTCTTTTGAGCCTTCCTTTTAGGCTTCCAACTTTTCTTGCCCAATTTGCCCCCTTCAACAAGCATAGCTATCGGCTTGTCCTTCTTAATCGGTTCTTCAGCCCTCTACAACATATTGTTGAGTTCCTGATGGCTAACATTTAGCTTATTAATGTTGTAGTTCATGATAAACTGATTGAAGGACGGAGGCAAGGAATTGAGAACAACATCAATTTTGGTGTCATGATCTAGCCCTGACCCAAGAGCTTCCAGTTCATTGATATAGCCCATCATCTTTAGACAATGGTCATGAACCTGTTGGTTCTCGGTCATTTGTGCGGTCATAAACAATTTTAAGACTTTCTGTCGAATAGAACAATTATACTCTTCATACATAGTCTTTAGACTATCCAATATATCTTTGGACACTTCGATCTTATTGAATTGTCGTTGTATTGGATTGTCTAAAGAGGCTATGATATAACACCTAGAAAGAGAATTTTTCTCTTCCCATTCTTGATAATCTCTCCTTCGGGCCTCAGAAACCTTATCACCCGGACGATTCGGAGCAAGGCTCTTAGCAATTTTGTCTAATTTCTCAGACGTCAGAACCAACATAAGGTTTCAGAACCAGACAGCATAATTAGGGCCCTTGAGTTTGTTATCATCCAACAACTTGACGAAGTTTCAGTTTGCCATTTCTGGTAAAGGCAAAGCAGATTTATAAGCCCACAACCTAATTGATTCATGTCATCACACATAAAGGGCATTTAATCTATGTTCCATTTCCATTTTGGGCATCTCTGAGATTCCCTTCAATCTCAGTGACAGTGATAGTTGTGTCTTTGGAAATGTGGGAAACCACATGGGGTGCATGGAGCCAACTATTTTAGCTGCAAAACCCCACCACCTTTTGTGAAGGATCTCATCCACTCATCATATGAGCTTTCCCTTTGGCCTCTGTCAGAAAATGTTCATAGCCATTTTAGGTTAAACATTTCTATCCAATAAGTGCTCACCCATCATGTTCGTGAATGCCAAGGTACCGTGAGAGAGTCTTCCATTTTAGGATAGACCCCTCCCACATGGGTCTATGATGCCCCTATCATCTTATGAAACAATCCAGCCAATTGCATTAGCAAATGGATAGCCCAATTTTATGGTGTATCTCCACCCACCAATACAACCAATCTTCATACTAATGATGGAAGGCCTTTAGAGAATTCATCATATACAATTCCCTATCACATGCGCTTATATTTACTGGAGGGAACGAAAATGATAACCCCATATATCTGATTTAGGTCAAACTAAAGTGGCTCCCACTAACTTTCTTAAAGTCAGATTCAAAGTGGGCCCAAAACTGCTAGGGTTCCGAGGTGTTCCTCTTGGGGAGAAACTGAAGCGGGCCCCACTGAGAAGGGAGATCATCCAATGATCTTTAAGGACACCATGGCAATGATGTGCATTCCGCCATGGTGTTCGAAAGAGCCACTATCAAATTAACATGGGCCAAGTACTTATGGCCCATGTACGTAGCACATCACATCACATGCATGAAAAGCCACAATTGATCCAATCGATTAAATGACTGTAAAACCCATAATTAAAATTTAAAACCTTTTCATCCCATTTAGAGTCCATAATATTTTCAAATAATATTATCTAGGTATATGGGCTGAATTGCAAAGGGCATTTCGGCCCAAATAGCATTTATGCTGAATTGGGCTCAAGCAATTTTAACAAATTAAAATAGGGTTTTGCAGAGGTGGGCCGAATTGCATCTTGCATTTAGCCATCAAACCCTCAACCCATATGTGAAATTTCAGGGTTGTGAACAGCTCCCATTGAACCACAGATTCGGTCCAACCAGTTTAGTCCAATCTGGGTCGAATGGGTCTAGGGTTTGGTGTTTAATTCAAGATTCAATTCAAGAAGATGATCTGAAATTTAATATGGCTGATAAATGACAATCAATAATCAGCAAATAAACAAAATAGTGGGTCGTTCGTGTGGATCCAAACTTGCAAGAAAAATATTAGTTGTAGCTTCCTAATTTGATTTCTGCAAATCGTAGATTGCAGATTTCTCTTCTGAGGAAATGTCCTCTCCTCCACGCGAACCAGCTTCTTCTTCCAACGAAAAAAATAGAAAAAAGCCTAATTTTTCTATTAATTTACATCAGAATGAAATCCTATACATTCCGTCTAAATATATATATACAGACCAAGAATGAATAGAATACAATAGTTAAGCAGATTCATTGCGCCAATAAAAGATTTCGATCTCCACCATACGAATAGCCCAAAATCCAAGAAATATAAATAGAACAATTCTAAATAAATTGCAGGTTTATAAAGATTTAATTTTTAGATCATTTGCCCAAAACTGGGAACCTATTTAGCAGCGAAATTGCAAAATGCGCAAATCGGTTAGAACGATTTCGGCCGATTTGCGCAGATCAAATCTGTTTTATTTTCGGTTCAAGGACAAAATCTGGCTCTGATACCACTGAAGGGATGGGAAATTCATCATATCGATGGCCAAACTCTGTAGGAAGGTTGGGGAAATTTTCAAAAAGTTCTTTCTCTCCCATTTTGGAATCATATTCCCTAATTTAGAAAACTGCATTTTCAAGGTTCGTTCTTGAATCCAAAACCGGACCAGATCTGAAACCAAAAGATAGTGAGGGATATACCTGATACGAAGTAACAATAACTCTCAATGCAGGTGTTCATGCCCAAGGAAAAGACCAAAACCCGCTTCCACTGAAGATGACATAGTGTGTAGTGAAGCAGGATCAACAGGATGGTTCTTCAGTAAGAACTTGAATTCTTCAACAAGAATCAAGCAAGGGCTGGTGAGCACAACTTCAGATTGTTTCTTCTACCAAGAAACAATATCAAGAACCTTTCTTGATCATATCCACAAGTGGAGATCGAACTGGGTAGAGGCGGCAAGAACTGGGGAAGAATTCTACAATTTGTTGTGATGAAAATCTGTAGAATTCGCCCCCTATTAATAGCCTTCTTGGATCAGCCTCCTAATCTAATTAGGAGAGAGAGTTTCACAATCAAAATCTTATATTTGGATCTGGACTCTTAAATGGATAAGACTTATCTTATCCTTCAGTTAATCCTAATCAGTTGAAAACTAAATTCGTCCCCTTTTAATTAACTAACTTAAGCCCAGTTTGAATTGGGTTTTAGGCCCATTAAGCTTATGTGCTCACTTACTCTTTAATCTGCTGCCAACTTGGCTCTCTTTGTATGGCGTGGGACCCTAACATTGATCTACACATCAGCCACATGAGTCCATCACCATGGGCTCTTAATGGGCCCAACATTTGCACTAAATGGTTCTTGGATCCAGCCAGCTTATAAAAACCTAAGAATTGTGGGAAGATGCAAGATTAGCCCATCAAGTATTACCCTCAATGATCAAACATTGCCCGACAAGAGAGGACCTCTCCCTCGGTTGCAAGGTGCTGTGTTGCACTCTCTACTCACATGGATCCCGGGAATTAAAACCTTTTATCAAACAATTTGTGAAACCATAATATATAAGTATATCTATATATAAATATATTTTGCAAAACCAAATTTCAAACACAATTGAAATCCACTGTCGGCAGTTTAGGTTTCCATCAGAGAGAGTGCATTTCCCGATCATTCGCTTTGCCCGGCAAAGGGGCTGATTCTGTCACTATGATCACCCACTCAGGTGAATTCTCAAACTACCCCAACATACCCAGGTTTTGACCCCTTCTAAGGATCTCCCTGATTGGTATATCAAAGACAGCCCAATCCGACACCTAGTGCAGTACCATAATCGAGTTTAGGGGTCAAGTGTAACTTTCCAGTTTTGCCCATCTGTCTCCAAGGTTCAGGGCAATACTCGAAATTGGTCTGGTTCAGGGTTTCAAGAAAATCCACACTGCATGTACCTCACCTCTCACCCTGGCAGTTGAAACAAGCCACCCCAACCAACTTGGTGGCACATCAATGTCAGCCTTGGCAGGATAGACCTCCCTAGATCTATCCAATGGCTGTAAAGATTCTAAACTAACACGAGTCTCATAACTATCCAGTTTATGTGTAAAAATACATAAACACACCACAATGGCATGAAACAATTATGTACTTTATTCATTTACAATAAATGTCAAAAGATACATCAATCTAATTGGAGCTAAGGAAAGGCACTTCCCCACCGATCTGGACATAAATCGGCACTTCCTCGCCGTCGAAAGCGAGTTGTCTTTTGGACAAGCTCGGTTCAGGTCTGTAAAGTCTATGCACATCCGCCACTTGTCGTTTGACTTCTTTACTAGAATTGGATTTGCTATGCAGCTCAGGTATTGGACTTCTTTCACGAAATCCGCTGCTAGTAGCTTTCTCACCTCCTCGTCCACTATGTGCTACCTTTCCGGGGTGAGGTTTCTCTTCCTCTACCAGATGGGTCTAACTATCGGGTCAATGTTGAGTTTATGAGTTATTAATCTAGGTTCTATGCCGGGTATTTCAGCCACTGACCAGGTGAAAACATCTAAGATTTTTAGTAAAAAGCTTACTAGTTCAGATCGCATGGGTTCCACTAGGCGAGCTTTGATTTAGAACATTTTTTTGGGCTCTGCTTTAGAGACTAGTACTGCAATGGTTTCTTCAGTTGGGCGAGCTCTTTCTTCCGTATTTTCCAGTGGTGATTCCAGATCTATATCAACAGCTATCTTGCCCTTTGCTTTCAGAGATGTTATGTAGCACTTTCTGGATCCCAGCTGGTCTCCACGCAACACCCCTATGATTGTGTTTTCTGGAAACTTTAATACGAGGTGGTATGTTGAAACTATAGCTTGTAGCGCATGTAGGATTGATCATCCCAAAATCGCTTTGTAAGGTGACAAGGAGGCAACCGCTAGAAAGTCGTGTTCAAAGCATACTCTTACCATGCCAACTGGGCAAACTACCTCGCCATCGAATCCCTCTAGCGGTATACCGGCGGGCTATAGGTCGGCTTTGTTGAGCTCCATTCTCTTGAAGGCTTCTATAAACAAAATATCTGCCGAGCTACCGGAGTCCACTAAAATCCTATTCACCTTGAAGTCATTTATTATTAGTTTTACCACCAAGGCGTCGTCATGTGGGTACTAGATCCCACACATATCATCCTCAGTGAAGTAGATTACTTCCTCTTTCTGTGGGCGCTTGTACGGATTGCCATCTTCTTGTTCTAGTTCCCTTACCGCATTTCTACCTGTTGATGAGGTGTAGCCAGGAACTATTGATCCTCCTGTGATTACATTAATGGTCCCTCAGACCTGCCTTTCTAGCGCTTGCTAGTTGTGGGGAGCTGGCTCCTGCTACCTGCTGGCCTGTGGCGCTTGCCCACTGGTTCCCTCTTCATGTCGTTGTTCATCTATGATGAAGTGCCTCAGGTAGCCTCTTTTGATGAAATCTTCAATTTCATTCTTCAAATTCCATCAATTTTATGTGTCATGTCCTACGTCTTTGTGAAAATGGCACTATTTGTTTGGGTTTTGGGTGGTGGGGTCCCCCCTCATCTTGGATGGCCATTTCACATAGTCATTGGATTCGATTTGCATCAAAATTTCCTTTCTCTTGGTATTTAGCGGAGTGAATGTCCTGGTATATGCTGGTGGGGTGGCTGATCTATCTGTTTGACCCCCTAGCAGGCGACTTGCTTCTTCGGCACAGCGAGTTGTTACGCCTACCTCTCGGTGACTTGCTCCTCCTGGGAGACTTGCTCCTCCTTTTGGTTTTGCTCATACTGGCTTCCTCCTCCTTGTAGCGCATGTAGGATTGATCATCCCAAAATCGCTTTGTAAGGTGACAAGGAGGCAACTGCTAGAAAGTCGTGTTCAAAGCATACTCTTACCATGCCAACTGGGAAAACTACCTCGCCATCGAATCCCTCTAGCGGTATACCGGCGGGCTATAGGTCGGCTTTGTTGAGCTCCATTCTCTTGAAGGCTTCTATAAACAAAATATCTGTCAAGCTACCGGAGTCCACTAAAATCCTATTCACCTTGAAGTCATTTATTATTAGTTTTACCACCAAGGCGCCGTCATGTGGGTACTAGATCCCACACATATCATCCTCAGTGAAGTAGATTACTTCCTCTTTCTGTGGGCGCTTGTACGGATTGCCATCTTCTTGTTATAGTTCCCTTACCGTATTTCTACCTGTTGATGAGGTGTAGCCAGGAACTATTGATCCTCCTATGATTACATTAATGGTCCCTTAGACCTGCCTTTCCGGCGGTTGCTGGTTGTGGGGAGCTGGCTCCTGCTACCTATTGGCCTGTGGCGCTTGCCCGCTGGTTCCCTCTTCATGTCGTTGTTCATCTATGATGAAGTGCCTCAGGTAGCCTCTTTTGATGAAATCTTCAATTTCATTCTTCAAATTCCATCAATTTTATGTGTCATGTCCTACATCTTTGTGAAAATGGCACTATTTGTTTGGGTTTTGGGTGGTGGGGTCCCCCCTCATCTTGGATGGCCATTTCACATAGTCATTGGATTTGATTTGCATCAAAAATTCCTTTCTCTTGGTATTTAGCGGAGTGAATGTCCTGGTATATGCTGGTGGGGTGGCTGATCTATCTGTTTGACCCCCTAGCAAGCGACTTGCTTCTTCGGCACGGCGAGCTGTTACGCCTACCTCTCGGTAACTTGCTCCTCCTTTTGGTTCTGCTCATACTGGCTTCTTCCTCAATTCTTTTCCTTTTTTCGTTCTAGTCGAACTCTGATCCTATTGCCTCCTTTGCCTTAATGAATTTGTGAGCTACATGAAGAAACGCTTCCATGGTAGCTGGTGGGTGTAACTCCAGCTCCCATTTCAGCTTGCGATGTTTTGCTCATTTCTTTGTTGCAATAAATTGTACTACGGGATCCATGTCCGAGATCCACAGACACTCCATGTTGAACCTCCTGATGTATTCTCTTAGTGTTTCATTTGGCTTCTGAACAACGTTAAACATGTAGGTTGCCGGTTTGGAGTGCCTCTTGCTAGTGACAAATTGGTTGATGAAGACCTTGGTGAATTGGTTCCAATTTTTTATGGAACCAAGAGTTAGCCTGGAGTACCAGAGCCAGGCTTCTTCTTTTAGTGTTGTAGGGAATGCTATGCACATGCTAGCATTGTTTGCCCTATGAAGGAGCATGAGGGCCTGGAAGCTGTTTGCATGCTCCACTGGGTCTGTCTTACCACTATAGGACTCCAGGGTCGAGGCCCAAAAGTTCTTTGGTCTCAGGGCTTTAAGGAATTTAGGAGCTAGTGGGGTTTCTCGTGTCAGGCAAGGTGGTTTAGAGAGGGAAACCATCTTGCTGGTAGCAATGCTGTTTTCCCCGTGTTGGGCTTCACTACTTGCACAGGCGAGCTGAATCTTCCTTTTGGCGCAGTGCAAGCGCTTCTTGTGCTTCTTCTTGGTACCTCTAGTCGAGCTGGCGACGTCGGTCCCAGCAGAAACCTCGACTCAACTATCTGTTGTAACTTGATCATTTCGAGCAGTAGTGTTAGCAGGGTCTCGGTCTTCAACTCTGTCAGGGACCTGAACCTGGCTACATATCCGTGGGCGAGGTGGGTCTTCACGGTTTAGGTCGTTGTTCTGAGGAGGCAGCTGCTGGCTGTTCTTGGGTACTTCCTGGTCGTTGCGTTGCATTTGTTGGTCATTGGCCGGCACTTGCTAACTGTTAAGTGGTTGTTGCCGACTGTTACCCAGTACCTGCTGACTGTCCCACGACACCTGTTGGAGGGGTACTTGAGGGTGTCACTGTTGCTGCTATTGCTGTTCAGTAATGAAGACAAATCTGTTCTCCTAGGACCTGAGTTGTTCGGTCATGGTTTGTACAAATTGTACTAGGTCGTTGAATTGTTGTACGTTGACTGTCGTGGGGGTATTGCAAGGTCAACAGACGGGGCAGGCACATTCATGTTGCCTTGAGCTTAAGGGAACGTCGATCTGGCCTATCATGACAATGGGGATTTCGCCATTGACGTTGTTATTAGCAGAAAGATTGTTGGAAAATGCCATTCATAAGTTTTCAAGAAAAAAATGAAAGAAGGAAACTCTAGCTTTTTGTTGTGTTTCCCACAAACGACACCAATTGATGATGCACAATCTACTCATTCCCTCGTGTCCTGTGACTAGGCTCGAACAAGGTCTTGATCTGGCAGTGCCGACTTGTACAGCCGAATGGTGTTTTTACGCTAAGCTGGAAAGAGCTATAAAGAATGATGGATTAGAGTGCCTAGGTAGGTTTTGCCCAGGTGAACACTCTAATGCTTAAGTCAGTATGAGAATTTTCGTGAGAATGTGCGAGAGAGCTTAAGTGCTTCAGTGTGCATACATCTTTTCGGTAGATTTGGGATCCTTTTATAATTATTGAGGTTTAGGTTCCATCAAACAACGTCTCTGAGTCTCCTGCGGAGCTGTTTCCATAAATTAAGGCGTGTTGACGCGTTGGTTGCTAGATATGCACGGAGGTTACAGGTCGCCCGTATGGGTCTTGTGGCGCACGGTTCGACAAGCTACTCTTATGGTTGCAGTAATGGTGCCCGCAGGGAATGGTTTAGACGAGCTTGTCTTGAGCTGTCATGGACGTTGTGTTGTCAATAGCATCCACGTGCCATTAATTGAGCAGGGGTGACCAAAATGCATGTAACTTAAATTTTGTTTTAACATTTTTATGACCATTATATCCAGATTGTCTTTTCATGCTACGGTGTGAAATACTCGGTATTTTTCAAAACACAACTTGTCTTCTTCGATAGTTCTTAAACTACCTATTGTTTTAATATTACCTTAAATCACCCATATTATTTCTAATAATTGACTTTACCTCTGTTGTTAAAATCCAAATTTGTAGACACGTGACACCACGTGTCTTCTTCTTCTTCTTCATGTCTTCTTCCTTTCACCAACGGCATATCGAGCTCTTCATAGTGGTGAATCGGATGAGACAACATCGATGTTAAACCTTTGGGGAAGAAGATGAATGGAAAAGGGTAAAATACAATTAAGAACCAACCTCCTGCCACGACCGTGAACAATTAAATCCTCTACACACTCACTCCACACCCTATGAACATCTACTACAAGATCATATCGTAGTTGGTGGTGATGTGATTCCAATAGCCTGAGCTTGTCTATGAAGAAAATCCAGTTCAGGCGACTCAGTAGGGAAAAAAGACTATGGTATCGGAGAAGAATCGTTGAGGTCGAAATGGAACCAAGTTGACTGAAGAGCTAATCCCTGTTGTTTTTCTGTGACCTGGATCTTGTATGAAGATCACAGTAGATGCGGCAGTGGCGACGATAAAGTGTTTATGGCAGGACGGGTAGCTAATCCTCGTCGTCTTCTGCGACCTGGATCTTATATGAAGAACACAGTAGACATGATAGCAGTGACGATAAAAGGGTTTCTGGCAGGACAGGCAACGATGACGAATGCCTGCAAGACGTAGAGAGCGAACAAGATTAGCAGTTCCTTGGCTAATCTTTTTTTATCTATGGGTTCTTACAACAAGAAGAAAAAAAGAGTTCTTTGGGTGGAAGGTAGTTCTTCAGCTCGAATGCAATGAAAGACAAGGAGTGGAACAGTTGTGTCGTCGGCTACCGCCGAGGAGTGGTTCGTTGTAGTTGCCGCCAATTACGTTGATTGAGCAGAGAACCGTTGCCTCTGCCCTCCCTTAATCCACCGTCCTAGTACTAATAGTAGAGCATAACATAGCCCTCCTCCTCATTATCTTCAGTGCGCAATCTAGTGCGCCGGAGTAAGGCAGCAATGCCCCTACCTCCACCTTCATTTTCGTCACCCTCGTCTTGATCACATCCACTTGGTCCGGTGCAACCGTGGCCGCGAACCCCACTACAAAGCTCACCGTCACGTGGGTCCCAAGTCTATCCCTCGTCAGACCGTGCTAGGATCGACTGCTTGATATGATTGTATGATGCCAACTACGATGCAGTCACAATCATTGCGCGGTTCACTATCAGAGACGACGTGGTGGAGTATAGTGTTTGCCGAAGGATAATAGCCGAAATGCTGGAGAAGAGGGCAACGACGCCTTCTATTTAAACACTCCAAATCCCGATGGAGATAGGGCTGTGTGAACAAACCATTCAAGGATGGCAACATTGACGGCATGATTTCTAATTTGGAGAGACCACGGTGATGACTCACCGTCGCACCACCGGACGGAAGTTGTAGTGGTTGTCGTTGCAAGCGATGATGCTCTTTCCACTCCAGTTGTAGGTGGGGTAAGGGTTGGATGGGAGCTGTCTCTTTGAATGACAGAGAGATAAGGAATTTGACTCTTTGGCTGAGTGTTAAGAGGTAAGAAATCCGGAAGTCAGGCACGCTCGAGTACTGAGCGTTGGGTATTGAGTGTCGAATGTTGAGTGCCTCCCAATAGGAGGAGGATCTCTATTTATGGGGGAGATCACAAGATCCTAAAAAGTACTTGTGACGTATCGGGAAAGGGAATATTGGATTTGTTGTCAATCATTAAGTGTACCACTGGGGTTTTTCTATGTGTCTCATGAGGATTTTCCCGATGATCGGCTTTCCTTCTCCTCAAGATCCCTTATTACTCACGTGTGCTACTACCTCCCATGCAATTTATTTTAATTGACGTGGCATTTAATGATGCCACAGTTTGGTGGGCGACGTCTTGTTAACCCTATGTGGCATCTCACCACGCCTTTTGATGGTGTAGGTTCTACGTGGCTTTGGGCACGCGCAGGCCTCACCATGGGCTCGGCCCAGGGTTCCCTTGGTTTGGGTCACGAGTGGGCTCGTAAGCCGTGGGTTCATCGCACACTTAGCGAGTCGTCAGTTTATCGCACGTTCGAACAAACGCGGGGTCATGTCCTGGGTTTGACTGTGGTTTCCTTTGGTTCGGGCATTGAGTGGGCTTGGTGAACCACGGATTTATCACCATTTTGCGATACGCGTTGTGAGTTCATTGCAGAACTTCTGATGCATTGCGGGTTCATCGTGGCAGGAAAGTTGACTGTGGGTTGCTCACATGCAACCTTGTGGTGTTAGTTTTGGTGTTCGGTGTTCCCTAAGGGGCTGAGCAAATATTGTATACCTACACCAGCAGTGGCGCATGTTCTTCTATACTTGGGAATATCTCTATGCCTATTTTATTAAATATAGGGTCAAAATGGTAATTTACTATTTGGTGCTCCTTAATAAAAGGGAAAAATCTACTTTTCGTGTGTCTCTGCTACGATTTAGCGATGACCGATTGTTAGAAATAATACGGGTATTTTAAGACAATACTAAAACAGTAAGGGTGTACTTAGTCAATTTCCTAAACCATAAAGTAGTTTAAGAAATTTGCCCCTTTTTTGTGTAACTTATCCCAATCATATTGAAAAGAGATTTAAACATGGATATTTTAGTCATTTCAAAATTATGCCCCCTTAGCAATTCAAAGCTCAAAGGACATTTGTGTCCTTTTACATGCCATCTAACATCCGTTAATGATTTTGAACTAAACTGACAGAGTGACAATTACATATGTTAATGTAACAAAAGATACCGCTAATCAATTGAAAGAAATTTAAATTAGTTATGGTGTTATTACGCAAACTAATAACTATGTTTTAATGTACAAATAAATTAATTTGGTCGGTTCGACTCATTTTTGTGTAAATCAAACCATGCTAGATTGGCTTGGGTGGGCTAAGCCAAGTCAAACCAATATAGAAGTGATAGGGGGTTTATCTCAAAATGAAATGCCAGAATGGTATAACCCGCTATCCATATTCTTTCCTCCCTTTACCTTTAAGTTGATGTGTTGTGGTGTTGCCTGTAACCGGGCAGGGGCCAATTTCTAAGAAATCGGGGAGTGATGGCATATGCATGCAAAATTGGTTGGTGAAGAGGTCGGCAAGCCCTTGAGGGAGGTTGCTTCTCATCGAGGTCATTTCGATCGTACTGATGAGGTGGAGGACGACTGTGAAGAAATTGGCCAAGTTTGCATGTCTATCACGGTGCTGAAAATGAACTAGTCTTCCCTACCTTTGTTTCTTTTTCTCTCTACTTTATTTTTTTAGTTGGCGGTGAGATGCCGATGTCTTTTGAGATCGATTTACACGTGTTACCGAGCTAGATAAACAGGGGACCGACTTGCTTAGATCGGTCTACCTGTTGCCATCGTGCTTTCAAAGTTGGCTTAAGGGCACCTTAGCTAAAAAGTGGTATGGCTTTCCCTTAGAACTCAATTTGACCAAGTCGCCAAAGCGGATGGCTATTCCGTAGTAGCTTTAAATGTGGTTGCTTCTATGCCATCGCGTGGTATTGGCTTCTCCAGGTAGTTGCTTGCGAGACCATGACACACATGTACTGCACCTACTCCTAGAATTGCTAGCCACCCTCTCCCACTAGAGCTATGGGAGGCTCACCTTGAGGGGGTGGCTCTACTATCTGCAGGTTGCCTACTCTCATGGGAACCACGAAGGGCTCGACCTATGAGGCTGGTTCCACATTCAATTCTCTTCCAACACTTAGGGGTGCCATATAGAGTTCGATCAACAGTAAGGCTTCGCAGTTCGGGCTGTGATACAATCAGGGCCAGATCCCTGAAGCTCGCCCGGGCTAGTCGTTCATATTCTGTCCCCCTTATGATGGCTTTGTCGATAAGTATGTTGCTATTGGCGTTGGGGGGTAGGTCAGTGCCACGACTACACTGCATCAGCCCCTTGGTGATGCTGGTCGTCTACTCCTACGAGAAGCCACATGGAGCTCGACCTACGGGGGCAGCTCTACTAATTGTATGTTGCTGACTCACATGGGAGCCTTAGAAGGCTTGACCTACAAGGGCAACCACACAATCTGTTGGCTACCGGCTCCCGCAAGAGCCACGAAGGGCTCAACCCATAGAGGCGACCTTGCGAACAGAGCTGACAAGGTTCGTCTGGGCTGAATTGAGGTTAGCAGAGCTGCTCAGTTTGTTGGTTGTCAACTCCTACGGGAACCACAAAGGTTGTTGCTTGTCGCTGAACTGCTGGTTGTTGAGGTCATTCTACTATTGATTATTTTTGCGGCGACATGAATGCACCAAAATTCTCCTCCCATGCCCACATCTGGAGACTCCTGCTTCAACTCATAAAATTGTTGTGCTTTAATTGCGGCGGGAACCACTGATGGCTCGACCGCGGGGAGAGGGGCATTCACATGAGGTAGCGGTGTGCTTGTCTGGGGTAATGGGAGTGTTGGGTTCAGCACGGTTACTACTCCAAGAAGTTCTAGGGGCACTAAAATTGCTTGATTGTCACAGAGGGGTTCTCAAGGTTCATCAGTGATGCTCTTGCCCCCCAGTAACTGATATTTTGTTCTTGATGTTGGTGTTGTTAGACAGTTTTGTATGCCCTTAGCTTCAATCCGATTTGATGTACTTTTGACATTTAGTGTAAATAAATAAAGTGCCTGTTTGATTCATGTTGTTTGGTATAATTCTGTGTAAGACCCTAAAACTGGACACTTATAGAGACTCGTGTTAGTTTTAAATGTTCACAGCCATTGGATAAGTCTAGGGAGATTTATCCTACCAAGGCTGATACTAATGTGCCACCAAGTGTTGGTATGGCCAGTCTCGGCCACCAGGGTAAGACCCAAGGCACATGCAGTATGGGATTACACGAATCCTTGAACCGGACCAGATTTCTAGTATTGCCTTAGACCTTGGAGACAGATGGGCAAAACTGAAAAGTTACACCTGACCCCTAGACTCGATTATGACACTTCACTAAGTGTCGGATCGGGCTGTCTTTGATATGCCAATCAGTGAGATCCTTAGATGGGGATCAAAACCTGGGTATGTTGGGACAGTCTGAGAATTCATATGAGTGGGTGATCATAGTGACAAGATCAGCCCCTTTGTCGGACAAGGGTAATGATCGGGAATGCACTCTCTCTGATGGAAACCAAACTGCTGGCAGTTGATTTCAATCGTTGGAATTTTGTTTTGCAAAATTAATATATATATATATATATATATGTGTGTGTGTGTGTGTGTGTGTGTGTGTGTGTGTGTGTGTGTGTGTGTGTGTGTGTATGTACAGTTTCGAAATGTTTGCAAATGGTTTTAATTCCCGGGATCCATGTGAGTGGAGAGTGCGGCACTGTTCCTTGCAGCCGAGGGAGAGGTCCTCTCTTGTCTAGCAGTGCTTGATCATTAAGGGCTGAGAGGTTAAGTGTAAGACCATTTAGGATAGTACCTGATGGGTTAATCTTGCACCTGCCCACACCCTGGGTTTTTATAAGATGGCTTGGCCCAGGGACCACTTAATGTAAGTGTTGGGCCCATAGGGTCCATGTGATGGGCTCAGGGTTCACTAAGCTTTTTAGTGAATTCGGCTGGGCCGAACCCATGTGGCTGGTGTGTAGATCAATGCTTGGGTCCCACGCCATACAAAGAAGCCCAACTGGGCAGCAAATTGGAAACAAGTTAAGCACTGAACACTTAATGGGCCAAAAGCCCATTTCGAACTGGGCTGATACGATCACCCATTTGTGGGGCGAATCTGAGATTAATGTTAGTAAAAGGATTGGGCCTTTAACCTTATCCACTTTGGGAGACCAAATTCAAATCAGATTTGAATCTGGTAACCTCCTGATAAGATCAGGAGTAAGCTAACTTAATCTACAGATATGATTAAGATAATCCCCTATCCAAATACTGATTTGGATTGGGGTAACTCCTAATTAGGAGGTTCCTTAATCAAGAAGAAAAGAGGAGAAACCCTAAGAGAAAAAAAAAAAAAGATCAGATTTCGAACCAAGGGTGATAAGCAAGAAAGCTTCCTGCGAATTGAGATTAGATCTCATTCACACTCCAGAGAGAAGAGAAGCAATTCAGCCATCTTCGTCCTTGGAGTTCTCCTCCAGCCGCCGCCATTCCTTCTTGCAAGATTTGATCTTTGAAGAAGAAAGAAGTCAAGAAATCAATTCTTGACATCAGTCTTGTAGAAAAGACTGAAAAAGATTCAGTGTTCAGAATTTCCAGAGGATTCTTGTGAAGGATCCAGTGTGTAGGACCCACTCTGCTGGTTCCGTTCCACCCACAGCTGTGTCATCTTCAGCAGGAGCGGATATTGGTGTCTTCTTTGGGCATGAACACCAACTTTGGGAGATACTGCTTCTCCGGATCAGGTATATTCCTCCATTTTTCCTTTTGGTTCAGATCTGGTTCGATTATGGTTCAAGTAGGATCCTTGAATATTGTCTTCTAAATTTAGGGAATATGATTCCCAATTGGAAGAGGTAGGAAAATTTTTGAAATTCGCCCACACATTCCGCAACCTTCGTGGTGTCCATTAGATGGATCCTACCATTCTTTCAGGTGTTGCTCAAAAATGTCATTGAGTTGATAAAGGTGACAACTTAACAAACTAGAATGTAAGAACTTATCTTTTTGTTGCATTTCCCATAGACGGCACCAACCGATGGCATGCGATCTGGTTGCTCTTAGCTGGAAGGTAGCTCAGACGTTGATTGCTTAGGTGGACGGTCGAGCTATGAGACAGGAAGGATCAGAGAACCTGGGTGGCTAACCCGGCGTGGTTGCTCTAATGCTTAAGTCAATAACTGGCTATATGCGAGCTGAAAGCTTGTATGTATGAGAGCTAGTAAGCAGATAATCGTGCGTACCTTGTGTCATTGGAATGGGTGCCTTTATATAAGCATTGTTTGGTGTGGGCTTCACGCATTAAGTCCAAGGTCTCGGGGAAGATGTGCCTAACCAGTCCAAAGTCCTCGGAGGTAGTCGTGCACGTACACCAGTCCTTGCACCTTGTTTGGTTCCCTTCGGAACATTCGGGGCGGGGGCCAACTTCTGAGAAACCCGGGAGTGAATGAATGCATGCAGAATTGGTCGGCGAGCATATCTCGCAGGTCGCCACCTAGACCTCAACCAAATCAGCAAGCCCACAATGGAGGTCGCTCCTCATCGAGGCCACTTCGATCATACTGACAATGTACCACAGGTCGGCCTTGGATGAGGTGCTGCAAGCCACCTTAAGTTGTGGACGAGGTCGCCAGCTAGATTTCCACCAAGTTAGCGGAGGCAGGTCACCAGGTCGGACTCCATCACTTTGGCTAAGGCAAGTCATCGCCTAGGTGGTGTCGGGGTGTCGTCTGGCTGTTTTGAGATGCCATGTGTCATGATGTCACTGGAGGGCCAAATCTTCCCTCATCAGTTGCTTTTTTGGGGGATTTTATAGGAGGCTAATTTTCTCTAGTATGTTTGCTTGAAATCATAGGCGTTTGTTGGGTTTCTTATGGGTAGCTTTCCTTAGTCTTGGCTCAAAATATATATAATCATCAATGTTTTGATTGCTTACAATCTTGCATTCTTTTTTTATAACCCTAGACTTGTGAACCCAATTTGAATGGAATTCCATGAGGCATATGCTCCTTATGGCTTAATTCTTCTTCCCCTCAAGTAGGAATTGCCAGAAGCATTTGAAAAAGAGGGGGTAGGTGTGTAGGCACCCGCCCCTTTGCTCCTTTAAGGGCTTCCCACAGCCAAAAAGAGGGAGAAGAGATGATTAAGCCATATGAGAGGACATTCTCTCAATAGTAAAACCTTCCTCAATTGGGAGAAGTCTTTCAACCATCAACTTAGTTCCTTCTCATTATGGAAACTTGGATTGGCATTTACAAGACAAAGAGGAAAGGGGTGCCTAATATCTTCCCTCTCCCTCCCTTTGGTGTGTGGAATCATGTCTTTGTCTTGGTGTGGGAGTCATTTGTTATTTCTCAATCTAGGGAGGCCCATCCTTGTTCAATTTGTTGAAGGGTAGGAATTTCTCTCTTAGTTATGAATAGACTTGTTCATGGGCCGGGTAGCCCGACGGCCCGGCCCGCACCCCGGCCGGGCTTGGTCATATAATTAGACCCGCAGGCCTGACCTCGGGCTTAACACAGTAAGCCCGACTGTGTTTCGGGTCGGGCTCGGGATTTGTCAAAAAAGCCCGGCCTGGCCCGACTCAGTATTATATATTTTATAAAATATATAATATGTATTTTATATATTATATAAAATATATAAATAATATAATATTTATTAAAATATATATTTATAATTTAATATATATATTATTCTTTTCTTTATAATTTCAATCTCTCTCTCTCTCTATTCAGCTGCTTCAACATTAATATTAATAATAGTATAGGCTAAATTTCAGGCCCGGGCCCAAGCTCGGGCTTCGGGCTTTTTATGAGGGCCGGGCTCGGGCCCAAGTTGTAGGCGCGATGGTCGGGCCGAGCTCGGGCCCAAGTTGTAGGCCTGATGGTCGAGCCGGGCTCGGGCTCAAGCCTTAAAAAAATTTGTTAATACACAGTAAAAGCCCAGCCCGGCCCGGCCCATGAACAGGTCTAGTTATGAAGTGGCACCCAAACTCTTTGGGATGTTCACATATGGCAAGATCCTTTCGGATAAACCATGAAATATTGAAGGTAATTTGTAGCAAGTCTCAAAACTGTGGTGGTGGATGATGGAAGGTTACTAAGCTGAAATATTGGAGAATATGGTTATCTGGATTAGGTTTTCGAACGGATGGCCTAATCTGACAAAAAAAATAAAAATAAAAAATGGCCAAAATCCATAGAACGGGTTGACGGTTTGACCGCCTGGGTCAACGGGTTGTTGACTGATTCAACGGTTTTTTGCCAGGACCAGGTTTGGGGTAAAATGGAAATAGTTGCTTGGACGGTTCCCAGGCCGAATGGTCCGACCATCCATGTCAATGAAAGTTCGAAAACCATGATTTAATGAGCCTTGGTCAATAAATGAGTATCAACTCCTACTGATGAGATACTCTCATGGGATTAAGCTAAGTAACCTTCAATTCTGATCTATGGATTTTTGGGTCAAGATTGAAGATGTTCTAGTTGAATACCACTCCAAAGAAATAGGAGAACTTTTGTCCAAAGAAGTGGGGGAAGTGTTGAGTGTCTTGGAAAGGACGAAAGAAGGGTGGCAAGAAAAGAATGTGATGAGGGCAGACTTGGCCCTCCACTGACATCATGATATGTGGCATCTCAAAAACAGCTAGATAACATCTGACACCACGTAGTTGATGACCTGCCTTAGCCAAAATGGTGGAGACTTGAAGACCTACTCCTAAAGACCTAATGGAGACCTGAAGACCTACCTCCAGAGACCTAATGGAGACCTGATGACCAACCTCTAGAGACTTGATGGAGACTTGGAGACCTACCACCAGAGACCTACTGAGACCTAGCGACCTACCTTCAGAGACACATAGCATCTGAATTACACCTAGGTGCCCAGTCAGCGAATTTGAGAACGAGACATGTTGCAGCTAAGAGTGTCAATGGACCGGTTTTGGATTGGACCCGTCCGATCCAAATCAAAATTGGGTTGGAACCAATCTAAATCAAAATGAATTTGAACAGATTGGACGGTCAAGACATTGAATTGGACCGGTCCAAATTGATCCAAAACATTCATTGGATTGGATTGGACCTGCTCCATTTATAATGGACTCATTGGACTGGATCGGATTGGACAAATCCAATCCAATTGACACCCCTAGTTGCAGCGATACTTCCTCAATGATCAATTTCTTTTCTATCTAAAATGTTTTCTTCCGCTCTCCACAGAGCACTCTATTGTTCTGTTTTCATCTTGGTTGGTCTCTATCATTTCATATATATATATATATATATAATAGCCAAGCCAGAAGAGAAAATTCCACTTTATTACCTGTAAAAAAGCGTCAAGTTAGTCTCTGCCATTAACCGATCATCAGTTATTTGTTAAAATGTCAAAACTACCCTTCAAAAGAAGATACTATTCATTATCTTTATTTTGAGACTAAATCAATTATCTTCAAAAAAAAAGAGAGAAAAAACATGAAATATGATAGAGAGAAACAATAACTGAAAGCAAAGAAATAACTAAAAAATAATGTGTTTCAGATTTAAAGATAAAAGACAATAACTTCATTAGTCTAAAATCTCAAGCACCTCAACCGATTCAGTCTCAAGGTAAAAGACAATAAATAGTGTCTTCTTTTAAAGGATAGTTTTCATATTTTCAACAGATAACCAAAAATTAATTAACGGTAATATCTTCTTTTGAAGGACAGTTTTGACATTTTGAACAGATAACTAAGAATTAATTAACGGTAGATAGATAAATGTAGTGAAAGTTCGGGTACCAACTTAACACTACCCCAAAGTTCCAAAGTTTAGGATAGTAAAGTGGCTCCCAAATCGAGAAAATGAAAAATGGAAAAGACTTCCTACCACTCGTCATTGATATTGATAATAGTTTGCCGGGACAGAAGAAATAAGAAAACAAAATCACAGTTTAAGGGCAAAATAAATAACAGAGAAAAATCACTGAAATGAAGGTAGAGCACACCTTACAAACAACAACCACACTAATAAAACAGTGTTCCATTCTAATATATACACCACCAGCCACAACCAAACAAGAAGTCCCATGTACCTGCTAATTTGAATTTTTAGCCTTCACGTCGGCAGCTGCGGCTTTAGCGAGGGTGGATGGTTTGATGACATTCTTTGGGTTGAGTGCCTTGCGTATCTTGAACACCGCCCAGGCTGTCCCAATAGCATGTCCTGCTGCACCAAGTCCCTCATTTGTTGCCTCTGCTGCTTTTTCTCCATACCTGTAACCACCACCACCACTTTTATTTTCATCAATGGATGCTTTCAGCGTGGCACATTGGGTTTGAACCAATATTATTATTGAGTCCTGATTCTGAAACTAAGGGTCCGTTTAATTTGCAGTCGGAATCAAAATAAAAAATTCTTCAGAATCGGAATCCGAATGGTCTATTCCTATAGTCTGACAGAAATAGAAATGAGATTTCATTCGCAAGGGAGGAACAGGGAATAGCCATTCACTTAAATGGAGGAATGTCATTTCGGCAAGAATGAGAATCAAACAGTTAAAATTAGAATAGCCCATTAATAATGCCAAACAGTTGGGTTCCAATTCCAGACCCCTATTCCCGTGAACTAAATGGGGCCTAAGATTTCTGGCGAATAGCCAGGTTCCCCACTCGCCTCAAGATCTGCTTGGCATTACTAATTTATAATGCAAGAAACCAGAATCAATTGAGGATTTGAGATACCAAGTTCATTTCTTAAATTCCAAGAAAATGGAGAAAATCCTAGGTAAACATGATACTTCTCAGATACAGCCAACCACAAGACTCACCTATGTGAAACAAGGTCAGTTGTAACAACAGATGACGTCGACATTACATTCTTTCCAGCTACCTCAACAGCATCACAGACCTTACCTGTTGGCAGATCAAAAGATGGATAATGTCAATATTTGTTAGCCAAGTATAATTCCAAGAATTTGCACTTGGCGAACGTGTCAAACAACCACATAACTCAGTTGGCAAAAACAGACGCATCAAAACAAAGACAGAGGACGCTTTGATCCTAATAGGATCCTAAACCCTGTAAACATGTCAGATCTCTGACCTCTCACTCATGTTTCAGTGCTCAGTTCTCAAAAAAAAAAAAAAAAAAGAATCAACTTCACCAAATTAGACTGCTCTGCCGCCCATTCTTCCCAACAACAAACCTCTTTTCAGTGTATACTCTTTGTTGTCGCTTCTTTGGAAATTTTGTCTCACTATGATACTTGATAGCACATAATATTGAAAATGTGAATTCTCATCATGAATGCCATCTCACAAAAAGAGGGTGGGGGTTAATGTTTTTTCCGATCAAAAAACAATGGTGATATATAGAACCAACTGAATGTTGTACACTGTTATGGAAATCCAAGACAAAGTAACCCTCCAACCATTGCAACGCAGACACAGAGATAAAAGAGTCAGTACTTCCACCTGACACTCCCACCCTATCAATGAAAACAGAAGTGCAAATGATGGCATCCATAGAATCTATGCATTCAAGAAGATGATAAAAAATAATTAGTCAATTGCAACCACAACTGTTCTTAATTTTTATCAGTCGATTGCAGACATAAAAATTAAATAAGTAGCACATTGGGCCTATCTAGTTTTGACAAAAATAATAATGTAAAACCAGCAGTTCAGAGGTTGGGCCTATCTAGTTTTTACGAAGTAGGAAAAATTACAATACAAGTTAACAGAATGCAAGCATCGTTTCTGTAAGTAGTTCAGAGGTTGCAAAATGAGGAATTACATACAACAGCAAGAGCAGTCGTATTGATTTGCATAATAATATTGTTGGATTTTAATCTCACAAGAGATTAAATCCAATGGGTTTGATTGGTCAATTACATGAGAAATTGCACCTGCACACTTGATTGAAAAATTAGCTTTTCTCTTACAAAACCCAGTTTTGAACTTGTCCCACAGTGTGCGCGTGTGTGTACAACACGATGAGGCACTTTAGAGGCGCACTTTGCTCGCACTTCGCGTGATGGCTTTGGTTTTGGTGCAATGCTGACCGTTGGTCACCGTTGATGAGATCAACGGTCACCATTCGATCGGGTGTGATCAAGAGGCACAATTCAAAGTTAACAGACATTAAATGTTAACTACCTTTTAAACCATTAAATGTTAACTACCTTCTCTGAACCAGCACCTACATTATCTTCATACCTATTCATAAACTATTTAAGGAGCATGAATCAGACTTCAAAAACACACATTTTCAAAATCCACTTTCTCCCCCTCTCTCTCAGTCCAGTCGAACCACACATTGTATCATGTGACCCCATTTCCCAACAAACATTCCATTCCAAATAAGAAAAAGAAAAAGGTCAGAAGAGTGAAAGGAGCAACATACTAAATCCGTCAAGGGAGGCAAGAACAATTTCCCCTGGCAAGAGCCCGAAAAATTTCTTCCCCACTTTTGAATTTGCGATTGAACTTGTAAAGAACCCAGAAACCTTCACCACCCCAGAAAGGACACCACTTGCTACTTTCTCAGACATCTTTGATAGACGTTTAACTCTGCACAGATTGTTAACCCATAAGATTATGCGCCTTACTTGATTCAAAATAGACATACCAAGATACCCAAAAAAAAAGCAAATGAATACCGAACATCCCCAACATTTTCCAGCCAGAATCAATTCACATAAACTCAATTAAAAGATAAACAACTTGACAATAAAATGTTGAAACACAACCCGAAAGAACAACTAAATCAAAATGCGTGTACATGGGGTGGGGTAAATAGGTGAGTGCATTTGTGCGTTAGCGAGACAGAGTCACAGAGGAGGCTATCAAGCATCAATACATTAGATAAACAAACAGTAATTCAATACATTAAAAGCAAACCTTTGTATTCTCTTCATAGCTTCGGGACTAATCTCTGCATTGGAACCGGGTTCCATCCTCTTCTTTAAGAACTCATTTCCCCATTTCAACCTATCGACCGTAACATCACCGCACCACAGAATTCCCCATATCAACTGCCCCGACCCAACTGCAATGGCCCTCGCAACCGATCCACTGTAATCCTCCACATTTGGAGCCAATGTAGTCCAATAAGCCGCGGATCTTTCCTCCATCATCTCCTTCTTCTCCTCCGATTTTAACTCGGACGGAGAGATGCCCTCCGCTACCGAACCGTCCAAGACTTCTGACTTCCCCTTCCCTGAGACCTTCTGCACAGAGAAATTACTATAGTGTTCCAAAATCCCGTCCAGCTCCTTGAGTAAGTTCTCCTGCCCCTTGGATGCGAAAGTCAGACCGTAGTTTATCAAATTCTCCGAACCATCGCCGGCTTTGGTTTCTCCATGGCCGGAGTCACACCCTTCATCCGCGGGAAGGCGGAGAGTGAAGAAGTAGTGGGATTCATCGAGCCTGACGACAGCCTCGTCCTTGGCAAGAGGCCATTGGATGTCGTTGTCGACACGAACAAGAACGGCGACGACGCTTTCCCCCTGCCGGAGGCGAACGATTGTCAGGTCACCGCAAGCGAGCTCAACACTGTATTGCCTGTCGATGAGATGTACAATGGCACCGGAAATCTTGATGAGCACCTCTTCGAAAGATTGGATGGGAGCAGACGCAGTATGAGAATGGGCGACATCGTCCTTGTCCGGGAATAGATTGTCGACGAGATCGTTCATGTCGATGGAGGGATAGAGGGAAGAAGAGGAAGAGGGCTTCGAGTCCTTCAACCGGTCGGACGAATCGATCACAGGATACATAGAAGAAGAAGAAGAAGAAGAAGAAGATTTGGGGTTAGAAACGAAGGGAGATGCAGTTTCTGGGTTTGATTCGATGACTTGGGGATAGAAAGAGCTATTCTTGTTGCCAGGGTTTTGAGAATCCATTTTGTGTCTGGTTGGGTTGTTGATTTACAGATTACAGTAGAGAAGGAATGGGTGAATTTGGGCTTTTTAGAGTCGACGACGACGAGGCTTTGGGTCGAAGCAAACGAAAGGGAACCGTGTTGGGTGGGAATCGAGATATAGAAGCTTCGTGTCGTAAACAGAGCGAAGCCGCGTAGGATTCGTGGAAGGCATTAGACCGTATAACCGTCCTTAACTCTTGGCGCTTTTTGCCGTTAACATTTATGATTTTATCATCGATTTCGAGCCGAAGACCGGAATCACGTCACACCGGAATTGACAGAAAGCAACTTCACGTCAGCGGGTCCAAATGAAGATGGCCATCATCAACCGTCACAGAATGAATAGTAAATGTAAGATGCCGGAAGGTATGATACAGGAAGCACCGTGTCAGTCCGTGGTCGTAGCGCTGGAATTGCAATTCTTAAAATAATTAATTATAAAGCTGAAAATCATGTGCGATTAGGAGGGCCCAGCCGCGCAGGTGTTAAATATAAGGTCCCATTTAGCCATCCGCCATGAATAAGTCATGAATAAGCCAGGTAATCCATAAATTATTAATACCCAACAATAAATTTGAAAGTTATAATTTAACATAATTTCCTTGGTAGGTCTGTGATGATTTGCAATCGATCACCTCTATGACATACAAGCGGTGCGATGCACAGTTTTGTTAAATAAAAGTTAAACAATAGAAAATAGGAATATATAGGAGTATATAATTATTTTATATTAAAATTTTTAATAATTAATCAAAATTGAACTGATTCAATTATATATATATATATTTTTTAAATATAATTTTTTATATGAAAAAGTGGGAAAATCTCATATTTCTATAAAATATTCTATATCATAAATTTAATTTTTTAATAATACCATTATAATTTATTAGATTTATTTTGAGTTTAAATCTTTTGAACAAATAAACAAAACCAAAAACAGACGACCCAAATTGATACAATCCGAGTTGACAAGTTTTTAATAATGGTCATTTATTTCAGGTGACAAACTCCCGGCCTAACTAGATCAATTTGGTTGGCGAAATAGCCTGCAACTGAATTGGAACAATCCTTGAACACTCCTAATTTCAATTAAATTAATAGTCTAATCTCTAATAAATAGCAATAGTTTAATCTCCAATAATTATTGAAAATTTATAGAAAAATACACAATTATTGAAAATAATTTTCTAATGAAAATACAATAATTACAAAAATATAATAAAAACTGAAAATATATTAAATTAGTCAATAAATAGTGTGATCTCAAATAATAGTTTAATCTCTAATAAATATTAATTAGTGAATTATAAAAAATACATAATTACGAAAAATAAATTTATAACAAAAATAAAATAAATACAACAAATTAAATTTCAAAAGTTAAATAATAGTTGTTTAATTTCCAATAATTATTGATAATTTACTGTTAAATAAAAAAACAAAAATAGATTTATAAATAATTATGAAAACATATTTATCAAAAATACAATAAATAATTACTGAAAATAAAATAACTATTAATTTTAGTATATATATAAATACAGAATGAATGTACACTATTATTGTAAAATTATGACTAATAAATATTATTTTTTTGAAAGTTATTCTCTATAATTATTAATTGATATAACTGAAATTAGTTAATCACAATATTATTTAGTTATTTAAATAATATTTTTATTTAAAATTTTAAAATATTGATTATTTATTGAACTTAATAATTCATAAAATTATAATTAGTACTATTATTACATAATTCGTCATTAATTTTGTAAAATAATAAATTATTATTAATATGAAAATTATGAAATCTATTCTAATAATTTTACTACTTTTAAGATTTTTTTTAATTTATTACATAATTACGTTATTTTAACTATTTAAAATTTAGTCATGTTATATTTTGTTATTTAAATATTTAAATAATATGTAAAATATTTAATATTTCCCATTATTTGAATTTCATTTATTTTAATATAATTATATAATATTAAATATTTGGTTATATAATTATTTATCTATTTTCAATGTTTAATTATACAATATTAAATATTTTTTATATAGTTATTTATCTTAAATATTTGGTTATTTAAGATATTTAATATTTTCCATTTTATCTATATCTATTTTAAATTTAATAATTTGTAAAATTATAATTTATATTGTTGTTACTACATAATTTCATGATGAATTTTGTAAAAATATAAAATTAGTAATAATATGAATATTATTAAATATATTATAATTAATTTTTGTGTTTTGAATAAATATTTTAAATTTAGTATATAATTTTGTTATAATATTTAAATAATTCTGAAATTTTTTAATTAAAACTTTCTTTAGATAGATATAGATAAAATGTGTGGGAGGGGATAAATTGGAATTAAAGATAGGTTAGGAGAGAATCTCTCTACTAAATTAGAGATCATTTAAGAGATAAATAGGAGTTAGTGATAATTTAGGAGATAAATAGGAATTAGAGACAATTTAAGAGAAAATAGGGGAAAGTGGTGCCCCTTGGCTAAACATTAGAAAAGCAAATCCCTCTTTTTTTATGGTTGTTAGAAAGAGTTAAGTTCAAAGTTATGGTTAATATTTAAAATTTTAAAATATTAAGGCAAGGCACCCACTCCCCATCCAAGGTTTTTAAAATTGGACCGGATAGGGAACCGTTCTGGGGTCGAACGATCTGGTTGTTCGGTCCGAACGGATGACCCACTCTAACAAAAGAAATAAAAAATTAGGAAAACAAAAAAGGCCAAAAATTATTGTCCGAGTTGACGGTTCGACCGCCCAGGTCAACGGTTCGCTAACCAAATAAACGGTTTTTGGAAAATAAAAGCAGTTTTGAGGTGAAACGGTGTCCGGTTCCCAATTTTTCCGATCTAACCATCTGGTTTGATCGAATTTTGAAAGCACTGTCCCCGTCAACCCAATATTCAATTTGATGATGGAAATGATCAAAAGGATATATTGAGTATCAACCACATGGTAAATTTCGAAAAGTACACTAAATTGTCTTTAATATTCAAAAATGTAATTTTATGAAAATTTTGGAAAATTTATTGTACTTGTGTAATTTTGAAAATTTATTTAAATTTTTACTAAATAATTTATTTTCTTTTCAAATGGTTTACTTACAGAATTATACTAATTTATCTTATAACTTCTAAAATAAACTAACCAATAATTTCCTTTTTCCAATATTATACTAATTTATCTTAATAATTTGTGTACTTATTTGTTCAAATTATATTTTTCCATTTCCCATAATCATTTATATTTAATAATTTGCAATGAAAATTACATAATTTTTCAATGGGTTTCTGATGAAGGGAAATTTGGCCCGACATCGCGATCGCCTGACACGTGGCGAAGGCAAGCAGCTCGGGGCAATAGAGCGCCCAAAGCGAACATCGGAAGCAAATCCAAGCTCACTACCAAGCCCGAACTCCAGACCGCTGTACTTAGCCCGAGCTCCTTGTTAAGAGCGAGCTCCCTGTTAAAGGTCTGAGCTCCCTACTAGGAGCCCGAGCTCCCTGTTTAGAGCGAGCTCCCTGTTAAAGGTCCGAGCTCCCCTACTAGGACCCCGAGCTCCCAGTTAAGAGCGAGCTCCCCGTTAAGGGTCCGAGCTCCCTAACTGAGAACTCGAGCTCCCTAAGAGCGAGCTCCCTACTAGGACCCCGAGCTCCCAGTTAAGAGCGAGCTCCCTGTTGAGGGTCCGAGCTCCCCTAGAACCCGAGTTCCCTAAGTCCGAGCTCCCTACTAGGACCCCGAGCTCCCAGTTAAGAGCGAGCTCCCTGTTGAGGGTCCGAGCTCCCCAAAAACCCGAGTTCCCTAAGTCCGAGCTCCCTACAAGGACCCCGAGCTCCCAGTTAAGAGCGAGCTCCCTGTTGAGGGTCCGATCTCCCCAAAAAACCCGAGTTCCCTAAGTCCGAGCTCCCTACTAGGAGCTCGAGCTCCCTGTTAAGAGCGAGCTCCCTATTAAGGGTCCGAGCTCCCCAAGTAAGAACCCGAGTTCCCTATAAACCAAGTTCCCTAAGTCCGAGCTCCCTACTAGGACCCCGAGCTCCCTACTGAGAACCCGAGCTCCCTGCAAGGAGCACGAACTATACTGGGCCCCAAGCCTCACAAAGCTAACCTGAGCTGACCCGTGGCAGCTCGGAACACTCCAAACCAAATTCAAGGCACCTCGCTCGCCACTCCAACACTTCACTTCCAAAGCACCAGGCCAGCCAAACGTACCCGACGCCAAGGACATCCGTACCCAAGGGCGACGTACCTGACTGATTTGGGATCTGACGCCTGACAGCCGCATTTCAAACGGCTTCCTGCCACCGCCACCTGCAACCGTCGTCACTAGCCGCAGAGACGGCTCCGACAAAAGGAACAGTGGCGGTTCTGTCCGACCAGAGGAAATGACACCCGAACTGGCAGGAGTTCAGAAGTAATCATGCCCGACCTGACGGAGGCCTGGAAGTGAGTGCGCGAGGTGGTTATAAAAGGCTTCTACCCCCCCAGGGACGAGGTATGCTAACTTTCGCGCTATCTGGTTATTCTTGCCTTTGAAGGATTCTAACTTGAGCTTCGGAGCCCTTACGCCGGGTTCTCCCCGGAGCTTCTCTTCTCCTTCCGTTTCAGGTCCCTGTTACTCAGTTCAGAGGCAAGATCATCGACAGCTAAGACCGGCCAGATTGTGCATCATCAATTGGCGTCGTCTGTGGGAACACGCTTCAAAAAGCCTCCCTCCAAAACTTTCATACCCGTTCCTTCTTCTCTGAAAAACTCATTACTCATGGCCTCATCCAGCAACGCCGGACGCGGCACAGAGACAAACACCACCGGGGAACAGCTCCAAGTTCCCGTGGTGTGTGTTGGGCAGTTCACCATCCCCCTCACGGTGGATGGAATCCCCAATCTGACTACACCACAAGCAGTGGCACCTGTAAGCCTACCTTCCGCAAACATCCCCTTCCCTCTTCCCGTCGAGACTACCTTCACCGAACCGACCGTCGTCCCCCTGGCAGCTAGCCAAAATCGGTTGGACGACTTAATGCAATGCATGCGGGCAATGCAAGCCCAGATGCAGCAGTTCCAGCAACACCAGCTTCACCAGCACCAAGTGTTGCACAACCTCTCCCAATACCACTATCAGCAGCAGTTCCCCCAACTGACACCGAACCAACCACTGCTTCCACCTCGCCACCTTGCCCCGAAGCCAGTAAAGGCCTCTCCGGAGGATGGGCGCCTCCACCAAGGAAAGGCCTCCAGGCCTCAGAATCCCCCAAACAGCCAGGCCTCGTCCCCAGGCCGGAGAGAAAGAAAAGTCATCCCCGCCTCGCGGCTCGCAAGCGGATCAGGAACCTCGCCCGCAAGGTCGGCACCTCGGGTCTCCAAACCGGAGTCCCCACTGGTGGGAAACCGATTCGGCGCACTGGCAGCAGCGGACTACCAGCACTCCGAGCCCATCGAGCTCGGCAACACGGAGGCCAGCAGCGCCAGCACAAGGCCCACTCAGCAGCAAAGACGCCATCAAAGTCGACGAACCGCCACCCGCATCTTATCTGAGCTCAGAGGCAAAGGCGAGACGAGCTCGGACGAGGCAGGAGTCGCCCCGATTCTCTCAGTTCCTTCCCCCCTCGCCTCAGAACTCCTGGCAGTCCCCTTGCCTAGAGATTTCAAGCTCCCGCCCCTAGACAAGTACGACGGATCCTTCGACCCCAACGACCACGTGGACGCTTTCCAGTCCCAAATGCACCTCGCCAGGGCCAGCGAATCATGCATGTGCGTGGCCTTCACCACCACCCTCAAAGGGGTAGCCCGCACTTGGTACAGGAACCTGGCCCCCGGATCGATAAAGTGTTGGGCTCAGTTCGTGCAGGTCTTCACTGCACACTTTGTCACCAGCAAACGGTGCCCCAGAGCAGAGGAAAGCATCTTCGGAGTAGTCCAAAGGGAATGAGAACCCATACGGGGCTACATCAAACGATTCAATGAGGTATGCTTACAGATACCCCGGTTAGACCCCGCGGTGCAGCTCGCCGCAGCAAAAAGAGGGGTGACGCACAAGGAATTCAAGTGGCACATGGTAGCTAACCAGCCCACAACCGTGGCCGAGTTCCTCAAGCTCGCGGACAAGTTCATGAGGACGGAGGAGGAAATCAACCAAAGAACCGAGGGCGGAAACGAGAAAAGAAAGAGGGACGGCGAGCCCTCTAGCTCGGCCGACCGAAAAAACCCGGCCCGGGACCCAAAACCGAACCAGTCGTTTCGAGCTCCCCTGCCAATTCGGACGGATTACACGCCACTGAACACGAGGCGGACCGAGATCCTGATGACAATCAAGGACACCCCCTTCGTGAAATGGCCACCTCGCCTAAAGGGAAATCCGAACGAAAGAAACAAGAATTTGTATTGTAGTTTCCATAGGGACCACGGTCACAGTACTGAGCAATGTAATAACCTCCGAGACGAGATAGAGGGGCTCATCCGTCGCGGATACTTAAGAAACTTTGTACAGCACAACAATAATAGCAATAAAGCGGATCAGCCGGGCGAACACTTAAAAGACGCCCCGGAGACTAGTAGCAGGCCTGCCGAACCGATGCAGCGACAGCCTCCGGCAGAAAGGCCAATTCGGGGAACCATCCATGTAATTGTGGGAGGTTCAGTGGTGGCGGGGTGCACATCAGCGGCAGCCCGGACCTCAGTTCGCGAAGCGGTCCTCGAGGAGCGGAACCCCCCGAAGAGGCCGAAGACCGAGGAGCCGATCTTCTTCACAGAAGACGACGCGCGGGGAGTTCGCTACCCTCACGACGACGCACTTGTCATTAAACTCAGGATCAGCGACTTCGAGGTTAGGCGCGTGCTCGTAGACTCAAGCAGCTCGGCGGACATCCTATTCAAGTCAGCGTTTGATCGGCTACAACTGCCAAGGAGCGAACTAAAACCTGCAAGCACTCCCCTGGTGGGCTTCAGCGGGGAAGAAGTCAGGCCCCTTGGAAAGATAACGGTGCCCGTGGAAGTCGGCACATGGCCTTGTGCGGTCAGACTCAACCAAGATTTTCTAGTGGTCACGACCCCCTCCCCATACAACGCCATAATAGGACGGCCAATCACGCATATCCTGCGGGCGGTGGTCTCTACCTACTATTTGGCAATGAAGTTCCCTACGGACTTCGGTGTGGGGGTACTGCGGGGCGACCAGCTCGAGTCCCGCAAGTGCTACGTCGCCGCCCTAAAGGGCAAGTCCAAGCCGGCTGGCGACCTCGATCTGGAGCGGCCTACGGAGCAAGGCGAAGAACGAGCCTCGCCAACAGAAGAAACAGTCGCGATCCCGACCTCACCTTCGGACCCAGCTCGCGCACTCCAGATTGGTGCTTCTGTCAAGGAACCCCTACGGACCGAACTGGTATGTTTTTTACTCCAAAATTTAGATATTTTTGCATGGTCCGCGGCCGATATGCCCGGTATTGACCCTAGTCTTATAACTCACAAACTTAACACAGACCCTTTAGTCAGACTCGTTAGACAGAAGAAACGGAACTTAGCCCCGGAGCGTTGGAAAGCGGTCGACGAGGAAGTCGAAAAGCTCCTCGCGGCAAACTTCAGAAGGGAAGTCCATTACCCGAGCTGGGTGGCCAACCCTGTGCTGGTGAAAAAGGCGAACGGCAAGTGGCGCATGTGCGTCGACTACACCGACCTGAACCGAGCTTGCCCGAAAGACTGCTTCCCCCTTCCTAGGATCGACCGCCTAGTGGACGCAACATCGGGACATGAATTGCTAAGCTTCCTGGATGCCTACTCAGGCTACAACCAAATCCGGATGGACCAGTCCGACGAGGAAAAAATCAGCTTCATAACCGAGTTCGGTTTATACTGTTACAAGGTCATGCCCTTCGGGTTAAAAAACGCCAGGGCGACCTTCCAAAGACTTGTAAATAGGCTGTTTCGGCCCCTGATCGGCACAAAGATAGAGTGCTATATAGACGACATGGTCGTCAAAACACAGTTTTCGCAAGAATTAATACAAGACTTAGATTCTGTCTTCCAAATCCTGCGTCAGTATAACATGAAATTAAACCCCAACAAATGTGTCTTTGGCGTCACCTCGGGCAAGTTCCTAGGCTACGTTGTCAATCGACGTGGCATCGAGGCCAACCCAGACAAAATACAAGCCATCCTAGATATGAGACCACCTCGGAAGATAAAAGAAGTCCAAAGGCTAAACGGCCGCATAGCCGCCCTAAGCCGCTTCATGTCCAAGTCGGCAGATCGCTGCCTACCCTTCTTCAAAGCGATCAAAGGCAAAGAGTTCGAATGGACCCAAGACTGTCAGCTCGCGTTTGACGAGCTAAAAGGCTACCTCGCCAATGTGCCAACCTTAGCTGGGTCCGAGGAAGGCGAAGTCTTAGAGCTGTACCTCTCGGCTAGCGACGAGGTGGTTGGTTCGGTACTAGTGAAGGAGGCAGACCAGGTCCAACGACCCATATATTATGTTAGTAAAATCTTGCAGGGAGCAGAGACAAGGTACCCGCAGATAGAAAAGCTAGCGTATGCCCTGGTGGTAGCAGCACGGAAACACCGCCCGTACTTCCAGGCCCACACCGTCATCGTCCTGACCGACAAACATCTGAGACAAGTTTTACTCAAACCCGAGGTTTCCGGCCGGCTGACGAAGTGGTCCATCGAACTCAACGAGTACGATCTCCAGTACAAGCCAAGAACTGCCATCAAGGCCCAAGCCTTGGCAGATTTTATCGCAGAGTGCACGTTTAGCCTCGAAGCCCCTGAGCCGGTCGAGCCCGAGGTCCCCAGTTCGGGTGAACTCGGAGCTCCCAAGACAAACGAGACCGAACCCCGTGAAGTAGTAGCCAGCGTGGCTTCCCTCCTGGTTAAACCAAGCGCGAACTGGGATGAGGAGCCCTGGATCCTTCACGTAGATGGCTCCTCGAACCAACAAGGCAGTGGGGCTGGAATAGTGCTACGCGGCCCGGGTGGAACAAAACTGGAATACGCACTACGCTTTGAGTTTGCGGCATCCAACAACGAGGCACTGATAGCCGGGCTAAACCTAGCACGCAAGGTCGGAGCAAAGCACATGGTTATCTGCAGCGATTCCCAGCTCGTGGTCAACCAAGTTACAGGCGAGTACGAAGCACGCGAACTCACTATGATTGCGTACTTAGCAAAAGTAAAGGAAGCTCTGCTCAATTTCCAATCACACTTCATCAAGCAAATCCCGAGGTCAGAGAACGCTGAGACCGACACCCTGTCCCGACTGGCTAGCACGAGCCACAACGCCAGGAGAACCATGTACGTAGAGGATTTACCTCGGCCCAGCATTCTCGATGGGGCAGAAGAGGTCGCTCCCGTCACCGAAGCAGAGCCGAGCTGGATCGACCCACTCGCGAGCTTCCTGTTAGACGGAACCCTCCCCACGGACCGCAACACAGCTAAGAGGGTGCAGCGCCAGGCAGCCAAATACGTCATAATAGACGAGCGGTTGTACCGACGATCATACACGCTCCCCTATCTGTGATGCTTGCGCCCAGCCGAAGCCGAGCTGGTACTCCGCGACATCCATGAAGGCTTGTGCGGCGGACACCTGGGGGGCAGAGCCCTCGCCCAAAAGGCACTTCGACAAGGATACTACTGGCCAACGATGAAGACAGAGGCAATCGATCTCGTCAGAAAATGCGGCAAGTGTCAGAAGCATGCCAGCATCCACCATCAGCCCGCTGCCGACCTCAAATACCTCACCAGTCCATGGCCCTTCGCCCAATGGGGCATCGACCTCCTGGGGCCATTCCCACCAGCGACAGGCGGGAGAAAATTCCAAGTGGTGGCAGTAGATTATTTCACAAAGTGGATAGAAGCCGAACCCCTGGCAATAGTTACAGCCCGAAACATACAAAACTTCTTTTGGAAGAACATCGTATGTCGCTTCGGGCTACCTCGGGTACTGATCTCCGACAACGGCAAACAGTTCGAAGATATCAAGTTCCAAGAATGGTGCCGAAGTATGGGAATTAGTCAGAACTTCACATCGGTCGCACACCCGCAGGCAAATGGCCAAACAGAAGTAATGAACAGAACCATCCTCCGCGGACTGAAAGCGCGATTGGACCGAGCCAAAGGTTTGTGGGCAGACGAACTACCAAGTGTTTTATGGGCACACCGAACCACGGAAAAGACCGCCACAGGTGAGACCCCCTTTAAATTATACTAATTTATCTTAATAATTTGTGTACTTATTTGTTCAAATTATATTTTTCCATTTCCCATAATCATTTATATTTAATAATTTGCAATGAAAATTACATAATTTTTCAATGGGTTTCCAAAATCTATCAAATGTAATAAATTTTCCTAAAATTTCCAAAATATTCTAATAATTTTCAATAATCATTTAATGCATTTTAAATAAACTTTCAAATACTTTATATCTTTTAATTTCAAAAATGTTATTTTACGAAAATGTAGTTTTATGAAATTTTATGAAAAAATTATTACATTTGTGTAACTATGGGGATTTATTGATTTATTTTTAAATTGTTATTAAATATATTTTTTTATTTGGTAGTTTACTAACAAAATTACACTAATTTATCTTTTATTTTTCAATATAAATTAATTAATGATTTCATTTTCTAACATTATAAATATTAAGTTCCCTCATTTGTATTTGGTTATTAATTATAATAATAACAAGAACTAAAATTTTATACTTTTTGGTAATTGTTAAATATAATTTTCAATTTTATAGAAATTAGCTAAAGAGTTTTCAATTTCTATAAAATGTTATTAATGAGTTAATTAATAACAATATTTATTAACTTTTGGTAATTTACTAATCGTACTAATAAGAATATTTATTTTTTGGTAATTTACTAACCGTATTTATTAACTTTTGGTAATAACACTATTTAATACTCATTGAATATGTGTGGGATTAAATATTAACCGTATTTAACTATTTATTAATTTATATGAATATTTTAAATGAGGGAGAGTGGATATAGATTGGGGGGATGCATTTTAGGAATTGGTTAGGGAGTGGAGCAACATAATACTTTCCTATTGGTTTAAATGAGATACCTTAGGAGAGAGATTATAGGAATATTTTTAGGTAGTTAGGTGACATGGCTTAATTAGAGTGATGGGAAGAGGAGAGGAGAAAAAGTCAAAGAGAATGCAGGGTGGGGATAATGGAGCAAGGAGGCATGGTGATGAGGACCCGTGCTTTGTTAAGCGAAAGTTAAACAATAGAAATACATAATAGTATATAATTGTTTTATATTTTAACTTTTTAATAAACAATCTGATCAAACTCAACCCGAGTTGGTCGGTTTTCTAGTATTTCAGATCGGCTTTAGTTTAATAAATATATATTAATATTTTATATTTTATATTTAATTTTTTAAAACAGGAAAGTAGGAAAATTCCCATATTTATTAGTCTAAAATATTTTATATCATAGATTTAATTTTTGGAATTTATTTTTTAATAATATCATTGTAACTTATGAAATTTAAAGTTAATTTTTAAGTTTAAATATTTTGAACAAACAAACTAAATCGAAAATAGACCTAAATCGATACAACCCGAGTTGGTGGGTTTTCACTAATGGTCAATTGGTTTCGAGTGACAAACAACGGACTTGACCAAATCGATTTGGTTGGCGAAACGACCTGCAACTGAACTAAACCAATCATTGAACACTCCTAATTTCAACTAAATTTATAGTTTATTCTCTAATAAATAACAATAATTTAATCTTCAATAATTATTGAAAATTTATAGCAAACGTACACAATCATTGAAAATAAGTTTATAATGAAAATATAATAGATATATAATAAAAATACAATAATTACAAAAATATAATAAATACAGAAAAATATACTAAATTAGTCAATAAAAAGTGTAATCTTAAATATTAGTTTAATCTCTAATAAGTATTAATCTATAAATTATAAAAAATATATATTTACTAAAAATAAATTTATAGCAAAAATACAATAAATACGATAAATTAAATTTTAAAAGTTAAATAATAGTTCTTTAATTTCCAATAATTATTGATAATTTTCTATTAAACAATAAAAAATAAAAATGCATTTATAAATAATTATTGAAAGCATATTTATAAAAAATAATAAATAATTACTGAAAATAAAATAAATATTAATTATAGTATATATAAATATATAATGAATATACACTATTATTATAAAATTATTACTAATAAATATAATTTTGTTGAAAGTTATTTTCTATAATTATTAATTGATATAAGTGAAATTAGTTATTTATAATATTATTTAGTTATTGAAATAATATTGTTATTTAAATTCTTAAAATGCCAATTATTTATTGAATTTAATAATCCATAAAACTATAATTGTACTATTATTACATAATTCGTTATTAATTTTGTAAAATAATAAATTATTATTAATGGGAATATTATGAATTCTATTATAATTATTTTTCTACTTTTAAGAATTTTTTTTAAATTTATTACATATTTCGTTATTTTAACTATTTAAAATTTTGTCATGTTAAATATTTTGTTATTTAAATATTTAAATAATGTGTAAAATATTTAAAATTTTTCATTATTTGAATTTTATTTATTTTAATGTTATTACGTAAAATATTCCCCATTCCCCAGGGGATGGGGAACTCCACCCTGAGGCAACCACCTAAAAAAATCTAATTTGTGGATATTTTGCAAATAGGATTATGGGAATTTGGGGGTATTTTAGGAATTGGATTATGACAATGTGGGGGTATTTTATAAATGAAATTAAGGGATATTAAGATTATAAGAATATAAGGAAAACTTAGAGATATTTTAAAAATCAATATTAAATCTATGAATATTTTAGTAATTTACCAACGGGTTCGGGGAATTATATGCAAAACCCCATCCCTAATTTTTGGCAAAAATATTTTCCCCTTTCCCCACCCTATCTTTGCCCTATCCCTATTTAAGATTTGAAAATACTTGCCCCATTCGATGCAGAGTAGAGTAGGGCCCTAATTTTTCAGGGAAAATTTCCATCCCTACAATTCTAATAATTTTCTATAACTAATTAACTAATAGTAAAGTAAATAACAATATTTTATGACAATTTCCAAAAAATTATTGAAATTGCTATTGATTAGTAGTAATGTATAGTAAATAAATTATTTCAATAACAATAGATTAATGTAAATTATTTACTTTTTAAGCCTAAATTATTTACTATTAATCAAAGTAAATGTAATTACAGTAAATTAATGTATTTATGGTAAATTACATTATTTTTAATTAAAAGTAAACCATTTATTGTTAATTAATGTAAAACCAGGTTTGATCGAAGTCAACCAAGTGATCTAGATCAGTGTGGATAGACTTAATAATTTTCCTAAGTTATTTAATTTCCTAATTTAATTTTTAAATTTTTTTAATAATTATTTAGTTGAATAATAATAATAATGGATTATTATTTAAATATTTTGGAGACTATTTTTCATACATTGATTTCTTAATTTTTTAATTATTTGTTTCAAAAATAATTGTGGATTATTAGTCAAAGAGTTTCCCTAAATTATTTGATAATTGTTAACTATAGTTATTGAATTTATAGATATTACTAATTAGTAGTATCTTTTATCAATAAATTATTGTAAAAATTTAATGAAAATTTATTAAATTACAATGAGTAATGTAAATTACACTAAACTTTGAAATTTTAAACATTTACTAATAACCTAAAATTAGTAAACAATGAATTGTTTATTAATTTTTGTTAGATTATTAAATTATTTAATATTTGTTAAATAATGGATTATTTCTGAAATAATTATTTCATAATTTTTGGTAGACTATTTTCTAGAAATTTTTAATAATTTTCATAACTACTAGATTATTTAACAATAGATTATTATTTAAGAATAGATTATTTAACAATAATAGAAGATGCCATGAATATAGAGGAAACATCGAATTCCCCTTGTTCCCCTCTCTTTGCTTGAAATCACATCTATAGATATAAATATTGTTTGATTTGAAAAACTAAATCTTAATAAATTATGACCTATTCTTCTAAAGGAGAGGATCAAACATATATTGAGCTAATTAAGGAGAGAAATTAGGTTGTTATAGAAAGTGTGAGACTTGAGTTGTGGGGGGAGAGAGAGAATCCAATGGGAAGGGAGAGGAATGAAGACAGAGGATGTTGAGATGACAAATTGGGAGTAGACCTGTTCATGGGCCGGGTCGGGCCGAGCTTTGCCTCTTTATCAACAAAAGATGTGCAGGCTCGAGCCTGGCCCAACGATCAGGCCTAGATCTTAAGCCTAATTCCAAGCCTTATATAAAGCCTGAAGCCCAAGCCCGAGCCCGAAGCCTGATCTGTACACAAAATGTCTTATTTTCAGTGTACTTTTATAAAATAATATTATATTAATTTAGTAATAATTTAATAAATTAATAAACTAATTTGTATTTCCTAATAGTAAATTAATAATTTAAGAACTAAATATATATTATATATATTTATTATATATAACATAAGTACTTTTTTATTATATGTAAGTATCGGGCCGAGCTTGGGCCTAACCCGAGCTTATTTGAGAAAGCCCGAGCCAAGCCCGAAAAATGATTGGGCCAAGTATTTAAAGCCCGAGCCTGAGCCCGCATGCCTAAAATTTTGTCCATGCCTAAAAATAACGGGTCGAGCAGTCAGACTACCCGACCCATGAACTGGTCAAATTAGGAGTGGTGGGAAGGGGGAGAGGAGAGAAAGTCAAGGAGAATGATAAATGATAAATCATCCATAAAATTATAATATATTCAATCGTTGTGATTAAATGATATATCATAATTAATTATTATTTATTTTTTTATTCTAAAACATAAAAAAAATCAAAAAATATTAAAGAAGAAATTTCAATTGTTCTATGGATATGATATATAAATCCATAGATCTAAAACATATTAAGTCTTTATAGGCAGAAAAAAATTACATTTTCAAATTTTTTGTTAAATTATATTTCCCCAAATATCTTCATAAAATTTCCATAGATCCCACTCATAATACAAAAAAAAAATGTGATTTTGAATGTAAGAAATGTAGATCAACATAGATTTAAACATTCAAGAAAAAATATAAATCACAAGATATTATAAAAAAATTGAAAAAAGCTTGCCTACTTTTACCATACTTTTTTAAAATTTGAAAAATCTTCAAAAAAAAAAACTATTCATGCTTGTTTCTTGTGAATTTTTGCATATCTAGCACTCTAGAAGTTTTAGAATCATTTAGGGGAGGGAGGGTGAAATAATTATAATTACTTATAATTATTATAATCCATCAGGATTGTTAGGTGTGGTTAGACCACCCACTTTAATTTTTTATTAATTATTAAACTATTAATAATTACTATTACAATATTAAATAGTTAATAATTATTATTACTGCTATAAAATTAAATAATTAATAATTATTGTTAAACAATAACTACTGTAAAATAATAATTATTTAATAATTACCAAAAAATTAACAATAATTACCAAACATTACCATGATACCATCATAAACAAGGTTTTTAAAACTAGACCGAACAGGGAACCATTTAGGAGACCAGTTCTTGGGTCAAATGGTCCAACCATTCAGTTCGAACGAATGGCCCATTCTAACTAAAAAATAAAAAACAGCCAAAAACCGTTGTCTAGGCGGTTCAACGGTTTGACCGTTCAGGTCAACGAGTCACTAACCAAATCAATAGTTTTTTGCCAAAAAGGAGTTTTAGGGTGAAAAGGAACCGGTTACCTGACTGGATCCTGATTTTTCAGTCCGACCATCTAGTCCGATTCAGTCTAGTTTTGAATACCATGATCATAAATTCTTAGTAATTACCAGAACTTATCATAAAATACCATTATTTCCACAAAAATACTCTAAATTACCAAAACTCATCATAAAATAAATAATTTATTAATGTAAAATATAAAAATTTACAAGTTAGTTCTCTATATATATTATCTGTGTGTGTGTGTGTGCAAATACATATTTTATCAATAAATAGTGTATAATTATGTTTTATATATAATATATGTATTATTTTATATTTAATTTATGTTTTCTAGTTCAATTATTTATTTTTTTATTTATAAAAAATATTAAAAAATTTTATTTGAGGCCAAAATGGTTTCTTTTTCATGAAAATAACAGGGCAAAGTGCCCACAATACCTTGGAACGCATAAATCTCAAAAAGTTACCCAAAATCAAAACAAAGATCACCTCAATCAGACGTCGGAGTGTAAAGCTAGGGCATCCAAAAGTTTGCACATGCATTAAATGTGCAACCCGCGATCTAGTGACCGTGTCGAATAGGTTAACGGTTGAACCATTCGAGTCAGACAATTATTGACCAAAGGGTGGATTTCAATAGGACTAGACCTGAAACCAAGGTTGGGTGATGGTTCGAACGGTTCAACTGACCAAGTCGACAATGGGTTAATAACATCGGTATCAGTTTGGGTCGATTGTTGGTTTGGTAGGTCGATTCAAATGATATTATTAAAAAATTTAGTTTACAATATAAATATTTTAGATTAAGAAATATGGGAATTTTCCCACTTTCCCACTTTCCCGTATTAAAAAATATATGGTCGAATCCATTCGATTTTGGTTGATTTACAAATGGCCAAACCGAAACTAACCTAGCCTGGTCATGTCGAGAAATTGTTGAACATAAGTCAATTGGAAACATTGAAAAACCGACCAACTCGAGCCAAGTTGGGTCGGATTCATCAGTTTCATTGGTTTCATGAAAAGACCTAGATGAAATAAATTATTGTTATTTTTATATTATAAAAAGAAATTTTAAAATAGTATATAAAATATAAATAATTTTTAATTATTTCAAAAATTAAAATATAAAATAATTATCAACTCTTATGTGTTTCTATTGTTTAGCTTTCACTTAACAAAGTCCATGCATCGCACGGCTCTCGACTAGTTTTTTATAAACTTAAATAGAGAAGCTGGATCAGAAAGGGACATGGTATTAAAAATGATCTGTGATGAAGAGTGTGCATTGGAGAAATTTGGGAGTGCTTTATTTGAAAATTAAGTGCTTATTACAATAAAGAATTATGAGTATTTGGTGAAAAAGCATTTTAAACGAAGTTAATATTGCTATTCTCAAAATGGTTTGAGTTTAGACAGGCCAAAATAGGCCATAAAGAAAATAATCACTTAAAAAATAAATTTAAAACTTGGGCTTCTCAATTAAATGTGTATTCTCAAAATAAGCAATTATTTTAGACACATTTTTCAATCTCAAATAAGTGATTATTGGTGAAGTCCCAGCCTAAAATAAGATTTTATTAGGGTTGTGTTTGGTTCCATGGGTGTTTATTGAAAAAACGCCACTACATCAACACCACATAGGTATTGGCGTTTATTGCATATGAAGCAAAATGAAACATCTGTTTGGTTTCACCGTTTATCAAACAAATGGTAGAAAACTGAAACACTTTGATATTTGTGCATGGAGTACTTGGGGAAACGTCAAATTCTTGTTTTCCCCAATGCCCCAACGTTTCTTGAAACCAAATGCTGATGTGACACACTTTAATAAGTATAAATCTAAGGCAGAGAGTAAAAAACGTTTAAAGTGAAGCCCAACCAAACAATAAAAACATAAAACGTTTAAAGTGAAAAAGTATAAATAAATGTTTAAAGTAAAAGAGTACAAATAAATGGCCTATCCATAAACGCCCACGGAACCAAGCACATACTAGATAAGCACTCGTAACACCATTCAATGATACTTCATGAGTGAAGCCATATATGCTAAAGTTAACCTGCACTCAACTATTTTGGTTTGAGTTAGGGAAGATTGACTGATGCAATTAGGGTTGTAATTGGATCAAACGTAGCAAAATCTGTATCCGATCCAATTAATGAGAATGTATATATGAAATCCGATTGGATTTAAAGACTTGGATTCTAATTCAAATCCTAACGGACTCAAATCGGATTCAGATTTAATCCAATCTTGTTATAAATTCTCTAAAATACCAGAAAAATACAAAAAAATATTTATTTTTCAATTTTTATATATAATAAATTAGTACAAATATAACATACTAAATTTATTATATATAAATTCATATATAATATAATATATAGAATATATTTTTATAATTTTAAATATAATTATATATATTAATAAATATTATATTATTAATCACATATAGATTATAACATCATAATCTGATCCAATTATATAAATACATTATCCGAATTCAAGTTAATCGAATCGGATATTGGATCGGGCATCAAATTTTCGAATATCTTAAACTATATTTTGTGTTGAGACTTGAGACTTGACCTGGCTATAAAGCCGATTCCAACCGACCATCTTAAACTATATTTTGTGTTGAGACTTGAGACTTGGCCTGGCTTCCCACGAAGCACATCTATTACGATGCAAATTATTTAAAAAAAAAAAAGGAAGGGGGGAGGAGCATTTCACGTGATGTTCTAATTTATTTCCTTGGTTAGCGTTTTATAATTTGTATCTCTTGTCGTATTGTTGTACATTTGTAAATTGTTTTTCTTGTTGTGGTTTTTAAAACCGGATTGGACCAGACGATTGGAGGGTCAGACCAGAAAAATGGGAATCAATTGCCTGACCGATTCTGTTTTATCCAAAAACTGTTGATTTGGTTAATAACCTACTGACCCGGGTGGTCAAACTGGTGAACCGATGATTCAGACAACAATTTTAATTGTTTTTTATTTTTTTAAATCAGAATAGGCCATCTGTATAAATAGGGCGATTGGACCATTTGACCCACAATCTGGTCCGATTAGAAAACCTTAGATCAAATAATATCTTACTATAAATTTTGTTTTTGTTTAAAAACTATCACTTTTGTTGGCTTCAAAAATATAAATTGTCTTTAGAAATAAAATCAACTTGTTTTCATTTTTTAAATTATATAATATTCATTTTTCTGAATGTGGCATCTTTTTAGAAATAAGTCACCCCTGAGATTTTTTTTTTTTTTTTTTGACAATCACAAAAACCTTCCCATGACATCTCACGAAAATAACAACATGCAGTTGCCTCGCTATTGTCATTGTCTGAGACTAAAAACACTGACAATGTGTTTGATTCTTGAACATACCAATTTTACCTTTTTCTTTATAAGAAAATAAAGTATATTAAACACTAGACAAAAGAAGTTCAATACAGACTGGGGGAGAGCCCCACCAAACACAGCCCCGAGACAAAAGATTTAGCCTTCTGAGCTAAAAGACGAGCAGCCTGATTAACAATTCTAACCGACCGGGCTGGTTCGTTCGTGTATTAGCTGGTTTGTATGCAATCAACACTTTTGGTATTAATACTAAAAAAAATTAACAATTCTAGGGATAAATAAGAAGATTTAAGGTTCTGGATCTTGTCCACCCAGTCATTATATTTCTAAGGTAAAAAAAGCCCATCATTCAACGCCAAGATAACAATTTTAGCATTTGATCAAACACAAATGAAATTCTGATCTCCAGTAGACTTATTCATGGGCCGGGTCGGGCTTTTATCTGTTGTCAATATAAAATATTCAGGCCTGAGCTTGGGCCTGGCCCTCATAAAAGCCCGAGGCCAAAGCCTGAAACACCTGTATAATCCTAATAGGATTTTTTGGGGATAAAGACGCTTTCTGGAGTGCCGCTGGCCGCTATTGGGGATGGAGACGCCGCCCCTAACTCTATATCAGGTTCAGAGAATTGAAGATGGGGTGTTGCCTTGCCAGAGAGATGAATCCGCTTTGCCAATCGCCGGTCGCAGATGGAGTCGTCGGCTCGTCGCCTCTAGTCTTATTAATGTAATTGATAAGCGTAATATTCAAGTTCATACTTGCCAGAGAATGAGAGATGGGGTGCCGCCTTGCCGAAGAGATGAATCTGCAGCTTCATCGGTCGCCGCTCAGTAGCTCACTGGTCTGGTATTCTAGTTCTGGTATGATGGTATCCACTATCCACTATCCACCGCCGGCAGAGTAGAAGGGTTGAGGAGGGAGAGTATCGAATGAAAGCACGAAACAGGGGGATAGTATCGAGTGAAAATTAGGGTTAGATTTAGAAAATATATAATATATTTATTTATTTATTTATATTAACATTATCGGACCGAGTTGGGCTTAGGCCAGGCTTTCATATAAAATCCCGAACCCAATCCAAAATTAAATTGGGCTTAGATCATTGGTCCATAGGCCTAATAATATGTTCAAGCCTGTCCAGGGCCGGGTCATTGGGCTACTCGGCCCATGACAGATTTAGTCTAGAGCCTTTCAAACTATTCTTCCACCAGATTAGAAAAATAACCCAAAAAACCACCTGCAACCACTAAAAAATTTGGAATTAGAATTAAGAACAGAAAAACCGAAAGAAATTCGACCAGAGTTGTCCACTCCTCCATCACAATTGACAATTAGTACCTACCAAATTCAACAGAGACACAGAATTTGAAGTAGCAGAAGAAGTATATCTTGAAGTTGGCTTACAGAAAAGTTTACTGATAGAGGATAAAACCCAATGGACAGAACAGAATTTATTGTTAAATATCCTTGTTTGTCAGATTAAGTAAAAAGCTATTCCTAGCCATTCAAAGAGGCCAAACAAATCAGAGGTTGAATTAAAACTCAAGGACCAGAATTTGATAAATCTAAAAGGGAAGAAAAGTTTTGACCATCTACTCCATGATTTATAAAACCGACCCGGTGACCGAATCGGTCAAGGGTCCAGTTATCGGGTCGAACAATCTGAACGGACAGCCCGTTTTGACAAAAAAATTAAAAATTTGAGAAATGGTCAAAACAGTTCGAACAATTAACCAGCCGGTTCGAATAATTAACCAAACGATCAAATCGTTCTGACCAAAATCAACGATTTTGAGGAAAAAAACGGTTTTGAGAAAAATGGAACTGATCAAATGACCGATTCTTAATTTTTCCGATCCGGTCTGATTTTAAAAACCATCATCTACTCTGAGATTCTAAGGGCTAGCAAACAAAATAGCTCTAGAGAATGAACATGAAAGGAAAAGATGAGAGAGAGACTCATGATCCTGATTACAAAAAACGCAATTAGGATTGACATTCAGCCCAATACAAAACCACCCCTCAAAAGTCTCCAAAGAAAATTTTTAAAACGTGCGAGAATTCTTAATTTCCAGATTCTCGTCATCCAACAAGAGATCAGAATCCAGAGAATCATTGATAGCCTTCCATTCCTTAACGTAGCACAATTTAACTGAAAACATTCCACTAGGAGCTCTTACCCAAACAAAACATTCCAAGAAGTGAATATCCATAACTTCTTTGACGTTAAAATTCTGCACTAAAGACCTTGAATCCCAACTGCTAGACAAAGGATCAATTAGATCTTTGATACAAAGGTTTTGGTTTAACTGGGTAGAAAGGGCCTTGAGGAGCTCTAAAAGTTTCGCTTTCCAAAATCCATTGATTCTCCCAAACATTCAGATCCGAGTGCAAATGAGGCTGAACCCCAACTTCCTGAAGGAGATCAAGGAGAGATAAAGCTAAACATTTTCAGATCATCAAGTAGGTGTTTGGCATCAATGCCATTTTTTCGGAAAACGGCACCACATCAGTGCCAATCAAAAATTTATTTTCTGAGAAAACATCAGCTGTTTGGGGTCTGAGAAAATGTCTTGAAAATCGGGAAACGTATGGTCTGAGAAAATGCCTTTTTTTGGTGTTTTTTGTTTTATTTCTACTGTTACTAGCAACAACTTACTGACATGGCATTGAAAAACGCCTATATTACAGTAACAGCAATGATACCAAATAAAAAATCTGAGAAAACAGCATATTTATGCAGCACCTCTAAGAAAACACCTCTCAGTCTAAGGAAACGGCAATGGCTCCAAACACCGCCGAAAGCACTCCCGGGAAGTAGGAACCTTCCTTCGAAAGTTAATAGAGACCCTAGTACTTCTTAATAATCAAAGCCATAAAGAGTTCTTACTATTTTAAAATCTCCAAGGCAGTTTGAGGAGCAGGAAGGTTATACTATTCTATTTTATTATTGTATATATAAACAATTGTATATATTAAAATTTATATAAAATAAAATTTTAAGATTTTTTTTTTTAATTTTTTTTTGTCTATTTTGTTAATTTACTTAAACTTTTTTTATTATCGTCTTTAAATATACCTCTCATGGCTTAGCCTGGTCCGTGGCCAAGCCTGGCCCAAGGCCTGCGAACCAACTTGGCCTATATGGGTCGTGTCAAGCCGACCCCCCAAAGTATCCTAGAGGAGGGAAACATGACCTGATTTGGCACGTGGGCCAACACAACACGGGCCTGCATGGGTTCAAGCTATAGGCTATGCCAAACCAACCCCCCCCTGCATGACCCATCAAAAGCATGGGCCACTCACGGGCCTGATTTACACATGTAGTTATAATTCAACGAGATGGAAACAAAAACAATATGGGCGGTGAACATTACCCTTAACACAAAGGTATTTATTTACTGTTCCGGTTATGTGGCACCTGATAACATGTAGATGACAATAAATATCTAAAAAAATTATCAACCACTTTTTTTTAATTTTAAAAATAAATCAAATACAAATATTTATTTAATAAACGGAAGTCATAACAAACACATAAATGATGATTTTTATATTTTACATTTAAATTTAGGAAACAAAAACATTCCTGCTTTAGAATTCCCCATTAACCTTATAATTCTAACGAGATGTCTCGGTTCCAATTGTTCTCGTCACTTCATGAATCACTCCCTAGCTCTCGTGGAATTCGCAGAGATATGCACGCGGACTACGCTACCTAGGGCGCTCAAATCATAGAGGCAAATTCTTATTCCTTGCCTCAACCAGTTGGAGACTTCACCGGGCACCAGCAGCAAGTTAGTGGATAGTCAGCTGTCTTCATTTTGATTGATGGCATGGCAGAGAAGGCTTTTCAATCAGGGTGAACTCCATTCGTTTAGGCTAGCCTAATGGCTATCTTCTATTTTCAACCATGGACAATTATGCTTGGTCGTTGGAAAGCCCTTTGCATCACTTTATTAGTCATCTCTGACAGACCTTGTCTTAGGTGTTTTTAAAAGTAACTAATTAACGAAATTTTCCGATTTTGAAAACTAGCCAAACAAGTTCTACGTCATTAAAATTACGGAAAAACACGGACAGGAATGCAGATTTCTGATTTCTGAATTAGCAGAGTTATAAACATTTAAAATGTCAATAAGCCACACTCTATGCATTAACGCCGCTTATAAATTAGTATCAATTTCAAGTTTGCACCTACTCCAAATATAATACTTTAGGCCTACAAATTATGACATTGGGCTGGACCGTTATTCTGCTAAAAAATTATTTAATTTGTTTTTGCTGACTTGGTGCTTGCTTTTACTTTCGAAAACGATTTCACATCTCTGCCCCACTGCTCCTCACCCCACACAACGTGCAATTGACACCTGTCCAGTCGAACGCGGTGGAACGTTCCCGCATTTAAGGCTAACGGGACAGACATTAGCCCCAAAACGATCTCAAAAGGGAAAAATTCGAGTTTCTCCCATATTCCTGCCCCCTGAACTTCAAATTGGATTCTCTGACCCCCGTTCTAGCCCGAGCTCGGATCTCCACCCCCATCTTTGACACCTGTGATCGCTCCGTTCATCAAGTAAGCTCCAACCTCATTTTTTGTGTGGGTGTTTGGTATTTAAATTTGAAACCAAAGAAACCCTCCTTTAATGTTTTGTTTTTCATTTCAAACCACAAACTTTTTTTACCCTCTTCCACCTCCCTCTCTAGCACCGACGATCGCTTCAGCCACCGTCACCCACACAACCCTCGTTTCTCCGATTTCAAATGAAAAAACCTAACACCCACACAAAAAACAAGGGTTGGAGCTTACCTGGTGACCAAAGCGATCGTTGATGCCAGAGATCCGAGCTCGAGCTAGAGCGGGGTCAGAGACTTCAATTTGAGGTTTAGGGGGTGGGAATACGAGAGAAGCTCGGACTTTGCCCTTTTGAGATTGTTTTGGGGCTAAAGGGTGGGGATAACGTCTGTCCCGTTAGCCCCACCGCGTGCGAACTCTTCAAAAACATCCCCCTGCCGCCTCTTTTATAGAACAACAAACATCATCTTTTAGCAGACAAATTAGAAGTTATAAATTATTAAAGTGTTGTTTGGCAATTCTTTTTTAAAATATCTTTTGGAATATCTGACAATCAAAAAATGTAGTGGGCTTTTACATAAAAATCTTGGCAGCCTACAACCCATTTGATTGGAGTTACATTTTTCTGTATGTCTTTTCATGTGAAGACGAGACAAAATAAGTTGAAAAGCTCCATTTAGAGTCTCCCGAAAGAGGCCAAAGCAGGCTTCCCTTGTATTTCTAGAGCTGCATCTTTCGGTGGCTAGATTTTTTTCCAACCATAAAAGATGAAAACGTGGGCTTTTGGACTTCTAAAATCTGAGAACATGCCCGAAAAACACACCAAACAGGGCCTAAAAATTTTACCTAGCTGCATTTTTCCCATGTAAAGGGGACAAAAAATAAAATTTTTGCATTAAAATAATTAAAACATTTTTGAAATGTCCAACGAAAAAAAATATGCCCCTTGGGAAGATGTTTATTTCACATGAGCATTAATAATTATAGTTTATAAATGAAAGAAGAACAAAGATATAACCCATTTCCTTTCTATTTCAAGTCTCAACTGAACATCTCTTGCTATTAAGAAGATAATATATTTATACAGCCTAAGTATAATTCGTGGAAAATCTAAGATTTATGAATTAATCTCTAATCCCCCAACCTTTTATATGCAGCCATCCTTTTTACTCTTGGATTTGGCCCTTCATGTGGATAACTTTTTATGATGTATTTCCTTCTTAATATCCCCACTTATATGTACACTTATTTACCCAAAAAAATAATTTGATTTAAACACAAAACTGAAAATTAACATCTCTAGTCGAGTTTAGATACTTAGCAAATAAAAAAATGAAAATAAAGGGAAAGTAAGATTATTAGTTGGGCACCCATTTAAAGAATATATATTAAATTGGACCAAGCCCAAGGTCAGGCCCATTTAAAATTTAGAAACCCAAGTTCGCCCCGGTTGCACTCTATACCAATCATCGGCCTTGACCCAACATAGTCATTCAATTCATTCATTTCAGCTGTTATCAAAGATGTAACTTTTGGGGGCGTTGTGAAACGCGAATTGTTTTACTTGTTGCCGTTTTAAAAATAAATCAAAATCATTTGGTTTAAAAATAGATTACTTTTTAAAATAAAAATATAAAAAGAATTTCCTTGTTGTATGTGTGTTTTTTGTTTTCAAAACTGAAACAAAAAGTATGTTCTTATAAACATGTTTTTATATGATTTTTTAACATCATATTCCATAGATTATATAATTTCTAAATTCTATACTAGAAAATCTGTTTTTGTTTTAAAAACCATTATTTTGATAGTTTCAAAAAGTATATATTGTTTTTTGAAACAAAATCAACTTGTTTTTTCCATTGAAAATAAGAAGAGAGTTCAAAAATTTTGAAAATTATTATATGGATTCAAGGTTTTAAAAACGAACCGGACAATAAACCATTCAGGGATCCGGTTCTAGGGTCGAATGGTCCGACTGTTCGAACCGAATTGATATCCCATTCTAACAAAAAAATAAAAAAAAATAAAAAATGACCAAAAACCGTTAGACTGTTCGAATGCCTGGATCAACGGTTTGGTGACCAAATCAATGTTTTTTTGCCAAAAAATGGTTCCAGGGTAAAACGGGTGACTGGTTTCTGTTTTTTCCGGTCTGACCATCCGGTCCAATCCGGTTTTAAAAACATCGCATGGATTGCGATTGCTTCTTATTATGTCTGATTTGCAAGAAATGAAAAAAAAAATCCACGATAAAAATGTTTCTGTTCAGTGGGTTCTAAATCAGGTGAATTCGATTATTTCTTCCTCCATACATGTTCCTTTCCCGCATAATACTATTTCAGAACCTTTTGTTCCTTATACCATTTAACCTTCCTTTCTGAAATCTCATATGTGCTATTCACTGGTGGTGGCATTATCTCCTCCACTTGTAGTACCTGTGGTTATCTGTTTCTTACTCTCGTTGTAGGTGCTTATGCTGAATGGTGTTTCTCTCAAAGCTTATTGGATGGATACGTTTTGTATGGAGATGGGGATGTCAACGGACCAGTTTTGGGTTGAATCCCATCCAACTTAAAATCAATTTTGACAGATTGGACATACCAATAAGGCATATTGAATTGGTCCAATGTATTCATTGATCTGTCCATAATGGATTTATATCGGATTGAATCAATATCCAATCCATTTACAGAAGATAAAAATACAGTGCCAATGGATCAAATTTGAATTGAAATCAATCTAAATTAAAACTAATTTGAATAAATTGGATGATCCAAAGATTGAATTAAATTAATCTAAAATGGTTCAGAATATTCATGGGATTGGATTGGACCTGATCCATCTGTAATGGATTTATATTAGACCAGATTAGATTGGACCAAATCTAGTCCAATTGACACCCCTAGACGGAGATCAAGGCAGCAAGAAGATTCCTCTATAAATATTTTAGCTTCCCTACATTCAAATTACAATTGCTTTTTATGTATGATGCGTTGATTAATGTGGAATTTCCTTGGTGACAGTATCTTACTATTTTAGATGGTGTTTTGGAAGCATGGTGTTTATTGGGACTGATTTAAAAAAAAAAAAACGTTCATGCTTTCAAGACCCGTTTTTCACAAAAAAAAAAAAAGCTTTAATTTTGTTTGGGAGTATTTCTGCCACGTTGGTAGTGAGCAACACTATGTTATTTAATAAGGTGATTTTTATCACCGTTTTTTATGCATGTGCTGATAGGTTAGCACCACATAGGATACATTTAATCGTCAATCAATCAACCGTTAGGAGAAACGGTTTACCAAATTTAACATTTCATGCATCAGTAGGGTCTTGATTTACGAGACATACCTGCTTTATAATAAACTCCTGAACCAAACAATGAAATATATGGATATTTGTTGAAACGCTTATATAAATCCGAGGTGATACCGTTTTTTTGAAAAACGGCCACGGTTGAGCATCCCCTTATTTATTTATTTTCTTTTGCCATTCCAACTTCACTTGTTTCTCTGTGCATGTTGAATGCTGAAAAGACATGTTAAGATGACCACTTTACCCTTAGAGATTTCAAGAATTTCAACGTCTCTCTATTTAGAATGAGAATGTTTTGGAACAAATATTTGATATATACAAGAGACAGGACGAGCTGTTTGGTGACAGGTGAATAGTTAAAGCTGACCTGAATTGAATTTAATGATTTAAGGGATCATTTGATAATATCTTAAGATGCTGAATTGAAAAGTTTATTACTTTTGTCTCATTGATTAAGTTTTTAAGGAGATTGTGAATATTTAATTATTTTATCAAATATCAACTAAAAAACAAAGCATGAAATCTAAATTTGTTCCGTTCAACAACTTCAGCCGTTTTCTACGGCCTCTTACTATTCTGTTAAACCACATCACATCGGGTTATAATCGGATATTAAATAGTATAAATAAATTAAACTAAAAATGATTAAAATATTATATATTATTAATAAATTGAGCTAAAAATAACTTTAATATTATATTTTATAAACAAAATGAATTAGAAATTGCTATTATAACATATATATTTACATCAAATTGAATAGGATTGGATAGGGGTAGATTCATATTTAATCTAATAATAAATAGATCAAATCCGGATCACTTTTAACAGGATCAAATTCAAATTCGAATTTGGATAATTCATACCGTTTGCAGTACTAGTATTCATGAGGCTAGGGATAGTTTGGGAAGAATACAAATATAATTATGAACAGTATAAATACATATAAAAGAATATAGAATACAAAGTTTTGCATTCTACATATTTACATTTGTATTCCTTTCAAATTGAGCTTAATGGTCTATTTATACATATCTAGACACACACACTCAATATATAATTTTTATGTGGCTGATGTAGCACGGTTTGACCCGATCGAATCGATGGCCCAAAAGATTCAGCCTCCGGGTCAGTTTTTAAAAAGAAGAGAATAGCCATTCCGTGATGAATAAGATTCTGATTCCGGTTCCAATAGCCATATTCCCGCGAACCAAACGGGCCCACTAATCTAGCTTATTCTAACTAGTGAGAAATAAGTGCGCTTACGATGCCCAGCTGAAAAAACAAAAGCCGGGCTTTTCCTTCGGTCCTTAACCTCTCATCAGACTCACACCTCCCACAAAGTTTCTTAGCTTTTCAAATAAACCAAATGAGGTAGACTAGGTTATGATTGCAGCATGTATTACGTATCAAACTCTCGAAGTGTAGGCCCCGTCCCCGCCCCCGCCCCCCTCCCCATTCTCAACAGATGTGCCCTAAACCTAATCCTAATTCAAGAGCTAGCTAGCATGATCCGGTCCGGATGCCCAACCCAACTGTCTGCTACCACTTTATTCTTCTTAAAGCTTTATAAGCCACCACCTTTTATTCTCTGCACACATCTAAAAGCCAAACGCACTATCCCAATTCTCATCCTTCTCCCTCCAATTTTTATTTTTTTAAAACTCCTAAGAAAGCATCTCTTAAATTGACCTTACAAATTAAACTAATAAGTTCATATTCTCTAAATCACCCACTTTATGCATTATTGCTGGTAGAATCTCCGTTTTTCCCCTCCTTCACCCAATTAAAGAAATTTGAGAGAATTCGGATATATTCCCACTTCCCTAGTGGATCAACGTCACTGGGAAGAAGAATAAATGCTTCTTTCCCATCCCACGACGTCTGTCTCTGTGCTTCAAATATTCTCTTTTTAGCCTTCTAGGAATATCTTCCCGTCCTTGGTTGCTACTTTAAACCTATCAGGCTTCGCTAGTAAGCCCAACTCCGGGTCAGAGGTGGACAAATAAGTGGGCCATGGTCCTTAGCTCGGTTCTCATTTATAACTCTCGCCTTGCATTAGGGTGATTACAGTTAATTGTGGGCCTATTTTTCAAATCGAACCATATCAAAATTTTGTTACGTATTGGTTCGTATTGACTCATACCAATAAGTCACCGATATGCAAAATGTAAGGAGTTTCGGGGTCAAGCCTTTAATTGACCCCTCAACAGATACACCTAGTTTGGCGTACCGGAATGTATGAAACTTTGAATCATGAATTCATCATTTTTCAATTTTTTACTATTTAAAATACATATTATAAATAATATACAAATATATAATAAAAATATTAGAAATACATATAATATGTCATATTATAAATAATAAATCATATATTATATATAATACAAATATATCAGTTAATTCGATTAATTGCTGATTTTTATATTAATTAACCAAAACTAAATTAATACCTTTGATTTTTACAAAAATACTGGAAATTTAGATTCTGTTCAATTTTTTTTGGTTTTGGATGATCAACCCTAAGGCTCGCACAATAATATAAGAATTGAATTCAGAGTTTAAAGAAGCTAATGATGGATTAATAAGTAGGAGGGAAGAATAAGAAAAGAACAAAAAGGGAAGACTTTTTCTTGGATCGGTCAGACAGGAAAGGTGTCTGTTTGGGTAAAGACACAGACAGACTTTGCGGTGGGGCCCTAAAAAACCCCAAGGCCCACGGCCCATTAGAAGGATCCGCGTCTATAAGTTAAAAATAATTAATTCCGGATATTAAATGCTAGGCCACATCATCTCAAATCTGACCCCACTGGAAGTCTGGAACACTGGACAAGAGACAAGAAGATCATCACGCAGACTGTCATTCAAACTGCCAGATCACGCCGTCAAAACACGACTATCAAGATTCGTACTCATTAACCCCATCAGAGATCATAAGATCAAGACGCCATCCATGAAAAGGCAAACGATCACGGCACATTAATTAACTTGTCTATTAGGAGTTCCGTTAACTCTCCGTTAGAAACCGTCATGCCCAAGATATACGGTGATATGCGGACTGCGCTCACGTTCTTCCTTCAGAACTATCAGTCTTCAGCGATGAAGAAGCATGCCTGCACCGTGCAACCTCTCTCTGTCTCCATCTCCGCGTCTCTGATCTCTAAACTTTCACGTTTGTTTCTCTTTTCTTTGTCTATGGTTGTTTCGATTCTCATAGAGTAGGCTCTACTTATTGCAGTTTCAGCTTTCGACAATCGCCGAGTCTAGCTCCAATTCTACTGAAGCTCCACTCTGAAATTTGTAAAAAGAAACAACTGCAGAGATGAGGAGCATTTGCAGATGCTTCCTTTTCTTTGCTTCAGTTTGTCTCGCTTTCTCCACATCTTCTTCAACTACAGATCTCGATGCTCTGCTGAAGCTCAAAACCGCCATGATCGGACGGCGAGGTTCTGGCCTGGACGACTGGAACGTTTCATCTTCTCGAAACTCACATTGCCTGTTTTCTGGTGTCTCATGTGACGAAAATTCAAGGGTAGTTGCGCTCAACGTCTCATATGTTCCTCTCTTCGGGACAGTTTCTCCGGAGATCGGTCTGTTAAACAAGCTTGTCAACCTCACACTTTCCTGCAACAACCTCACAGGAAAGCTTCCTGAAGAGATCGCCAACCTCACCTCTCTCAAGCTTCTAAACATCTCAAACAATGCCTTTGTAGGTGGAGTCCCAGAGGGCATCGCAGGAGGTTTGCTCGAGGTCGAGATCTTTGATATCTATAACAACAACTTCACGGGACGTCTCCCAACCGGGCTCGTGAAACTAAAGCGGCTTAAACATCTCCATCTCGGAGGAAATTTTTTCTCCGGTGAGATTCCTTCTGTGTACTCCGAGATTCAGAGCTTGGAGTATTTAGGTTTGAACGGGAATGGATTATCAGGCAAGATTCCGGCCACTCTAAGCAGGCTTTCGAACTTGCGAGAACTCTATATTGGTTATTACAGCACGTACGAAGGAGGTATTCCAACGGAGTTTGGTTCGTTAAGTTCGTTACTTATACTTGATATGGGAAGCTGTAATCTTACCGGGGAGATTCCTGCAAGTCTGGGCCGTTTGAAGCTGCTGCACACTCTGTTTCTACAGCTTAACAAGCTTTCAGGTCTGATTCCGGCGGAGCTTTCCGGCCTTGTCAGTCTGAAATCACTAGACCTTTCGAATAATGATCTTACGGGAGAGATTCCCGAGAGCTTCTCTGAGCTAAAGCAGCTGACACTCATTAATCTCTTTCGTAACCATCTACGCGGCCGAATCCCACCGTTCGTCGCTGAGCTCCCGTATCTCGAGGTCTTACAAGTGTGGGGGAACAACTTCACCTTCGAGCTCCCTCAGAATCTCGGAAGTAATGGTATGCTTAAAAAGATTGACGTAAGTATAAACCATCTCACCGGACCAATACCTCCGCGTCTCTGCGCCGGTCAAAGGTTGGAGACGTTGATATTGATGAATAATTACTTCCTTGGTCCAATTCCTGAAGAACTCGGCGATTGTAAATCGTTGACTCGGGTACGTCTCATGAAGAATTTTCTCAACGGAACGATCCCATCTGGGCTGTTCAACCTACCATTGGTTGATATGCTGGAGCTCAATGATAACTTCTTTACCGGCGAACTTCCGGACAGAATATCTGGCGAAACACTCGGATTGCTGACCCTATCCAACAACCGGATCACCGGAAAAATTCCGCCAGCTATTGCAAACCTTACAAACCTGCGGACTCTCTCCCTCGATGTAAACCTATTTTCCGGCGAAATTCCGCCGGAGATATTTGGTCTAAAGATGCTTTCCAAGATCAATATCAGCAGTAACAACATTACAGGTGAGATCCCTATCGCTCTGGGGCACTGCAAGTCTCTATCGTCGGTAGATTTCAGTCGTAATAATCTTTTCGGCCGAATCCCAAGAGAAATTGCGAAGCTCGAAATCCTTAGCACACTGAACCTATCAAGGAACCATCTTACAGGACAAATTCCCAATGAGATAAGATCAATGGCCAGCCTGACAATACTTGATTTATCCTACAACAAGTTGGCGGGTTCGGTGCCGACTGGTGGGCAATTCCTGGTCTTCAACGACACCTCTTTTACGGGAAATCCCAATCTTTGCAGCCCATTGCTTCATGTACAATGTTTACCATCCCAAAACTTGGATGGGTTTTCGGGCCGAAGCTCCGCGTCCTCAAAAGTCGTTATCGTCATTGTGATCATCTTAGTTGTTCTGTTGGGCCTTGTCACTGCAGCTTTAAAGCTCAAAAGCTACCGGAAAAAATGCCGCGAATCAAAAGCTTGGAAACTGACCCCGTTCCAGAAGCTCGATTTCAAGGTAGAAGACGTGGTCGAATGCTTGAAGGAAGAGAACATCATCGGAAAAGGTGGCGCCGGAATCGTTTATCGTGGGTCCATGCCGGATGGCGTGGACGTGGCCATTAAGCGCCTGGTGGGGAGAAGCAGTGGCAGGAGCGACCACGGCTTCTCTGCTGAAATTCAAACTCTGGGAAGAATCCGACACCGAAACATTGTTCGATTGCTAGGGTTCGTGTCTAACAACGATACAAATCTGTTGATTTACGAATACATGCCGAACGGCAGCTTGGGAGAACTATTGCATGGATCGAAGGGTTCGCACTTACAGTGGGAGACGAGGTGCCGAATCGCAGTGGAGGCAGCGAAGGGATTGTGCTACCTTCACCACGACTGCTCTCCTCTTATAATTCATAGGGACGTGAAATCAAACAATATCCTACTTGATTCCGACTTCGAGGCCCATGTCGCAGACTTTGGGCTCGCCAAGTTTCTACAGGGTGCCGGAGCGTCGGAGTGTATGTCCTCCATTGCTGGATCGTACGGTTACATTGCGCCAGGTTCGTGATATGAACCATCTGATCTCTGCTTTTTATTACTTTTGACTTTTCTCCTAAACGACAAACAGTTTTATGATGAAATTATCCCCAAGACCATTTTCTTTTCCGCTTTTTTATTTTATTTATTCTACGAAAAAGTTATTAGAAAAATAGGGGAACGGTGAAATATATCACGGGCTATCGACTTTAATGGTGTCACGGTTACAAATCGGTTTCTGGATTCTGGTGTTGTAAAGTACAAAGGTCAGTGAGCGGTTGTTTCCCTCCCGTCTCCGGCTATCCTGAAGAACTCAAACTTTTTTTATGTGGAGGGAATACCCTTTTCACGGTGGGTAAAAGAGCCACGTCGTGCATGGTTTATTGTTAACATGGTAACACGGTAACGTTTCTCTATTATCCACCGTTCAAAAGGAGAGCTGAGCTAAGTTAAAATGGACAAGGTCCAATCCAATCTGATGAATATTTTGGACCTGGATCGGTCCAATTCAATGTTTGGATCGTCAGATTTATTTAAATTGGTTTTAATTTAGATTTTTGTTCCGGTCCATTGACACCTATATTTTTTATCTTCGATTAATGGACCAGATATTGGTTCAGTCCCATATAATTTCATTACGAATGAACCAGGTCCAATCTAATCCCATAAATACTTTGGAAAATTAAAGGTTGTTGATATGCCTGTTTTTCGTATTAAGCTAAATTAGGCTTTTGTTGTATTGGATCAGAGTACGCATACACGCTCCGGGTGGACGAGAAGAGCGACGTGTACAGCTTCGGGGTGGTTTTGCTAGAGCTGATCACCGGGCGGAAGCCAGTCGGCGAGTTCGGGGATGGGGTGGATATTGTGAGGTGGGTCCAGAAAACAACATCGGAAATCTCAAAGCCGTCGGATGCCGCGACAGTGCTGGCAGTGGTGGATCCCAGGTTAAGCGGGTACCCGTTAGCCGGGGTGATCAAGCTGTTTAAAGTGGCTATGCGTTGCGTCGCAGAGAAGAGCAGTGAAAGACCTACTATGAGGGAAGTGGTTCACATGCTCACTAATCCTCCTCCTTCGCCTCCTAATCTGCTGGCCATGTAAGCATATTTCCTGCAATCTGCAAAGTAGTTATGTAGTGTAGGTGAGTAGGGACATGTTGGGTATAAAAAAACAAGGGAAGGGGGGATATAGATTGGGGCATTGCGGGGTTTACTTATGTGCCCACAACTGTAAATTCTGATTTTTTTTCTTGGTTCGGTGGTAGCGAGATTTTTGTACCTTAAATTGAATGGTTTAGCTGCTTCAGGGAATAGCCCATTCGGGCAGCTTTTACTGCCTTGCATTGAGAATATCTCCACTTGTGTGTTTTATTTCATGGAAGATATTTCCAATGCAAGGTTTTAAAAGCCGATCTCGGTTAAGCACGTAGTTGATTCGGCCCGTTTGGCACATCTTTCCGTGCGGTTTTTTTGGCTGTTTACAACTTGGGAAAACCGAAAATTGGTCTATTCCCGTTTGGCACGCAAAAGATTTTGTCCCAAAAGATGGGGTGCCAAAAAGACAGAAGCCCATTTTGAGCTTATTTTGAGAAGAATCGAAAAATGCGCATCTGTCAAACGGTCTTCGGGCAGCTCAGTTCTTATGTCAAAAGTTCAATATATCTATTGACTATCAGAGCTAAGAGTAAATCTTCTAAAAAAACTTGTCAAACGGGATTTTGGATGGACCCTTCTCTTGAGGACTATAGGGGAAGTTAGGTAAATGGGATTTTGGCTCCCGTTGACTTAAAAACCTATGTTTTATTTTTCAGATTTATGTGGGGTCTCGATCTCCTACCCATAATAATCTTACCCAGAGGACACCAGAGTTGTATACGGGAACATCTCTCCAAGAATGGTAAGTTGATAACATATAAATAGGGAAGATGTTCCCAGGGGTAGGAGATCCCAACTCATTTATGTGGGGATCAGGGTTTTCTCAGTATTGCTCGATACTCATCTCTTGGGTATTGGTTTCGATCAGTGCAAGATCCTTTCGAACAGCCTTGGGAATATCTCCACACTTCTCTAAGGCTATAAAGGTTATTGGAACGCGCCTTGCACCAACTGAATCCGGATCCAAACACTGATGGGACAAAAATATCCTGACTAAAACCGTTATTGCCTTATTTATTTGAAAAATAAAAGAATATAGATAAATATACTAACTGCATTTACCTTAATAAATAACTTACGGGAGAGCAAAGAGGCCTTTCCTAAAATACTATTTGGTTTTATCTGCCCTCAATCTCTCTTTCTGTTTTCGTCGTCTCCTTCGTTCTATTCGATTTGTTTTTTAAAAATTAATAAATTATTAAAAAAATTAAAATATATCAATTTAAATAAAAAATATAAGTATCTTTTTAATTATTTGTCATATATATATATATATATATATATATATATATATATATATATATATATGTATGTATGTATAACATTTTGATCGAATCCTATTATTTGATCCGAATAAGATCCAAATTTGATCAGATATTGAATCCATTTATACCCCTATTCGAAAGGGCTAATTAGGGTTGTTCATAAGAAGGCCCAATCCGACCAAACCGATCAACTCGAGTTGGTTGGGTTTTCATCAGTACCGGTCGGTTTCGGGTTGTACAAATTCATAAACCGATGGTTCGGGTCGGTTTCAGTTTTCTTGTGTGAAAATCAAAACTGACCCGAACCGAACCGACTTAGTTCCTATTTAACTAAAAACTGAAACATCTAAAAATATATATTCCAATATCTATATTTAAAAAATATATATTATGAAATATGTTAGATATATATTTCCAAAAAATATATATTCTAATATATTTGTATGTATATATATATATTTCTAAAATACATATTTCAGTTTTAAATATATTTTCAAAAAACTAGGTGGTCATGGGGGGCATGGATGAACTTAAAACTGAAACCGACTCAAACCGATCCAACCCGACTTAAACCGACCAAATACTCAGTAAGAATCGATTGAAATCGGTTTCGATTTCAATTTTCGAAGCAGGAAAGATTCAAACAATTGTACGAAGAAATAAGTATATTTCGGTCAAGGACCTACGACGAGTAAGCGACAAATGATGCGGGTCATTCAAAGGAAAGGATCGAGGCATTGAGCTTGAGATGTATGGATGTTTGATTGTTGTAACTTGTAATGTTGTCCCATGTGCGGCTCCATGCCTTCGCCTCAAAGTCTATTTCCACGCCCATGACCAATGTGTTGTTAACTCGTATGAATTCGTTGAGAATTCAAATTGGCGAGGTTTAAGAATAAATTGCAATGACACTATTACATCACATAAATTTGGAAAAGAAAATGGATATAACTCATTATACCTGCATCATACACGTGAAAATAATCAACAAATTATCGAATACAGTTGCAGTTGCAGATAGAATAAGGTCAAAAAGCAGTCTTGAATAGTTTGATAGATGTCCTGCAACATGTTGTTATCAGCATCAAAAGGATTATTAGCGACATGAAAATCATTAATGATGCTTTCTCTTTGATTTTAAAGATAAACAAAAGAAGCAAAGGAATACATACCTTGAATTCCAAGAAACCATATCCAGAAAATCAGGTTTCGACTGTTTTTTTTTTTTCTCATATCCAAAAATGCTATAATCATTCAATCGATTCTCTTTTTATTCCTTTTTGTATGAAAAAAAAAGAATAAAATAGTTGTTTCTTAGCTGGGATCCAGTTGCAACTTCTCAAATAAGGTCTGTTAAGGCATGGTTATCTTGAATGGGTCCCATCACTACCTTGCATGGTCAATCTTTTTTGTGTATTGATAATAAGATCATATAAAAGGGATACCACCCAGCGGATATCTTAGGCTTATCCCATGTAAATAGGTCTCATAATGACCCAAAAGTTCTCATTTTTTGAACCAGATTTGAAACATATGCCCCACTAAAACATTCTAATTTTGTCAGCTATATCTTACAATTTGACATTTGAATTACAGAGATACATTAGGCTGTGTTTAGAATTACAGAGATGCATTAGGCTGTGCAAATCATATCAATGTAAAAATATATTGATGACATTTTACACTAAACCATAAAGTGATCATTGCTTTTTTTAAAATAATGATGGATGAAAGTGTAAAGTTTTATATCGATAAAATCGATGTAGTTTTTACATCGATTATCGATGTAAAACTTTAGAGTTGATGAGGTTTTACATCGTCGATGTAAAACTATACTTCATCCAAATGCATGCAAAATTGAACTGGAGTATAGTTTTACATCGATAATAATTACACCTCTTTCCAAATGCATACAAAACCGAACCGATATAAAATTTACATCGGTTCTTGATTTTCATCGCATCCAAATGCAGCCCTATTAATAGATGTGTTAATTTATTATTATTATTTTTTAATGATTCTATTAATTGACATTCTAATTTTGTAAGCTTATAATTGGGCAAATTTCTTTAAACTACCCCTACTGTTTAATTAATTGACAAACTGTATCCTTACTATTTGCATATTTATCTTAGAGTACCTTATTGTTTCTACAATTGACATGTTAGTTAAGTATTAACGGGAAAAAATGAAATGTTGAATTTACCTTTCATTATTCTTCTAATTTTCAAAATAAAACCTAACTGATGAAAAATTTTAAAGTTAAATTTAATTTTTAAGTTTAAATCTTTTGAACCCACTAACCTTTTGTGAAAACCGGTCCAAACCGAATAACTTGAGTGGGTCGGTTTTCACAAAAGGTCAGTTGGTTTCAGCTGACCAACTCCCCAACCTGACCATGTCAATTTGGTTGGCCAAATAGCCTATGGCCGGACCGAACCAACTCATAGGCACTCATAATTTTAGCTAAATTAATTATCTTATTTCCAATAAATAACAATAGTTTAATCTCCAATAATTATTGAAAATTTATAGCGAAAATACACAATTATTGAAAATATATTGGTAATGAAAAAAATACAATAATTACAAAAATACAATAAGTACTAAAAATATATTAACTTAATCAATAAATAGTTTAATCTCTAATAAATATTAATTAATCAGTAAGCTATAACAAAAATACAATAAATTAAATTTAAAAAATTCATTAATAATAGTTTAATCTCCAATAATTATTAAAATTTTCTGTTAAATAATGAAACAAAATAAATTTATACATAATCATTGAAAAAACATCTATCACGAAAATAATAAATAATTACTAAAATACAATAAATATTAATTTTAATATATATAATTATATAATAAATACAGATTAAGAGTTTAAAATTATTATTAATAAATATTAATTTTCTTGAAAGTTATTTTCTTGAATTATTACTTGATATAAGTGAAATTAGTTATTTATAATATCATGTTATAATTATTTTTCTACTTTTCAGATTTTTTTTAATTTATTACATAATTTCTTTATTTTAATTATTTAAAATCTAGTTATGTTAAATATTTTTTATTTAAAATATTTAGTATTTAAATACTTAAATAATATGTAAAATATTTAAATTTTAAAATATTAATTATTTATTGAATTCAATTATCCATAAAATCATAATTTATACTATTATTACATAATTCCATTATTAATTTTGTAATATATTAAATTATTATTAATTTGAATATTATGTTATAATTATTTTTCTACTTTGAATAAATTTTTTAAATTTATTACATAATTCCATTATTTTAACTATTTAAATCTAGTTATGATAAATATTTAAATAATCTATAAAATATTTAAATTTTTTGTTATTTGAATTTTATTGATTTAAAGATATTACATATTATTAAATATTTGAAAAACATTTAAATTGATAATCCAGAAAAACATAATTTAAATTGTTAGTACATAATTTTGTGATATATTTTGTAAAAATATAAAATTATTTTTTGTGTTTTTAATAAATATTTTAAAGTTATTATATAATTTTGTTAGAATATTTAAATAAACTTTTTTAATCCAAACTTTCTTTAGATAAATATAGATAAAAAGTAGGGGGTAGGATAAATAGGAATTAGAGATAATTTAGGAGAGAAACTATCTATTAAATTAGAGATAATTTTGGAGAAAGTGGGAGATGTAGTTTAGGAGAAGAAATTATTTAGGTTCTTGGAAAGTGCATCTCATTGGTTGTTTCAAAAATGACATGGAATAAAAAAAATAAAAAATTCAAAAAAAAGGAGAAAATTTTTTGACCGCTTTGTTTTAGTATATATATATATATATATATATATATATATATATATATATATATATATATATATATATATATATATATATATATATATATATATATATATATGCAAACACAAATTCCAATAAAGCATATGCCTTTTTTTATCAAAAGCCCATTTGAATGCAAATTTACTTCTTTTTTGTTGATGTATTTTTACATCTTATTATCAATGTAAATATGCATGGGAAAATGTGTTTTTTTTTGTGGTTTGTTAATGCATAAATGTAATGTTGCCAAACATAGGCAACAGTGAATCAAAGTGCAAACGAACCAATCCAATTCAATGTGAGCCCATTACAAACGAACCAGGTCCAAATGCAATGAATATTCTAGACCATTTTGGACCGGTCCAATTCAATGTCTAGACTATCCATTCTGTTCAAATTTGTTTTAATTTAAATTAGTTTCAATCCAAACCCGGTCCATTGACACCTATATTCTTATCTTATACCAATGGATCAAATATTGGTTTAATTCAGCTCAATCCAATATAAATTTATTATGGATGGATCAGGTCCAATCCAATTTAATAAATATCTTGGATTGGAATGGTCCAATCCGATATGTTTTTATTAGTCTGTCCAATAAGTCCAAATTGATTTTGCAGTGAACGGGTCCAATCCAAAACCGGTCCATTGACACCCTTAGGCGCAGAACTAGCTGCCAAATATAAAACAGATGTTGCATGAAGATTGGATACTGGGTAGAGACCAATCCTACACAAATAGCACTCCAGACAGAAACTTGGTTGTGAGGTTGACCAATCAAGATTGGCTATGTAACCCTTCTTATTGTGGTTGGACCAATGCCTAAGACAAGCACAAGGCCCTGATGCAACAAGTACACAAAATATGTCCATCTCATGGACTGACTACTACTGTTTCATTAATAATTAGAGCTCCTTACGACAAAAGTAGTTGGGTTATTGATTAGTATGGTAATTCATTCATTAATAAGATCATTGAAAGAAACAAGTTGACTCGAACCTTGACTATCGGTTTTGTTTCCTACATAAATGGAAAAACCAGTGTTTCAATCAAACGTTTACCCCACCAATAACCCCTCTAATAGATGGTATCTAAAGCTCCCCTACAGCTTGGCTAATAACTGCTCCCAGAACAACTGAATTTGACGACCAAAATATCGAGTCCGGATCTCCTGCCCAAATTCTGAATGCATAACCAACATATCGAATGGGGATGCAGCAGATCATTCTGAATGCATAAAATAATATCTAGTTTTAGAACAAATTGAACCAACAAGGTAAATAGATAGCTTTAGAATGGTAATTTTATTGTTTTCCTCTCTTCTTTGTATCTGTGTTGTAAATATTTTCCTCTATGATTCCTTTCTTTTTCTCCTTAAAAAATATTTAATTCATTAACTTACTGATTATGAACCAGAATAATTTAGGCCCTGTTTGGTTTGTGAGAATAGGAGTCTGGAATCGGAATTGGAAAGCATTATTTCGATTTTAACTGTTTGGTTTGGTTAAGTGGAATCAAAATCCAATTCTTATTCCTGCTGGAATGACATTCTTCCATTTGAGTGAATGATCATTCCCTGCCTCTCCTTTGGGAATGACATTCTCATTTTTATCTGAACCACCCAAACTATGAAAATAGACCACTCCAATTTCCATTCCAAATTCTGGCTGTGGACCAAATGGGCCCTTGTATAATTATTTGTACAAAACATGGGAACGGCACTTCTGGCTGCACTGCTCAAAAGCTGATCCCATCTATCTAGCTGCTCATTGCCCAATAAGAAAGGATCTTGGGATGAGGCAACCATGGTGAAATCGGTGACACTTGACTTTGCAGAATATAGACATTAGAATCTCAGTTATGACCACAAGAACCCAACTAATGTTGCTGTCTTAGATTTGGAATTCATTGATGTCAGAACTCCTTTTATAAGCTGTATATGTGTTCCATCACTCCATGGTGCCTCTGTTTGATAACGATTGGATTTGGAATATAGTCTTTGTCTGTTTAGACTTTGATATATGTGTTCCATCACTCCATGGTGCCTTTGTTTGTTCACCAGACATGAGGCCCCCATTGGACAATACCATGCCGAGGAGGGTTGGTGGGGCAATTACAGCCATATAATCTGTCTCTCTCATCATTTGAAAGGATTCTAAATGTACATACGCTCATGTCCTATATCCTAGTGTGAAAACTCTGCAAATTGTCATGTGTTGACTAAGGTTTCACATTAAGGCCCCATTTGGTATGCGGGAATAGGGGTCTGGAATTGAAATCGGAATGGGTTATTCCAATTCTAATTGTTTGATTGAAAAATTCCATTTCTATTCTTATTGAAATGGCATTTCACCATTTGAAGGAATGGTCATAACTTGACCCTTCCTTGGAATGAAATCCCATTCTTGCTGATTCCAACTCCCATTCCCATTTCTGTCTGAACTAAATAAACTATCAGAATAGACCATTCCGATTCTAATCCCAAAAGATTTTGATTTCGATTCCTACGAACCAAACGAAACCTTTTTTATACTATAGTCATACATGATGCATGTATATCTTTTGGTGGTGCCTCCTTTGTAGTAATACAATATTTTTTACCACTTGTCAGAAAAAAGTTGCTTTATGCATTATTATTATTATTATTATTATTATTATTATTATTATTATTGTTGTTGTTGTTGTTGTTGTTATTATTATTATTATTATTATTATTGTTATTTTATTGTTATTATTATTATTATTATTATTATTATTATTATTATTAAGAGTCCTATAACCATTGGCTAGAGCCCAAAGACTGTAATTTCTTCGGAGATATCACTAGGCTATAACCCCAATTGGATAGACTAGACACTTGCCATTTTTATCAAAGCTAGAACCCTTGAACCAAGGTCGTAGTCGCGTTGTAGGCCGAAGAGTTGAAGGCCGTTTAAGTTGACTGACCGTATTTGGTGAAGTAAAAGGATAAGATGAAGAAGTTATTTAGGACCGTCTCTAACTCCGGCAACAACTCTGAAGAAAGTGGTAGTAGCGTCCATGACCAAATCACTATCAATAAAAAATATAGAAGAAGTAAACTATGATGATATAGAGAAATCCCTACACAACTGGACCATCCCAAAAATTGCACCTTCTGAAATCTATAAAAGAGGAATGTTTAGTTTAAAGATAGACCTAAATGTTACGACTGTGGAAAGAACAATAGCCCTAGGTAACAAAGCAGAAAACTTCTCTCTTATAGATAAGAAAATAATAGAAACTTACAAGAAGAAATCTGACTGTAAATTTATACATTTTGGCCTAATACAGGTAGCAATAAAACCATTAACAAGATTGGGATTACAAACAGTTGCTTTAGCCTATTTGATAGATTCCAAACATAATAGATTCAGTGACTCCTTATTAGGAGTTATAGAAGGAAGTCTCCATCAAGGGCCTATCTACTTCAATGCTTTTCCAAACTTTTTGGAATCACTAACGGATTCCGGGATTCATGAAGCCTTAATTCTCAGGCTTCAGACCCAAAGTTTCGATATGAAACCAAGCTTAGAGAATATAGCATTAGTGTACAGGGTCTATTTTAAGACCATGAATACTATTTGTCCTAATACTAGGATAACAGGAACCAGAGGAATGACTACCCTGTTCCAAACCAACGCTAGGAATAATGTTACAATTCCTAGGCAAATCACTTGGAAGGAAGTAAAATTGTCGGACAGTTGGTCAATCACTAAAGTGGAGACTCCCAAACCCATTGAATCTACTGAGTTAGCATCTATATTCCGTGAGCAAGATGGATCTGTAGAACTAAGCTTCAGAAGAGCCTCGATATCTTTGCGGCCTTCGTACTCTGAACCAGTGAACTTACGATCTGCTTATTCCAGGAGATCTGTAGATTTAATAGAATCCGCACGTCCTTCTCCTGGCATTATCTATGCCACTTATGAAACACCAATAGCAGATACCCCATCTTCGGACTATCATACAGCTCGGAGAGAAAGCCAGTCAGTAAAATCTTATGAACCTACAGAGGCAGATTTTGAAATCAATATGTTGGAAACAGAAGAAGATTTCCAAATAAACAAGAACCTCATTAGGTTAGACTTTAATTCACAACCAATAAAGAAAAAATGGTTTTTTGAAAAGTTTTCTAAAAAGGAAAGAGATCGTATTAGAGTATTGTGGTATGATGATATGACAGAGTTAAAAGAAAATATCCCATTTTGGGATTGGTTTTCAAAACAAAAACAATATGAGAAAATAAGGCCTCCATTAGAAGAATTGGATCTGTGTCACAGAGAAACTGTCTAAAGCTTGGAAGATAGCAACAATAGGCAAAATAGTGGAATTAATCCATCCACCTTTAGAAGCTGTAAAAATAAGAAAAGATGAGCTAATAGCAAGTCCAATAAAAAATTCAATAACAATGAAAGAATCTGAAAAGGTTTCTCCATAACATTGTTCTCAAATCATAGAACAAAATAATTATACAAATATATGCCTTAATGTTCAAGGTAAACAAACCAATAGAATAAAATCTTTGTTAAGTTCGTTCGAAATTTCTAAATACAGAACAATAATTAAAAAAGAAAAACCTATGGCAGTAATACCACGTTTCCCAGAAAATATGAGGCTTAAAACAACCCCACTAGATTTATCAAAAGTACGTTATAAGGAATTATCTGCCAAATTGATATCATCATCAAATTGGGAAAGAGGAGAAACTTCAAAACCCTCCAAAATTGAGAAGGAAGAAAAAACATCAGATTCCTACTCAGTGAATTTTCTGAGTGAAGAATCAAATGAGGAATCAATATCAGAGATTGGATCTATAAAAGATATAGAGATAAATAAACTTTCCCATCAAAGTAAAAAGCCTTATTACAATAGGCACACCCCAGTAGACCTCTTGTTTGAGGAACCAATAAAACCACAAGTTGGGTACAACTGGAATACATTCTATGAATGGAATTTAGACGGAAAATCTGAATACCAGATTCATGATATGATACATCACATGACGGTGTACACAAGTGCTAGCAAATTGGCTAGTAATGACAAAAAGGTAATAGCTACAGTCATTACAGAATCCTTTACGTGACAATTAAGAGGTTGGTGGACCAATTATCTCATAGAGGCAGAAAAGGATTATATCCTTAACACCGTTAAGAGGGATGAACATGGTGAGAGGATCCTAAGTCAAGGCCAACCCATATCAGATGCGGTAATGACCCTAATCCTCAACATCTTGAACCAATTTATAGGAAATTCATACAATATGGTTGAGAGGATAAGTGAACAATTGATAAATCTTAAATGCAAGACACTATCTGATTTTAGATGGTACAAACATGTATTTTTGTTCAAAGTTCAAAGACTAATAAACTCTTAACAATTTATTTATGGGCTCCCACCAGTGTTTGCTGAGAAGGTTAGGTACCACCTTAGGCAATTAGGAGGTGGTAGAATCCTTTACTCTAATTACTCCTACGGATATTTTGTCCAAGTAGTAAATCATGTAGGACTAGAGTTATGTAATGATTTATGTCTAAAAGGACAAATTAAGAATGAAAAATTCAACTCTAAAAAAGAGTTGGGAGATTTATGTTACCAGTTTGGAATGGCTCCTGAGTAGACCTGTTCATGGGTCGGGCCGAGTCGGGCTCGTGCTGGGCTTTTATTGTGTATTAACAAATTTTTTTAAGGCTCGAGCTCGAGCCCGGCCCGACCATCGGGCCTACAACTTGGGCCTGAGCTCGGCCCTCATAAAAAGCCTAAAGCCTGAGCCTAGGCCCGGGCCCGAAATTTAGCCTATACTATTATTATTATTAATGTTGAAGCAGCTGAATAGAGAGAGAGAGATTGAAATTATAAAGAAAAGAATAAAAAAAAAATATATATATATATATATTATTAAATTATAAATAAATATTATATTATTTATATATTTTATATAATATATAAAATACATATTATATATTTTATAAAATATATAATACAGAGTCGGGCCGGGCCGTGCTTTTTTGACAAATCCCGAGCCTGGCCCGAAACACAGTCGGGCTTACTGTGTTAAGCCCGAGGTCAGGCCTGCGGGCCTAATTATATGACCAAGCCCGGCCGGGGTGCGGGTCGGGCCGTCGGGCTACCCGGCCCATGAACAGGTCTACTCCTGAGCCCTCAACCTCCAGACTAGCCTATAGAAAAAAGAAACTAAAGCCTTATAAGAAAAAGGAAGACAAGAAATAAAAAAGATTTTCTATAACAAGAAACACTTCCGCCCCAACCTATTTCAAATGTGGGCATAAAGGGCATTATGCTAATAAATGTTTTAAAAATAAAAATTCCTCAAAGAAAATTAATGAATCAGGAGAAGCAGAAGAAGAAGTGTCACAAAGGGAATCGTCTACTTCCTCTGAAGAATGTTGTGCCGACGGCATATGTACTTGAAAAGATTAAACGAGTTTAGAAGAGGAAGAGTCAAGGGAAATTGATTTATTAACCTTGAATGAAGAACATCTTCTAGAAATCCTAGATGAGATTCCTGATGTGGAATCCAGAAAAAAAATATCTACTTATGGCCCTTCAAAGCAGAGAGAAGGAAAGAGATAATAAGGACCCAGGCAGAAAACTCTAGACCTCCTACCTTGCATGATCTACGACAAGATGTCAATCAATTATAAAAGGAAAATAAAAACCCTAAAAATAAGGGTTGACCATTTAGAAGCTAAAAGATTTTGGGTAGAACAATCAGAAAAATCATCAGAACAAGAACCCGTTGAATTCATTGGAGATGACGAAGAGTTTGTATACTCAATAGAGGAAGTCAAGTACCAAAAGTGGTCCTCAAAAATCACCATTAGAATTAAGGATTTCAACCTCTCTGTGGTAGCCCTAATCGACTCAGCAGCATACATCAATTATATAAGAGAAGGCGTTGTACCTTCTAGATACTTTGAGAAAACTTCCCAACAAGTTAATGCCGCTGATGGGAGAAAACTAGGGATGAAATATAAGATTCCTGTCACTCATATTTGTAACCAAGGAACTTGTCTAAAGTCCACATTCCTGATGGTAAAAGACTTGAGGCAAGAGGCTATTTTAGGCACTCCATTTTTACTATCCATCCTTCCTTGCCAGATTGATCCATCAGGAATCACAACAACTATAGGAGAAATTCCTGTCACCTACAAATTCTGCCAAAAACCAAAGGCCTCCACTATTAACACTGTAAAAGAGAGTTTAAAAGGCAATGTCAAATTTATCTTTGAATTGCAAACAAAGATAAAAGAGAAGCAACTCATTAAGTTGCTAAATAAACCAAAGACCCAGCTAGAAATTGAAAATTTCCAGACAAAAATAGAAAATGAGATATGCGTTGAAACCCCTAACGCATTCTGGCATAGGAAAAAAAACATGGTTAATCTTCCATATGAAGAAGAATTTAGTGAAGTCAAAAATCCCAACAAAAGCTAGACCAATCCAAATGAATAGGCGATTATTAAAAATTTGTAAAAGAGAAATCCAAGAATTATTAGATAAAGGTCTAATTAGACCAAGTAAGTCTCTATCGAGTTGTCTGGCATTCTATGTTGAGAATGCCGCAGAAATAGAAAGAGGAGTTTCGAGGCTAGTAATAAACTATAAGCCATTAAATAAAGCTTTAAGATGGATTAGGTACCCAATCCCTAATAAACAAGACTTAATAAATCATTTATACGATGCAGAAATATTTTCCAAATTTGACCTAAAATCAGGTTACTAGCAAATCATAATAGAAGAAAATGACAGATATAAAACCGCCTTTACAGTTCCTTTTGGGCATCATGAATGGAATGTTATGCCCTTTGGATTAAAAAATGCCCCTTCAGAATTCCAAAAAATTATGAATGAAATTTTTATCCTGTACACTCAATTTATAATAGTGTACATAGATGATGTGTTAATTTATTCCTCCTCACTAAAATCCCATTGGAAACACCTGAATATCTTTTGAAAGGTAATGAAAGAAAATGGTTTAGCGGCTTCAACTAGAAAAATAAAATTATTCCAAACAGAAATTAGATTTTTAGGATATCAAATATCCAAAGGAAAGATTGCACCCATACAAAGGGTAATAGAATTTGCGAACAAATTTCCTAATGAAATTAAAGAAAAAACCCAACTTCAAAGATTTTTAGGAAGTCCAAATTACATAGCAGACTACTACAAAGACTTGGCACAAGACCGTTTGCTGCTCCAAAGGAGACTGAGAAAGAATCCCCTTGAATGGAATGAGTAGTTCACCCAAACAGTGAAGAGAATCAAGTAGAGAATCAAAACCCTTCCATGTCTCAATATTCCGCATCCAAAATTTCCTAAGATTATAGAAACCGATGCTAGTGAGTTGGGGTATGGAGGAATCCTGAAAGAAAAAGGAGAGGGAAAATAGGAAATTATTCAATTTACCTTGGGAACCAAGAATGAAACCTAGAAAAAATATTCTACCGTAAAAAAAGAAATGCTCAGCATAATCCTCTGCATCACTAAATTTCAAAGTGATTTGACAAATCAACATTTTAGTCTTCAAATTGATTGCAAATTGACCAAAGAGATTTTGAAAAAAGATATTAAAAACCTGGTTTCAAAACAGATTTTCGCTAGATGACAAGCTATTTTATTGGTATTTGATTTCAAAATTAAATATATTAAAGGATATGATAATGCTCTGCCAGACTTTTTAACCAGGGAATTCTTGCAAGGTTATCTAATTCAAGATGACTGACAGAAGACCACATCTTCCAATAAGTCCTAATTCCAGGCAACCAAAGAGATCTAATGAGATCAATCCAAGATCTTATCAAATCGGATCCATTTCAAGGACTAATTAGTCACCCTTACTATCTCCCTTAATCAGGGATCCATCGCCTGACATGAATGAGGCTAATTCCAACTAATATATCTATAATTCAACCGAATTCGTGGTTACTGTTTTCCAAGAAGAAGCTTCTTATGTCACATCTCATGCCAATCCAAAAAGAGCTCTTCAACATCTCGCTTCGAGGGTTCTCGACGGTCATCATTTTACTATCTACGGTCTAAATAAAGACCAAAAATATTATGAGGAAATCCTGTTGCATACAGGATCCGCAAGAATCCAACATTATTTTAGAGATCCTAACAAAACTGAACTAGCTTATTCTAAGCTACTAATAGTAAGATTTATGACTAAATCAACATGGGATGACTTCAACAAGCCTAGGTTTATTATCATGCCAATTGACAGAAGACACAGAATGTTCAACTAATGGGACTATCAAGATGCTTGGTATAAAGTATTTCTGGTACAAAACTCCATCTTTACACACTCATGGTTCATCCGATTTTCTGAACTTTCTAGGCCTCTTCCCCGATTGGGCCTATGTTTGGTGGACCTCATGGGGAGCCTCAGACAATATTTTCCCTTGTCAAGAATTAACTGACAAATATAAAAATTTTGGAAAAGGGAGAAGCTATTTAGAATTCAGTCACATTAAGCAGTTTGAATTCTTTAAGACCTTCCGTCTCCCATGGATTTTAAAATGGAGTTATCAGCTAGATGTTTCCTGGATGCCTCCAGCCATTGATCGAGTGATGGAGATAAAGTGGTGGGATAAATTTGATCTTACATAAGCCCTCAAGCCTTCTACTGACAAAGACGACATCTTTCAATCTATCTTCGAGTCCTACATGGATAAGCTCTATAGCAAATTCCATGACCTGGATTCCATCGAACTTGAGGACATGTCCCTTCGTATGGTTGAAAAGATGAAAGAAAAAAGAGTAAAGGCATCTCAAAGGACAGTGAGACAGAAAGTATCCGCTCGCTCAGCCCACACTAAGGTCAACATCACTATTGTGAAATTCATCCCTATCCTGAACAGTAAGAGCTTCGACAGTTGGTCCTAATAGGACAATATAAAGATAAGTTAGCAACTCAATAATTCAGATGCGCAAAAGAAAAGTTAAAAGGCATCTCAATAATAGAAGCCTTGAAGATAAGAACGAATAAAGTGGTTCCTCGCTGCCTCTCTCTCGAAGCTTCGGCAGCCTCTATATAAGGAGCCCTTCTCTTTATTTAAGGTGTGCAAAAATTTCCGAAGTGCAGAAGTTTCCAAGTTCTCAGTGCTTTGTAATAGTTTGAGTGTTTTTTCTTTCCGAGTGATTTTAGAAGGGTGCTAGCTTTGTAAATTTATAAGAGATTGGGTGTTGTTGTATCATCGCTAAGAATACATGTTTCATCTATATCTCTGTAATTATCAATATTAAGAAATATTTCAATTTCTATTTTCATTATATTAAGAAATATTTTCGATCGATGTTCTCAATATGTTTTCTACATAACATACTCATCTCCATGTTCTAAAGGTGGATGACTTGATTCCACTATTTTCCCTGTTGTTGCTGTCTTCCAAGCTTTAGACAGTTTCTCTGTGACACATAGATCCAATTCTTCCGGTGGAGGCCTTATTTTCTCATTTTGTTTTTGTTTTGAAAACCAATCCCAAAATGGGATATTTTCTTTTAACTCTGTCATATCTTCGAACCATAATACTCTGATACAATATCTTTCCTTTTTAGAAAACTTTTCAAAAAACCATTTTTTCTTTATTGGTTGTGAATTAAAGTCTAACCTAATGAGGTTCTTGTCTATTTGGAAATCTTCTTCTGTTTCCAACATATTGATTTCAAAATCTGCCTCTGTAGGTTCATAAGATTTTATTGACTAGCTTTCTCTCCGGGCTGTATGATAGTCCGAAGAAGGGGTATCTGCTATTGGTGTTTCATAAGTGGCATAGATAATGCCAGGAGGTGGACGTCCAGATTCTGTTAAATCTACAGATCTCCTGGAATAAGCGGATCATAGGTCCACTGGTTCAGAGTACGAAGGCCGTAAAGATGTCGAGGCTCTTCTAAACCTTGGTTCTACAAATCCATCTTGCTCACTGAATATAGATGCTAACTCAGTAGATTCGATGGGTCTGGGCGTCTCCGCTTTAGTGATTGATCAACTGTTTGGCAATTTTACTTCATTCCAAGTGATTTGCTAGGAATTGTAACATTATTCCTAGCGTTGGTTTGGAACAGTGTAATCATTCCCCTGGTACCTGTTATCCTAGTATTAGGACAAATAGTATTCATGGTCTTAAAATAGACCCTATACACTAATGCTATATTCTCTAAGCCTGGTCCCATATCGAAACCTTGGGTCTGAAGCCTGAGAGTTAAGGCTTCATGAATCTCAGGATCCGTTAGTGATACCAAAAAGTTTGGAAAAGCATTGAAGTAGATAGGCCCTTGATGGAGACTTCCTTCTATAACTCCTAATAAGGAGTCACTGAATCTATTATGTCTTGAATCTGTCAAACAGGCTAAAGCAACTATTTGTAATCTCAATCTTGTTAATGGTTTTATTGCTACCTGTATTAGGCCAAAATGTATAAAATTTCAGTCAGATTTCTTCTTGTAAGTTTCTATTATTTTCTTATCTATAAGAGAGAAGTTTTCTGCTTTGTTACCTAGGGCTATTGTTCTTTCGACAGTCGTAACGTTTAGGTTTGTCTTTAAACTAAACATTCCTCTTTTATAGATTTTAGAAGGTGCAATTTTTGGGATGGTCCAGTTGTGCAGGGATTTCTCTATATTATCATAGTTTACTTCTTCTATATTTTTTATTGACAGAGATTTGGTCATGGACGAGCTACTACCACTTTCTTCAGAGTTGTTGCCAGAGTTAGAGACGGTCCTAAATAACTTCTTCATCTTATCCTTTTACTTCACCAAATACGGTCAGTCAACTTAAATGGCCTTCAACTCTTCGGCCTACAACGCGACTACGACCTTGGTTCAAGGGTTCTAGCTTTGGTAAAAATAGCATGTGTCTAGTCTGTCCAATTGGGGTTCTAGCCTGGTGATATCTCCGAAGAAGCTACAGTCTTTGGGATCAAAGGCTCTGATACCAAAATAGTATAACAATGTATAATGATATGGAGATGAACAGTGAATAGTGAACAGTATGATGAATAGTGAAGGATGGAGCCAATGGAGATAAGAATATGGAGATGAGTATGTTATGCAGAAAACATATTGAGAACAGCGACCGAAAATATTTTTCTTAATATAATGAAAACAGAAATTGAAATATTTCTTAATATTGATACTTACAGAGATATAGATGAAACAGAGCCTCTGATCATTATCATTATCATTATTATTATTATTATTATCTTTTGCACTTCATCATTCTTTTTATTTTCTTTTTCTTTGTGCTTGTCAAATATGATGAATATCGTGTTTGTTGTATGTATATATTGTAAGGATCCGTTTTTAGGTTTCGTTTTGGGCTTATATACTGCGTTAATGCATTACGAATTTTGTCTTGTTTTATTACTAGGACTGGGTTGCATTTCGCCAAGGAGTGTGGACACCACTCTACTATGAATCCTCTGTATTCTGAATCCATTTGTATTATAAATTTTCTTTTATTTCCAGTCATAAATTGATCCTGGAATATCAAATTTATGTTTCATGTTAGAGACTAATTAGAAGATAGTAATTAAGGTCGAATGTTAGAAGGCTTAATCAGTCGATGCCATTTGCAAGGACGCATCTTGGTCTCTTATAACAAGAGCAAGATTTTGTTTTGAAGTGTCATTTCTGAGGACAAAATCTTTTCTTGATCATTAACTTTGTTGGGCCATGAAACATCTTCTCGTTATCATGCTTAGATATCATTCATTCCTTCTTACTCTTTAACTTACATGCATTATGCGTAAATATAAATATGATAGTGATTTGGGCCGGGCTTGGCCCAGGATTAGGTTAAGTCCCCTTATACTAGGTGCTAAACCCGGCCTGGCCCAGCCCACGATCAACCCTATCGCTAGTCTGGTGTATGGACCATATAGGCTATGGCCGTATGGGTGTTTTCATAGTAGTTCAGTGATTTGGGATTGGATCAACCCTTTTGTATTAGCCCCATGGAGACAATCCACGCTGTCTTCATCAATGGATCCAAGTCCATTTATGCCCCATCCATCTCATTAAATTCCATTGGAGTGGGCCTGCTGCTGGGTCTGGATTTACAAGCCCAAGCTGCTCCGTCGAATGTCTGTACATGGAATAGTGGTTATAGTATTGGACCGGGCCCGTTAAAATTTCTGAGCCCGCTAAGTTGCAGCGATCAGCGATCAATGGTTATTGGTCAAAGTTCAAACAGTCGTAACATAGTGATCAAGTGCAGCTAATCCGGATTGGTCGCGGCAATGCATGTAGGGCCCAGTGGGGGTTTGGATGAGCTGAAGGCAAGAAGAATTTACAATATGGGCTGGGGGCTGGGCACCCAATTGCGTTGCAACACGCATCCTATTTCTCCCTTTTATTTATTAGCATATAAAAGTAATGGGAGAGTAGATAACTGTCCGTTACTTTTTTAGTTTTTTGAACTGCAAAAAAGGAGGAGAGAGAAAAAGGGAGCTCGTAAGTCAGAATAGGACTTGTTGGGGGCCTCTGCTTCTCTCTCCCATTTGATTTGCTCAGCTTCTTTTTCATGGGGAATTAGGTTTCTTTGAGCGAGAGAGAGGGAAGGAGACGACAAAAGGTTAACAAATTATATTATTTGACTTTTATAAAAATCAATTTAAAAATTAAAAGAGATGTAACCGAGAGTTTAACCCTTCTCCAGTTACTTTTCAAAAATTAATACCTGTTACACATTGGGTGCCCACCCCGCGTTGTAAATTCTTGTCTTCAGCTCATTCAGACATTTTGGCTGTTTGAAAGAAAAGGGTAAAATTACAAAGACCCCCCAATACTATGGGGTCTGTGACAAAGACCCCCCCTGTACTTTGTTTTGCGACAAATACCCCCTTATATTATGACTGTGAGACAAAGACCCCTTCCGTTAGTCTTCCGTCCAAAAAGGTCATCGCAATATTTGTTAATTCCCATATTACCCTCGAACGAGAAAAACACTGTTCATCTTCCCTGACCTCACGATACATAAACAGCAACGACAGTAATCTCCTCTACCTCAGATTCCTTCACATTTCTCTCTCTCTCTCTCTCTCTCTCTTCTTCCCCTTCCCCTTCCCCTTGGCAGCATTGGGATTGAACCCATTTTCATGAGTTTGGTGCGATTACTCTAAACGAGTGAGAGGTGATACAAAGCTAGCATGGAGTCGTGCCGAGCCCGCTCGCTCTTGGATGGAGTAGGTGCAGAAGTGGCAGCAATGGCCCTAAAACCCCTATTGTCGTTTTGTTGTCATCGTCAAGCGCCAAGCTGAATAGGGCACCAGCTGCGTGTTCCTGCACCTTAGCAAATCCACCTTTCAGTACATCGATCAATGGTGGTACAGCCCCTACATGACCTTACGATCTTCACCTTGTTGATCTTCTCCAATGATAGATTCACCAATGTTGCCACCGCGTTTATTTGAATAGTAGAATATCGTGATACCAGGAGAGGTTGCAGGGCTGACAACAATCGAGGCGTACAGAGGGTAGCCCTAATTTCTTCTTGGGTTCTCTTTACCTTCCTTAGAGAGATCATGAGATCACGAATTCCTCTGCTCAAATACCTAAGATCTCTTGAGCTTAAAAATGAATTTGTCCTCTTCAGACAAATTGGGGTTTAGATTTTCATCATCTGCGGTAATCTCAGATGAGGACAAATTGGGGTTTAATCTCTTGAACTTAAAAACGAATTCGCTTATCTCCAAATGCACGGTTCAACTGGCAAATCCCCACGAATCAACTCAGAGAATCTCCGATTGCCACGATGAAGAGTGACTCTAGTGGGATCTCCGATTTCTTCCCATCCATTACATCCAAAAGGGTCTTCTCTATCTCAAACCCAGGTTCCAACCAGGCAAAGAAGAGGAAAACGAAGTGATCGATTTGGTTAAAACTTCTCTCTTTCACTCTAGATTTCTTTGTTCCATTAGTGTGGAAGTACTTTTATGAAAGCACTTTTACAAAAGTACTTTTACACAAAATCACTTTTTTGAAAGCACTTTAATAAAAGCACTTTTATGAAAGCACTTTTGCAAAAGTACTTTTGTGAAAGCATTTTTGCAAAAGAACTTTTACGAAAGTACTTTTATAAAAGCACTTTTACAAAAGTGCTTTTACGAAAGTACTTTTACATGAAAGCACTTGTATGAAAGCACTTTTATAAAAGTATTTTTACGAAAGAACTTTTACAAAAGTACTTTTACAAAAGCTCTTTTACGGAAGTACTTTTATAAAAGTACTTTTACAAAAATACTTACTTTTATAAAAATACTTTTACAAAAGTACTTTTATAAAAGCTCTTTTACGGAAGTACTTTTATAAAAGTACTTTTACAAAAATACTTACTTTTATAAAAATACTTTTAGAAAAGAACTTTTATGAAAGTACTTTTATCAAAGTATTTTTATGAAATCACAAAAGCACTTGTACATATGACACTTGTCAATTTGAAAAGAATTCATTTTTAAGAAAAAAAGTGTTTGGTTCATAGCAATATTTTCTCATTCTGCCTATTTTACCCATTTTATCTATTTTAGAATTTCATCTTAGATAAGAATGAGAATTGAACCAAACATGCTAAGGGATTTTGGCCAAGGACACTGAGAATGCTCCGAATAAGCTATTATTGTTCAACCTCCTACACGATTAGATACAAGGAAACAAAGAAAAGATAAGAAGTAAGAGATTAGATGCAGACGACTAATGAGAAAGAAGCATGAATTCAACAAAGAAAGAGATGAATAACTCTCTCTGTTTATTCAAAAGTTCATAGGTATAGCAAACTACTGAGTTGACCTAGAGACATGGCCACATGGGAATGTTGCTAGAGAACCGGTTATTGTATAGGTCCAACGTCTGAAGCGTGGAAAGGTTTTCGAGCTCCATCGGAATTTCTCAAAAAATGTTATTGTTCTGCAATAATTTGCAAATTTCAACCCAAATAAGAAAATAAAAAAGCAGAAGAAAAACCCAAATGGATGTGTGAAAATTTCAGTTTGCTATTTGGTTGATTATAAATACTGGATTGTCATGTTTCGGAAGTTCGAGTACTGGATTTTTGCATTTTAAAATTCGGGGACCAAACTGTCACTCGAGCCAAAGTACAGGGTATTGATCGAAAATTTTCCCTTATTTTTATTAATGATGGAAATGGAATATAAATTTTAAAACCAATAAGGAATGAAACAATTTTTCTATCCTTTAGAAATTTGACCATTTGGGTCAAATTGGTTAATCCATGATGTCATAGTTAAAAGAAACAAATTAAAAATTGATAAAATACAAAGAATTATGAAAAATACAAAAAATGTAAGAACAATTATGGTCACATCTTTAATATTAGGAAAAATTCCCGATAGGTACCCTATACTTTAGGCCAAGTACCAATTTAGTACCCGAACTTTAAAATGCGACAATCTAATACCCAAAATTTCATTTTGTGACAATCTACTACTTATTATTAATAAACGCCGGTTACATATATCATATGACCTCATGTGCGACTTAAGACTTTTACAAATGTCAAAACTACCATTGGACATTGGTCACCGAGAGTTCGAGAAACCCAAATCTCTTGATGGCGGTAAAGCCTCCATCCACCACCAACCAGATGTTATTTGTCGCACCGAAGAATACTTGCACCAATGGCTCCAGCCATCACCACCAAAGAAGCTTTTCATCAGCAACCCAGTAATAAGCCCTAAACCTTACAATATTGGGGTGCTTAACACTGTTCATCTTCTCACAGAGAAACAGAGCGACGGTAGACCTGAACCCGTTTGGTAAGTGTTAACACCATGTCAACAAGGAGCTAAGTTTGAAATAGTCTCCGGTACTAATAGGATGCAAAGTAGTTACTTCCTATTGGAAGATCAAAGATTGTAGCGAAAGAAATAAAAAAAAAAAGAAAAAGATTAAATCAAGGTATGCATGTAATAATCATCCTTTAGAATTGTTTTTGTGCTTCTATATTACAGAAATGGCTTGTAATCCATTGGAAATGCAAGAACCGAGCATCGATACCGACAAGCTTAGTTATGAGATCTCTATTCTATAAAGTAATTTTCTCTTCGGCTACAGAAACTCTGGATTCCCAAACGGATCGCTCTAACTATAGAAACAAAATGCGAAACTACATCTTTGGCAACCACCGGTAACGACATGGGGGCGATCAAGAATCAAAGAGGTAAGGTCTGTATTCGTAGCATTGATGGCGGAGGAATGAGAGGGATCCTCTCAGGAAAAGCCCTAGCTTACCTAGAACAATCTCTCAAGACCAAATCCGGAAATCCAGACGCAAGAATAGCATATTATTTTGACGTTGTTGCTGGTTCAGAGGGATTTTCACGGCAATGCTCTTTGCCACCAAGGGCGATAACCAACCCATTTTCCAGGCGGAGGAGACGTGGAAGTTCTTAGCAAAACAGGGGAAGCGTTTTTATCGATCTTCCTCTGGTTCATTCTCCGGCGGGGGTTTTATACAGTGACAAGCTTAGTTATGAGATGATTGACATATATATATATATATATATATAGATTGAAACTATCACCAGCAACTCCCCTTACCACATGCACCCTTCCACGTGCATGGATAGGTGTCATTTTCGTTCCAGTTGGAGAATGCCGAGACATCTGACGTTTGGTCGAAGGCAAACTTCAAAGCCAAGAGGGAGAGACCGTCGGGGTATAGAGAGAAGAGTAGAAAGAGGTCACGTGAACGAAAGAAGATGAAAGGGACACATGTTTTGGGCTCTGTTTCATTTTCGTGAGAAAGAAGATGATGAACAGTGTTCCTTTCATTGGCTTCTCTTGAAGGGCATTTTTGTCTTGTTGCATGACACTTAACGGTTGGTTAACGCCAGGTACTTAGATTGTCGCATTTTCGTGTTCGGGTACTAAATTGGCACTCGGCCTAAAGTACAAGGTACATATCGGAAATTTTCCCTTAATATTATACATTAATTATATTAAACAATTGTGATAAACAAGAATTATTTTTATCAATGATATAAATGAAAAAATAAAATAAAATTTAAAATCAATGCAAAAATGAATCATTTTTTGTGTCTAAATGGCAGGTTAATAGTCCAACCTTCTAGGTCAAATGGGTCAATCCGTAATGTCATAATTAAATATTAAATATTTAAAAAATAGAAACATAAAAAATATGGAAATTATATAGAAAAGCATTTGAACACAACTGTAATGTCATATATATTCAGCCATATTAAACTAAAAAAGTGTGAAAATAATACTTTTATTAATGATAGAAATTGAATACAAAATTTAAAATAAACCTAAAAGAAAAATGGATTTTTGATCTAGGTGGTGGTGAGTTGTTCAACTTCCTAGGTTAAATGGGTCAACCCATTATGTGATAATTAAATAATAAAAATACAGAAAGTTCTACAAATTATGGTAATATGTAGAAAAATTTAGATACATCTCTAATACTGTATATTCTTCATATTAAAAAAATAATTATGTTATGAAAATTATTTTATTAATGATGGAAATGGAATGCAAAAATTATGAAAAAAAGATAATTGATGTTTAACTCGTAGCCCCACTAATTGGGTTAAACAGTTTAATTAGATAGGTCACCATGTTGTTAACCAAGTCTATCATTTTTTTGCAGGCAATCAATTTGGTCATGTGCATAGAAAACCACCAACATCTGTAAGAAAAAGTAATCTATTACAAGTTGAGGGACTAGAAGACCCAAAGGTGAACCAAAAAGGACATAAATCCAAGTAGTTAGAAATGATTTAAGTGCCCATGATTTAATAATGGATATATATGACATTAAATAGAACGAAATGGCAAAACAAGATTCATGTAGTGAACCCGATATAGTTGGGATAAGGATTGGGTGATGTTAGTGATGTCTGATGCGGTTTGGCCGTATATGAACCTAGAATACTATTCAGGTGATGGGTTGACCAATTAGTTTGACAATGGGATAGAAAAACCAATATTCTAAAAATCGTCTAGAACTATGTTTCTCTCTCAATCAAACAAATCAACTTATGATGTCATAAATTAAATAATAAAAAAAAATATACATAATTTATATAAATTTGAGCATGTTTTTAATATCATATATTGTTCATATTAAACCAAAATGTGTTTGCAAAATGGGACTTTTTGTTATTAAATGTAGAAATGGCTAAAATTACAACAAATGAAAACAAGAAAACTAAAAAAAATGGAGAATTAATGTCTAACCCATCTGTTAACCTGGTCAAATTAGCCATTACTTTAACATTAAGGTCGCATAGTTGTTGACCTAGCCAATGGTATTTTTTTAATGCAACAAAGTGGTTTTGGGTTAAAACGTATTCATAATTTTGGTTGGGTGACAGGTCAATCATTTTATTCAACTACAAGATGAAACTTTTTATGTTATTTATAAGTAAAAAGATTTGAAGCTAGGTCTTTTACTTGAAAATCAACAAATCCTCTAATACACGATGTTTTGATCACTTATCTTTCTTACATGAATTTTTATAATTATTATTATTTGAAATTGCCACATGCAACGCCATAAAAATTTACTAGTCCAACTAAAATCATATATAAGAGCATTAACTAAATTAATGGTCCATTTGGTTCACGATCAGAATTGGAATTGAAATCCTTTAAAATTAGAATCACTTATTCACCCCACCTATTTGGTTCAGTCTAGACTTAGAATTGGATTCAATAAGATATGTAGAACTCCCAAGGAAGGTTGGCCTCAAGTGGACAAAAATAGGATTTGGGAGTTAATAAGTTAGTTGTCATTTTTTGTGGCCAATTGGAATGAGAACCTTGTTTTGAAGGGCGGAGGCAAAAATGGCAATGGGGGAATCAATCCATTCTGCCAAGAGTAGGAATTAGAACCCCATTCCTTTAATCAAACCAGAATAGGTCATTTCAATTCCAACTCCAAATACATATAAGTGCAAACCAAATGGACCCTAACTTTTCTCTCTCTCTCTCTATTGTTGGCTTTGCTTCACTTTGGAACAGGTCCTCCACCACTTGACATCTACTTCAAATATGGAATGTATAACATACTACATAACCTAATAATTTGTAATCACATTAATTGTTGGTGTGTTTTCTTCAGGATTGGATTACTTGGTCCATTTAACAAGCCCTTTAGCAGATTCAGAGTTTGAAGGTTAGTCGAACTGATATAAAAATGTGTCTTTTCCATATAATACTATACCTGATATTTTATTTTTCAATCGATATGTGATATGAAGTCAGTTAGATAACAATTAAATGCTATCAAAGCATTACAATTAGGGCTGGAGTTACCAGTGGGGACCCATGCGATCTGCGAACTTTGTTAAGTAAAAGTTAAACAATAGAAATATATAAGAGTATATAACTGTTTTATATTTTAAGTTTTTAACTTTTTAATAATCATTTCAATCAAACTCAACCCAGGTTGGTCAATTTTCTAGTATTTTCAATTGGCTTTGGTTTAACAACTTTCCAACCTGACCAAGTTAGGTCAATTTCAACTTGGCCATTTGTAAATTGATCAAAACTGAATCGTCCCGACCATAAATATATATATATATATAAATATTTTATATTTTTTTTTAATACGGGAAAGTGGGAAAATTCCCATATTTCTTAATCTAAAATATTTTATATCATAAATTTAATTTTTAAGTTTAAATCTTTTGAAGAAATAAACCAAACCAAAAATAGACCTAAATCGATACAACCTGAGTCAGCGGGTTTTCACTAATGGTCAATCAGATTCAGGTGACAAACTCCCGACCTGACTAGATCAATTAGGTTAGCAAAACAGCCTGCAACTAAACTGAACCAATCATTGAACACTCCTAATTTCAACCTAATTAATAGTTTAATCTCTAATAAATAACAATAGTTTAAGCTATAATAATTATTGAAAATTTATAGCAAAAGTACACAATCATTGAAAATAAATTTATAATGAAAATATAATAGATGTCTATAAAAATACAATAAATACTGAAAATATATTAAACTAGTCAATAAATAGTGTAACATCAAATAATAGTTTAATCTCTAAAAAATATTAATCTATAAATTATAAAAATTGTATAATTACTAAATATAAGTTAATGACAAAAATACAACAAATACGATAAATTAAATTTCAAGAATTAAATAATAGTTGTTTAATCTCCAATAATTATTGACAATTTTCTGTTAAATAACAAAACAGAAAAGATTTATAAATAATTATTGAAAACATATTTATCAAAAAAATACAATCAATAATTACTGAAAATAAAATAAATATTAATTTTAGTATATATAAGTATATAATGAATATACATTATTATTGTGAAATTATTACTAATAAGTATTAATTTTTTTAAAAGTTATTTTCTATAATTATTAATTGATATAAGTGAAATTATTTATTTACAATATTATTTAGTTATTTAAATAATAATGTTATTTAATTTTTAAAATATTAATTATTTATTGAATTTAATAATCCATAAAATTATTATTAGTACTTTTATTATATAATTTTTTATTAATTTTGTAAAATATGAAATTATTATTAATATGAATATCATGAAATCTATTATAATTATTTTTCTATTTTTCAAGAAATTTCTTAAATTTATTACATAATTTCGTTATTTTAACTATTTAAAATTTAGTGATGTTAAATATTTTGTTATTTAAATATTTAAATTTTCATTATTTTAATGTTTTTATGTAATATTAAATATTTTTATATAATTATTTATCTATTTTAAATGTTTTGTTATTTGAGATATTTAGTTATTAAAATATTTAAATAATGTTTTATTTTTAATGTTAATTTTTTATTATTTGAATAACTTTTAAATTGAATAATTCATAAAATTATAAGTTATATTGTTACTACATAATTTCATGATGAATTTTGTAAAAATATAGAATTATGAATAATATGAATACTATTAAATCTATTATAATTAATTTTTGTGTTTTGAATTAATATTTTAAACTTAGTATATAATTTTATTATAATATTTAAATAATTATGAAAATTTTTAATTGAAGCTTTCTTTAGATAGATATAGATAAAAAGTTGGGGAGAGGATAATTCGGAATTAGAGATAGTTTAGGAGAGAATATCTCTATTAAATTAGAGATAATTTAAAAGATAAATAAGAGTTAAAAATAATTTAGGAGATAAATAGGATTTAGAGACAAATTAGGAGAAAGTGTGCCACTTGACTAAACATTAGAAAAGCAAATCCCTATGTTAGAAATAATTAAACGTGTATATATATATATACACAGATGTTTTTATGACACAGTTTAGTTACAATTTAATTTCATGCTAAGCGGGGGTTGTTATACGATATATAAGAAAAATACATTTATTGGGTTTTTGTCAAAAGTATCAACCTAAAGGTTTGCCAAGCTAATCGGGTCGGGATTTTATATTTCTCCGTCAAGACCCGACCCATTGACATCGCTTAACCCTTAGTTAGAACTTAGAAGTAGACCTGCTCATGGGCCGGGCCGGGCTTTTACTCTTCATAAACAAGATTTTGTTAGGCCCAAGCTCGAGCCCGACCCTAATAAAAAGCTCGAAGCCCGACCTAACAAAAGGATAGATCGACGCTTGTGTCTGTGTTCGCCGCCGGTACCTGTGTCTGTGTCTGTGTTCGCCACAAAAAGGGCAAAGAGAAAGGACTGGCTGTCGGTGCTTGTGTTTGCCGGTGCTTGAGTTAACGTTTGATAAATGAACTGAGCTGAGATTCTGAGAGTGAGAAGGAGAAATGAGAAGAGGAACAACTGAACAATGAAAAGAGAGAGAGAGAGAGAGAGGACTCACAGTCACCGCTGGAGTTCGCTGGTTGGGAATGTTTGGTTATGTGAGGCTGTGACTGAGAAGGAAGTTTGTTCAGCTAAGAAAAAGTGATAAGAGAGGGGTTGAGAAGAGAGGGATTAATATTTAGGATTAGGATTTAACTTATACAAAAGTCGGGCCAGACTTTTTTAACAAATCCCGAGCCTAGCCCATAAAATAGTCGGGCTCGAGCTTTTAGGCCCGAAGTCAAGCCCGTGGGCTAAAATACATGCTCAAGCCCGTCCGGGGGCCGGCCCGGCCCGTAGGACTACCCGACCCATGAACAGGTCTACTTAGAAGCAATGACGTGGCATTAATACCTCTTGAGGCATTTACAATATAAGGATGCCCTTTCCTGTAATTCCATCAAGAAAATAAATAAACGATTAAATGAAATGGTATGGGCGGGCACATCCGATTTATGGTAAATTGGGCACGGTCCCTAATAAAAAGACAAAGAAACCTTGTTTAGATGCTTTGAAAATTTAAAATAGGAGGGGTTCTTTGGTCATTTAACATAAATGCATTGGGACAAAATGATTGGAATGTCCCCTTTCATCAAAAATAGGACGTGCCCGAATCACTTCCCTCGTTTCACATCTCACTGTTGTATATATAAAGGTTACTGACTTGCTTATAACACTTTTGCTGGTTCTGTTTGTTTTTGTTTGGTAGTGAAAAGGAACCCTAGAGAGCAGATTGTTCGAAGGAGGTGAAGTTACGGGGATCAATTTTTGAAGATTGAAAATTAACAGGAAAAATAAAAGGAGGAATAAGTGAGGATTTGAATTTAGCACCTGGAACGAAGTCAAGATTTCTGCATCGAAGGCTACTTCCGCTTGAAATTAGGTTGGTACGGTGTTTTTTTTTTAATTTTCCCTCTTCTTCTTGTTCTTGTTCTTCTGTTCCTTCCGCCCCTATCTTCTTTTCTTATTCTTCTCTCTCTCCTAGGAGCTACGTTGCAGCGGCTGCTGTGCAAAATCAGGGGTTTGCTCCTTCATCCTTGAAAGCAGTGGCGGAGGCTCCGACCCTGACTTCTTCTTCTTCTTCTTCTTCCTCGTCCTTACTGAAACACTAATATCACCAGACACTTTCGCCCTAATCTCTCTCTCCCTCTCTCTCTCTCTAAGTTGTGAACCGATCTCTTCATCTTCGTTGTTGAAACACTATTCCACCCTAATCGCTGCCTTTCTGTCCCTGCAAACCACAATTAGTTTTGTGTATATTTTGTAATATTTAATTCTTTTAACCTTTTAGTATTCCAATATTTTTTTATAAGAATAAAATATACGAGAATGTTTTTTTTTTCCTTTTTATGTAGAAACCAATATGAGGCACTGATACGGGCATAGTATGGAAGTATGAATTGAAGTTTCCGGAAGTCCTTACCCGCCTCCTATGATCACATATTTACTAGGTGATTTAATCTTCTTCTTCTTCTTCTTCTTCTTTTTTCTATGCTAGATGATTCTTTATTAAATTTGAATCAAATGTTTTATCTTTACTAAATTACACTCAGTTGTTCAATACTTGTATTATTGTCATTTATCTTTTATCTGAAACAAATTCTTCTCTACTGAACTTGTCCATTTACAAATTCTTATTAATTTTTGTTACATTTGTAATTCTTCGTACAAATTATCACGGAATTGAAATGTAGTGTACTTAATTTGATGCCTCAATTCTTATAATCCGCATATGACAATAGCAGCCTATGCTTTATTTGTATTGTTCTCTACCAACTGAACTAGTAGGCCCTTTTTTGTTATATATTTGATGTTTTAACAGTAATATGCAATTATCCTCTCATTTAAACTTATTTTTAAATATTAATTAGTTGTATGCTTGAGTGTGGCCAGAGCTATGGTGGTACCGTGGTTATAGCATGCTTCCTGCCACCAAAGCAATGCCATTGCCATTTACTACACTTAGAACAATCTGCAAGGGGCTTGTTTTGGCTTTTTCATGTTGATCTTTTTGATGGGTTACTACTTACTACATGGACCCATACTTAAAAAATGAAGTCCTTCTTGAATTTAAAGTTTGAATTGATACAAGGTTTGTCTAGTCTCCTGAAACCAGACTTTACGATCTAGAGGCTTTACTTATTTAGATGGAACTCTATGGGTTGATCCCATTCTAATTTATTCCCAAACTCAGCCATTTCCGTTCCAACCTGTTAGAGAAAGATTGGCCAAAAAGATCAGCTTGTTATTTATGGAAAGTGGACATTTGTTGAAGTGGTGTTTCAAACGACTGATTTTTAAGGTGTTGACATCTTCTAATTAAGGTATCATGGAGTTCTGGATGACAGTTGTTGCAATAATATTTGTTTTGCACTTTTACTTCCTATACATGCCTACTGTAAGTGTACTGGTATCAGACTCAGTAAGTAGTCAATACAACACCAAATACTGCTCGGACACTTCTAATGTATAGTTTATAGCATTCAAACTTTTAATATATGTAAATTACATATTTTAACAAATCATACTACATATATGTTAAAACATGATATTGTCATCATCATCATCATCATCATCATCATCATCATCATCATCATCATCATCATCATCATCATCATCATCATAAAAGGGAGTAATCTTGGAGGATAAAGAAAGAAATAAGGAAGTAATCTTGGAGACTGGATGGAACTTAACTTTGATGGAAGTAGTTTTGGTAATCCAGGTCCGTCTGGAATTGGAGGAGTAATTAGGGATGGGAGTGAGATCATTTGTGGCTTGTTTTTGGGGCCTATTGAGCAGGGTGATTCAGTGAGAGCTGAGCTCTTGATGGCTATTGTTGGGGTGCAAAAAGCCAAGGAAATGGGGATTACAAGATTAATAGTAGAAGGAGATTCAAAAATAGTCATTGGCTGGCTGAAGAAAAGAGAAGGGGTATTATGGCAATTCAGAAATGATCTCATGCGGTTCAAGATTCTGTCAAGACATATGCAAATCCAGTTAAGATGGGTTAGGAGGTCTGCTAATGGTTTGGCAGATGGCTTAGCTAAATAAGGAGTGAATAGACGTCATTTGTTTTGGAATCAATGTTAGTTGGGAAGTGGGGGGCTCTCTGCTGTATTGGGTGTTATCTCTAATAACTTCTTGTTGTACTATTCTCTTTTTAAGTTCTAATAAATCTCTTTAAGTTGCAGATCAAAAAATAAAGTAAAAAAAAAAAAAAATAAAAGGGAGTTCTTCCCTTTTCCTGATTATGTGGGTTGATTGAGTTCTTGGTTCTTTCATATTTCCTAAAAATAATCTCTTCATTATTGATTTGGATTGAGGGGGGGGGGCGGTTACAAAAAAGAAGTAGAAAACATGGTAGTTCTAGTGGCAGCCTCTCTAAAGCCTAGCATAAAGAAATATGGTTTAACAGGAGAATATGCTTCGATGTATCATCTCCTGTTAATCATATACTTGTATATGATAAAATAAATTCTTATGAATTAACATTCTAGTATTTTGAGTTTACTGGTAGAGGACCCTGCAAAGCGAGGCTTGTTGGATTAGCACATTTATCATATTCATATTTATTGCTCCCTCTGTTTGGATTGAGGTGTCAGCATGTATTGGAAAAATCGTTCAGTGGTTTTTTCCATTAACCATGATTTAAAATTATTAAGAAACTCATACCCCTAATTATACCTGTATCTTTTCTGTATTGGTCCATCGTCAACATGAAATAAAAAGGAGAATATTGATGTTTATCATTTTCCATGAAAACTTAGTTAGGAGCTGATACCTGAACTAGTCACTAGAGTATTGATCAAACATATAAAGCATAAACTTGGTGCTTTTGTTTTATGATATTTGGCTCGAAACCATTCCTATTATGAAAATACATACTACTTTCCTCTAATTTTCCTTGGTTAAAATAGTTACAAATTGATTTTACGGTGATTAATTACATTTCTTTTGTACAGTAAAAAGTGTTCTGTTCTTTTGATGTACATACTAAATTGTTATAGGGACAGGCACATATTTAACTCTATTTTAAAAGAAAAATCATAGTCTAGTGCAGTGCACATATTTGTATTTCAAACCCATATCACTATTTCTATGTATGTATCAGGTAGTTTAAGACATGCTTATTTTCGGGATGTTTTGTGTATTGCCGTGCTTTTTCTTGGTGTGGATTGTGTCCCTTAAGGACATGTACCATTGCCTTACTTAGAATTTTCATTTTGAGTTCTTAGTTACTACCTAAACTGTCATTGCCATTTAAATGGTTTAAGAAAGTTAATTTGTACATTAAACATTTAATGTCTTTTGTTGTTCAAATGATCAATTTATATCAATTAATATGTTGCTTTTAAGCATAAATTTCAAATGTCATTAACCCTCCAGCAGGGTTGGGATTGCCTGACATCATATTTCTGTTGGGTGGTGATAATTGTACTCTTTATTTAACTTCATCAATGAAAGTTACCATTTCCTATAAAAAAAGGGTCATCAGTCCACCAACCCTGTTTACTCCATCTACTCGACAAATGATCTCTGACAAAGGTGATGAGCTTCTCCATATGCAGATTGAAGATTATTTCAAGCACATTTGACATTAAATGCCCTCCAAAAGTTGAAACTTGTGACCCAACCAAACCCTAAGTCAAACACCTATCTCTGGATATCGTTTGGATGAACACATATGTCTAGATATCATTATCTCCTACTACCACTCTGTTACTCTCAAGACAATTATCATAGAGAATTAAATTGGTCACTTTTGTCTTGATGACAGATTGACAGATCTACTAGTGATTACATGTTCAAATCAGTTTCCAGGCTGAAATGTGGGAATAGGGTTTGGATGAATATGATATTTGGGGATTAAATCAACTTTCCATCTGTTATTAAGGATTCTAAGTCATATATTACATTTTCAAAAAAAAAAGGTCATATATTAGATCTTTTTCTTTTGTTTTATTAAATGCTTAATAATTTAATTACATTGTATTATTGTATACTAACCCATTGACGTCACAATCATTATTTATAATATGGTAAACAGAAGTCAAGCAACCCAATAGAAGTGGTTCTACAATTCATTCTGTTGCCAGAAAATTAATTGAAGGGTAGTGAATGCTCTTCCATTAAGGCCAAAGCTAGAACTACCAAGGTACTGTAGCTCCCTTGCCTCTGTCCCTTGATTTGGTTGGTTGTTTATTTTTATCATGGAACTGCCACTTGAACATTTTGGTTGTTGACAGAATATTGTTTTTCATCAGTTATTAAATCAAAGAGATAATAAAACCAAAATGCAATCTTTTGATTCCCTGATGAGGATCCAGATCCAACCTTTTGTGGTAAGCTAAAAGAGTAGATGCATTATTACATCAACATAACCCAGAAAAACAAAGAACTAAAGTGAAATTATTCTTGGTTGCAGCACCCTAACGTAAGTCTTGTCTCCCACTACTCTAGCTAGGCTTGGTTGATTTCCAAACTCATCTGATTGAGATGTTTATTCTAGATGCTGAAGCTCTAGGTTCTCTAAATTGGTTTCTAAAATGCCAAGCAGCCTTCCTTCTCTGTACCACCCAATGACTGTTTTCAATTCTTTCTTAATCTCTCAACTGTAACTCAACTCAACTACATTTTAATGCCAACTATTTGAGGTCAGCTACAGGAATCCTATCCTGCCATTATAGTCAATCATGAGCCGTATTTTCTGTCAAAAATTCTTAATTTAATTTTTACCACTTCAGACAATGTTTTCTTTCGTCTTTCTCTCGCTTTTTAGGGCCTACTACTTACACAAATTCACTCCTCAGTGCAGGCATTGGTTGTCTATGCACATTTCACATGATGAAACCATATCTGCTTTCTCTTCCTCATCTTGTCACTAATTGCTTCTTAACTCTTTTCTAATGTGCTCATTTCTGATTCTATCCTTTTCTTGTCCTGCCATTAATCTATCTCAACATTCTCATCACGATTCAATCATAATCTCTGAACTCAACTAAGCCTTGTCCTGACCATATGGGGTCAGCTAAATGAATCCTGTCCTGCCTTTCCACTCTGTCCAGTGCCATTATCCATTGTTAAAATATGGGCTCTCAAATCATTTGTCACCTACTTCGACCCATGTGCTTTTTGGGCCTACCGTAATCTTTTCTGGAACCTTCAACTTGCAACAGATCATTTTGTCTCACTGGTGTTGTGATGGTCTAATTTAATTCTGTTGAAGTTTGACCTGCCATAGAATTCTGTCTTGTTCGTTGACTGTAGAGTAAAGTAGACAGCAAGAAGTAGGAGAGGAAAGAAGAAAAGAGAGAAGAGAGAAAAGAGAGAAAGGCTGGTTCGAATTAGGGAAAAAAGTTAATCCCTTGATTCGGCCAGACCTATTATTATATTATTGACTTATTGAAAAAGACTTGAGTGCCCTTCTTTAAGTAAGAGGCACTCGAACTAACATAACAGTACACATCAGCATTCTCAACAAGTACAAAGACTGAAATACCCCTTCACTAACACCACTAACACTCCCCCTCAAGCTGGTGAGTATATATCATATAATCCCAGCTTGTTACATATGTAGTCCACTCTCCCCCGACTCAAGCCTTTTGTAAACAAGTCTGCCCACTGGTTTCCCGTACTAACATATGCAGTTTCTATCACCCCATTCAGCACCTTCTCTCTCACAAAATGACAGTCAACTTCGATGTGCTTGGTTCTTTCATGAAACACTGGATTGGAAGAGATATGAACCGCTGCCTGATTGTCACAGTAGAGCTTCATTGGAGTACTGATGTCATATCCTATCTCCTGTAGAAGGTTCCTCAGCCACACTAGTTCACAAGCAGTATGTGCCATGGCCCTATATTCCGCTTCTGCACTGCTTCTTGCCACAACTGTTTGCTTCTTACTTTTCCATGTTACCAGGTTACCCCCCAGAAAGGTGCAATAGCCTGTGGTAGATCGTCTATCAGACATAGAACCTGCCCAATCAGCATCGGTGTATCCTTCTACTACCAGTTTTCCACCACTTCTGTACAGCAAACCACGACCAGGAGCTCCTTTCAGATACCTCACAATCCTTAGCACTGCATTCCAATGTGGGACCAAAGGTTTCTGCATGAACTGACTCACCACACTAACCGCAAATGAAATATCTGGCCGAGTAATGGTTAGATAGTTTAGTTTGCCTACAAGTCGTCGGTATCTGCCAGGCTCTTCAAACACTTCACCTATATCACTGCTCAGCCTCGTATTTGTTTCCATAGGTGTCTCAGCCGGTTTAGTACCCAACAATCCTGTTTCTTCCAGTAAATCAAGCACATATTTCCTCTGGCACAAATTAATGCCATGCTTAGATCTTGCTACCTCTATGCCCAAAAAGTATTTCAACTTGCCAAGGTCCTTTGTCTGAAAGTGTTCCTGTAGGAATGCCTTCAATCTGTCAATGCCCATTTTATCATTCCCAGTCACAACGATATCATCCACATACACCACCAATATTATTTTACCTGCCGAAGAGTCAAGACTGAAGACAGAGTGATCAACTTGGCACTGTTTCAGACCAAACTTCTTGACCACCTCACTGAACCTACCAAACCATGCTCGAGGGGACTGTTTAAGTCCATAAATAGCCTTCTTAAGTCTACATACCTTACCATCCTCCCCCTGAGCAACAAACCCAGGTGGTTGCTCCATGTAGACCTCCTCGAGCAAATCCCCATGCAAAAAGGCATTTTTGATATCGAGCTGATGGAGAGGCCAACCAGACATAGCTGCAAGGGAGATGACGACACGAACTGATCCTATCTTAGCAACCGGGGAGAACGTCTCCGTGTAGTCAATGCCATAGGTTTGGGAGTACCCTTTGGCAACCAGCCGCGCCTTCAGGCGCTCAACACGACCATCTGGCAAGTACTTAACACTATACACCCACTTACAACCGACAGCCTGCTTCCCAGGAGGAAGAGCGGTGAGATCCCAAGTGTGATTATGATGCAAAGCAGAGAGCTCTTCTTCCATAGCACGGCACCACTCTGGAGAGGTAAGGGCTTCCTGGACATCCTTAGGAACAACCACGGAGGATAACAAAGATATGAACTGGCGATGGGAAGCGGAGAGGTGGGTAAGTGAAACAAAATTGGAAATAGGGTGAAGGGTGCAAGTACGCTTACCTTTCCGTAAGGCAATAGGAAGATCTAGGTCGGAGGCTGGTGTCGAAGCTGGAGCTGGATCTGTCGACGGTGATGAAGCTGGAGGAGCTGCAGCCGGTACACGTGGGCGATGTGTATACACGTGACGGATGGGTGGACGGTCAACCAATGGTGGCACCGGAGGCAAGGACGTAGGCATGACTGGAACCAAAGGAGGTGGATCAGCCACAGGAAGAGGAAGAGGAGGTGGTGATGTGGGGGAAGCAGCAGCACCGGACCCCACGAAGAACGGAGTAGACTCAAAGAATGTAACATCAGCACATACCAAGGAACGACGAGAACTAGGATGATAACACTTGTACCCTTTCTGAGTTCGGGAATAACCAAGGAAGATACACTTCAGGGAACGTGCATCTAACTTGTCAGTCCCGGGACTCAGATTATGAACGAAGCAGACACACCCAAATACCCGAGGAGAAAGCGGAAACGGAGACATGTTGGGGAATAAGACACTAAAAGGAGAACGACCATCAAGGATAGACGTGGGCATCCGATTAATTAAGAAACAAGAGGTGAGCATTGCATCGCTCCAAAAAGTTTTGGGAACATTCATGTGGTGCATGAGGGAGCGTGCCGTTTCTACAAGATGGCGGTTCTTTCTCTCAGCAACCCCATTTTGTTGCGGAGTATAGGTACATGAAGTTTGGTGTATAATCCCATGGTGGTCCAAGTATTCTCGAAAAGATGAGGACAAGTATTCACGACCATTATCAGAACGGAAAATTTTGATGTGAACACCAAATTGATTGCGGATCTCAGCATAAAATTTCTGGAAGATGGAAAATAATTCACTTCTTTCTTTCATTAAATAGAGCCACGTCATTCTTGAACAGTCATCAACAAAAATAACAAAATATCGGTATCCATTATATGACATCACTTTATAAGGACCCCAAACATCTGAATGAATTAAAGAAAAAAGACTCGACACACGGTTATCGACCCTAGAACGAAAGGGAACACGATGGTGTTTCCCAAATTGACAAGACTCACAATCTAAAACAGAAAGTTGACTCAATGAAGGGACTAAGGACTGCAACACTTTCAGCGAAGGATGACCAAATCTACAGTGCCACTGGAGAGGAGAAATGGATGACTGAAGAGCCGTTGACGTTCGTCCACCACCATCAAGATAATACAGTCCACCGGCTTCATGCCCTCCACCAATCTTCATCCCCGTCTTGAGATCCTGAAAAACACACATAGAAGGGTAAAAAGTGATGGAGCACTTAAGTGACTTGGTCAGCTTACTAACAGACATAAGATTAAATGGAAGCTTAGGTACATATAAAACAGAGGATAGGGATACAGGGTCTAGGTCAACATTACCAACACCACAGATAGATGACGTGGAGCCATTAGCAAGGGTAACAGATTGTGATGTTGAGCAATGAGTGAGAGATGAAAACACACCTGGAGTTCCCGTCATGTGATCGGAGGCTCCAGAGTCAATAATCCAGGGGTTGGGTGTGGATGCCAAACAAGCCATACCTGAGTGTGCAAAGGAAGCTGTGTTCTGCTGCGACTTGGATTGAACAAACCTCTCATACTCATCACGAGGAACACTCACCATCTCCTTGCCTGGACCATCTGAGGGAGTAGAAGGCATCGGGTCAGCTGACCGTTTCTCCTGTGTAGGGCTGAAACTGGTGTCACTAGTCATGGCATGGTTGGCCCACGTCGAGGGAGGACCATGTAAGTCATAGCAGTAGTTAATGGTATGTCCATCCAAACCACAGTGAGTACACTTCCGTGGACCCGAGCCACGTCCTCTACCACGAGCTCCCCCTGAATCTCTGCCTCCAGTACGACCACCACCACGGATGTGTGTAGATCCACCACTACCACTCCTGCCAGGCTGGGTTCCTCGAGTCCCACTTCTGCCACCTCGGCCTCTTGACACTGCAAATGCTGATTTATCGGAGACATTAGAGTCCATAGATCCAATGGAAGCCCTCCGAAGACGAGCAAACACCTCCTCTAAAGATGGAAGAGCAGGTCCCCCTAGTATCTGGGCTCGTACTGGTTCATACTCAGACTTCAGCCCCACCAGAAACCGTGTTACATCAAGCTGCTCTCGCTGTTGCTGTTGAACTTTGACATCTGAAGTGAGAGGATGATAGACATTTAACTCATTACGGATATTCCTCACATTGGCATAGTACTCCTCAAGGCTCTGATTTCCCTGTTGCAGATTGAAGTATTCCTGATACAGTTGATATACCCTAGTGGTATTATCCTGACCTGAATACAGTTTCTTGGCATGATCCCACACCTCTTTGGCTGTGTCAAGAAACATGAAGTTCACACTGATTTTGGGTTCCATACTGTTCCACAACCATGTAATGATCTGTGCATCTTCCTGTTCCCAGTCTTCATACTCCTGAGAATTAGCGGGGGGTTTCTCCTCTCTTATATGCTTCACTTTCTTCTTCGCCTTCAGAAAAACCTCTACAGACTTGGCCCAAGGGACATAATTCTCTCCATTCAGTTTAATGGAGGTCATTTGGACATTCAGGTAGTCAGTAGATATCATGACACTAGGTTTACTATCACTGTTATCTGCCATTGCCGAACTCCCTTAATTCTGAGCACTGAATTAGGAGCACTACACACTGCACACTACACACAGACACTTCATCGAAATCTGCACACTGATTTCAACAGCTGAGAACTGCAACACCACAAACCCTACTCACCGAAGTCTGTACACTGATTTCAGCAGTATTAAATGTTGAAAACTACAACACCACAACCCCTACTCACCGAGGTCTACACACTGATTTCAGCGATATCAAAAGCTGAAAACCACACTTGTAACACCACCAACATTAATCCACAACTATAGGAAGCTTCACCATTAAGTAGACACTATTGCCATTCGAATCACACACAAACCAGAATAAACCCTAGCATAAACCCTAGCATACTGCAATCTGAGAACCCATCATGCGAACTGTACTACACCTCTCATGTATTCCATAACAAAAAAAAATATATAAAAAAAACTTTACCTCATCGCCTGAAGGCCAACCATACGAAGGGCTGAGACACCACTGCACCACACGTACCAGCCCTAACTAGGGCTTAGAAACCACAGCAACCAATCACCAACGACACAATCGGAGGCATAGAGACCTCCTAGGGAAGAGGGCGATCACTCCTTTTCAGCCCTTTTCCCAGTCTCCAACTCACAACTGAGAACCCCAAGTGAAACCCTAATTCGAATGCGCAGAAGGCAGAATTCTAGCAAGTCTGATTTGGTGAACCTAGCTCTGATACCATGTTGAAGTTTGACCTGCCATAGAATTCTGTCTTGTTCGTTGACTGTAGAGTAAAGTAGACAGCAAGAAGTAGGAGAGGAAAGAAGAAAAGAGAGAAGAGAGAAAAGAGAGAAAGGCTGGTTCGAATTAGGGAAAAAAGTTAATCCCTTGATTCGGCCAGACCTATTATTATATTATTGACTTATTGAAAAAGACTTGAGTGCCCTTCTTTAAGTAAGAGGCACTCGAACTAACATAACAGTACACATCAGCATTCTCAACAAGTACAAAGACTGAAATACCCCTTCACTAACACCACTAACAAATTCCCTCTCAATTGCACAATTTCCTAACAAAGGCTATAACCTTTTAGGAGTGAGAATTAATAAATTGCTTTAGCAGGAAATGATTTTATTTTTAGGGGATTACTGACAGAAGTTCATGATTTGGACATTTCTTGATGTTTGGAATATCAACTTTTTTTATTTCTGTTCTTGCTACTTCCAAAGCTATGGACTTCAATTAGTTGAACTTAACCTGCAAAACTTTTGAAAAAGAAAATAAATCAGAGTTATAGAAGTATAGATAAGCTGTAGGCCATTTGTAAAAACCACATAGAATATGTTCTGAAGTTCCTACACTTTCTTTTAATGGTTTTGAACAAAAGCACAAGCCTACTCTCAATGTATAAAGTATGAACCCATGAGGTTATCATCTTGTTGGGTTTTGATAGACTTAGAGATCACTATTTGTTATGTCTTGTGGGAGTTAAATGTTTGGTGTAATGGTGTTGGGTGTGTTTATTAATGGTCCTTTATTTTCATGCAAAATTTTATAGGGGGTTAGATTATTTTGAAGAAAAAATCTGTTAATAGTAGAGTTTTGGAAGGGAGGAGGAAGAGCTCAAAATATTGAACATAGAAAGTTATTCACAAATTGGAGATTGGTGCAAGGAGAGATGAATGAAATTCTTTTCTTACAAAGGGGTGCCACAAAACCCTGAAGTTCCTAAACTGATTGCTGAATTTTCTTGTCTGGACAAATTACCTTATTTTTATCCCGTCTGACAGATGATGTCACCAATGAAGAGTTCAAGACCAATCATCAGGTGGGCCGCCTCTAATGGGCCATGTGTTCTGGTCCCTAGTCAAGGTCATCCCTGTGCTAATCATGTCTTATGACAATGGTGTTTCATTGGGTTAATTCTTTGAATCTGTTTTCACTGTACTCGCATGATGATTTAAGAAGGAATTGGAAGGATGAGGTGGCAACATCAACAAGGAAGAGCAAATCTCAGAAAATCTGGGACTTCCTGATGATATCTTTATTAAACTTAACTTTGATGGTAACAGTTTTGGCAGTCTAGTCCCTTTGGGGTTTGGAGGTGTGTTTAAAGATAAGAATGGTAACATTTTAGCCTTGTTCTTAGGTCCTGTGGGCTTGGGGGACTCTACAAGGGCAGAACTACTTGCTGTGCTTTGTGCCTTTGTGGAGTTAAAAAAGCAAAAGAGTTGAACTTAGAAAGGATGGTTATTGAAGGGGACTCCCAAGTGGTGATTGGTTGGCTGATGGATGAGACTGGGGCTGTTTGGACTTGCATAGATGCCATAAAGAAAATAAAATTCTTGACCAGGGGAATGGTAATATCTATCCAGATGGGTTCCAAGGGCGAAAAATGGGTTGGCTGACTCATTAGCCAAGCAATGGGTAAATAGAGGGCATTGTATTGGCCTCAATGCAATGGGAGGTTACAAAGACTTCAGATGTGCAATGTGTACATCATTAATATGGACCATATCCATAGGTCACAGAAAAGCCATCAAGAAACCTCCATCAGTATTAAGTTTAACCTTTACCTTGAGGTGGAGGTTGCCATTCAACCCATTAATAAGTTCTAGGAGATGTAGGCTTAATGGGTATAGGAAGTGTGATTTCCCATCTTTTAAAGATACAAGTTCCATAACAATCCTTGCATCATATATTTGTATTTGTGTAATGTGCATATTATTATTCATAAACAAGTTTCTTTCTTTTTTTTTTTTATTTGATTTATCTTTCCTTTTGTTGGGTGGGGTTTGTTCAACTTCTAACTTTCACTACCCAAGTGTTTCATAAATTCATTTCATATAACCTTTGTTTTTATAGAAACATTATATTTCTTATGCTGGTTCTGACATCAAACAGTTGTATACTTAGTCAGCTTACAATGCCATGTATTGCAGAGAATCACTTAACTGGGGCCAAGTCTTAAGCTACAATTAGATTTCACAAATAACTAAAAGAGCATGTTAGAAGGATTGACTCAAAGCTTGGAACTACCCATTTGGTGTATAAAAATAGAATGACGCTAGAAGACTTCTTTACCCTGACTGAGATAAAGGATGGGCTTACAGCCCCTGCCAGAGTTGAGGAGTTAGTCTTTGTGATAAAGGAAAAGGATCCTCCGGTGAAGAATGTTGGGGAAGCAGCAAGACAGTGGTCTACTGTTGCAAGCACCTTGGCAGCCACTGAGAATCAAGGTTGTCTTGACCGCTTTGTTCATTTAGACGGGCTCTGTTTTCTAAACCAATGGCTTTGTGAAGTGCAGAAATTCAGTAAAGAAAAAAATGACAGTTTTATAGAAGAATCAATAACTGCACTATTAGGAGCACTTGAGAAGCTGCCCATTGATAAAGAGAGATCAGTTTCTTCTGGAATTGGGGTGACTGTGAGAAATCTTTTCGGCCACCAGAGCTTCAAAGTTCAGGACAGAGCAAGAGCTCTGATTGATTCTTGGAATCAAAGCAAGCATGGTGAACCCATTAACAAAGATGCTGAGAAAAGTGAGACTTGCCTTGATGGAATTTCACCCAACGGAAAAATAACTGCTGAGAGTGATTGCGTGGAGAAGGTGGCTGCCGGTGTTCCATCTTTCAGGGGAAATGCTGATGAAGATAATCATGTGGTGGGGCTTGCTGCAGGTGAATCTCAGCATTCAAGGAGCTCAGACAGCTCTCAGTTGCAGAGTCTCAGTGATACAAATTTCCCTATGTCTAATAATCAGGATACCTCTTCCACAACTTTGAGCAAGACAGAGGAAGATGGGCTTCCAGAAAATGCTCTGAGCTCCTCTGTCATGTCAAACAATCCTCAGGAGAACCCTTCTGTGATGGAAAATTCCTCTTTGCATCATACAGATGGAACAGGGGCATGCCTTTCTCTAGGTCCAGCTGATGATAATATTCAGAAGTCCACAGATGATCCAGAGTTCAAAGACTTCACTGATGGTGATAAAGAGACAGATACACCAGTTGACTGTGATAAGGACATTCCTTCTGTTTATGCATCATTGGGGCCTCAATGTGTTTCTTCAACTGATGATCCTGATGCTCAGCAATCTGTGGTGGAACCTACAAAAGAGATGGAATTTTGTCTGAAGAAGAATTCCTCGCTTGGTCTTGACAGTGATATAGTCATGGCAGTGTCAGATCCAAAGAAGGGGTTAGTTGAATGTGGGGTATCAAAACAATCCAGAAGCACAGTGGAGATTAAGTCTAGAGGTCAGGACAATGAATGCTTCTCCAATGTTCAGCAGGACCTATCTGGCAATGGCTGCATTCCAGGAAAGATGGAGGGTTCACATATTTCTTTTTGTGGGAAGGAAGATATTGGCCCAGTGAAAGATGTTATGGAACATTCCAGTAAACCAAGTTTGGTGGTAGGGAAAGGAGAGGAGTTAGGACTACCTGCTGATGTCTCACAATGGACAATGGATACCGAAGGCTCAGATAGGATTGACAAAAGATCAGAGATGGACCTAGAGTATGGTGTTGATGATGCACTTGAAGTTGCCAGGCAAGTTGCCAAAGAAGTAGAGCGAGAGGTAGTGGATTACAGAGAACCATTGTGTAGTTCTTCTTCTGAGAAAAATTCAGCAGGTGGAGTTGTGCAACCCCGAAGCCCTGATTCTATAAATGGTGAGCAGGACCAACAGACATTGGGACCAGAAAATGAGGTGCAAACAGGACAAAATCTTTCTGCAGTGGCATCATCGCCAAACGGAGAACATTTAATAAATCCAGATAACAGGGATGAAAAATCGGAAGACTGCATGCAAGATGTGGAGACATCCCAGGTCACTGAGGCTGCTCAGGAACCAGAAGATGCTACTGAGAAGGGAATCTGTGGTTTTGATTTGAATGAGATCTGCTCAGAGGAAACTGATCGTCCAATGACCCCAATCTCTGCTCCTATTCCTGTTGTTGCTGTTTCCAAAGCAGCAAATACTGCTGGAATTCTGATGACCCCTCTGCACTTTGGGGGGGAACTGGGATGGAAGGGCTCTGCTGCAACGAGTGCTTTCCGTCGAGCATCTCCTCGCAGGACTCCAGATGGTGAAAAGACACCCTCTGTTGAGGGAAGCAGCTATAGTTCAAAGCAGAGGCAGGATACTCTTAATATTGATCTTAACATAGCTGGGGTTGAGGATGAAGGGGTCACTGGTCTTGTATTAACAAAACATATTCCAGTATCATCTGGCCTCCCTTCCGGGGAATCTTCAATTGAAGTGAGTTCAAAAAGGCAGGAGAGACTTAAGCTGGACCTGAATCGTGTTGGTGAAAATGAAGATGTCCCATCATCAGATTGGAGAATGGAGGGAAATTTCCTTCATCATCACCGAAATGGTAATCGAAGCCCGTCGCCTTCCTCAGCTTCATCCTCAAGGCAGCCTTCATTGAGAAACATTGACTTGAATGACAGCCCATGTGTTCATGATGATTCTCATGATCGACCTTCTGAGGTGAAATTGTCTTCCCGAGACTTGAATGATCCTGTCATCTCTATTATGGGTGCTAGAGTGGAGGTCAATAAAAAGGAGATTTTACCCCAAACTCGGTTATTGCTGCCAAATGGGCAGGTTGCTGAATCTGTGACTGGATCCCATATGGCAAGCTTAGGTAGTGGCATTGTGGCACGTCCTGTAATGACATTCACACCCACTCCAATGTTTGGTTACAACGGCCTCACAATGGGGCCGCCTCCTGTGTCTCTTCCACCAGCTATATATGTGCCTGGCTCTGTTCCTTACATGGTTGATTCAAGAGGTGCCCCCGTGGTGCCACATGTAGTGGGTTCTCCGGCACCTGTCTCATCCTCCCGATTACCATTTATCATGAGTATGACTGGCCCTCCATCAGGATTGAATGGAGTTGGGTCATCACGTCCAGGATTTGATCTGAATTCAGGCTTAACATTAGCAGAAGGTGAGAACAGGGAAATGGGGGGCTTCCCGCCGCTATTTATTCAGGGGCAAGGCCGCTCTTCTGAGGAACAGATAAGGTCTGTGTCACAGTCGTCAAGCTCAGGTATGGTAATGAAGCGAAAGGAGCCCGACAGTGGATGGGACCCATATTCCGGCAGTTACAAAAAGCAACCACCATGGAATTAAGATTTTTTTTTTTAATTTTACTTTTAATTTACCCAGGGCTCCTTTCTTTCTGGGGAGGAGCTGCTGTTGGTGTAGGAAAGAAAATATAAAAGATCAGTGCTTACATTACCAAACAAATGGCCGAAGAGATGGATAGAGAAGCCAATTGGCTTAGGTGGAAGGGGTGGAACTGAATAAAGCTGGAAGATATGTCTGATTGCCAGCGACGGGTTGGGGGTAGAGTAGTCTTGATTGTTCTTTCTTCAATTTTTATTTTATTTGTTATCTTTTTTTTTTTTTTTTACCCATAGAAGTCACGACCAGAGAAAGCTGGGTCCAATGTATCTGTATATTTCTCATAAATATCAACAGGAAATGAAAGAATTGGATCTTTTTTCTTCATGGTGTTCGCTGTGGACAATGGACTTCATTCCCAAAACTGTGATTTGTTAGGTCCTTGGACGGTACATGGAAATAATTTATGATAGTTTTTCCTTTCCTAATAGGCTGATACCCATGATCCAGAGAGATTAATTCAAAGATTGGTTAGTTTTTCCCGCATTATGGACCACTGGACCTCAAGTCAACCCAACTGGTCGTTTACCTGGCCGAGTTGAATCTCAATACCTTATCCGGCAGAGTTGCTCTGTCCAAGTTGAATATCGAGGTAAGGTTGCGTTTGGATTCATGTCAGCTTTGACGTGGGAAATTGCATCTTTAACATTTAGTTCGAGTCTGGTAGAAGCGTCAGTCCATTGAACACTGAAAATTGCAAGTTGGAGGCTTCTACTGGGTGGCAACACAATATACTTGGTGCGCTTCAGATACATCCATATGCTACAATTCCCTCTTGGTGAAGAGTACTTGAAAACACAAAATTAATTATAAAAACGGAGATGTCTTTTGTTATTTCAGTGATGAGATGCCCCATGTTTTAGAAATGTGATTGGTGCCTAAGCCCAAATCATTCTTCTCCGGTGGAGGGCAACCCAAAATCCTCTATTTTTGCATAATCTCTTAGTTTCATTTGCTTTTCGGGAAGTTATTAATTTATAAAAAACTATTATTAAAAGGGACAATTTTATCTTATACAAGTGTTGGAAAATTTCTCCTTAAGTGGAAAAGTTATTTATCCACTTGGGAGATGGGTATCAATTACCCAGGTAAGTAGTGTCCAGAAAAAAATAAATCTGAAAAAGGAACATGGATTCTCATTGACCAGCTTTCCACCCTCTCAGAAAGGAACGTGAAGCAAGGTTTTTAAAACCGACCTGGAGAACAACCCGGTCAGGGGTCTGGTTCCCGGGTCAAACAGTCGGCCCGTTCTGACAAAAAATAAAAAAAAATAAAAAATGGTCAAAACCGTTTGAACAGTTAACCATCTGGGTCAGCGATTTGCTGACCAAAATCAATAGTTTTTGGGAAAAATCTAGTTTTGGGGAAAAACAAACTAATCACTTGACCATTTCTCGGTTTTTCTGGTCCGACTGTCCGTCCGGTCGGGTTTTAAAAACCATGACGTGAAATGAATACTGAATAGATTATATATATTGTGCAAGATGCAACCAGCTGGTTGGTAAGTCTCTTACTAGTTGTAGCAGAGACTTAAATCAAATCCCGCCAACACCTGAATTAGGGGATGGGCTACCCCTTTGCGTAGCCTTTCAAAAGAAATAAAAAAAAAAAATTACATTATATGCTGCAAACACTGGCCTTTTAACTTCAAGATACCTACCAACCATCACATGGAAAGGAATGGATGGGATGGCTCTAATTTTAAGCGTAAGTAACGGTTGGCTTTTCTGAGATGTATGATAAGTCCCTTCTCAAAGTGATGGTCAAGCCATGAAAAATGTAACACAAAACGTCATTTGTCTCGTGGGCTTTGTTTGCTTGTTTGTTTGGATTGTACATATCTGCTCCCTTTGGCCTTATGCAGTAGTTGGTCATGGTGAACATATATCATTTTCACTTTCTTGGCAAACATCAGGTGTCTTGTTTCTAAGTTTCAATTATGTCGTTTTGTATATATTCCACGTCAAAACAATATAGCACATATGATGGCCTCTATGGCCTGTAACAATGTAGAATCATCAACCGTATGCCTTCATCCAAACTCCGCCACCCTGGATATATGAGAAAAAAAACTCCTATCTTTGCTTATCCATGGGTGTTGGAACTTGGAAAACCAATTCAGCTTTCTATCTGAAGTCATGAACTCTTTCTTTTGATTTTCAAAAGAAAGCTTAGTATATGTTTGATTTAAAAAAAACGGTGCTACTGATGTGTGGTTGAAAACATTGTTTTCTTAGAAAATGATGTCTTTATTTTTGTTTGGAATTGTTGCTATCAGGTAGGATGTTTTCTTGAACAATAGTAGCTTTTTCTGTTTGGTACCATTACTCTACGAAACATTTTCAACACTGGTACAAATTATCCAGTGCCACATCACTGCCCTTGTTCCAGGAAATGCCAAATTTAACATTACTCCAAACCATGACTTTCCCATTTCTGAGGCGTGACTTAACACACCATTTTTTATAAAAAAATAGTTCCAAACAAATGCCTATTTTCTGGAAAACTATTTTTTCTAATGTGGCGCCGTGCACCAACAAACGGCAACGATACCAAAACAGCCGCTAATCGGCACAGACGAAAACTCAGTGATTTATGGATTCTTGTATATATAAAGAAAAATCAAAACAATGCTGTGAGGGGAGCTTTATTGAGTCCAGAAGTCTCCTCTCTTCATGGTGGGCTCCATTGATAACTGTGCCCATAAGCCTTGAAAAACCTTCTGATTTGTGCTTCTAAATTTGGATTAATACTTTAGAATCCCCAGAAGGCACAATTGCCATTGCCTGCTGCTTGCCTCGTGGCAAAAATGTTGACGATTCTTCTGTGTGTTTGGTTCGAGCTGCCTATAGCTATGTGGACATTGATTTCCTGCCATCTCCGCATTCCCCTTGACAAAGGGATTTCAAAACAACCATCTCCCTCCATAAGGATTTCAAATCCATCCAAGAGAGAAATTTTAAAATGAGTAGTACCTCCCTAAGAATTTCATATTCTCACTTGAATTGTTGGAATTCGTTCCTTTAAATTCCACCCATTTTCATATTCTGGCTGACCCACCTTTAACGAAAGCACACACAATTCCACTTTTATTATCCTCGTCAGTACAGACACAACCAAAGAATTCAGAGACTTTCATATATATATATATATATATATATATATATATATATATATTCATTCAATAAGAGATTAGTAGGAAGATTACTTGAAAAATTTTTCAAACTGAACTCTCAGAAGTCAGAACAGTAGACCCGATAAAGGCTATCTAATAGAAACCCCAAAAAATATTGGATAGTAATAAGCATCAAATGAAATGAGTGTTTGTTTTTCAAATAATAGAATATTAGAATCCATGTTGTTCCAAGAAAGATTGCAACTTCTATATTTAATTTCATGTTTGCAACTTTGCATTGAGTTCAAAACCTAAATACCTTTTTTGGTTGATAACTAATATCTAAAATAAACTTTGCATCCAATACAGGGATGAATTTTACCAGTAAATTAAACCAGCCAATGAAATGATCACAGATCCAAGCGAAAGAAGCAGACTTTTTTTCCTCTTCTATTTTCTTTTCTTGTGTGGAAATACTTTTTTGAAGGGTGCATAGTAATATGACATGTGACATATGTATTTCCATATTGTGGTAAATTTACTTTAAATATCATATAAAACCATGAATTAATTAATTGTCAATAAGCAAGTGAGGCAACTTCACATTTAATACGTGGTTTACCTACTGGTTTATCTCTGTTCTAAGCCTTTAACCAAGGATAAATGAGACATGGCTAATTTGGTCAATATTCTATCAAAAACTATTCTTTCCCCCCAATTTTGCAAATTTGCAAGCACATTTAGCTGTCAAACAATTCAAAAAATGTGACTAGCTTGACTTCATATATCATGTAAAAAATGGATACATTGCATGAAAATGCAGTGTAGTGTGATGGGGTTTACATAGTTTAGAGAGTCACCATCACCGAACTATATAGGATTGGCTACATGAATCCTGTTTCGCCTCGCCATTCTGTTATTGTTCTGTTCAGTGTCATATATTCAATGTGTTAAAAATTATGGACGCTTAATGCAATAATTTAGAGAGTGATGTTGCAAAAATGCTGAAGTTAGAAGGTTCAAAGTATCACATTCACATCATAATGAGTATTGAAAATGCAATTTTAAGGTGTGCATAAAGTTCAATGAGAATGACATTAAATTAGAGGCTTAAATGGCAGTATTAATATATAGGAAATAGAGTTCAGATAAACTAAAAAAAAAAAGCACTTTTTTGGAATGTTAAAAGTACAGGCTAGCCCACCCGGCTCCCAAAATAATAAAATAAACAAAGGTGATAGTATTGGAGGTGGATCTTCTACATTACTTGGTTAGTTATGATTTTTATGAAGGGGGAGAGGATTAGGTATAAAGCAAAGCAACAAAGTGCACTCATTCGTAATCAATGTTCCCATCCCACTACCAATGAAAGGCACTACGCATTCTAAAAGCACAACCAAATTTTAAAAATTGTGGGGTGACAAGACATGCATGAGTTCCATATTACATTACTAACACATATTGGATTGGATCAATCTAGAACATTTATTGGATTGGACTGAACCAATATCGGTCCATAGGTGTCAATGCACCAGATTTGGGTTAGAACCGATCTAAATTAAAACTAATTTGAACAGATTAAATGGTTCATACATCCAAATGGGTCTTAAGTATTCATCAGATTGGATTAGACCTGATCCATGTGCAATGGATTCATATTAGACCGGATTGGACCAAGTCCGGTCCAATACCCCTACACTGCTACACACACTCTTACCATCTCAGCTTTCTTCTTAATTTACGATTGCAACCCACCTCATTCTATTCCATCTTGTTTTAATTTTGATCCCAACCCCATTAACTTGAAATCTATTGCTGCTATTGCCTATATATAGTCCATATCTGCTTATTAAAAAAAAAAAAAAGAAAAAGATACAATTCGGTTGGGGCAAACGTGCATGAAGAGCATTGCACCATCTATATTATGTCTTTAGTGCTTCACTTACATACATTGTGCGAGTAATACACGAGTAAAAACAGCCAAGAGGAAATCAAAACCGTAAAAAGGAGAACGTCTGACAAGTAACAACCCAACCCAAAACCTAACATGTTCAAAGTAAAAAAACAGAAACAACCAATCCTATTTATAATAAAATAAACCCTGCTGCTAGCCTGCTAATGCTGGAACTGTTTTTGTTTCTCATCTACCGAGCGAATATTCAATCACACTCGGCCTAACCTAATCTAACGTTCCAATCTTACCAGCCGATGGATGCATTAAAATAAATTCAACCGTCGATCACAATGATTCCAATTGTGAGACCACGATGGGGCTTCGGACCACATGCTTCCCGTCCGACCAAGACAACGAACCATATACTATACCCGATTCACCCAACACCAGATTTCGAGTATTGGCAGTTACCGTCACAACGAAGCTCTGCTTCTTCACCGACTCTGAGAATACCAGCTTCGTCGGCTTTACCATCACTGAAATCCCCATGGGAGGAGCTTCGAGCTTCGCTCTGTACACCGAGTTCATCGGTCCCACATTTGTCACCGTCCTAATGAAAGACTTGCTCGTGGTCCCCCTCGATGTACTCGGGAAAAGCGCCATGATCGACGGATAATTCAAATTTTCCGGCAACGGTTTCTTCACCGGACAATTAACTGGTGTCCTTGTGATCACTTGGATTGTATTTGGTCCGTAACCAATGGAACACAGGAAGCTCACGTAGTCGTTGTTTGAAATGTCGTAGACCAGACCAGGGTCCATTGCACGGTCGAGGTTGAGATGACCAGAGCCGAAATCGTACGGGGTTGCTGGTTTCCCGGTGGACTCATCAGTCATCAACTGCAGCCGGTTATCGACGATGCTCGCAGTGGTCATCATCGCCGATCGAATTGCTGCTGGGCTCCAATTCGGATGGGCAGACTTCAGTAACGCCGCAGCCCCACTTACGTGAGGGCAAGCCATCGACGTGCCCGATAAAATGTTGAATTCAGTTTTCCGGCTATCGGAATCTAACCCGGTTGGACCTACCGCTTCGGTCCAGGCAGCTAGAATGTTCACACCGGGTGCGATGAGATCCGGTTTAAGGATCTCCGGGGTTAAACCGTTGGGTCCTCGACCAGAGAAAGAAGCCACTACGGGCGCCGGCTTGACACCGATCACGGTGCCGCCGAAAGTAATTGTGGCCGTCGGAAACGAAGAGGACGAAATGTAGGACTTCACCGTGTCTCCTTCATTGGCTCCAACTGCACAAGCAGGGAGAAGATGAGCATCGCCGACGAGGCCTTCGCCGTTGGAGACTCCATTAGCGAGAATCATTCCAACACCTCCTGCTTTCTTCACGACCAAACCCTTGGCAACTCTCGGACTACTTCCGCGATCGCAGACAACAATTTTTCCCTTGACGAGGTTGGGATCAAGAGAATTCTCCATACAGAGTGAAGCAGCGAGGACCTCCGATTTACCAGGATAAACCAGAGGGAACATGGTTCCGTTCAGTGGCTTCCCTGAGTAGAGCGATACGCCGGAGAGTTTCCGACCGTCGCCGAGAATTACACTGGCAGGGAAGCTGCGATCAATGGTCCCAGCTCCTACGGTGGTGAGCCATGGTGCAAGGTTCGTTACGGACATGCCATTCGGTCCATCATTTCCGGCCGAAGACGACATAAAAACCCCTTTCGAAACAGCGCCATAAGCTCCAATCGCGATTGGATCAAGATAATACGGCGAAGAAACGCCATCACCACCACCGATTGAGATAGAAATCACGTCTACACCGTCGGAGACAGCACGATCGAATGCAGCCAGTATATCGGAATCGTAGCAGCCAGAGTTCTTCCAGCATACCTTGTAAGCAGCTAATCGAGCCTTGGGAGCTACACCTTTCGCGATTCCATACGCATACCCGGCCATGCTCGCCTTGAACGTGTGTCTACCTGCAGCAGTCGAAGCCGTGTGAGTTCCATGACCATCTGCATCCCTCGGCGATCGAAACTCAACAGTTTCGTTGATCCCCCCGATTCCACCAGGTCCGCCGAATCTCCCCGCCGCTTCATGGCCTTTAGAGAAAAACCTAGCTCCGATGAGCTTCCGGTTACAATGAGCAGAGCTGAACTGAACTCCAGTCTCACAGACACCTTTCCACCGAGCCGGAACAGGGCCGAGATTCAGATCGGAGAAGCTCCGCCGCTCAGGCCAAATTCCAGTGTCCAGGATTCCAATTATAACATCGGATCCGTAATTCGATTCCGACCACAGGCCCTGCTGGTACCGAAGGCCTAGAAATTGAGGAGAACGAGTGGTGTGGAGTTGCCGAAGACGATCTTCAAAGGCGGCGAGGACGGAAGGGTTTTGGAGGATGGAAGCAGCTTGAGTGGAAGTTAGAGTGGCAGAGAAGCCATGGAAGACTGTGTCATAAACGTGAAGGATTTGAACTGGATCGGCGAAGGCAGAGCTGTACCAGTGATAGTGAGAGGGGAATACGGAAGGCTTGGAATGCTCGTCTACACGAAAGATGAAGGTTTTGATTGTCTGATCAGTCGAAGCTGTTAGGGTTTGCAGAGGAAGATTGAGGAGGGATAAGAGAAAGAAAAAGAGAATAGACATGGGGAAGAGCGTGGTAGCCATTGGAGAGATGAAAAAGGTAAGGTCTCCGAGGAAGAGCAGAGACTAGAGATTAGTAGTGGGGGAAGTGGAACCCGGACTGAGAATGTTTGCTTTCATAGCTCTTTTTGTTTTTCTCGATTTCTTTTCTGCAAATTTTACATTTGGCTTCGTTTGTTGTCTGCGATGTTGGCGATAAATACGGAGATATAAAGAATTTGGGAGAATTCCACTTTACTAACATGAACTGTGGGAGTAGTGTACCCTGCTTTCAAACGTCTCAAACGTGTCACTACGTTACCTAAACTTTTAAAAGTGTCAATTTAGTTTCTATACAGTTAATTGTCTATTAAAAATGTTAAAATTATCCATTGTCTTTAAAAAGTATATAGTTTTTACTTTTTACTTTTTACTGGCCATTTTGGGCCGGGAACCCAATTGGGCCAAACCCAATTAGTATTGGGTTAGTCTCAATAGATCAGTGTAAGGAAGATCAAAATCGGATTTGGTCGTCCCAATACCATGCTCACACGGTTCGCACAGTCCTCACAAGACCCTTACATCGTTGTTAAGGAATATCTCGCTATGAAAAAAAAGCATAGAGATATTCTGTTTCCACAGTCCTGTGAGGGTGATTCCAGAGTCTCTGGAAGGTCACGGTTGGAAAATGTTAACCTTATCAGACATTTCATTGTGGTCTGAAGAGTCTTCCAAGTTTAAACGAAAAAACCGTTCCAACTCATTCTAGTATGATCTTCTATTAGAAGAATTCCGATCAGCTACCAATAAACCGTGCCAACAACGTCCCAACCGGCCATTGCAGCCTTACATTGAAAACATCTCCCTGTAAATAACAAGGAAAATGTTATTAATATGAGGCTGCAGTGGCCTGTTGGGATAGGATTAGTAGCGTTTTATTGGTAGTAGATACCTACCCCTACTAGATGATCCCTCCTAATCTACGTTTTAGGGATACATATCATTTGGAAGTGTTGGAACGGTTTTTGTTAGGAGGAGATCCCTAACTCAAAGTCTGAAGGGGAAAAACACATCAAACAACCATTGTAAACCTTGTTTGTTGCCAAATGTCTTCAGCTTCGAAGATCACCATTCCCAAAGGCCAAACATTATGGTATTCTGAGATTTCATTTTCTTTAATTAGCTTGTCTACATCTTCCACCACTGCAGAGGTTCCAACACGGATCCATGTCTTCTCTCACTCTGTACAAGGGTTGTTTCCATCTATAGAAAAGATCAATAAATACGAAGGGAGAGATCCAATGTGAATTGTTTTTCTTTGTTACTAGTTTCAAAAATAAAACAAAATAAGCTGGTTTAAAAATAAATTGATTCTTAAAATAAAAACACAGAAAACATGTTCTTGATTACGTGTGTTTTTTGTATCCAATACTGAAACTGAAAACATGTTCGTTTAAAGAATACTTTTTATCTAGTTATTGATATGATATTCCATAAATTATATACTTTTTTTTTTATGCTAGAAGAGCTGAGGTTTCTCAAGCTAGCTGAATAAGTTGTAAGATTCCGGTGACCACGAGCACAAGAACGGTTAGAGGCCTCGAGATGGATCCTCGGGGAGAGAGCTCTAACACTAGTTGTGCGACGGCAAGCTATGAGCTTGTGAGTGCAAGAAGATGTGAAGAGAATTAGGGTCTGTTTGGTTCAGAGTTGGAATTGGAATCAGAATGGTCTATTCTTATAATTTATTTGGTTCAAACATGAATTAGAAATCAGCAGGAATAAGATTTCATTCCCAAGGGAGGGGTAGGGAATGGTCATTCCCTCAAATAAGGGAATACCATTGCGGCAAGAAGGGAAATGAGATTCCGATTCTGCCCAATCAAACAATTGGAGTTGGAATAACCCATTCTGACTCCGATTCTAAACCCCTATTCTTGTGAACCAAACAGGGCCTTAGAGAGTTTAGAATGTAAAAGTGCATATAGAGAGAGAGACTTGAGGCAGAATGCCCTCGTATAGGCGTTGGGAGCTGTTGCACTTTCCATTCATGGGACACGTGTCAATTGCCATCCTCTAAGGGAGTCCCTGACCGAGCCGTTCTCTGATGTGGCCCACACGTGACACGTCCTACCATGGATGGGGATGAGAGCAAGCCATTGCACCAACTTGGGTGGTTGGCTTGGAACTGGAACTTTCCTGTATCCACCACATGTCCCACTAAGTAGTAAGACACGTGGTGTTTCCTTGGCATTGACTTGCTGGTCATGCACAAGGGTTCAGGGGCTGGAGTGTTGTGGTTCTTCAACTCATCTACATGTCCTTCCTTGCCTCAATCACGTATCACTCGCTCATTGGGCATGGATTATCTGTGTCTGGTATAGCTTTCGTTTATTAAATAAAAGTTTGTATTTAATTTGTCATCAAAACAAAGAAAAAATGGTTAATAAATGTTTTTCTAAGATTTGTGGACAATTAAACGTCACTAAATGCTACATCAGCAGAACAGTAAATAAATATTTTTGTGTTGGGGAAGCATTAAAATGAAGTTTTCCCTAATGGTTGGCTTACACGTAAATTAAGATAAGAATTTATCAATAAATATGCATATAAAATATCATGATGGGATAAATGCTGATTTGGCAATGGCATAGCACTGTTTATCGGATAAACAGAAGCTATACCAAACAATGCCTTTGCTGCATCGCTTTTTGTAGTACTAAATTTGTTTTTGTTTTTAAAACTATAGTTTTGATGCTTTTAAAAACATAAATTGATTTTTGAAACAAAACCAACTTTTTAATGGGCTTAGGCGAACCTGGCCCAAGTTGTACATCTACTTTGCAATCCACAACTAGGGGCTGGCCTAACCCCCAAACCCAAGACTCCCCTTAACCCACACACTTCGCTCTGGAGTAAAGTTTTATTTTGAAATAAACACGAGCGAAGAACTTAGGATTGCCTAATTGTCCATTCAATAACTCAATCCTGTTACAGGTGATTCTCAATCATTTAGGGCCCATTTGGTTTATGGGAATAGAGGTATGGAATTGGATCAAGATGGTCCATTTCGATTCTAACTGTTTGGTTGGATGGATCTAAATCCTATTCTCATTCCTGGTGGAATGGCATTTCTCCATTTGAGGGAATGGCCATTCCCTCCCCCTCCTTTGAGAATGAGATTCTATTTCAGTTTATTCCAATTCAGCTTTTAGTTCCTGTTTGAACCAAACATGTTATGTGAATAGACCATTCCAATTCTGATTGACTATAAACCCATGGGGCCATTAATGATATAATGAAAATGTTTAACATATACGATATTGCAAACTAAAATACAGAATGTGCAATTGAAAGAAAAGGACACAAACTATCAAGCCATACACAACGGGCCAGGTGATACGGAAATGAACATTTTTGAATCCTAATTAATTTGGACATTGATGAAAAGATCCCAATAGTTAGGCTCATGGAAAAAATGGAAATGCTACAAAATCACACGAGTCATGGCAGAAAATTGATAAGTAGACCTTGTAGAGAATACAGAGAAGGCATATCAATAACTGGCAAATTAAACTATCTATTTCTTGGAGTTCAAACTTTCGAAACAATTGCAGGATTCATGGCAAAAATGTGGTAAGTATGATTTTCATCTTCCAACCTCTCTTCATCTTATTCCAGTTGTCAACACTTTGTTCATGGAAAACCTTTGTGAAAGCCAGACAACAATGTGCATCTATTATTTACTTATAGCAAAATTCTATTAAGCAGATAGGTTTATGTAGAAGTAGGACTAGAGGGAGATACCTCACACTCCCACATTCCCTCGTCCTTCAGTTTGAAGTATACAACTTTCTGGGCACTCACTACCTCATTCGCAAAGTTTTATGTGTTTTAGGAGTCCATATATATATAGTTGTTGTGTCAATCTGATAAAGATTACAAAGAGAGAAAGAATAACATGTTACAACAGAAAGATAATGGTTATCGTTATCTATTGAGCAAAGTGATAGGGATTATCTTCATCTATTATCGAGTTGTATAGTTGATGTGGCTTCCTTAACATCCCCTCACAAGCTGATAAGTCGTTTGGACACGATAAGCTTGAGCTTCAGGTCATGGAATCGTCTAGAGGGAAGCAGTTTGGTTAGAATGTCTGCAACTTGATCCTTGCTAGGGAACTATCAACCACCTTCTCGCAAATAAAGTGAATGTCCAGCTCTATGTGCTTGGTGCGAGAGTGAAGCACTGGATTGGAAGCAAAATATTTGGCACTCAGGTTATCGCACCATAAAACAAAAGGAGAGGAAGGTTTCCAACCCAATTCAGTGAGCAACATGCATAGCCACAAGAGTTCAGCAGTGGTGGAGGCAAGGCTATAAACACGTCCAGTTTCCAAGTCCAAGCACTGATACCCCTTGTGATGGGGATTGTACCCAATAAAAAGACATTGTTTGGAGTGAAAATCTAGCTTCAAATCAATATATGGTCTCAAATTGGGATAGCAAGCACGCCTATATGTTTTCAAAAATAAATAATCAAGATCTAAACCGAATAAGCACCTCCAAGGAGAAACCATGTTGAGAACAGGTTTAGGAAGACGATTAAGCAAATATATCATTGTTTTAAAAGCATCATACCAAAAGGCCTTAGGAAGAGAAGTAGTAGCCATAAGAATTAAGCTAGTCTCAACGATATGTCAATGGTGACGCTTAGCTGAGACATTTTGTGTGTGTGGACAAGAACACCGTAATGTAATGCTAGATTGGTGCAAGAGAGGTTGGAGACAATTGTACTCAGTTCCACCATCAGTTTGTAGAATTTTGATCTACAATCAAGCAAATTCTCAACATTATTTTAAAAGGTTTCAAAAATAGCATGCACTTGAGATTTATGAGTCATTGGAAAAATCCATAAAAATTTATTGAAACCATCCACAAATAGCAAATAATATCAATATCCATGTTTAGATAAAATGAGAGTTGATCCCCAAACATCAGAATAAAATTTCCAGTGGATGAGAAGCAGCAAAATTATTAGATGGAAACGACAAAGAATGACTCTTGCCTAATGGACAATTAGTACAGAAGGTACGGTCCTTATTAGAAACAAGTAAACTAAAGGAACTGATAAGATGTTAGGTAATCTTTGGATTGAGATGTCCAAGTCTGCGATGCCAAATAGAAGAGCTGGTTCTTTCTCCAAAAAGAGCTGATAATTCACCATTATTATGCATTGTATGGAGCTGGTAGGGACCATCATTATTTTGTCTATGGAAGAGAGTTTTCCCAATCATATTGTCATTTAGAGAGAAACCAATAGTTAAAAATGAAAGTAGCATTATTATCATGACAAAATTGGCTAATCGAGAGCAAATTCTTAGAGATATGAGGCATTCAATATATTATGTAGAAGACCCATTATGAGAAATGGGCAGACATGCACCATTACCCACAGTAATCTAATCAGTGTCGTGATAGTCTTGATGAAGAGAGAGGTTCCCCAATTTGGTGGTCATATGATTGGTAGCCCTAGAGTCAGGATACCAATTCTCATCATGTGGAGAATGGGAGGCTGATGCAATGTTAGCCTGCTTGTTTAGACTTAGTACCGACTAGCTCAAGATACTAATGGCAAGTTGCTACAATGTCTCCTTTATAACCGCATAACTAACAAATAACTCCAGAGGTTCGGATGTTAGAATTGCCATTGTATGATTTCTGATTGTTGGAGTAAGATGGCTTTCAATTAGAATAACCACATGATGGCATGCAAGACGCTTTTCAAATGTAAGTAATAACTCTGAATATCTGAAAAGGATAAATTATCAAGTTTGGTAGCAAAGATAAAACAAATGTATCGTACTCTGTTGGGAGTCCAAGAAGGTAATGAATCAAGTCTGATTCAGAAATAAGATAATTGGATGCAATTAAGGAATCAAAAAGACCTTTACTTTTTTGAATATAATTAGATGCTGACATTCGTTTCTTAAGGTTGACAAGTTTGAGTTTGAGATTATGAACTCAAGCTTTGCTGGTTGAAGAAAAAAGAGAATGTAGTTTATCCCATACCTGTTTGGAGGTAGTGCATCCCACAATCTCAGCCAATATAGATTCAATTACAAAGGATAATAGCCAACTCATAATTAATTGGTCCTATTCATGCTAGACGATGAAGTCAAGATTGATCATTCTTTCAGTTTCTCAACTAAAGGAAAAACTTAAATATTCTGATGGGCATGAAAATGATCCATCCACATACCCATAGAGTTGGTGACCCTTTATTGCTAATGTAGTTTGCATGATCCAGCAGTAAGTCTACGCCATTGAGCTTTATTGAGATAACATTCATGAATCCTACTCGGGAGATGGTGTTGATGGTTCGACCATTGCTAGAATTAGGTTGAGTTTATAATGAGGACGTACAGGTATTCTAAGGATTTCCAGAAGTCATGGACATTTGTCACAATATTGGTTTTGATACCAAGATAGAGTAACACAAAGGGCAAAAAAGTGTTATGTTGTATTAGAGATAGGAGTCCATATATATACAGTTGTTGTGTCGATTTGATAAAGATTGCAAAGAGATAAAGATAACATGTTACAACAAAGAGATAATGATTATCCTTATCTATTGAACAGAGTGATAAGGATTATCTTTATCTATTATCGAGTTGTATAGCTAACGCGGCTTCCCTCATAGATATATAGAAACCTATGAATTTCAAATACACGATGTTCACTAAAATAGTACCCACAATCAAGAAATTCTGAATTCAAGACAATAAAAACAGAGAAACAAAGATACATAAAGATCAAGTTGAGCTAGATTGTTTTTACTACTAGACCCAAGGGGAATGTTCTATAAAGCCGTGTTTGGCAAGTCTCTTCGTGCGGGCTTTGGGATGTTTAGAAGCCCGGAAGACGAAATTCTGGGCTTTTCCTGTTCGGCAATGGAGAATTTTATTGGGAAGAAACTCTAGCCCATAAAAGACATGAACAAACCCGAATTTGAGCTTTTTCAGAAAGTTTCAAATGAAGCTTTTACAATTTTTTAGCATCTCGTCTTCTTTGAATGTATAGCACAATGCATACATTTGGGGGAATATGGGTTATCTTTTGACAAAAAACTATTTGAATGTGTAAACAGGACCCACCAATATTATGTGGGGCCCATCTTGGAAAATGTATGTAGGCCCTACATACATATCTATACATGGACCCCACATACATGTCCACCAATGGTATGCGGGGCCCACCTTGGAAAATGTATGTGGGGTCCACATTACGTGTTACGCATATGTTGAAATGTATGTGGGGCCCATTTATGGTGATTGAACATGGGGGTCCACAACTATGAAATGCACATTTAGACATGTATGTGGGGTTCCACATGTGTAAAATGAAAGATTTGCTAGCTCACACACAAGACATTCGTATATACATAAAACATATTTTCATTACATTACCAAACGGTCTCATTTCTTTTATAGCATTTCCAGAGATCTATGAAAAATATTTCAATTAAATAGTCTTTGGTGAAGATCTATTTCTCACCCTATCTTTTAACTGTTAGATCTTGCAATAGATCTTCTACAAAAGACTTGTCAAATGGGCACTAAGGTTAGCGATTCATCTTTTTGGCAGATCCATTTCAATATGAGAGTCCTAAATCATTCAAAACACATGCAACACTATACAAAGTTAATTAAATAACAATATTCACATCTGGGAAACTATTAAATAATGGATGATTATACAAACTACTACGGGTCTGTTTGGTTCTCAGTCAGAATTGGAATTGGAATGGTCCATTCCCAAAGTCTGTTTGGCTCAGACAGAAATGGAAATGGAAATTTAAATCAGCAGGAATGGAATTTCATTCCCAAGGGAAGGGCAGGGAATAGCCATGCCCTCAAATTGGGGAATGTCATTCCAACAGGAATAAAAATGAAATTCTGATTTTTCTCAACCAAACAGTTGAAATCGGATCCAATTCCAGACCCCTATTCCAGTGAACCAAACGAGGCATAAATGTACGTAGCAGGGAAATTCAAATAAAGCAGTATTTTCCTACATCTACTGTTTATACCCTCTTAAGCATAAACGAATACAGGTCCATTGCCCATTGGGATCTTTCATGTCCTCCAATTTAATCATGCATCCTCTTCAAAACCAAACAGACTTTCTGATAATAAGAACATGGGAATCACTACCAGTAATTTGACTTGACAAATCTTTGGCTTTAAACATTCTAATTAGTTTGATCAATGACTGAAAATCTGCACCCCAAATGTTTTTAATACTAAATCCTGCCATGACTGCAAAGGAGCCAACTAATATAGTTGGAATAAGGGTATGTTGAGTTGACGATGGACAAGTTAATGTTGTTGAAGGCATTCTGCATGCAATTGCAACACAGTTAATTTAACATACGGATACAGTTAGGGGAAGTTTTAACAATTTATCCAAAAAATAAACAATAGAGAGGCAACTTACCATACAGCCAATGCTCTCGTGTGAGTGAGAAAAACTAGGGTCTGTTTGATTTGCACATGGAAGATTTGGAATTGAAATGGTATATACCCATGACTTGTTTGATTCATATGGGAAATGAAGTCTGAATTGAAAATCAGCTGGAATGGGACTTGATTCCCAAAAGAGGGGGAGGAAATGACTATTCTCTAAAATGGAGGAATGTCATTCTACTAGAAATGAAAATGAGATTTTAATTCCATTCTACACAACCAAATGGTTGAAATCAGAATGGACCATTTTCATTCCAATTTCAAACCCTTATTCCCACAAACCAAACATGCCCTAACTTATCGTATGTCATGAACAGATACTAAGAATAACTTGTATGAACCTTGAACCTCTGACTCTTAGCAAGAAACACAATATTCAAACATAGTTGAATCAAATCGGATAGGGGAAGATCATGTGATCCAATTCGAATTAAAATTCGGATAAACGGATACAGTTTGCAATCCTGTGTATGGAATATGGATCTCAGAAATCAGAAACCCGGTGGAGGGATCGAGCACTTCTTTGCCGTTTTACCTGTAAAAAGCAAAAGTTGGACGATCAGCTCCAACTCCAACTCCAAGTCCAAATTATCTACAGTTCTACTACAGTACACCAGGCCAATCATGACACACCACATCAATTCTATAGCACGTGGGCAGTGGTAATTGTGTCGGTTGCCTTTAACCACACCAGCAACTTAAAATGATAATTGATAAATCCAAAGGGAACATGAACAGAGTGATGCAGCGGGCACGGGTAAACCGCATGAAGCTTGGACATGCGCCCAGGCAAGTGTCAGTGCGGACTCAAAATATTGGTTCCACATCTGATTCCAGCTTCACCTGATCCAAACACAAATTAGCAGCCTTTGAGTTCTACTTTTTTATTTCCCTGGTGGGTAAGGGTGTCAATCGACTGGTTTTGGATTGTACCTCGTTCGGTCCAAAATCAAATTGGACGGATCGGATGGATCAACAAGACCATTGTTTTCAAAACCGGACTAGACCGGACGGTCGGACCAGAAAAGTCAGGAACCGGTCACCTGGCCAGTTTCGTTTTCCTTTAAAATCACTTTTTCCTCCAAAACCGTTGATTTTGGTCAATAAATCATTGAACCGGCCAGTTAACTGTTTGAACCATTCAAACGGTTTTGACCGTTTTCTAAATTTTTAAATTTTTTTATTTTTTTGTCAGAACGGGCCGGCCGTTTGGGTCGAACGGTCGAACCATTCGAATTGGTAACCGGACCCCTGACTGGTTTGTTTTTAAAAACCATGAACAAGACATATTGGATTGGACCAATCCGATCTAAAACATTTATTAGATTGAATTGGACCTGGTCCGTTTGTAACAAATTTATATTGGATTGGGCTGGATTAAGCCAATATCTGGTCCATTGATTTAAGATAAGAATATATATGTCAATGGACCGGGTTTGGGTTAAAACCAATCTAAATCAAAATGAATTTTAATAGATTGGATGATCCAGACATTAAATTGGACTGGTCCAAATTGGTCCAAAACACTCATTGGATTGGATTGGACCTGATCCAATTTATAACAGATTCACATTGGACTGAATCGGATTAGACCAAATCCAATCCAATTGACACCCTTACTGGTGGGACTTACAAAGAATTCCACAGTGATCCGAAAGCATAGCCTTAGTGAATTGCCTAAATCCACCCTCTTTATACAGTTCAATGCATGGCAACACGATAAGTGGTTATTGGACTCATCATCATCATCCATGCCCTATCCCAATTATAAGGGGTCGGCTACATGAAGTCTATTTTTTTAATCCATTGTTAAATTATTAGTGATGTAGCACAATCTGGGCACTCCTAGCTGGCTGAGAGTTGGCTCCTAGTTGTGATGAACGGCACCTAAGAGGAAGAAGAAGATAAAGGGTTCCTGGGGAGCTCTCCCGGAGGGAACACTCCGATGGCTAAGTTAGAACTCTGGGGAAAACTCAAAGAAGATACAGAGAGTTAAGAGTGCTGAAAGTGCTAGTTTCAATACCTTCGCTTCGTGAGGGTTGGGGTTATTTTATATTGGAGCTCGATCACATCTGGCATAACTGCCACTGCCCTAGCCGTTACTGCCAGGGCAGGTGTGGCAGGTGCAGGTTGCTGCTATAATCTGCTATTGCAAGGTACAGATTCGACAGGCATGCCATGCTTTTCAGAGACGGCAAAGCAGAACGCCGCTTGGCAAGAGATCTGAGCCCTACCACCAGATCTGGTAGGTACGGATGTCAGGCAAGCACGGATGTCAGGCAGATCTCCCTGCAGCCTGGCGAGCTATTGTACGCTGAACCACCTGGGGCAGGTTTGCCTTGCACCGAGGTGTTGAGGTACGCTGAGGTGCCCACACTAGAGGCAGGCCTTAAGCAAGTTCGAATAGGAGTCTCGACGGTGCTACCCCGAGTTGTTTCTCCCTCGGGGCACAGCAAAAAACCGGGGTGCTCCCTTCTTAGGAAGGGAGAGCTCGGGCCCTGAGAGGAGTTTGGGTCCTGAGAGGGGTTCGGGATCTCCCACACTCGGTGGGAGTCAAGGTTGGCTGGGCGCTAGTCCCCGACGAGTCACTTAACCCGTCGAGTGGCCAATGTTGGACTCGACGGGTCCCTCCCGTCGAGTCACGGTTGTGTTGTTAGGCTGAGTTGTTCGTCGAACCAGGTCACGCACACGTGTTCCAGTGCTACGAGGTCGGGCCAAATCACCCTCCATCAATTAGTGATTAAATCATTTCTTACTACTTTTATCCATGTCCTTTTTGGTTTATTCAAAACTGTTCTAACTGGCACAGTTGATGGTGTTCCATGCACATGCCCGAACCATCTTATTCCACTTTCTCTCATTTTATCACCTATTGAAGTTATTTCTTAATTCCTATAGATAAATTCATTTCTAATCCTATCATTTCTTATTTTACTAGCTCATTCATGTTAGCATTTGTGCTTTTGCCACATTTATTTTCTGGACATATTGAACTATTGGGTTAAATTTACAACATAGTGATTGATTGTGAAAACAAATTTGAGGAAAAGTATGGTTCATGCCAACTCTTTCAGATCTAATCCCAATTTAAGACAATTAACTTTTAATGAGCATTAAAATGTGATTGTTTAATTAAACACACCTGTTTAGAATCATTAATTGTGATATTTATTTTACATGCATACCATATTGAATAGGCCTAAAAGTTGGCCTAAGATGTACTTCTCTTTCTATACTGGGGTTAGAGGCTGAGTGACTATGACATACGATTAATTGCTTGTAAAGATGCACTAGGTATGATGGGTATTGATTTAACCAGCAAACAACTATGTTTGGTGACTGGTCAATGGTGAGTATTACTACTACCTTAAAAACAGACTCTCGATTTTCTCCAATGCAAATGAAATTTGAACTGGTGCAATTCATCATGTATGGGAATATGAATGAGTACAAAGTTTGCTTTACCTTTCCAGGTCTCCACGTTTGACTTTGCTTAATTCATTTATAAAGAGTAAAATAATGCAGCCCTTCATAAAAAAGAATGAACGTGGGATTGGAGGAGTAAATTAAAATAGGAAACAAAATGTAATCAAATTAAGGTAGAAAAAGTGTGGTGCAGATTTCATATCAGTTCAGGATATTTTGCATCAGTTAAGAGCGCAAAATAGTTTTACAAATCTAAATTGGATACAGAATTTGCATCTGATTCAAAAGTTGCTATTATGAACAAGGATTTTATAAGACAATATCTAATAAAATGAAATTTTAAATTGTGGAATTATGAAGATAGAATAAATGTAATGAAAAATATTCCATATCATATAACATTTTCTTATAATCATATCATATATATTATATTGTACAAGAATTAATGCATAAAATCTATAATGAATTTTTGGAAAGGAATGAAAGAATTAATGTAGCCCTATTTATGGCCTTTATTTGTATCAGTTGATAGCACGTGTAAAAAAGGAGAGAGAGTATAATTTTCACATGGTAGCCTGTACTCTGAAAGAATAGAAAGGTATGGAAAATTAAGACCAAATTGGGTGGAATCGCCACTGGACTCGGCTGAGTCACTTTTCTTTCCTGGTTTTCCAAGCATGAGAGCGAGATTGAAAACAGATACATCCGCTTCGAGTGAGGTATCAAGCACTGGTTTTATTAGAAAAACATATACACACACTTTAATAATCTCTTCCAAAATCCAAGTCGCATAAGAACCGCCAATCATTCCAAGTCAATTTACATAAATTTTACAGAAAAGAAAACTGAAAAAAAAAACAGAAAGAAAAATTCCATCCTCACTTGATTTAGTTTAGTACTTAATTTAGTGCTTTGTTTTGTAACTTTGTATTCTCTAAAGACGGCCTGACGAAGGCCGTTGGGGGAGCCGAAACCGGACCTGAGACACCGGCGACCGGACGGCGACACCATGCCAACAAATACCACCTCGACACCTCTCGTCCGTCGGATCGGGAGATAAAGCAGGAGAGAAAGCATGCGTGGCCTTACGTGATACATCCCAAGCGAGAGTGCCGACGAGGATCGCCCCTACCGCGATTGTAGATGCAACTAGAACAAACCCGCCGGAGAAGCTCCTCCCCGACATCAGACCAAACGCTTTGATCGCCGCTATTGCAGCCAGGTACAGAGTTGTTAGGTTCCCAACCACTGCATCAGATATCGCCATATGATATCGATCGCCTCGCTCCCTCGCTCAATCTCTGAGCTTCCCTCAAAACTCCAAAGCAAAGTGGGGTTACCATTATATATAGTAGAAGAATTATTAATGGAGATTTGGGGTCTGGGCTGGGACCATCGCTTGGTCGTCAAGCAAAGGTGTAATAGTAGTAGTAATACACCCGCATCATCATCAAGGCCTCTATACGATCGGACGGCTGTGCCTGTGCTTTAATTTATTTTACTTTAATCCTTTATTTTTAGACAAAAAACGTATGCACCAATCAGATGGTATCATCAAAATTCATAAGTAGACTTTGATTGGTCAAAGATCTTCGGTACCATGTCTTTCCGGTATCACTGATTTTCTTTTATTTTTAATTTTATCTAAAGTTTTTGCATTTTTTTTAAATTGGAACTGACGAAAATGTCCTTGGATGTCGTCTATGACTTAGACTATGCAGAATGTAAAAAGAATCATTCGTGGCTTCCATGCTTATCTCATGATCTTATCCCTGGGGAATGAGGCTTTTGGCGTGAGGTGAGGTATGACTTATGAGGTATCCCAGTGAGATCATACGATATCGCCACGTGTCAAAAACTTTGCTTTTATGATCATATTCTGCAGGGCAACGTGGCAGCGACGGGTTGCTCATCTCTCTGTTTTCTGCCGGATTCTCTCATACCTGACTCTCCTTTATTTTCCAAATCACCCCGAAAAGCAGAAGAAACGTCCACACCTCAATTTTGGATGGAAGCCAGCCAAGCCCACCGAATGATATCTGATTGAGAGAATGGAATGGTGGATTTTGGATTGAGCGATAGCGAAGTAAAGGAGCGTGCGTATATGACTGTTAGGTGATTAAAAAAAACAAAAAAAAAAAAAAAAAATAGGGAGGACCGCATCGATTAAAATTCTCTATTTCTCTTATGTGCGAATGTTTTGTAATAATTATTTTTAGAACTGTATTGGCGTGGATGAACTTTTATTAGTTTTCAAATTCTTCTCTATGTAAATAATATTATTTCGAAATGTGAATGACAATTGACCACTTTAACCTTGAAATGAGATAATTTTTTAACTATTTAATAAATTAATTAACAATTAACTAAATGAATCTAAAATAAATAGTAAAATTAATAACAATTATAAATTATTACATATTTTTAAGGAATTAAATATTTATTAATCAATTAATATATATTTCAAATAAACAATTACATAATTATTAATTAAGTAATTAATTAAATTATTACTAATAATTAATTGTTTAGAAATAACTAATTTTATTAATTATTAAATAATTTTATTATTATTATTATTAGTAGTAGTAGTAGTAGTCTCTGATCTCTTAATGCCTCTTAAAAGTATTAAGAGATGAGAGATAAGAAGCATTAAGAACAAAACGAACATGGCTTAAATCTATGATGCCAGAAAGGCATGATAACATGGTTTAAATCTATGATGCTAGAAAGGCATGATATTGAACAGGTTTTGACTAATCAATTGCCCCCTCCCCTTCTCAATGAATTTTGAAAATCCACCTGATTGATTATCACTTTTGTGATGCTATTTGATTAATCACTAGTTGCAATAACCATTCAGTAGGATGTGGATCCAATAGAAGCACTTGATTGATTATTTGTTAGCATCAAGATTGAGCTTTTACACACGTCATAAAATATATGGAGCCCACAATCGTTCAATCTCTCAATGTAAACCTTATGATCACTAGTGTATGGTGCATTATCATTGATTCCACAGCCCACTATATAGTTAATTTATTGGATTAAACGTTGACCCGACATCAATGAATACTAACTAGAGATTCAATACAAGCATACAACCATTCAATCCCCTGTTTGCTTTAAATGTTTTGCTGGCTAGAAACATGAATGAAATTGAAAATTGTTCTTATTTGTGTTGGTGGTGTTGAACAAATTAACAAATTTATTTGCAACTTTTTGTATTTGTGCATTCACTCATGATTTTTTATTTCTAATGGTAACGGGTTAGATTTTGATAAAGCAAAATGTGTAGAAGAAGTTTGGAAAACCCTTTTGTTTACAGAAGTTCAATCTTTATGGTTGGTGATTATTTCGTCACACTCTAATTTTTTTTATGAATGGATATGATGGTTTTTGGGCTGAGGTGGATGTCTTGATGAACTGGAATTGGTCTAATGACTTATAAGCAAAAAAGGTTAGAAGCCTCGAGGTGGTTTATAGGGAAAGAGTAGTCCGATGCTCAAATCAATAAGAAGATGAAGAAGCAGGTTAGGCCAAACTAATGTGAAAGATCTAGTCATAGCCGAGTTTAGTTAAAAAGCTGAAAAGCTAGCAGGGGGGCTAAAATGCCGAAAGAGTGGTGGAAGAAAATACCTTTGGTGGTGTGCCCTTAAATGCATGCAAAGAGTGTCTTTGTGCTCCTCATTTTGTGGGACACGTGACGTGTTTAGAGGTCGTCATCACATGAAGGAGGCTACACTAAGCTTGACATTCACCACATCTCCCTCTATGTTTGAGGTCTGCGGGATGCACCATCGTCATCCATCTCGATGAATGGCACTGCACCACATCACCATTTTTAACATTAATCATGCTGAGCAGCTCAACCAAATGTCATCCACCTGATGGTTCAACTAGGGTGGTTTATGCCCCATCAGGATGCAATGGAAATACAATGAGCATTAGTTGCCTTTTTTTTTCCTTGTTTTAGATTGACAAAATTATGAAGTTAGCTAAGGATCTTGTATTAGTTAAGTTATTGTGTAAATAAAACTCTCACTTTTTATGCTTATATGGTGGTTAAGTATAGCAAAAGAATTTAGGGTCTATTGGGTTTACCGCTAGATTCCGAATAGAAATCCATCCATCAGAATTAGAATAAGAATGGTCTATTCCTATAATTTGTTTGGTTTAAACAGAAATTAGAAACAATTAAATGAGATTTCATTTTCAAAGAATAGAGAAGGAATGATCATTCCCTCAAATGAGGGAAATATTCCACAAAGAATGAAAACAAGATTTTAATTCCACCCAACCAAATAATTCAAAATTTTACGGATCTTATTCCAACAAACCAAACAGGACCTTAGTGATAGGACTCTGTTTGATGAGATGTTCCCCCACAGCGGTTGGATGTTAGAAGTTAGATATTTGTATTTAAGGATTTTTGGATTGCAATCTCAAAATCTACTAGTAGCCCCCAATTTAAAAACATATAACGAAGAAAGTTGGACCAGAAAGCTATGCTAAAATGTACCACAGTATCAGCTACCCCGTTTTAATTCCTATTCATAAATGAAATAGAAACGGAAGAAAATTCTGGATTCCCCAATTGATCGACCAGTGGATTGGATTTGCGGCTTATGCCGAAGTGGGTTAGACTTTTAGGCTATATTTGATTTGAAGGAAAAGGTAAAGAAATATTTACAAAGCCTTGAATAGGTTTTTTTACTTTTCCTTCCCTTTCCCTACCTTTTCTTTTAAACAAAACATAGTCCTAGAGTACGAGCCCACCGACAGAGTTTGCAACACATGCACATACATATTTCATAAATGCTGAGCTATGTAACGCCTGCATCCAACCAGCCAATCTCTTTCTTTTCGTGTTATTGAGCCAATGATCCGATGCATTTCACGTAGGGCCATCTCAGTACACCACAAAATCAACTTGATCAGATAATTTTAAACACTCTCATCTTAATACCTTAAGAGAGGAGAAATAGAGAGCAAACAACCAATAATCATATAAATTTTAGGCTCTGTTTGGATAAGTATTTTGAACATTTAGTAAGAGTTATAGTAATTTAAAAACATAATAATCTAAAACCGAAATATTTTTAAGAGGCTTTGGGGCTTTAAAAGCACAAATCCTCTGGTTTATCCAAACGCAACTTTAATAATTTGCACTTTCATTCCTAACAAATATTTAGGTTAAGATCAATATGCATTCATGCTTTGATATCTAACTAGTGAATATGTAAGTGCATTTGCATGTGGCAGTATCTCTAAGACAAAACAATTTATAATCATGGACAATTTCTAGACAATTTATATATGAATAATTTCTAAAATGGGAATAAAGGAATATATGCCCTCTTTATGCTCATTATATGTTTAGATAAGAAGAATAGAAAACATCGGATGAAAATTCTAGAAAGAACGGACATTTATTCTTTTATAAGGTGAGTTTGGAGATGAGACAAATCAAATTATTTTGCTTTCTGTGGTTATCAAATACAGTAATCGAAAAATATTAGATTGTTTTGGGTTTATTCATGTCTAACCTGGAACACGCCAATATCACTCAGAATTTGGATTTTGGACAATATGCAATATAGGAAGGAGAATCCTATGAAATCAAACCTTCTAGTGCTTAATTTGAAAAGACAATTATCCACTACAATTGTAAAAAATAACAGCGTAACATCTTTAATTTAATGGATTTAACATGCAGCAAATAGCTAGTAGTTGGACTCTTAATAATTTAATTCAACACTCCAAGTAAAATAAGTTTTTATAAGGGCATTAGCTAAGTGCTGAATAGTCTAAAATATTAATTAATGATCAAGTATTTTAATCAAATCCTAGAATATTTTAGAAGAATAAAGCATTCAGATTATGATATAATCATTCTAAAGTATTAATTAAACATTAAGATTCTATTTGGAAGGAGTAAATAAATTTGCACTGATGCAAAACCATGACAGTGCAAATGATTTGAGTGTAAATTCTGACCTGTTTTTGTTTCAAATTTTAACTTATTTAATTTATTGCAATATAAATTAAGTAAATTAGAACATGGAACGGAATAAAGTAAAATCCAAAATAAAATTAAATAAGAATTTGTATTTTTTACATTTGAGTTCCCATGCATTTGTATTAGTGCAAATAAATAAAATTGCACTGTAACCAAACACAGCCTAAAGAACATTTCAGTATAAGGGATAAAATTGAAATGGAAAAGAATAAAAAAGTTATAGTACATGAAGCTTGTCGAATGTAACTTACCCAAACTCTAAATATAATTAGGAATCCCATACCCAGTTTTAAGGACTTTTACCCGTTACTCACATTGAGATCCATTTATTCTCTCTCCTCTCTTCCCTTTGCAATCCAACCAACCATTCCTCTTCTTATCTCATTTCCCTTTCAGTCACTTCCCAACCAGACTTTCAGAGCATAAGCCACCATCACCGCCATCTTACATGTATTGTCATATCACATATGAGAATCACTTGACTATAAAATGTGTGGGACCGGTAGTTGATATTTATAATTGAAAGGTCAGATTTGGCATTCAGGTAGGAAAAACCCAAAACATAGGTTAAAAAAAAATCTTCATCATAAATTTGTATTAATTAATCCATAAAAAGACAAAACATTTCAGTAGAGAAAAAAATATCTTTATCATAAACTTGTATTGATTAATCCAAAATATTTCAAGAAGAAAAACCTTTAATCTGAAGTTTTCATAAAGTTATGCTTATTAGCAACTGATGTGCCATGTGGCATCGGCCTGGCGCCCATTGCCAATCACCTCCTATTACTCCCAAGGCAAGGTCAAGTATAAATTGGGGTGTCTTCCTCCAGGTAAAGCATGTTGTTCACTCCTGTCTTTTAGTTCTTTTGTTTTCAAGTGCCTAGTCTGAGCCCTCACCTCAGACCTCATCCAACCCCTTTTACACAGTTGACTAATTAGAGCGTCAGAGTCTCTGCCCCTGAACAGGGCCTTTGACGTCTGATCTTTTGCTCTCAGGTTGGATAAATCAGCCTCGACTAAAGAAGCGGATTTACCTTATTGCCCTCGTTCCATACTAAAATACCAACAAACTATAATTATTCTTCACAATATTCTTCTTTTAATCACAGCCAAAGATAGAACTTTCTCACCCATCTACATTAACTGCAGAGGAGTAGAAGCTTCTACGCAAGCTGATTTTTGGCCCAGCGGTGGAGATCCACATGTGGATCTTGTCCTCACACTCCAGCTTTAGCCTTTTTTTGGCCCAGATATGCTTTCTTCGAGACAGTAGAGATTAGAGAATATAGATTATGGACCCACGGTTCGGGCCATTCGTAGAATGGATGGCCCATTTGGTCCCACATCCACTGATACTGGGCATTGACTGTAAGGTAAGACTTGTTAGGTGTAATTACTGTACCTATTAATGATGTCTGCTTTCAGGTTATGGGGAGGTGAAGATAAATATCTGATCCCAGGCATGAGGTATCTGCACCCACAGTCCAGACTTAACCAACTGTACCAAATGGCAAGTTTTAAGATTTGTCCAGAGAACGACTCTAGCCCAGTCAAATCTCCAGAGAGGGTACATTAAACAGTCATGGACCAAGCTTTGTATAGTCCAAGCCCAGTTAGCAACTAGGTGCATCCAGAGAAATAACAAAATTGAATCCTTCTATTCTCATAACTCATAAGAGAAGGAAAAAAAATATTTTGGAGTGGGCCTAGTGGATGCCCATGCGGGTCCACAACCCAATAACAACTTTTCAAGCATATAAGAACAGCAACCCTAAGGTTATATTTGGTTTGAAGGAAAAGGTAGGGAAAGACAAGGAAATTTATATAATATTTGTAAAAGTTTTCCTATTTTTCCCTTTCTTTCCCTGCATTTTTCTTCAAACCAAACATAGTCTAACTTAATTAGGTTAAGTTTGGGAGTGCTTATTTAAAAAATAAGTATTTCTAAGATAATGTAAAAAAATAGCACTTATTTTAAATAGGGATAGTATAAATATTTCTAAAATAACATGACGGGCCAAGATAGGCAGAAAGGAAAGAAGCAATTATTGAATAAACTTAAAAATAAACACAAAGTTTGGGCTTCACAAATAAGTATCTATTCTTATTTTGGACTTATTTCCCAAATGCAAATAAATGATTATTGGTGTAGTCCCATCCCAAATTAAGTGTTTATTCCAATAAATACTTATTTTTAAGCACTCCCGAACTTAACCTAAAAATCAGGGCAAGTGGATCAATTTCTAGTTGAAAACAGTTACTGAATTTATTAAAATTTTCCATGGTAGAAGGATTGGTCTCAAATAAATCTCAATTTGAGTTCTAGCAAAAATATGAGGTGTTTGTTTCATTATTTTGGGGTAGAATTTTGTGGAGAGTTGAAACCTAAAAATTAGAATGGAATCCAAGCTCCGAGCCTCCGATCCCATTTGGGGCCTCAGCCATCTTAATCATGAAAGCAACGAAGCAGCAGATACATTGCCCAATTATGGTTTCGACTACCAAAGCAAAATCACTTTTTTTTTTTTTCTTCTGGTGCGACTTCTTTGTCTAACAAGGTAAAAGTTGCCTTTTCCATTCGTGGACTAGTTGGGCCTTTACCACCTTTCTCTTTTTCTTTCTTTTGGAAGGCATTTAGGCATGGATTATTCTTGGAACATTGCACGTAAGTGGTGGGTAAGGGTGTTAGGTACGTGCTATTGTAACAATCTTTATGATCGAGATACATCAATGTGTCCAATCGCAATCCACTTAGATTAGGGTTAGGATAAGATTAGTTTCAGTATTAATTTATCCTCGCGTCTCTTGTTATCCTTCTATTTGTATATCTTGACATAACTGAAGGAATCAAAGGCTTTCTATGCGCGTCTGTTCTCCCATCTGGTTACAAGGTTCAAAATTTCGATCCAGTTGATATGCGGATTGGGGCGTATCAAACTGTTTCGAGGCTTACTTCTTTTTTATTTTAGTTTTTTTCTTTTTTTAACCTGATTCAAAGGGATCGATTTAATGCCTGCCTACCCCCTGAACCAGGTCAGACCCCAAAACACTCGCTGTAGGAACGTATTGGGAAGCCACCGATACATGAATTGTTAAGAGAGTTGAAAAGGCTAAGGATAGACCAAAATGCAGATGAATTATAATAAGAAATGATTTAAGCAACTCTAATTTAACAATGGATATGAGATTAAATAGAGCATGACGAAACACAATTCATATGGCCACTATATCAGTTGGGATTAGACTTGGCATCATCATCACAATACAAATCCAATTACATGGAGGTTAGGCTTGCAATTTATATGCTGTACTATTGGGTTCGACCACTGCTGAGCTTGCTTTGCACTGCAAGTCCCAAGCCTGGATATCCAGGAGTAGCTGTGTCTGTGTGTAAGGCTGGCAAGTGGGGATGAAGCTTTGCTTAGTAAAATTGGGATGCTGACGAAATTGACCACTTAAGGTTATCTATTTGACTTTGGTTTAATGTAATCATACTTATCAAAAGCAAAACTTCGGTACAGCTTTCTCTTTGTTTCACTGTTCTGCCAAGTAGATCATTTAAACCCCAACCGCCTAACCCACTCCAAAATTCAGAATTCTCTTCATCAGCCTGGAGAGAAATGAAATCATATACGGGGAGACAAAAAATGATATCATGATGCACGCGCCTGTGTGGAGATTGCTAAATTATTAGGGTCTTAAAGAGGGAAATCATGTAATTGTGAAACTCGGAACCTGGAAATTTGAAAGCCACTTTTAACTTAGGGCCCGTTTCATTCACGGGGATAGGAGTCTGGAAATGAGATTCCATTTCAGTTGAATCGATGGTTTTTTTAAATTGGACCGGACTTGATGGTTGGATCAGAAAACAGAGAATCGGTTAGGTGATTGATTCCATTTTACCCCAGACCGTTAGTTCTCTAAAATCGTTAATTTGGTCAATAAATTGCTGATTCAGGCAGTCAAACCATTCAAACCGTCTAATAGTTTTGGCGGTTTTTTTTTTTAATTTTTCAAATTTTTTATTTTTTTGTCAGAATGGGCCATTCATTCGATACAAACGGTCAGGCCATTCAACCCAGGAACCAGACCCCTGACCGGTTCATTGTCCAATTTGACTATAAAAACCTTGTTTGAACCAACAGGTTATAGGATTCTTAGACCATTTCAATTTCGATTCCAATTCCAATTTTAATTCCAAATGCAAACGAAACGAACCCTTGTTATGCTATAACATTTTACCTGAAAACAAATACATGCTTCAACACATTCATTACCACAGATTAGCAAATCAGCTTATGAAAAGAGAAACAGAGAGGAGCTGAAAAGAGAATTTTAGTACATCCTCTATGATACATGCACTGTATATACGAAAATTTAAAGGAAAAAAAAAAGTGAAGAGAAACAAAATGGTTAATTAGACTATTCCTGTTTCCTTCTTCTGCTTCTTTTCTTCATCTATTGGCTTTGTCTTTAATGATATCGAACCCCATCTCCGTCGGATCCGTGGCCTGAACTTCGTAGTGAACACCCTCGAGCACTCTCTTCAGTCCTTCTTTCGAGGTTGCATATAACATTTTCGCTCTTATCCTTGAAGCCGTCGGAGCCCTGAAATTCGCCGGAACAAAATAATCATAAACAACCCCATTTCACTATAATAATGAAACCAAGATTGATTGGTGAGCAATTATAGAATAGCCAGAGGATCATAGCAATTGGAATCAGGAAAGGGGATCAATCCGATTAGAGACTTCCTATATTTGCAAATTGCAAGATCAAATTGACTCGGAATCGACACGGCCCCACCGCGGATTTCTCGATTCCGAATCCTCGGCTGGAAAGGGAAGATTAGACCAATCACGGAACTCCACGTCATCCTGATATATGGCCCACCTATACAGAGCTAACGTGAGGTACCGTGATTGGCCCAGCATTGTCCAAAAAGTCCGATCTCCCTCTACGAAACATATGCGCCCCACAATGCCCCACAGCACATCCCGACAGAGCTAACGTGAACTCCTACTTTTCCCGTTTTCCGAATCGCAAATTATAGCCAACTTTGTGATTACAGAAAAGTTCAGGGACAGGATGGTCATCGGAAAGGTAATCACTAGTCATCACCGAGCAGAGAATCGAGGGACGGAAAGGGAGGTAGTGAGATAGATAGCAATTAGCAAAGAGGCAAAGACAGAGAAACGAACCATGCGATAAAAAAGATCTTGCTCTTCCGGCAATTATCAACGGTGACGAAGTCGAAATCAAAGACGGCATATCGACAATCGTCATTAGGGAGGGATGCGGCCATATCGTCGTAGCTCTCGGCGGGCCCACCAACCTTGTCGACCGTCACTAGCCTCGATCGCTCGTCGATCTTGAACACGATGTATCGGTGTACCTTCTTCCATTTCAACGCCATGAATGAGTCCCTGCACTCATCCGTTACCCACATTCCGGTCGTCGCCTGTTTGTCGACAACATACGATCGACAACCGGATCAATTTTAGTTCAGAGACAGAAAACCAAGGAATTGAACCATCAACCAGAGTCTCGAAAGATAAATGAAGTCGATTTAAAAAGAAAGAAATCATCCGTAACGTTGTGGATTACCATCTTAAAAGCCATCGCCATGGTTGTTGCAGTCGGTATGTCGGTGAAGGTCTGGTTTGAGTGACTGTGTGTTCCCGATTTCTTCTTCTTCTTCTTCTTCTTCTTCTTCTTCTTCTTCTTCACAGCAGTGTCTGTAATCTGTATGAGATAAGCACCAAGCTGGGAGAGTAGGACTGAGTAGGATTAATATATAGAGAGATACATGGATTCTTAAAATTCCACTCGAGTTGATTCTATTACCGATTTATCTGACTACATTTCATCGAATTAAACTATGATACCGGAAACGCATGATATCCTAAAAGTGGTGACCAATCAGGGTTTTGATTCGTAAAGTTTCTTCCGATATCGGCATCATAGATATTGTCGTCTTCATCAGAAGTCTTACACGTGTACATGTTAGGGTGTTTTTTCCCCTATTTGGTAATTGTCTCTACAGATGTCAGCATTCCGATATGGTAAATTTACTTCAAAATGACCAAACTGACCTGCTATTGTGCTATTTAAGAGTTCCGTCTCTGAGAGTCTCTGAAAGACTGGCACGGTGCAGTTCTCACCCGACCCGCCAACTCCACCCGGATTTCAGGCGAACTAATATGATCCGCTTCGCTGCTTCCCGTTTTGTGCAATACTGTTGGCTAGTAGGCCAAGGCCAGCTTGGACACTGGGTCGTGACTCGTGGCATCGTGCTTCGGTGGACTTTATTTTCCTTTTCTTTTCCGACCCGACCCAACACCACGGCTAAAAAGGAAGAAAAGCTTATGGAGTTATGGGGCCGTGGCCGTGGCCGTGGGAGCGCCAAGAGGAGCTATTCACAAACCAGCAGGAGTGCAGGACCAAAAAGAAATGAATAATAATAGGTCTAGGTCCTTTTGAGGAGCAATGATCTGGAGTATGAAAGGTACACAAAAGATACAAGTGATGTGATCTGTTGTATCGCAAATCAAACGATCTTTGATGATGGCCCGCATGCAAGCCCATTGACAGAGATGGGGCCCACTATGGACAGTAGAGATGGCTCAGATGGGCGTTATGCGTGCCGATTGCCGACAGTAGTAGTCAGACGGAGTGAGAACAATCAGGAAGGGTGGTGGCCTGGTAGTGGGGCCACCCTCTGCCACACATCAGGCCGCTGAATTGGTGGACCATCTTTTGTAGACTTTGTACAGCAGGAGCAGGACCATATCTGTTGGGACTGCAGCCGGAGCTTCGTTTCGTACCTAAGCTTAAGCCCTCCTGCTCGTGTCGTGAAGTCAGTCGTAGATGAGAGATTTCTTTTAGTGCGTCGAAGGTGACCGGCGCACGTTGGTTAGTAGTAGTACGATTTGTGGGCCGGATCATATGCAGAGTCCAAGAATGAAACTTTTTTCAATTCCCATCAAATGGTAGGGCCCACCAAAGCTTCCCCCTCTCTTTTCTGTAGGGTCCACCGACGTTGATGATGTGTTGGGACTGACTGATGATGCTTCTTTATCCAAGTCCAACGATCATTAATTTTATTTTTTATTTGGAAGTTGGGGGGAGGGGTGTGTCCGTCGTGTTGGTGTCTTGGTGATTCCATGGACTGATGAGTGATGATATGGGGCTTATCCTACAGATACGGGTTTGTGGAAATTGCGACCACCTGACTGTAAGACGCGTGGTGGGCTAGCATTCCCAATTTGTTACGTACGGGGGGTTTTATTAAAATACATACGGCTCACCTACAACTACAAATAGTCAAACATCGTATTTGTTTAGATCCGGAGAGCAGAGATGCGAGATGTGGACCCCTCCTCTCGGATCACACGCCTCCATTCCCCCTTCCCCCCGTCCCTCAAGTTTCACACTTTCTTGGCGTAAAAGCAAAGTGGGAACTAGGAAGAGTGAGAAGTCGCAAATCACAGCTTTATAGAAAGAATCAAAGTGATGATAATAACAAAAGTTACAAAACGCATGAAGCAAAGAGTTAAGCCGTGAGACTGAACCCATTGGTTCAATTCCAACCCAACCCGGCTTGCTTATTGTTAACATCTCCCACTCTCAAGGTTTTAAATTTGGATTGGCGGTTGATACGTATTATTTTGAAAGAGTTCAGACACATGGAATATGTATAATTAGATGGTTTCGCATTTTTTTGTCCATATCGAATCGATACGAAACTCTCCTTTTTAAATTTAAATTTAATTCATCTCTTCACTCTCATTAATATCAATTTTAGTCACTAAATGCTAATATTATTTAATTAAATATTCATTTGAATTACCTTTAATTACAGCATTTAATATGTATTTAAATGTTATTTAAGTCAAATAACTTGTTAAAAATCAAAAACCGAAGGTAATAAGTTTTGAACCCAATTTATTTGCTTACAACAATAATTAATTAACCATTAGGACAACCTTAATTGCTTATTAAAACAACATGTTTTTTTTACTTGAAGTAATCTTTCTTGCCTTGTGGATGTTTCCCAACAAATGCTAAAATTTGATTATTAAAATTTATATAATAATAAGATAAATACAAATTATATTTATTTATTAAAAATTAAGGTATATATTAACTTGTATACATAATAAATATTAACTAATAAATGACTTCAAAAAAATATTAGTATATATACAGACACATGCATTTTAGTTATTCTACTATTTTTCAAGAGTTACTAATTATATCCCAATACTTTATATAAATCATTAAAGAATGATTTTTTATGTTTAAATAAATTAGTTATAATCACATAAAACTCATTTTTATTGTTGTTCATATTAAGGATTTTCTAGTATATCCATGTGTATCTTGATTTTTTGTTTGTATCTATGTGTTTCCAAAGTGTATCTCGATATGTCTCTTAAAATCACCTTTCCAATACACCTTGTGTTTCCAATACTTTGAACCTTGCCCACTCTCAATTTTAAATAAAGTTGTAATTGGATCGGGTTCAACAAAATTTGCATCTGATCCAACTGTTGCATCCGAATCCAATCAGATTGTGAAGAACTTGGATTCAAATTTTATTTTTTTAAAATACTAGAAAATAAAAAAATTAATTACTTTTCAACTTTTATATATAATAAATTAATATAAATATAACATCTTGAATGTATTATATATATAATATAATATATAGAATATATTTTTTATAATTAAATATAATTATATAAAACTTATATATTAAAAACAATAACTATCATAATATAATCCAGATCTGATTTTAATCAGATGGGATGGACTCAAATCCGAATCCAATCTGATTATTAATTGAATGTACATTGCAACGTCCAAATCCAGTCTAATTACATAAATACATCATCTGAATCTGAGATAATTGGATCCAATGTCAAATTGGGCCTCGGATTTTTGGGTATCATTAACAGGCCTAGTTGTAAGGCCCATGCCGGCATGCTTCAATGAAAATATATTGAGTAAAGTAGGAATGCAAATGGATCTGGGCATATTCAAATTTGCTTAGGCCACATTTGTTTGAGGTGGAAAATCGAACATGGGTAAACTTTACACCCCGGTTCGATTTTACACTTGTTTGGAAAGAGTGTAATCTTAAATAGTATATCGGCATAAAACTCATTTTTTGAATTTTTTTACATCGATAATCGATGTAAAATATACATCGAAATTAAGGATGTATAACTAACATCTCTTTCTTCCTCTCTGTTTTAACTATTTTCTCTCATTGGCGTCGATGCACTCCGTCAAACATCTAGTCTAAGATTTTGGCACTGGCAAAGCTTTGATTGGCACTGGAACCCAGGGCAACAGTGGCACCGACGATTTCTCTCTCTCTCTCCCCTTCTTCTTCCCCCTTTTTTTTCTTTCTCTGTTCCGTCACTGTTGCTTTGTAGCGGCGGGTCTGAACCCAGAGCGGTAGTGGCACCGGCGAAACCGCCACTGAAATCACCCTATAAATAGAAGGGAACGACCCAGGTTGGTGACATGCCTTCCTCTGTGTTGTGTGAAGAAGAAAAACAATGACGTAAACAGAAGAAATGTGGTCCAAACGGAATCAACCGGCAACGAAATTTGTCAGATTAGTTCAAACACTGAAATGTTAACAGCTAGGTAGCAGGGAAAAGAACTGCACCATCTCATCGAATTTACACCTGGACAGCCAAACATGATTAGTGTACATTTTGAAAATTTACTGATCCCAATTTCTATCGACAACTAAACCAGTTCACATTTTTCATCGATGTAAAACTGAATTTACACCTAAAACAAATGCAGCCTTAGTCTATATTCAAATTTGAATGAGATCTTATTCATCGAATTTATCACCTTTCATATCAATAATATGAATTAAAAATGACGTATTTTGTGTAAAAAATAAATTGAATTAACTTATATGAAACTTGAAACTTTGATATTGGATCAGATAGGGGAGGAATATATTCGATCAAATTATAAATTATAAATGGATTGAATTTAAATTGAAATTTGGACAAATGGACACCATTTGATCCTAGAGTCACAAACCCTAATCAGTAAATCATTTATGCTCCTTGGAAGAGTGAAAATACAAATATGTTGCAAAACCTTATACGTGGTCCATATGCATTTTTAAACCTTTTGCACTGAACACAACTATTTGCACTCTTCCCAAACTGAGCCAAGAAATAGGGAAACTAACCTCCCTAATATTTTGATCTCTGCTATAAAAACCTCGCGAAAATGCCCCCCTTCCATTGATTGTCCTGATGGAAAACACTGGCTTATGTGTTAAAAGTATTTAAAATCTCATTTTTACACAAAAAATTGTGTTGGGATGAAGATTTATTGAATTGCCTCCAGAAAGTAATTCACTTTATTTGAGTTCCATTGTTTAATTTCAAGTGAACTGCAAAACTGAAGAAGTTGGGGTTGAACTAACACCTCTCCTATTGTCAGAAATACTGTACTCAATTCAGGCAACCTGAAGAATGAACAATACTAAGAGTCATGGTTTTCAAAATCGGACTGGATAGGACGGTTGGATCGGAAAAACCTGACCGGTTTCATTTTACTCCAAAACCGTTATTTTGCTAAAAACTGTTGATTTGGTCAGCAAATTGTTGAGTCGAGTAGTTGAACCATCAATTTGGCCATTTTATTTTCTAAAACTTTTTAATTAATTTATTTTTTATTAGAACGGGCCGTCTGTTCAGTTCAGACGATCGGATTGTTCGACCTAGGAACCAGACCCCTGACTAGTTCGTTGTTTGGTTCGATTTTAAAAACCTTGCTCACAGTGCATATTTGTATAAGGCCATGATTGAGAGTGCTTAAAAATAAATGCTTATTGGAAACAAGTGCTTATTTGGGTGGGGACCACACCATTAAGTACTTTTTAGTGTTTGGGAAATAAGCCTGAAATAAAGCACTTTGTATAAGGCCATTTCAAGCTATTTTCGGGAAGCTCCAAATAGAGTTTTTTGACTTTTTTCAACTCATCTTTGTGCAGAGAGATACGCGAATAGACGCGCCTTAACCAAACGGTATTCAAGCTGATAAGATCTTGATGCAAAAGCTCACATCATCTTTTGATTATCAGAGCTTCCAAAAAATATTTTAAAAAAAAATTGTTAAACAGCCCTAAAATAAGTGTCAAATACAAATAAATAATTATTCGAATAAGCACTTATTTTTAATTTAAGCAGTCTCAAACATGGCGTAAAAGGCATAAGGGAAGGTTTTTGCGAAGGTCGAAGAAAAATAAAAATTTAAATATTATCAGAAAACATAAGAAACTTAACCAATTTTTTCTGTAAAAAAAATATAATTAAAACTTGCCTTTATTCAGTCTAAAGTTATGATAAGGCTTTGAATTGAGTATATACCTGATGGGCCCTAAATTTAACCTGAAGTGAGTGAATATAAATAAGGCCCTGCTCTGCAAATAAAAGCACTGGATCCAAAGTATGAAACACAACAAATACATGAAGGAGTTCGAAGGGAAGGGGTCTTGTCCACTTGTTGTGTTTGTGAATGAAAGTCGAAGGTCTCAAATTTCGACCCCTAGAGCAGTCTTGATTCTTGAGAGCTTTACGAAGAGGTCGGTCCAAAAGGGTGGTGTAGTCGAATAAGGCAACAATCAGCAATTATTCCATGAAATAATTTAAGTTTTTGATAGGCCCATTAAAATAATAAATTTAGAGGCAAAAAGCCCCTCCCCCCTCCCCCCTCCCCCCTCCCCTCGCATGTGTACACGTGTATTGTATATGAATCATTTCACTATTAAAATATGAAGCCCATGATGAAGGGTGCAACTCTTTCTAAAAGGTGGGTGGGTGACAAGACATGACCTTCGGTGGGATTATTTTTAGTGAGATAAGGATCGCTTGTCACTGAAGGCTGTGTTTGGTTTGATAGAAAACAAGAGAGGAATAAAGGGTTGAGGGAAAGTTCTCAGGCCATGCATAGCCTATAAAAAAGAATAGATGAGAATGGAGGAATGGAATTGGAATCATGCACTAAAATACAACAAACATACCAGCAAACACTACAGAGCTGTAATGCAGGGGAAGACAAGAGTGGCCCATCCCATCAGCAGTCATATAGTGAAGAATTCCATCAGGATCAGGCCAACCACCATGTTATGGAGTGCATAGAAGACAATAGGAGGCAACGAACGTCTAAAACCACTGCGAGGCTGCTTAGCAAGAAAGATAAAACCACCTGAGACTTGCTAGACCAGTTTGTCATTCTGTTACGATCCCAGATAGGAAGTAACACGTAAATTTCGTCTACTTCGAGGGAAATGAGATACCTCCCTGAGACTTGCTTGACCAGTTTGCCATTCTGTTACAATCCCAGATAGGACGTAACGTAAATTTTGTCTACTTCGAGGGAAACAAGATACCTGCAATAAAAAATTAAAAACCAAATGGTTATAGGTTAAAATCTTCAATTGATTCCTCTCATAGAAACAATGGAAGTATATTATATATATACACTCCAACTCTCACACAACCACTCATTAGTCATTACCCATTACACCCATACCAAACTGTTCAAGTTTTTTATTTTATTTTTGGAATTTTAAGGTTAATTCCTTTAGTTTTAGTATTTTTCATTATTTTTTTTTTAAATTTCAATTATTTCTTGGGATGACCCAAAATAACCCGTGGGTCAACCCTAACCAGAATATTAAGGGTTAGGATCCAGCATTTGCCAACACCCAACCCAAAGTTCAACCCGACCTGAAATGAACCCAAAGTATCTTAACCCAACCTGAACCCGACCCACCCAATCCAATTGCCAGGCATAGGAACAACTAATAACAACTTTCACAAATGGGCCCATGTGGCTCTCTGCTACATGCATGGCCCAACACTTCACCAAAAATACCCACCAACTTATTCTTCCGATTTAAACCACATTCAATAAGTGGGCCCACTAATGGACCCATATGTTAGGCACGTAACAAGATTGAGCATTGACGGTGATTGATGGTGTTTTACTCCTCAAAATGAAAACGAGATAGAACAATCTACAATCCTATCTGTTTTTCAAAAGAGATGATCATCATCATCCTACTCCACGGAGGAATAATTCACGTAAAGAGCGTACTTTCACATGTCGAGTCTTACCAATCATACAGCCTATAATTTGAAGTAATACCAAAGGCGCAATTAGGTTTTATTTTCATCTAGCTTAAATAAGATAGGTATGATCCAGATCCAAAAGGAAACGTTTTTAAATTTTAATTGGGTGTTATCCACTAGAGACCTTGGAACACTTGGGACCTCCTAGAAGGCTAAAACATATCCAGCCTCAGATCATAGATGAACCACATGAATGGATTAAAAAATCTACCGGCCAGAATGAGGTCAAAAACTCAAAACACATGCATTCGAGTGGTTACTGATCGGACCCAATTCCAGTATACGAAGCCGCTTGCGAATCGGGAGACCAGCGAGTGCGAGTGGCATCACCGGTCCACAACACAACCGAAAATGGATGCCGATGGACATAATACCGGGAGTCACAAGCGCAGAGGAACCAACCTTGCTAGGTTTCCCATTGCTTTACCTTGTCTCCTTTTCCATAGTGTTATCAGCCATGTGCAGACCGCATTTACACTCTGGTCTGATCGCTACTTAAAATTATAAAATAAGAATCAGGGCAAACACAAAAGACAGCCCTCACCAGAAGGTAGGGACATATGTCAGATCCCTTTCAACTCAAACAGCGTTTTTTTTAAGTATTCCTTCCAGTGAAGCAAGCAAAGTCGATTAGTTTTGATGGGCGCAACAATCATCACCAACAATGATTTTTTCTAGCAACCATTCACCCAGAGTCTGCCATTGAAGAACCCCATCTACTTCCATGAAAGATATCTGAACAATGGAGTGAATGCAGTCTTCCATATAATATAATGTGTATCTGTTCATGTACTGTCCTCTCCGCAAAGTGCAACTTAATGCCCCCCCCCCAAAAAAAAAACAATACCGAGCCTTTCTGACCTGCAGCATTACAGAAAAGAAGAGTTACGATCCTTGAAGATTACATGCACAACGATCTCTATTTCTTTGTCGTAGAAAAGCCGTGAATTGAGGTTTACCTTTAAGAATCAGCAGCAATTAGGTGGCTTATCTTCATTTGTCCTCCTCATTGGGTGGCTTATCTTCATTCTTCTTCTGTTGGGCCTGGTCATTATATGTTGATACAATCAGAGAAACATAATACCTTACAGGCTTTTTCCATTTGTTTAGGAAAAAGATAAGTTTTTTGAATAGATTTATATCTATAACAAAAGATCTGTAACTAATACAATATCATGACTGACAAAATAGCATGCAACCAATCTTCAAAGTTTCAAAATCTAAATTCTGAAGCTTTATTTGGTAATAAAATCAAATTATTAAAAGAAAATAGAAAATTACAAGGAAGGTGACCAGAAGTCATCCAAGAGAGAAAAACACTCCAACTCCCACCAACGCATACTAACCAAAACCAACCCAACAAGAGAAAAACAAAAATCAAAACTCTCTGAAATGTCCATAGTTCTAACAAAGCTTCATAACCAATTTACAAACAAGATGGCGTTGATGTCATTATGGGATTGAAAACTCACACTAATTAAATGCGGTATATTGTCCATGGTAAAAATACAACTCAAAACAACAAGTACTTGAGCAACAAGTGTAAATATGCCATAGTTATACGGACATAAGAACAGATAGCATAAAAGACTAATGCATTCTGTCACTTCATTGCAAATAGATTGTGGGGTTTCCACCTACAACCAACATTACTTGATGTGCTCATGGATCAGAACCTAAAGCCTCAACTCACCTCTGATTGCCCTTGCAAGGATGCAAGAAGATCTTTTACAGAAGGGTCATTTGGATCAACTCCTGGAAGCTGTGACAGAAATAAATTATTAGGCAACATGCAGAGTGAACTAAATGTAACATTTTACTTAGTTGACAAGTTCAGATCAACATAAACATACTGAAGCAAGGATAGATGACACAAAGGACTGGTCCCCCAACACCTTGGTCATCTCTGTCTGGCTTGCTGAGTCTTTTGGATTGTCTTGCACAGACATTTGAAGAGCTGCGTGCAACCAAAAGGAGGGCATAGGTCATTGTATGAAGGACAAGAAACAGGATACAAATCAATTGAACATGTGAATGCTAACAATGGCAAAGTCTTCCATTCATGTTACAAAGGCTAAGCTAAGTTGGTACAAAGTCATATAAATCATCATCCTCATGTCCCACTTCTTGCTGCCAAAGCTGCAATTGGTTACGGTTTCCCATCACAAGTAATAGAATACTGCATTTTGAGCAATTAGTTAAATGAAAATAAATGATTGAGAAATGTAGTGAGAATGGGCCGAATGGGCTTTAGTGTTCTTTATTTCTTTTAAGTAATATTTAAAAGTTACGTTGCTTGGTTATGGGCCTTATCGGCCTTCTTTTATTTTCTTTAATTATTTTTTAGTGTTGGCCACCCCATTAAGGGCATCCAAGTAAATGTACTCAGACTTAGAATTATTAATAAAAGTGATGAAAGGGGGCTAGAGAGAGGTTCGATTTCTTCTTTTCTCTCTTCCCTTCTTTTCTTTTTCCACAACCTATTGCTGAAACTTCTTTCTTCTTCTTTCTCTTTCTCTTTCTCTCTTTTCTTGCATTATCTGAATTACTTTAAGTGTAATTTTCAACTAGAAACAACACATAGGAGCCAATTTTTTATATTGTCTCCCTGTTCATGATCATCAGACTAACTAGGTTACAGGAGACATCTTTGTGAGGATGCTGGAAGGCCTGTCTGGGGCAAAACAAACCCCCTTACATCAGAGGCACTCACAGTAATTTGTAAATTTGAATTTAATGCCCATCTTTAAACACAACATGAATGGTCAAAGGAGTGTGTGTGTGTGTGTTTTCTTGTAGGAAGCAGCTTCCTAAACAGCCCCATCAAAAGAATTGAAAATCTTGAAGCAACCTTGTTTTGAGCACAAGTCCTTTACATTTGCAGCACCTACTTGCTAACCCCTTAGAATGGAACCCATTGAGATCTTTTAAACCCTTCAATATAGAGATCCAAGGGGTAATTGATTAGTGCAATTGTATAACCTTGGGCTGACAAGCATGACAATGAAGGTACAAGTCTGAGAGCAGTCACTATGTGTAGAGATCTAACCCAGTCTTGTTGCTATGACGCCCATGAGAAATTCCACCTTTTAGCTTTTGTCATTGAAGATTCTTGCATTTGTATTCCAGAGACTCTATAGTACCATGGTTCAAAGTTTACGTTTAAAACATTCAAAACTTTTATTTTTTTTTACTGTTTTGTTAAAAAAATTAAAGTTTTGATTTTTTTTTACTGTTTTGTTGGTTCTTTTGTCAGATATGCTGTTACTTCATACATTCATCAAAAAAATATGTTGTTACTTCATATAAAACAAACAAAACTCACAAACCATTAGAATTAAGTGTTTCAGAGAGCCAAAGATACGAAAAGATACACCTGATATAGAGTATCGTATCAATACTTTGAACCTGTATAGCACAAAATCCCTAGTACATCTGAACATGATCTTCCCTCTTAGTCCTTACAGAAATATCAGAGGATGGGATCAATGAAGCTACAATAAGAACAAAGAGAAAACACTACATAGACACCTGGCCCAGCACTAGCAATCTTTCCCAAAATTTTACACCATAGCAAAAAAAAAAAAAGGATCAAACTGTAGGAGTTAAATAAAGAGGTGGATTGAATAAGTAGCATACCAATGCAATATAATACTTAAGTCTGATTCTCGGTGGAAACCTCCAAAGGCATTTCCCCAAATGAGCAATGTTCTTATATACCTCAATCTACCAAAATCCAAACCAACAACTTCTTTCCTCTTGCGTGGGCTAGCCCAATTAACAGGTCACCAGGATCTGATAGAAAGCCTCATATTCCTCTCAATTTAATTAGTTAACTTAATGGGTGCTTTGAAAGCAGAAAGAAAGTAATCAGCCTAGGTGGAATGCTGCTTCCTAAGGAAATGTAATCCTTTTCCAGGCAGCTAGGTTTTTAGAGAACTATTCTACTAGAATTTCAGAAGTAAATGACCCTTTTATTCCCTCCTAGAGGAAGTCAAGGTATTCAAAGGGCCAAGGAGCAGTCTCACACCCTAATTCCTCCACCTCGCTAAGGTTAAATCCTGAGAGAAACAATGATGCAGGATGTACCTGCAAATCCATATCTTCATTAGTTAGTATGCACATAAACTCTTTTCCTAGAGCCTCCTATTGAAATTCTATTCAACCCTATGCATTGTACAGACTTACTGGCTAAGAAAAATAAGGAAAAGCATCCTAGAAATCATAATTAAGCCTTTCTAGGAATCAGCATCTAATATCTTCTTCAAGGAATCAACACCATCAAAAAATTAGATAAAGGCAAACCCAAGAGACAAATCCTACTTTGGAGTTAGGACCATGACTTTAACCTACTAACATAATTTTGATTTGCTAATCCCAACTATATGGGGTTGGCTACATGAATTCTGTTCCAGTTCTACCATTCTGTCCTGTTCAGTGAAATGCCCATCAGATGAACTCACCCAGGCAACGATCTGAAGTGGAGAATCTCAGATCTTACACACACATACAAGAGCGAACAAAAGACAGCTCATTATCCAACATATCCACTTTAACTGAACCTAATTCTTTTTAAGGTAAAATAAAATTTATTGAAAGGAAAAATAAATTACAAGAAAGGTAAGCAGAAGCCGACTGAAACCCCATCAACCAATCCACATGACTATGAAGTGTAAACCTTTTTCTAAATCTACAAGATAACATTCTCAATCTCATCAAGACCACTGATATCCGATTCTTCACTTTGTTCCGTTAAATGCAGTTTCCTGCCCTTACATATTTTCCACTATTATAATTGTTGGACCATTCATATGTTTTCCCATTATATATACCCATCCATTGCTTTTATGAAAGCTATATGTGTTTATGTGTATTCTTTCATCTTAATTCAATTATTTGGAGGCTCAAGCATCATGCAACTGGAGGCCATCTATTCACCTTAAACTCACTTTCTAAAACACCATTCCAAGAAATGAAGTTCAAATGCATGAAAGGAAATAATGAACCACTCAATAGGAGAACGAAATGAAATCTTCTAATAATAACATGCATAATTCCCAATCAATGAGTGACTAGTCCTGTAGTTGCTTAATACATGGAAACTGCCCCATCAAAATGCAAAAGCTCACCAAAGGCCAAATCTTGATCTTCTGTAGTTGCTTCTGACATATCTGTGTCACCCACAGAGTGACTAGTCCTGGGGTCATCCATTGACATTGCAATGGCCTGCTCTAGCAATGCAGTCTCATCATCCTGTAACCACCTAACACTGAACCATTTAAGAAATTGGAAGGTGATAAAATTAAATTTGCAAATGCATCTTGCAACACTGAAGGTAGGATTTTCCAAATTTGTGTAACAATCAAATGCAGCAATTGCATCCATTTATCAAATCATACAACAAAAATATATCAAAATAATACAAAGCTCCCTCCAACATATAAAGAGATTATATCAAGTCCAAAAGCAGAATATTCTGCAGTCCTTAACTTGCTTAGAAACTTTCAAGTTGGTGATAAAATTTTAAAAATAAATCGCCAAAAAGTTCCTCTAACAAATATAATAATAATGAGTTATTTCCTTACATTTATTGGTTGTGAAATCCTGTCATTTTTTATCAATATTTTGAAATCCTGTCATAAGGAGTCATAAATCTAGTCATTATCCCTTAATTTTGCATGTGGGCATTTTCATAGTTTTAATGAATAGTATTCCACCTTATGCTTTTTTACCTGTTCTTGTTGTTTTCTCTTCTTTTTGAAGGCAATTAGTCTCAACTTAACTCAATAAAACCCCATCAACCATATGAAAAGTTCACTAGTGTTTGGAGTCTGTAAATGAAAATTTAGAAGTTGTGCTGCCGCATGCTTCTGTTGCAAGATGACTAATCCTAGGATGATTCTTAAACAAGAAAAATGAGGGATTCTAAGTGTGACAAGCAAACCCTAGTGTAATCTAGTGCTGTGCTCTCTATTTTGTTCTCAAAGGTTTTCTATTACTAAAGTTCCACTGCAGCTGCTTGTGGTTGTTTGTGAGTGCTTTACCAACCTACTTTAAACACTCTATTGAGATTGATACTTTGGTAGCATCTATAAGCCAGTAACTACTAATTAAATTGCATTTCTTTCATGTACTATTGGGATTGGTACTTTGGTAGCATCTATAAGCCAGTAACTCCTGTTGAGCCATTTTGAGCAGATTGGCCTTAATTATTAGTTTTCCCCAATTTTCCAATTTCCTCCATTTGAATTAACCTTTTTTATCAGCAAATGAACTTTATTTATTAAATTGAAGTAAGTTTACAATTGTTTTACTGAAGAGTTGCCCAAATTACAAGGAAGCAAGAGCTTTCAAATACATAGGTCAACCAGTTTCTTTTTCACTGCATCAGTTCAGTTACAGCTCCACTTGAATTAACCTAATTCACTACCTGCCTGAGAATTATCTTTAACACTAAACTACCCATTTTACCTAGTTAGTTTCAAACTTTCAATCAAAAAACATCTCAGTTAACTGATTCATCAATTCTAATATCAATCACTTGCAACCCTAGTTGTTCTGCATTAAATAGACACAACATAGTTGCACAGATAAATGCTACATCTTGAATCACAAATAACAGTTCCTGTTTTCTATTATGTGCCTAAAATCGTTTTCAGATAATACAAAAAAGAAAACTAAAAAATATATACAAAAAGTCAGAAAAATTGATGTCTAATGTGGCTACCAAAGAACATATAAGATGATTTCCAAGGAAAAATAGAAGTTGTGATTAGACAAACCGTTAGATCATTTCTTTTGTTGTCAGCTTCAGGGGCTGTAACAGTACCACTTTCGGTCATAGTTGTATCCTGTGAGTTTGAGGGTTGTTCCCCTCCTTTTTCTTGTCTAGCAGCTTCCTCTGCAGCCCTTTTAGCAGCTGCTTCTTGCCTTGCCCTTTCTTCTTCCATTGAAACTCTAAGAGCAAGGGCCAGCTCAGGATCTAGATTGGGATCAACGCCAAAATCAAAGCCTGACACACCACCTGCCGCTGCTGCTGCTGCTGCTGCAAAACCACTTCCCCCTTCTCCATCCCCAGTGAATATAGGTGTGCTGTAATGAAAAGGAAACCATATCACTTCAAATGCACAAAACCAAACTAAGCTATTAAAATGGAAATGTTAAACAAGGAAATTACCGACATGGCAACACCAACCTTATGAGCACATCAGAAAGAGCATTTGGACCAGGTGGAACATGAACAATGTGGCTGCTGTCATTGGTGTTCACAGCAGAGAGGAGAGCCTCCAGCTTTTCTTGTTTTCCATCATCTTCCTCACCAAAATCAACAATATCAAGAGCAACACTGTTCTTTTTCAACTTTCTCCCAATTGTTTCTAATACCTTCTTGTCATATTTAACTGGGCTGAAATAATGACAGATGATAACATAATTGAGCAATAAATGGTGATGAGAATGATAAAGCTTAACAAGAGAGAATGTTATCAACCTTCCAGCAAAAACTATAATTCTTTGTTGCTGCTTTTTGTTTTGGCGATGTTTAAGAGCCAGTTGAGCTACCTGAATCCCAGCAGCCAAGTTCATTTCACCACCTATTTCTAAACCTGCATTGAAAAGGAAGATTTTTTTTTTTTTTTGAGAAAATGAAAAGGAAGATTTTCCAGTATACAACATACCTCAGCATAAGCCTGATGCTAGCCATGGGAGTTTTTCAAATGACTTGTGTGATGTTTTTAAGGAGTTTGCAGATAAGCATATAGTAAGCCGTGGAGTGAATGCTACTTTTTTGGCTCTAATACCTAAGAAGCCTGATGCTAGCCACACTAAAGATTTTAGGCCGATTAGTTTGGTGACAAGTATTTATAAAATCTTGGCTAAAGTGTTCTTGTTGAGGATTAAAGAAGTCCTCCCCTCTATAATCAGCCAAGTTCAAGGGCGAAAAATAACCGACCAAATCTTGATTGCTAATGAATGTGCGGAGGAGCTGAAAAGGTCAGGGAAAAAAGATTTTATTTGTAAATTGGATCTCAAAAGGCTTATGACTTGGTGGATTGGCAGTTTCTTTTAGAAGTGTTGAGGAATTGTGGGTTTGGAATGAGAGGGTGTAGATGAATGTTTGGGTGTGTTAGTACCTACCATTACCCAATCTTGGTTAATGGAGTGGTGAAGGATTTCTTTCCAACTTGTAGAGGCGTTAGGCAAGGGGACCCATTTTTACCTTTCCTTTTTACCCTAGTAGCTGATGTTTTCAGTAGAATCATCACTAAGGTCGATAGGGAAAATATTATAAGGGGTTGGAGGATAGGTAAAAGTCGGACCCCAATCATCCATCTTCAGTTCACGGATGATTTGATGATTTTTTTGTGATGGGGGTGACAGCGAGAAGGCAGCAAATTTGAAAGAGTTGATTAGAGGATTTCAAAGAATTTCCAATCTAAGAATAAATATGGAAAATAATTGTATAGCAGGAACCAATTTGGAAAATAGAGAGGTTGAGGCTATTGCAGAGTGCCTTGAATATTCTATGTCTTTGGCCTATGTCCTACTTAGGGCTTCCGTTAGGGGCAAACCCTAGGGAGACTAGTTTTTGGATTCCAGTGATAGAAAGTTTGAAAAGAGACTAGCTTTGTGGAAGAACTACATTTCCTTGGGTGGTAGGATCACCTTGATAAGAACTACCTTGGCAAACCGACCTACTTATTTTTTTGTTTGTCTTTAGGATACCACCTTGGGAAGCAAAGAAGCTAGATAAATTAATGAGAGACTTCCTTTGGGAACCGAGACAAGGAAAAAGGATCATTTAGGCTATGTTTGGTTTGAAGGAAAAGGTAGGGAAAGGAAGGTAAAGGCAGAAAAACCTATACAAGGTTTGTAAAGGTTTCCCTACTTTTTCTTTCAAATCAAACACAGCCTTAGTGAAGTGGGAAGTTGTGTGTAGAAACAAAGAGGAGGGCGGTTTGGGATTAGGAAAGGTGGCTCAGAAAAATTTAGCTCTATTGGGGAAGTGGTTATGGCAGTGGCCTTTGGAGAGATGGAGGCTTTGGCACGAAGTGGTGGGAAGTATTCATGGACATTCAGAGAATGGGTGGAATGTTGGTGTATCAAAGCAGGCTACTTTGGCAACACCTAGGAAAGCCATTCATAGTGTTCTTTCCCAGTTCCTCAAGTATGTCAAGGACAATGTTTGTTCTAGAAACTCAATTAGTTTTTGGGAGGATATTTGGGTTGGAGACACCCCTTTGAAGAACCTTTTCCCCTCACTATTCTTTGCCTCCTTGTACAAGGAAGAGGTTGTTTCAAACTTTATTTCACCTGTGGGAACCCCCTTAGACCCAAATTGGGATTTTGGCTCTCATAAGGGTTAAGGGATGAGGAGATTGATTCCCTCTCTAATTTGCTTTGTCTTTTAAGTCAAGTTTGTTTGGATCCTTTCTAAACTCAACAAAAGGATTTGGGTTTCCAAGTCTAAAGGGGTTTTTTCTTGCGCTTCTTTCTTCAAGTCCCTCTGTCAGTCCCACTCTCAATAGGTTTTTTCCCTTCAAAAAATATTTGGTGCAGGCCGGTTCCTCCTAAAATAATGGCATTTTGTTGGGAAGTGTATCATGAGAAAGTGAACACCTTAGATACCCTACAAAAGAAAAGACCTTTCCTTTGTATCTCATCCAACTAGTGTACTCTTTGTAGAGCTCATGGAGAGGATTGTTACCATCTACTAATGTCCTGTCCTATTTCTGTAGAATTATGGGCTTGGCTTTTTCTGTTGTTTGGGCACAGGTGGAACTTGCCAACAGAAGTAAGCATGATTTTTAATCCCTCTACCTTCATTTGGCCAAAAAAACAGAGGAAAAAGTATGTGGAGATGCGCTATAGCAGCCTTGATCTAGACAATCTGGGAAGAAAGGAACGCTAGAATATTCCAAGGGAAGGAGAGGAATAGTCATGATTTAAAGGATTGTGTGTTGAATAGGGCAATACATTGGTTAAAGACAATGGAACTGTTTCATCAATTCTCCTTTACAGATTTATGGAGAAATTGGTTAATAGTAGCAAGGTGTTCATCCAGCAAGGCTAGGGCAGTTACAAGATGGATCCCACTGCCTGAAGGCTCATTGAAGCAGAATTCTGATGGGAGCAGCCAAGGTAATCCAGGACGCTCTGGAATGGGGGGTGTGCTGAGAAACAAGCTTGGAGAGATTGTACTCCTCTACCCAGGTCCTTTGGGATTTGGGGATTCAGTCAGGGCAGAATTACTAGCAGCCCTACAGGGAGTGCAATTTGCAAATCAACGGGGCATAGGGCAGCTACTGATTGAAGGGGACTCCAAGGTGGTGGTGGGGTGGTTGAAGAATACTACTACATGGCTATAAGAATGAAATCAAAAAATTTCAGTGGCTAACAAGGAATATGTCTGTTCTTATACAATGGGTGGGGAGATCAGCAAATGCTTTGGCTGATGGTTTAGCTAAGCAAGGGGCAATTAGGGAAGTCTTGTTTTGGGCTCAGCTATAATGCTTGTTTTTTCTTCTTTCTAATTTCCTAGTAATCAGTTGGGAGAGGCTGCAGATCATGCCTCACCAAGGGCTGTTATATCTTGTATGAGCTTAAAGCTTTCTATTAAGTTATGAAGTAATAAATTTTTCTTTATTCATAAAAAAAAAAAAAAAAAAAAACATATGTCAGCATGAAGGGAAATCAGGACAAAGGAAAGAACACTCAACTTATAGAATGTTAGATTGTTAGAGTGAAAGTTCACTTGTTTATAAATGGTCACCGAGAGTTGTTAATAAACAGTCCATGAAGGAAAATAGCATAAAAAGTAGTAACATAAATTGAGTCTAGCTCACTGATAAAAAAAAAAAAAACATAAATTGAGTCTAGCTTAGAAGGATCAGGTCTGGTTGGGAAAAACCCATACCCAAGCCAAAGTGTTCATCACTTGAACATAATCTAGCCCAATCAAACTTTAACCCAACTGATCTGCACAACATTTCATATAATTTTTTTGAGTAAACTAATAACATAAAAGTACAAGCATTGTACTGGGGATGTGCTATGCAAGCTAGCAACCTGAGGCAACCAAATTTTAAATCTTAACAGTTTTTCAACTTTTACACACTGAATCTGGCATGAAATCCAATTAGGCAACTTGGGTTTGGCTTGAGCCCCACCATCATGAGTGAGTGTGACCACTGTTTTAAAAGGTGCACATTGCTTACAATACTCTACACCTTGAGGCTCATGCATTCTAATATGATATTCTTCATGCTATTAGAAGCCTTGGATGTGTACATTTACATGTTTATGTGCTTGGATCTATGTTTCAATATATCTAAGAATGTTTTAAGGTATTATTTAACATAATAGGGTTTTTTTTTTGAATAAGCAATGTATAGAGAATTTTAAAATGCAATTACTTTCATTACAGTCATCATTTATAAGAACATGTCATCTTTTTTCTTTCTTTCTTTCTTTTGAAAAGAACACTTTCATTCAGAAAAAAAGAGTGATGTACATGAGAGGATGTAAAACAACAGGGCTCTATAAAAGAAAAAAAAAAAATCAAAAACCCTATCCAATCCAGATTTAGCTAAAGAGTCTGCCACTTGGTTCAGTTCTCTAAATCCATCTGTAACAGCATCCAAGGGACTCAGAGAGATCATTGATTTCATGAATGAGATGAAGTAGCTGTCAGGGGCCTGCCCCATACTTAATGGCCCAGCCTATCACATTCCAGGAGTCACCTTCACCAGTCAAGGAAACAGCTTGAGTCTCTTTGGCAATTACTGAGACCAGAAAGAAGGGAGCGAGCTTCTGCTTCAGAGGCATCAATTGCAGTTGTGGGACCACTATAAAACCCAACACAAGCCACCATCAGATTTGAGGATGAACCCAACCCCCCCCCCCAAAAAAAAAAAAAATAAGCAGCACTGGGAGCTCAGCTGACCTTTTGAGAAAGACATTGAATTACAAAATGGAAGCACAATGAGTCCGGGATGAGAGAGTTGTGTTTATGCCTTGAATTCCAGTATTAGGAGCTAGGGTTTGGAGTCTGAACACTGTGACTGCAATCTCTACTATTTTGTAGTGGATTTCTTCTCCTCTGACGCCCATGGACGTAGGCTATAAGCTGAACCAAATAAATCTCTGACTGTGCTTGAACACTCTGTTTTCTATCTTGCTCTCTTCCTGTTTTTCTCTACTTGCCAATTGTATTTTCCAGACCCTGGTTTGTTTTGTTTGTTCCACAACAGAGAGGCTGAAACTGGGCTGGGGATCAAAGGGGGAAGATTTCAGGTACTCCAGAAGGTTTCTATCAAGGTCAACATAGCTGATGCCTGAGAAGTCTTCGCTGGCCAGCATTCAAGAATTAACCAAAGCTAGAATATGCCTTCCGTGGTCTTCCAAGGATGTGCCTTCTGAGAACATATGATCTTTTATTCATTTATATGCTCTTCCAATATAACAATATACTCTTTTGCATATTCGTATGCTTTTAATCATTCTAGTTTCATGTTGTTTCTTTAAAAAAGGTGTTTATGAACATTACACCTCATGCATCCAAAGGTCCTAGAGTCTAGCCTCAGACCTCTGCACTTTTAGACATTGGTGCAACCCCCTACCCCTCGGTTCAGCCAAATAGTAGCATAGTACTAGTTCCACAAAGTTCAAATTTTGTTTACATACCTTTGTTCTATATACTATTACTATACTACTCAAATTAGTTCAACACAACCCAAATCAAGTCTACCTTAGATATGTTAGAGCCATGTTTCGGAAACAAAACTGGACCATGCACCAAAATTTTGTTTAATCCTGTTGAGAGTAAAAACCTATTTGGGGACCTCACCTAATAGCTTAAGCTTTTAGGTTGAATGGTTCCTTGAGATGGTATCGGAGCTTGTTTGACCAAGTGGTCTAATGTTCGATCCCTGTCACTCCATTATAATTAATTAAAATTCAGCACAAGGTATGGATGGGCCTGTGCTTGTCCACACTTCAAGCCCATTAGGCTTTCACATAAGGGACCTCACCCTAATAGCTTAAGCTTTCAGGTTGAATGGTTTCTTGAGAAATCCACTGATCTTTGTAGACCACTTTAATGTCTTAGATATGTTGATTTGGTACCTCATTTGGATGGACTAAGTTTAAATCTTGATACATAATTTGGATGGCTGAGATTTATTGACTGATCCTGTGAGGTTATTTTGATGTTACAGATCTTTGGCATAGTTTTCAAGGTGCCAAAGCGCATCCAGGCAGAAAGAGGCACTTGCACTCCAATCTGTTTCTTTAAATAAAAACCTTAAATCCTAGGGTAGTTCCCTAGGTGGCTAGGTTCCAATAGCAACCAACATTCATCTTTTGCTTGAATGAATATTCTTCATCAAATAAGTATAAACCTCATATCAGAATATAGAAAATCAACATGTTCGTGAGAAGAAAAAGAAGAAAAGAATGAACAATGAAGAAAAGAAAGTTCATACCTGTTTTTTCCTAGGTAAAGAAGAAAAGAAGAAGAATGCTTTGATTGGATAAAATTTTAAGTTCTACCTTGCTTATCGGCTCAGGTCTTAAAGTCTTCAAGCTTCAAGACAGCATACACCAACATGTGTGTTGATTGAACAAACAAGAAAATAATAAAAAGAAACTAGTATATATGATGCCTATATTTTCTGATAATCTCATAAAGTTAAAAAAAAAGAATATTATATAGCACCTTGTACAAGGTGCTTAAGCGAGGAAAACCACCATGGACAATTGGACGCCTTGTCACCTAGTTATAGCCATCATTAAATTATGGGCACTTGAATCATTTCTTACTACTTCCATGCAAGTCCTTTTCGGCCTGCCCCTAGATTTTCTAGCCCCTTCTTGTAACAGATCAAATCTTCTAATAGGGGGCAAAGTATCACAAGTTCACAACCCCCTAAAGTACTAGGGGCCCCCGTTGTAGGTATGTACAGCTCACTCGAACCTTCAAAGAACACTCAGACACCAAAAGTAACACCACAGAAGCACTTACAAGCAGCTTGCAATCAATCCCCAAGCTGCGATGAACTCGCGGTACATCGCCACAGAAGCACTTACAAGCAGCTTGCAATCAATCCCCAAGCTGTGATGAACTCGCGGTACATCGCCACTTTTGCGATGAACCCACAACACATTAAGCAAAACCGCGATAAACCCGCCGCGGCCCACAAGGTCTAGCCAACGCCCAAACCTAAACAAACCCCAGAAAGACTCGTCCAAGAAGACCCAAGCACACCTGAGTGTGCGATGAAGGCACACCCGCTATGACGTGCGATGAGCTCACAACCTGCGAACCTGCTCTGGATGACGGGCTAGAAAGGACAGTAGGTCGGGCCCACGACAGCGAAGGACTTTGCAAACTGCCACGAGGAATTGATGAAGTACCGACTGCTGAACGGTGACATCACCGTTGCCACATAGGATTAGTCATGACACCCAAAAAGGTAGTAACACGTGAATAATGAGAGAACTCGAGGATAAGGCCAATCCTTGAGAAGATCCTCATGAGACACGTGGCGATACCCAAATAGAGCATCCAATAATCGACAGCGAATCAAATATTCCCTTCCCCGATACGGAGCAAATATCCTCATCTCCTACCTTTTGGGATCTTGTAACCTCCATAAATAGAGATGCTCCTCACATTAGAAATCATCAGATCCTAAGCATTTTTACCATCCAATACTCCCGTGTACGCCCTAACTCTCCTATCGTGCAACCCTAACCTAAGAACTTTGTCCTTCCTTTCTTATAGGCCTTCCTTTGTTTTTCAAAGAGATCGTTCCTCACCCCAGCCTTACACATCCTACACCCATAATTTACCCTTTAGGGTATTTTATGTTTTCTATATTAATTGACAAGGATTTAATGTGTTGTAAACTTAAAAGTTTTTGTTTGACTCAAATACTTAGAAAAAATGGAATAACGGCCATCCATAACATTGTGGTTCCTCCCACTGGAAAACAGTTCTTAGGGTTATAAGGTTCCACCATAATCTACAACCCTACGGACTAACCAACAGCAACTCCTACAGTCCCCAGCAACTGATCTTAATCTCATATAACATGTAACACTACATTGTACACACACTTGCACACTTGCACTCTACATGAAAACCTAGTGAATCACAAAGACAGAGTCTACATCGCATATGAGAACTGATAGTCCTTTGATCTCACAGAAAGAATGGTTACCTACATCCAGATTCTAGAATATCGCTTTCCCAATAACGTCCAACAGATAACAGTAGCTCAAACTATCAGACCAAAAAGAAAAAAAAAAGAAAAAAGAAAAGAAGATATGGAATTACAACTAATCCATTGTGGAAGCAAATTGAGAAAAGAAAATAAAATAAAATAGAATAGAATACCGTGCATGCAAGCCAATATCTTGCCGAGATCACTGGTCGGCGTGACCAAAACACGGACTCCTTTGCCTGCCATTGTTAGAACTCCCACGGTATTCTCCGGATTAGACTGCGGATACATCAGTGGATTCACATTTGCATTAGAAACAAGCCCTGAAACAAACTGAAATGGAACTACAAACAAACAAAACCAGAAGCAATCCCAAGAGTTCATTCAACAACAGTATAGGAAAAAGAAAAGAAGTCCCAATTCAAATAAATCAAACCTAATAAATTTCTTCCACTACAAAACTGCATTTCCTAGAATGACAAGAAAATGGATGGCCTGATATTACCTGCGTCTTAGCTCCACATATGAGATTAACGGCGTCAGCTTGCGCTTGAAACCTTGTGGGCGCGTAGTCACCGTTTCGCATCCATTCCGAATTATCGATACAGATCATAGTAGCCTGACAAACAACAACGCCGATCAGAAGAAACCCTAATCCCAAAAAAGAAAAAAGAAAAAAAAAACAATATAATGGTTTCGTTCTAACTAATAAAGGAGTGATTCAATTACAGACCTCGAGAACCATGATGGAAGGTTGGAAGGAGCAACAATGGCGAATCAAGACGAAGTAATCTTGTAGGGAAAAAAAAACCAACTTATTAGTGGGGGATCAAAAAAGAGCTTCCTCTTCCTTGTGTCAGAAGGCTACTGATTTGTTGGTAACTTGGTAGACTGTGTTTGGTTTGAAGGAAAAAAATAGGAAAAGGAAGGAAAACGTAGGAAAATTTATACAAACACAGCCTTAGTTACTATTATTACCAAAAAAGGATTCTTAGTTACCAGATTGCCCTAATATTTAGAGAAAATAACATGAAAAATCCGATTTGCACCAGATTTGTCCACGACAGTAATAAAGGGAGCTCCTCAGACCGGCTAACATGTTTTTGGTCAGCATCAGACCGGCTAGAGTTTATCTTAGTTACCAGATTGCCCTAACGTCATTGCACAATTTACACCTAATTCAAGATTTTCTTTTTAATCTTTGATCAAGTTTGTGTAATATGGGAGTGTTTAAAAATACTAGCCGGACCCGTGTATAGGGATGGCAATTTTTCCCATCCTCGTCGGGGATCTGACTTCCCCGATCCGATGGAGTTAGGGATGGAGATTGTTTAGGCGGGATGGGGATGGGGACGGGGATGGAGATTAATAAGAATCCCCGATCGGGGTTGGGGCGGGGCTCGGGATCGGGGTCGAGGATGGGGATTGAGGTCCCTACCCCGCCCTGACCCCGATTATGTATGTATATATATATATATTATTATTTATATTAAATATATATTGTTATGTTATTTATATTATATATATCAAAACATATTTAAAAAATTATTTATAATTTAAAATATTTATTTATTTTAAGTAAATTTATTTTTTAAATAAATACTGTTATATATAAAAAAATTTGGGGATTCGGGTCCCTATGGAGAACCCCCATCGGGGATCGGGAATGGAGGACAAAATTTATCCCCGACGGGGATCGGGGATGGGGACGGGGGTTACTTTTATAATTAGGGTCGGGGACAGGGGTTATGATCCCTGCCCCGTTGCCATTCCTACCCGTGTAATAGCAGATTTGTTAAGCAAAAGTTAAATAACAGAAACAAATAAGAGTAGATAATTGTTTTGTATTTTAAGTTTTTAAATAATTAATAATTATTTATATTTTACATATATTTAAATACATATACCATTTAATATATATATATATATATTGGTAATTTTATAATATTTTTTGTTATTTATTTTTTTACTATTAGCATTTTAACATTCTATATATAATATATCTTATTTTTTACAACAATAATTTTCTATTATTTTCTTTTATTTTTTAATATTTTTTATTATTTGTTGTTATTATATATAAGCATATAATATAAAAACAAATAAAATACTAAAAATTGGTAATATGATATATGATAGCAATATAAAAATATATATAATATATTATAACTATAAATATAAAAATATATATTATATTGTAAAAAATAAAAGAAAATTATAAAATAATAAAAACTATTTATAATAGAAAATAATAATAAAAATGTATATATATGTAAAGATAACAAAAATATTAAAAAATTGTAATATGATAGATGATAAAAAAAAGCAAATGGCTAATTAAATTAAAGGTTGTGTTGACATTAGAGTTGACAAAATATAAATTAAAGGTTGTGTTGATAAATAAAACCTACCATATGTATATTATATGTATGAATGCATACACATAATTTTTTCATACATCAAATTACCATTTTTAATTTTTTGCTATCATAATATATATATATATATATATATAACATATCATATGTATATTATTTTCTATTTTAAATAATTTTTTTATTGTTTTATTTTGTTTTATTACATCTTTACTTTTTTATATTGAATATTTTTAATAATAAAACCTCTATGTATAGTCATATTTTTTATTATTTTCTGTTATTATATATATATATAGATATATAGATATAGATATATTATGGTATTTTTTAACTAATTTTCTATTAATTTTTATCATTTTCTAATAATTTTTTATTATTTGCTATTTATATATATTTGTATACACATACAATATATATATATATATATATATATATATATATTCCAATATTTAATTTTTTTATTATTTTATTTGGATTTTTATTACGAGCTTTTTACTTCTCTTTATATATTGGTATTATATATCTTTGTAATATTACTTTTCTATTATTTTTTATTATTTGCTATTATTTTTTACAACATAATACATATATAATATTATATACATTTATCTACACATACCATATATATAAAACTTGTTTTTTGAACCAAAATAGGGTGGTTCAAATAATATATTTAAACATCAATTAATCACTTATAATAATTAATGGTAAAATTAATTACTATTTAATAATATTCCTTTTTTATTTAATAATTACTATTAATGATAATAATTACTTAATTAATTACTAATTAATAACCTACTTTTGTCCCTTTAACCATACTAGTAATTAAGCACGTGCATATGAATTTTTTTCCTATTAACTACTTGAATCTTAGATATATCATAGTTAGGATAGAAATTGAAAATTAATAAAAATAACAATATGGTTAAAAATAAACTTAAATACTTGTACAAAATGTGCACCTGCAGAAATTTTAAATTACGATAACAATTACTACTACTACTACTAAATTTTGTATTCCATTTCTGTCTTACATAAAAATAGTTTTTATTTTAACAATTATTTTTATTTAATATGATGATTATATAACATTAGAAATGTTCTAAAATGTCTTTGACAAAACTCTATACTTTTTTATCTTTCGTATTCTATCTTTTCTTTAAATATTTATTATTCAATTATGATATCATGAATTTCTTTGAAAAGTTGGATCATTGACCCACCATTTAAATAAGAAAATATTTTTGCTTTTGTATCAATTTTAAATATAGAAATTTCATCTACATTATATACATAATTTTTACTTATCACACATAATTTTTGTTTGACAAAATTAATGTATATTTTTTATATATTCTTTTGATTACTTGTACTTTTTTATTATTTTTTAAATAATTATTTTTTAACTATTATATCATCAATTAATCCATTTGACCCAAACCACTAACCCACGACCCAAAAAGAAAAATGGTTTGATTTTTATGTTGATATTAAATTTTGTATTACGTTTCCATTATTGATAAAATTATATCTTGTGTATAATATTTATTTTTGTTTAATATAATGAATGTATAATATTATATATGTATCCAATATTTTATTTTTTATAAATATATAACATTATATATTATGTATAATATTTATTTTTATGATTCTTTGTATTTTATATTTTTTAAAAATTTTATTATTTGGCTATGACATAGTTTCATTTTTAGGTTAATTTTAATTTTGACATACATTTTCATCATACAAAAATACTTCTTACATTTCATACTTTTTTAATTTAGTATAATTTATATACAATATTAATGACATGCCCAATTCTTTTTATTTTTTGTATTATATATATTATTTATTTTAATTTTTTATTATTTAATTATGGCAATATTTATTAATGGATTTGACCCCAAATGGTTGAATTGTTTACTCACCATCAAGAGGGAAGAAAATGGTTTTGTTTTCAAATTTTTTTTCGAAATATTTATTTTTATATTTTTAAAATTAATGTTGTGGATTTAATTTGTATAATTTAATGATTAGAAAAATATATCTTAAATATAGGATTTAATAAGAGAATATACTTTAGATGTGGGATTTAATGAGAGATAATAAGAAAATAGTTTTACTTCCAATTGGTATTAAATTTTACATTTCATTTCCATCATTAATAAAAATATTTCTTATTTATCATCAATGTTTTCAATTTGTTGTTGACTTGGTCGATTGAACTATTCGAACTGTCACTCGGCTGTGATTCTAGGTTTGGTTCTGTTGAAACTCCCCCTTTTGGTTAAAAATCATCTAACTTTGGCGGTTCAACCATTAACCCATTTGACCCAGTAACCAAGTCATAGGTTACACACTTAATTATGTGCAAACTTTTGGAAGCCATAACTTTGCAGTCCGATGTCCAACTGGGGTTATCTTTTTTTTCAAGGGTATTATGCGCCTTGCCTTGCTATTTTCGCGAAAAAAAAAAACTTTTTTGGCCCCAAATTGCAATTTTTAATATTTTTTATAAATAAAAAATTTAAAACAGAATTAAAAAATATAAATAAATGTAACATAACTATGATACATCTAAAACATAATTATACTATTTATTGATAAAATATATAATTTTACACACACACATAGTGTTGACACAAAACGGTTTGACTCATTTGACATTGACAGTCGAACTGGTGGCCTATAACCCAAAGGCAAAAGTGGGTCGGCCTCTGAGTCAGTTTTTAAAACATTGTTTAGTATACTTATTGTTGTTTAATATGTCACATATATGATGTTAAAAATGTTCCCATTTTTTTGCATTTTATATATTTTTAAATTATATTATTTAATTGTGGTAACATGGATTGGCCCCTTTGATCCAAATGGTTTAATTTCTTACCACCACCTAGATGAAAAAACTATTTTTTCCAAGTAGATTTTAAAAGTATAAGTTTTTATGTTATTAAAATTATTAATTTATTATGTATATTTAATTATAGAATTTAATGCTGAAAAGAAACAAATAAGCCTTAAATATATGATTCAATGAAGGTGAATGCAAATTAATACCTTAAATGTTGAATTTAATTAGAGATCATTGAATGCATTGAATATCTTAAAATTAACTATTTTCAATTCATTTAATATCCATAACTAATTACCCTATTTGCCATCATTTTTTATCAATAAATTTAGGGAAATTGTCTAAAACTCACCATAAATTTTCAACATTTATCTTAAACTCACCACAATTTTTCAAAATGTCTAAAACTCACTATGTCACTAACTTGACGTTAAACAGACTAATGGGCGTTAATATATTACCATTTTAATCTTTAGAGAAAAATATAAAATATATACAAAGTATATTAACAGGTGTTAATATATTACTATTTTAATATTTAGACATGAAAAAAGGAAAAAGTTCAAAAAATATTTTCAAATATAAAATACATAAAAGCATAGAAATTACAAAAAATAAAAAATTATAGAAATTGCAAAAAAAAACAAAAAATTATTTTCAAATTATAGAAACTATAGAAATTGAAAAACAAAATTAGAAAATAAAAATTGTAGAAAAAACACCAAAAATTATAGAAAACAGAAATTACAAATAAATAACAAAAAACATAGGAAAATTTATAGATAGTAGAAAATAGAAAATGTAAAAAAAACATAAATTATAAAAAACATTGGAAATTATAACAAAACACTAAAAATGCAAAAAAATAAGAAAATTGAAAATTGAAAAGACCATTTTCCTCTAACTCGCCATTCAAGGGTAATTTGGTCATGAAAATTGTTATTTATGCTGACATGGACACCTATGTTAAGAAGCATTAACAATGCACTAACGGAAGGTGAGTTTTGGAAAATAAAAACTTACTAACATGATGAGTTTTAGACATTTTGAGAAGTTGTGGTGAATTTAAGGGAAATGTTGAAAACTCATGGTGAGTTTTAGACAATTTCCCATAAATTTAAATATAGAGGGGTAAATTTTGTCATCACAAAATTCCAAAAATATTCTTAGGCTATTTGTACTTTTTAAAGAAGTATAGGTATTGGTTGACCCGAACTAGGTTTAAAAGCCAATTCAACCAAAAACTTCCCCTTTAAACTGCATACATATAACCGCATCCTTATAATAATTACACACCATGCATATAATAAAACCCAGTCCGACTTAGATGGACCGGACAACCATACTTCCAAAATACATAAAAGGGTTGAGAGGTTATCTTCAACCTTAATAGTGAAAACAAAGATGCAACAACGACAAGGTTTGGGAGAAGTTCGATGAACACTATCCACCGACAACTCTTGCACGACGTCGATACAGGGATCCGACAATGTCCATTGTGGCAATCAAAAATTACTACTCCGGTGTTCGTCTGGCAAGCCGCCTAAGACAAATAGTGTTAGAAGAAGAAAAATAACGTACCTCTTCAAAATCACTCCGATAAGTAAATTTGACGGAGATCTAAGGGCAGGATATCCTCCGGTGGCAGTGTATCACCTCTTCTCTAGTGTGGTAGAGGCCCCTTGGACGTCTCTGATCGATCGAGCACCGAACGAATATCACTGAAAATTGTTAATGGCGGGGCGATGGGTACAATGGGACCTGCACTTAAATAATGTAAAAGGGTAAAATTGTTCTATGGTCAAGCAAATATATTCGTTGACCATTTGGATCGTACTAACAGTCACACCCTGACTCTCTTCAACGATAAGAAGAATCAAATGACCATTTTTCATTGAAGTGGTATGATTGGTCTTCAGCGACACCGAACAGATCCTAAGTGATACCCATCTCCTTTCCCACTAGGGGGAAGTTGTCAACACTTGGATAGAATAAAATTGCCCATTTTAATAATGGCTTTTAATGACTAAACAATCATTGTCTTAGGCCTTGTTTGGGAGTGCTTAAAAAGAAGTGCTTATTTGGGTTGGGACCACACCATTAAGCACTTATTGGTGTTTGAAATAAGCCCAAACTAAGTGCTTATTTTAAAAATAAGGGCTTATTTTTCAAGCCCAAATTTCCAGCTTTTTTTTAAGTGCTCATACAATAAGCACTTATTCAATTTCTTCTCCCATACTTGTCCCCGATAATTTTTTAGAATACCAATTATATCCTTTCAATATTGTTATTTTTACGAAAGCACTTTTATGAAAGTACTTATGCAAAAATACTTTTATAAGAGTACGTTTACGAACGCACTTCTATAAAAACACTTTTACAAAAGAAATTTTACGGAAATACTTTTACGAAATCACTTCTACCAAAGTACTTTTATTCATTCACTTTGGATTGAATATTTTGAAAATTTGAAAGAAAATGAAGGACAAAAGAGATATAAGTGCTTATTGGAGAAAAAGACCACCAAACGCCCAATATAAAATAAATGTTTAATTTTTAAAATAAGCACTTGAAAAAGTTGGGTGCCAAATGCAAATAAGTACTTATTCGAATAAGCACTTATTCAATAAAGACTTATTTTTAACATAAGCACTCCCAAACATTGTCTTATTTATCTGAGTAATAAAAGAATATGAGTAATGCACTTACCTAGGTAAATAACTTCCCGAAAAGTGAACGGGGCCAAAAAGGTAAAACTGATGGGATAAGATACAAATTAGTAGGGGTGCTCATAACCAAACCATGGGCCTTTTTTTCCAATTTGAACTGGTAGTATCATTTTTTGGAAAACCAATAATCGAAACCGAACTGAAGCCGATTGGTTAATCGACTGATTTAACTGCCAGCTCAGTTTGTTGGTTTTTTATTTATATAATATTGTATATAATAAATATAAAATATTTATATTATAAATAATAAATATATATTGCACATATCTTCATTTATAATATATAGACAATATGAAATATGTATGTTTATGTATGTATACCGGTCGGTTTGATTAATCTCCGATTTTTTTATATTAATTATCTTAAACTGAACCGATCAAATTGGTTAACCGGAATTTTCGACTCTATCCATTCGGTTTGCTTCGCTTTTTCGGTTTTTCAATTTTTTATGATCACCACCCCTACAAATTAGGAAGAGAAGACATTTGCAAATCTAGAAAGACCAGAAGTGATGGCTGGAGTGGATGAAGAAACTGGAACGTGTCTGTCAAATAAATTAACCAATGTATAGCCAACCCATAAGCGAGTTTTACTTAGCAGTTAGCTCCTTGAGCAAAAGACTCAAGCATCCTAAAGACGCATTTCATTGGACCACGTTCCCTCTTATGCCATGTCAAATTAGTCAGTTCAATGATTGACATTGGGATAATTTACAAAATGTGGTTAGGGTTTTTCACTTATCTATCCCGTCCAAGTTCAAAATAATTACAGTTAAAATTATCTCTGTTCGTTCTTTGCCGCAACCCTTCTTTGAAAATAATCTCAGAAGGAACTAAAGCATGGTCGTTCTTCTCATCTCCAGCGAAACAAACACATAAATCCATTATTTCAAAGGTAAAGCACACTACTGGTATTTCTCACTATTTCCCCATCCTGAAACTCAAATCACCCAGCTGAACAGAAATAAAATCGTCTTCGCTCATTTAACAATAATGGTCCAAGACCAAGAAGATAAAAATGAAACTGAAACTGATATTCAATTTAGAACTTCCCCAGGGAAGTTAGGCTTTTTACATGGGTCCACAAGGCTACAATGAGCTCCCCCATTGGCTATTAAAGAAGAAAATTAATCAATAGTTTAAAATTACTTGATTAAAGAAAATTAATCAATACATCTGGAATGGTATTTTAACAAGTTTTAATTTTCAGAACTGGAGATTGGTATGGAGAATCAGTTCTTGGTTTGCTAAGAACAAGTAATTAATCAAAAGAAAAAAAATGAAGGGACATAGATTCCAAGTTAGATTTTCCAACTTTTTTCATGGGTGAAAAAATAGTAAAAAAAAAGCAACTCTGAGATGGAGTTCGCTCTTTCACAGAATTGGTTTGCCGGAAATGAGAAAAACTATATTTTTTTGCATGGTTTTTAAAAACAAACCGGTGATCAAACCGGTCAGGGTCCGGTTACCGGTTCGAACAGTTCGACCGTTCGACCTACCCATTCTGACAAAAATAAAAAAATTTAAAAAATTGGAAAACGATCAAAACCGTTCAAATGGTTTGAACGGTTAATCAGCCGGTTCAGCGGTTTACTGACCAAAATCAACGATTTTAGGGGAAAACAGAACCAGTCAGGTGACCGGTTCCCAGTTTCCGGTCCAACCAATCCGGTCCGGTTTTGAAAACCATGCTTTTTTTGCTCCCTACGGAGATTGAGTTCCAGAGAGGTTTAAATCTTTTATTGTAATTTATTTTGAATGAACGGAATAGGCAAGTAAGGAATCTTAACGGCGTTTGTCAAATTGTCTCAATGTCGGTTATTAAGCTGATATGGCATAAAAGGGGACATGGCCCAATGAAACATATTCTCAAGAGGCTTGAGTCTTTTGCTCAAGAGCGAAGAACCTCTCCCCATAACCCAACCAACCCTCTAATCCCATTTAAAAATACATCAATTGGGTTGAAACTTGCATATCATGTATATATAATTGCTAATTGATTTAAGCACTCATAATTTAAGTATTTAACAACAAATATGGCATTAATAGAAAGGAATGACAAAGCAGGATTTATGTATAACCCATATATGGCTTAGCTAATAATGATGATGAAGATATATTTGCTAGTTCTTTGTGCTTTCATCGATGGAAGGATTGACATTATAAAAATCCCTTTTTCATTGTTCTCAATTCTCATTAGTCATATATACGTGGCAACAGCTCGACTTGGTCCCATTGCATTACAGTGCTGAGAAAAGTCTTGCATCTTACTTTCGTAATTTCTAAATTGAAGGAGAAAATGAAGGGAAAAGCGAAAGCGAGTAGAGATTTCTCAATGATTAAGCCCTAGTTGACATTGTTCCTGTGAGATGATGATAAATGAGTTCATGGAAGGTGTAAGTATCAGAAATGAAATGATGATAATGTTAACTTTAAACAAGGGTAGATTTCAACAGGCAAACAAAGGTTTGCTGTGTTCAAACGTCTTCAGTAAATCAGTGTCCATGGCACATCTCTAAGGATGGTAATACACAGTTGAAATGACAAATTTCAACAGACAACTTTTGCCTTGTTCTTTTCTCGTCGCCCCGTAAGAAGGGAGGAGGGAGGGGGGGGGGGGCAAATCACACCCACAGGTAATATGCCACATACAACATGAGTACATTGATATCTAACTAAAAAATATATAGATAAAAGAAAAAAAAAAAAAGACAATTGTGAACAACTCAATGGTAAAAGTGTGGGCTGTCCTGGAAAAATCTGGGGCAACAAGTATCGAAACATCAGAATCTGAAGTCAGGATCAACGTCCATTGCCCAAGCAAACTTTGCCAGAAGAGATTTGTTGAATATCTGCAGAGAATAAGGGGGATAAGTAGAAAAGAGCAAAGATAACCAGTTCCTAACCTAACAGCCACAATCCAAAGCACCTTCCTAGTTTCTAGTCCTAACTTTTATAACTTCATTGTTATTTCGTTTTACACAGACAGAATCACAAAATAATTCCTACCTTCTCAATAGGAACTTCATGGCGTTTGCACCATGCCACTGATATCCTTGGATCAAGATAGTTTATTTTTGACGTACCCAATGCTACAGTCTTAAGATCCTCTTTGATCTGTTTGTCCCGTTCCATTTTCTCAATCTTAGCATTTGCCTGAGCAATCTTCTTCTCTAACCTGCAAATGACACAATGAATTTACAATGCAATAGTTGTGACATAAAAGACATACTGGGATCAAGCAAGGGCATCAGTTCTATTACGCTTCAGGGGTTAAGTTCCTCTTAGGCTTCCCATCAGCACCCTTCAAAGGGGGTTTCCCTTTCTTTGCTCTAGCCAAATCTGTTTTGAGTTCGTCCAATGCATCCTACTCAGAAGTCAGAACATGAAAACAACCTCATTTTAACCAGAATTAACTTTTAATGAATTGCTATTTAATCATGAGGCTTCCAGCATTACGAAGGTTATCACAATATCCAAAGAATTAAAAAAGGGGTCACGTAGCTCCAATGATATTCCTACCCTACTTCATTCATGCATATTGAGTTCGTCCAACCCTTATGTTTTAAACTCATGGACACCAGGTTTCATATGCACAAAAAAATTAAAAGAAAAAGAAAAGCTAAGAGGTACCTTTAGTTCCTTGATCTTATCATCCAACCTATGCATTTGTGCACTGTGGGATTTTGACACACTACGTTGATGGTTACATATAATTGCAACCTGAAATATCATAGAAAGGAAAAAGAAAGTGTTGAAACAAACCAAAAATTGGACTTCTAATCATGTAAAGGAAAAGAGCTTTATTCTATTGGCAACAAAAAAAAAAAAAAAAAAACCTCTTTGTTTGCATGTTGATACACAGCAATTTTTTCTGCAACATCACCACCCTTACTCTCTCTGTTCAACTGTCATAAATCAAAAGAGAACTTAGAGGAATCAACAGCAGTTGTGATAATAAAAATACCTAATTAAATGGACATCAAACCCAAAAAAAGGAAAATTTAGGATGATAAACCACACTAAATGAAGATTATCTCCTGCAGGACCCTCTTCTGCCAGTAATCTAACGTTCTTCATTTGTAATGGTTACCCTCTATATAAAACAAACATCAGTCTTGTTTGATTTTTAATAAAACAAATATTCAATGAGATGTAGAAAACTTGGAAAAGGACAAAAAAATGTAGAAAACTTGGAAAAATATAAAACCATAAGAAATGAAGTTAAAAACAAAGTAAGGTTAAATATAAGTCATATGATGAACATCATAGAGCAGGCATTATAGAGGGAGAAAATGGAGTTTATAAACTATGAAAAATTAGAAAAAGAAAAGATTTAAATCATGTTAGATGCATTAAAGACTAAAGAGGAAGATCAAAGAGTCTTGATAAAAAGGTCAGGGAATCAAGAAGAGATGGAAACACAGTTTTCAAGGCACCAAGGTGAGGCTAGGCAACAGGGGGGGCGCTTATCCATAATTTCCATTAAGAAAAGTATAAACTTCATGTTGAAGTATAGAAAATCAACATATTCATGAGAAGAAAAGGAAGAAAGAAAAGAAAATTCAAAAAATATAGGGGCTGAACCACCCTTATTTTCATTATAGGAAAAGAAGAAAAGAAAAGGTGGAAGAAGAAGATGATGATGATGATGTGGAAGAAGAAAATGTGTTGATTAGACAAAATTTTAATTTCTTCCTTACTTATTGGTTCAGGTTTTGAAGTCTTTGAGGGTTCAATACAGCAGTTAGCAATGTGTGTGTTCATTAAACCCAAACAAATAAGAAAATAATAAAAAGAAATTAGTATATAAACACACAAAACAAATATTTTAGTTTAATAATGTCTATTTTATAATTATAATCTTAAAAATAAAAAATATTTAAGTATTTTATAGCACAGCATACAAAGCTGCTTGGTGAATGGTGATTAGGCAAGGTGAGCCTCCAAGGGCGATTTGTTGCCTAAGTGCCCACCTAGGCGTTGCTTTGACAACATTGAAAAACTATTTTGAAAAGTAATCAAATGAAGAACATGTAAAGGGTGTAGGTGGAAGAGGGATTAGTAACTCTAATAGTACTGAAAATAACATACACCTTCCTATGATTAGAGTTACCAAAGTGAAAGAAACGCTAAGCAAGATGAAAAAGGGAAACACATTAAGCTCAAACAGTATCCCAATAGAAGTGAAGAACATGTAGAGGGTGGGGGTGGAAGAGGGATTAGTAACTCTAATAGTACTGAAAAAAATATACACCTTCCTAAGATTAGAATTACCAAAGTGAAAGACGCGCTAAACAAGATGAACAAGGGAAAAACGTTTAGCTCAAACAGTATCCCAATAGAAGTGTGTAAAGCTATGGGAGAGGTAGCTTATTATGACTAACTAAACCATTTAATAAGATAATGAAAACAAAGATGTTGGATGAGTGGAGAAAGAAAACTACGGTGTCTATATTTAAAAACAAGGTAATATACAAAGATGTAATAATTATCAAGGAATTAAGTCATGAGCCACAATACGAAACTTTGAGATAATGATTGAACAAAGGTTACAACATGTAACAAGCATATTAGACGACCAATTTGGGTATATACCAATAAGATCAACCATGGAAGCTATCTTTCTATTAAGATGATTGATAGAAAAGTTTAGAGAGAAGAAGTAAGATCTTAATATGGTTTTCATTGATTTTAGAGAATGCATATGATAGAGTCCCTAGATAAGTAATATGATGGATTCTAGAAAAGAGAGGAGTCCCAAATAGGTATTTGGAGCTAATTAAGGATGTGTAGGAGGATGCAGAAAGGACATTTGTACTTCTCCGGTATACCATAAGATGGTCTGGTCACGTGCATAGAAGACCACTAACAGCACCTGTAAGAATAAGTGATCTGTTGCAAGTTGAAGGAAAGGATGGGGTAGAATGGATGTGGCATTAAACAGAATGGAAAGGAGAAACAGGATTCATGTTGCTGATCCTATATGGTTGGAAAAAGACTGATGATGATGAGGTGCAAAAACCAACACTAGAACACATGGTAGAGACATCAGATATTGCAGTTACAATGAGTCTTCATTTAAGTCCTTATTTATTTGCACCAGACATATATGAATTGATTAAACACATTCAACAAGAGGTCCCATGGTGCTTGGAATTTGTTGATGACAGTATTAAATGATGAAACTAACAAAGGATTAAATGTAAAATTAGGTTTATGGACAAGTACATTTGAAACAAAATGTTTTAAAATAAGTATGACTACAATAGAATATACGCAATGTAAATTTCATAATAATAATTTGAATACAATACAACACTTTACCTTTCCCTCAAAAACAATTTAATAATAATAGGAGCGCAAACCAGGATACACTTAGGATTGGAGACCAAAAGATAACTTGATAAGACCTTTTTCATTACTTTGATTCAACAATTCATAACAAAGTTGAGATTGAGGAGGATGTCCCTCATACAATTAGAGTAGGATGGTCAAAATGGAGGGGGTACATATGAAGTCTTCTGTGATTGGTGAATATCATTAAAGTTAAAAAGAAAAATTGTATAAAACAGTTGTAGCGCCAACTTTGTTGTATGGAGCAAAGTGTTGGATGGATGCTATACTTGCATCCATGAATGTTCTAATTGTGCAAGACTTCTAGCTCGAGGGATGATGTTACACATGAATGTTCTGAAAAGGTTTTGGATGGATGCTATACTTGCAGCTGCTCATGTCATCAACCGCATGCCCTCCAGAGTGCTGAACTACATGGCCCCTCATCAGTTGTTGTTCCCTCAGTCCCCTTTATTTTCCATTCCCATGAGAGTCTTTGGTTGTCGTGCTTTTGTCCATGATTTGTCTCCGTCTCGGGGAAAGTTAGACCCTCGGTCCATTCCTTGTATTTTTCTGGGTATCCTTCATCTCAAAAGGGGTATCGGTGCTTTGATCCCGTTAGTCATAAATTTTTTTGTCTCTATGGATGTGTCCTTCTTTGAGTCTGAACCGTTCTTCCCTGCTTCTCCTTAGGGAGAGAGTAGTGTGGAAGAGGAGAAGTAGGTTCAAGTCCACCAAGTCTCTCTTCCTTCTATTCCGGACTTGGCCCCCTTTCATGTCTTCCAATGTACACACTATAGAGATCAGCAATGTGACAGAGATGTGGAACTACCAAACACTGAGCATCCGACGCCGTCAAACTCCCAAGAGTTAAGTCCAAACCCTGCTATACCTATTGACACCCCTGCTCCTACTGTGGATGACCTTGACATTCCTATTGCTCAAAGAAAGGGAGTCAGGTCATGCACTACCAAACACCCCATCACCCAGTATGTTTCCTATGATCACATTTCCCCCTCATACCAAGCCTTCCTATCTGCAGTTGATTGTATCCCTGTACCCAAAAATGTTGTAGAAGCCTTAAAATACCCTAAATGGACAAATGCTATGAAGGAGGAGATTAATGCCCTCCATAAAAATCAAACTTGGGAACTGGTGGATCTTTCAAGGGGGAAAGACCTAGTGGGGTGTAAGTGGGTGTTTATAGTTAAACACAAGGCGGACGGGACAGTTGAAAGGTATAAAGGAAGATTAGTAGCCAAGGGGTACACTCAAGTGTATGGAGTTGACTATGATGAGACATTTGCTCCAGTAGCTAAGATGAACTCAATTCAAGTTCTTCTATCATTAGCTGCTAATCTTGACAAGGTGGACGGGACAGTTGAAAGGTATAAAGGAAGATTAGTAGCCAAGGGGTACACTCAAGTGTATGGAGTTGACTATGACGAGACATTTGCTCTAGTAGCTAAGATGAACTCAATTCGAGTTCTTCTATCATTAGCTGCTAATCTTGATTGGGAATTGCATCAACTAGACATTAAGAATGCCTTTTTAAATGGTGACCTAGAGGAGGAGGTGTACATAGTTCAACCCTCGGGATTCTATGCCAAGGTAAGTGAGAATAAGGTGTGTAAGCTAATAAAGTCTTTCTATGGTTTGAAACAATCTCCTTGGGCTTGGTTCAGTAAGTTTCATATGGCAGTTCAGCAAGTAGGGTTCAAGCAATGTCAGTCTAATCACACACTTTTTGTGAAGAGATGTCAGGAACAGGTTGCTGTTTTGATAGTGTATGTGAATGATATCATCATCACAGGAAATTGAAGTTTAGAAATACAACAGTTGAAACAATTTCTTGCATCTAAATTTGAAGTGAAAGATCTAGGTCCTCCAATGTATTTTCTTGGAATTGAAGTTGCCAGCTCTAAAAGGGGTATCTTCATTTCTCAAAGGAAGTACACTCTTGATCTGTTACAAGACACAGGCAAGTTAGGTGCAAGACTAGCAGATACTCCTATGGATGTTGATCATAAATTGGGTAACTGTGATGGTGAACCTCTGAAAGATGTAAAACAGTTCCAAAGGTTAGTGGGAAAGTTAATTTATTTATCCATGACTCGTCCAGACATTGCTTATTCAGTTGGTGTCCTGAGCCAATTCATGCACTCTCCTAAGAAACCTCATTTGGAGGCAGCAGAGAGAGTTCTTAGATACTTAAAAAAGTATCCAGGAACAAGTCTACTATTCAGTAAGCATAATCATCTAAAGGTGGAAGTCTTTATAGATGTGATAGGCCCCCAATTAATTTTACGTATGCCAGGAAGGGGAAAGGTCAGCTTTCGGCCAAGGGGGGAAATAATTGAACATGGGGGAACTTATGGCTGGAGGGAATAAGGAGAGTTTTGTAGCATTTGTAGCCTGTTAGTTGGGAATAAGAAGAGTAGCATTTATAGCTTGTCAGTTGGGAATAAGAAGAGTAGCATTTATAGCTTGTCAGTTGGGAATAAGAAGAGTGTGGGGCATTTATAAGTTGGCCAGGTGGGCATTTATTATGGAAGGCGGTTATGCTGTAAGATGTGTATAAGAAGGGGCTTTGGGGGATGGAGGAGTCAGACTTTGTTGAGTACAGAATTCTGAGAGTGCTTGGGAGAGCCGGCGGTCTCTCGAAGAATCGACCTACTGTAAGTGATCTTCTTTTCTTCTGAATGAATATCAGTTCCCTGTTGATGTACTAGTGGTTTGGTTTCTGCTGTGAGTCTGTGAACTGCGTGTCAAATTTCTGGGTCATATCTGCGGTATCAGAGCACGTCTTTCCTCGGCCTGGTGACAGCTAAGGAAGTGGCATCGCAGGTGGGGGGTTTCGAAGAATGCCTGTCTTCTCTGCATTCTGGACTTCGTTTGGAGATGGATAGCTTACGCAATGAGTTTCAGCGACTCGATCCAAATAAGGTAGCTACTGGACTTTCGAAGATCTCGTCCCTAGAGAACTCGGTACAATCTCTGGAAGGAGGTGTTCAAGATCTTGTGAGACAATTTGATTTGTTGCTTCAGCAACAGGCCTATTCAGCTCCTTTGTCTGCAACTGCCATTGCTCCTCCTTTAGTCACATCGAGTCGTGTGGCTGACAAAGGGAAGAGTGCAGCTTTCCCGACGTCTTCTTCAATGTCAGTGCCGGAACATACTTCTGATCCACTTCCTCGGAAGTTGGAGTTGCCCATTTTTGATGGGAAAAATCCGGACGGATGGCTTTTTCGCGCAGAGCGCTATTTTGAGATTAATGGCTTGCTTCCGGCGGAACGTCTGTGGGCGGCAGTGGTCTGTTTAGAGGGTGATGCACTGGCTTGGTATTATTGGGAGGATGGTAGGCGACCTTTTCGTAGTTGGGCAGAATTCAAGGAACTCCTCCTTGAACGTTTCCGATCAACTCAGGAGGGAAACTTGCAGAAGCAGCTTCTATCATTACGTCAATCCACTACTGTCAAGGAATATCGTCGCCATTTCGAGGTGCTTTCTGCCCCCTTACGTGACCTACTAGAATCAGTCCTTGAAGCAGTCTTTGTGAATGGGTTGCGCCCCGATATCCAGGCCGAACTCCAATAGATGGAACCCGTTGGGCTGATTAGAAAAATGGTTGCAGCCTAGAAAATTGAGGAAAAGAATCAGGCCTTATGGGCCTATCAATCAAGTTCATTTTCTCGTGGGCCCGCAACGTCCCTCTCTGGAACCCACTTTAACTCACGGGTTTCGCAAGTGACTACTTCTGCTGTCACCTGACCTGCACGTGCCGCAATCCCTCCTCCTTCATCAGCCCCTATTATTAAGGCCCCGCCTCCTGCTTTCAAAAAGATGACTAACAAAGAGATGCAGTAGAAATGTGCGAAGGGTCTATGCTTCCGTTGCGATGAGAAATACAGCCCGGGACATTGTTGTGCTCAGAAATCACTTCAGGTTTTATGGGTTCAAGATGATGTGGAGGAAATTGCTTCTGATGTGTCTAATTGGGACTGCACTTCCGGGGACACTGAAATTTCTCTGGCTCCAGAATCAGCCGCACTTTGTGTTTCATCTCTTGTTGGGTTGTGTGCGGCAAATTCCCTTAAGGTGCGTGGATGCATTTTGTCGCGTGAGGTGGTCATATTGGTAGACTCGAGTGCATCCCACAACTTTATCTCTGAAACTTTAGTGGAAGAATTGAAATTACCCCGCACCCCTACACACGAATTTGGAGTTCAGATGGGAAATGGTGATGAGGTGAGAACTTCCGGAGTCTGCCGTCAGGTTTGCCTCAACTTACCTGAATTGGATGTCATTGCTGATTTCTTTCCCTTAAAGTTGGGTTCTATGGATGTCATTCTTGGTTTTCCTTGGTTAGCATCCCTCGGGGACTTAGTGATGAATTGGGGCAACATGTCTATGAAGCTCAATTTGGGAGGTGTCCGGGTAAAGTTGCAGGGTAACCTTTCTCTCTGTTCTTCTCAGGTATCTTTGCATGCTATGATGCGTAACTTACAACATGAGGGACAAGGGGTTTTGTTAGAATTAAAACAATTGCAGATAGTGGATTCTCCGTTGAACCCTGTCTTGCCTACATCCCCACCAATCTCCGCTTTACTAGATGAGTTCAAAGATGTTTTTGACATGCCTACGGGCTTACCCCCTACACGGGCTACGGAACATGCTATGTCTTGCAGGAGGGCACTTCTCCTATCTCTGTTCATCCTTATAGATATCCTCAATTCCAGAAAGATGAAATTGAACGCCTTGTCTCTGAGATGATGGCTGCGGGTATTATTCAGCCAAGTACAAGCCCCTACTCGAGCCCGGTCCTTTTAGTCAAGAAGAAAGACGGAAGTTGGCATTTTTGTGTGGATTACAGAGCCCTTAACCGTGCTACGGTTCCGGATAAATTCCCCATTCCGGTTACCGAAGAACTTCTCGATGAGCTCCATGGTGCTTCTATTTTCAGCAAAATTGATCTTAAATCGGGCTACCACCAGTTTCGGGTCCGTAGTGAGGACATTCCCAAGACTGCATTTCGCACCCACGGGGGCCATTACGAATTCCTTGTCATGCCCTTCGGTCTCACCAATGCGCCCTCGACCTTCCAGTCATTAATGAATACGGTATTCCATGATTTCCTCCGTCGCTTTATGCTGGTATTTTTTGATGATATTCTGGTTTACAGTGCTTCCGAAGCTGCCCATTTGGATCACCTTCGACAGGTCCTCTCTGTATTGCGCGCCCACGTCTCTTTGCCAACTCAAAGAAATGTATCTTTGCTAAGCCTAGCATTGAGTACCTGGGTCATATTATTAGCGCGACTGGTGTTTCTGCCGATCCTTCTAAAATCCAAGCCATGGTTGACTGGCCTCAACCATCTTCACTTAAAGCTCTTCGCGGTTTTCTGGGACTTACAGGCTATTATCGCCGTTTTCTGGGACTTACAGGCCATTGACGCAGTAGCTTAAAAAGGATGCTTTCTCATGGAATGCATTTCAGGAGTTGAAACGGGCTATGACGACCGTACCTGTGTTGGCCCTTCCAGATTTTTCCCAGCCCTTCTTGATTGAGACGGATGCATCCGGTGTAGGTCTCGGGGTGGTATTAATGCAGAATAATCGGCCTATAGCTTTTTATGGCCACAAGCTTAGCCCGTCTGCACAGTCAAAATTTGTCTACGAGTGGGAATTAATGGCCATTGTCTTTGCCATTAAAAAATGGCGCCCCTATCTTCTTGGAAGACGCTTTATTGTTCGGACCGACTAGCGTAGTCTCAAGTATCTGTTGGAGCAGCGGATTGTCGAAGGTGAGCATCATAAGTGGCTTCTTAAGCTTATGAATTATGACTTTGAGATTCAGTACAAACCGGGTGCTGATAATACTGTGGCTGACGCCCTATCCAGAGTTCCTGCTGAAATGCACTTAAACTCTCTTATAGTCCCTATTTTCCTTGATTTTGATGACCTTAAGGAGCAAGTTGATGCTGATCCTTTCTTGGCCCCCATCAAGCATGCCATACAGCATGATCCGACGTCCTATCCCGCCTATTCTTTAGTTGGAGAACACCTACGTTATCATGGTAAATTGGTTCTGCCGGCTTCTTCCCCATTTATTCCCCTTTTACTGAAGGAGTTTCATTCGGGAGTTGTGGGAGGTCACGCGGGTATCCGCCGGACATATAGGCGAATAGCAGCTGAATTTTACTGGCGGGGGATCAAGCGTTCTGTCCAAGAGTTTGTGCAGGCCTGCGATGTGTGTCAACGCAGTAAATATGAAGCCATGTCCCCCGCTGGCCTTTTACAACCTTTACCCGTACCTGAACAGATCTGGGAGGATATTGCTATGGACTTTATTGAGGCTCTTCCTAAGTCAAAGGGGTTTGACACAATTATGGTGGTGGTTGATCGTCTCTCCAAGTATGCCCATTTTATCCCTCTCAGTCATCCTTTCTCAACTCACGGTTGCTCAGGCCTTCCTGCACAACATAGTCCGTTTACATGGCATTCCCCGCTTGATTGTATCTGATCGTGATAAAGTCTTTATGAGCTTCTTCTGGTGCGAGCTTTTTACCCTGCAGGGTTCAGAATTGCGTCGTAGTTCAGCTTACCATCCTCAGACAGATGGACAGTCGGAGGTGGTTAATCGCTGTTTGGAGACTTATTTGAGGTGCTTTGCGGCTGATTCCCCCTCCCGCTGGTCTTCTTGGATATCGTGGGCAGAATACAGCTATAATACCTCTTTTCACACTGCTACTGGCATGACACCTTTCAAGGTGGTTTATGGGCACAATCCTCCTCCATTAATCCGCTATGAGCTTGCTCTACGGCTAATGCTGATGTTGAAGCTGTTCTCCTTTAGCGAAATGCTATACTTAGGGAGCTGCATTCTCATCTACACCGTGCACACAAAAAGATGAAAGACTCGGCTGATGTGAACCGCTGTGATGTTAATTTTGAGGTTGGAGATTCGGTATATGTGCGAGTGCGACCTTATCGCCAGTAGTCTCTAGCTTGCTGAGCCAATGAAAAGCTTGCCCCTCAATTTTATGGACCATTTGCTATTGTGGAAAGAATTGGCACTGTCGCTTATAAACTTCAACTTCCTCTAGAGGCAAGGATTCATCCTGTTTTTCATGTCTCGCAACTCAAGAAGGCAATTGGCAATCATATCTCTTCTCTTGTGATTCCTTCCACTCTGTTAGCTGATATGGAAATGCTAGTGGTACCTGCGGCCATTCGAGGGGTGCGTCCATCCACTATGCTTGGAGTTACTGGTTCGGAAGTGCTTATCCATTGGCAGGACCTGCCTGATTTTGAAGATTCATGGGAGCCTTTTGACTTACTTCGCGACCAATTTCCTCATTTCAACCTTGAGGACAAGGTTAGACTTTGGGCGGCGGGTAAAGATAGGCCCCCAATTAATTTTACATATGCCAGGAAGGGGAAAGGTCAGCTTTCGGTCAAGGGGGGAAATAATTGAACATGGGGGAACTTGTGGCTGGAGGGAATAAGGAGAGTTTTGTAGCATTTATAAACTGTCAGTTGGGAATAAGAAGAGTAGCATTTATAGCTTGTCAGTTGGGAATAACAAGAGTGTGGGGCATTTATTATGGAAGGCAGTTATGCTGTAAGATGTGTATAAGAAGGGGCTTTGGGGGATGGAGGAGTCAGACTTTTGTTGAGTACAGAATTCTGAGAGTGCTTGGGAGAGCCGGCGTCTCTCAAAGAACCGACATACTGTAAGTGATCTTCTTTTCTTCTGAATGAATATCAATTCCCTGTTGATGTACTAGTGGTTTGGTTTCTGCTGTGTGTCTGTGAACTGCATGTCAAATTTCTGGGTCATATCAAGATGCTGATTGGGCAGGTGCTGTGGATGACAGAAAGTCCACAAGTGGGTATTGCACATTTGTGGGAGGAAACCTAGTGACCTGGAAAAGCAAGAAACAAAGTGTGGTAGCAAGCTCAAGTGCTGAAGCGGAGTATAGAGCTATGGCACATGGGGTGGCTGAAGTTCTTTGGCTAAAAACTCTTCTAGGGGAGCTTGTAGTTGCTGTTTATAATCCTATGTCTCTTTACTGTGACAACAAGGCAGCCATTAACATCGCCAACAATCCTGTCCTACATGAGAGGACCAAGCACATTGAAGTGGACAAACACTTCATAAGGGAAAAATTAGAAAAAAGGGAAATTTGCATCCCTTATGTCAACTCCAAGGAACAACTTGTTGATGTCCTCACAAAAGGACTTCCATACTCACGGCACAATGAGTTGTGTGACAAGTTGGGCATGATAGACATATACAACCCAACTTGAGGGGGAGTGTTGTGAAACTTATTTATTGGTTTGCTGTTAGTATGTTGTCAGCCTAGTCAACCTAGGTGCTGTCAGCTAGTTTTCTTTTTGTTTTTTTTTGTTATTTGTTCACTATTGTGAATTGCCGCCGGGGGCATTCTTGTAATTATTGATCTTTATTATTTTTAAGAGAATATAAATAACAAGTTGGTAGACGACCAGCCCGTGTCTTTTGGTTCTCAATCAAACCTCTCTCTTCTCTTCTCTCTCTCTCTCTCTCTCTCTCTCTCATCTCTCTCTCTCAGGAAAGATCACACAAGTCATTTCTGTTATGTTTGTGCCTTGAATTCTTTGTGGCAACCCGCTTCATGAATCCACTCCGGATTAATTTGAGAAAAACCCTAAGGCAAAATTTCATAGTGGTTTGTGGAGATGAATATCGCTCCATATTCATCTTATAGGTCTGAACCAAATACAAAGAGTTATCTATTTCGGGGGTTTTCTCTCTTGTAAATAGAGTCTTTGTCTTGTAAGAGACGAGTGAGACATTGGGTGTATTTGGGGCTTAGGGTTTTTCTGTGAGGGCACAACTCTGTATTTTTTCTTCATTGACAACTTCATAGTGGATTTCTATTCCTCCTTCGCCCGTGGACGTAGGCTATAAGCCGAACCACATAATTCTATGTGCTTTTGTGCTTGTTTCTCTTTATCTCTACTTTTACTTTTAATTTGGGTGCCATTCGAATCTGTTTTCTTGGGTTTTTCCGCAACAATTTCGAATCCACTCTGCTACTCACCTTTGTATCCTCTTCCTCCTTTGAAAATGTTATATCCACTCCTGCCACTATTATTCTCAGCTCATACCACTCCCCTACAAATTCAAATAATTAACTTATTTGGAATTGTTGTGGCATCTTTCACTTCGACTAGTATCCTTGCTAGATTGAGCTTCTCCCATGCTCTATTTTTGTCATCAAACCTTAAGAATCTCCCATAGTTCTGTCCATTCATCTTCACAGGAATGATATCACCTTTGTCTGAAGCCATTATAGCAAGAAAGCAACACAAAATAGGGTTCGGCTGAAATTTAAAGGAACTAAACTGAAGTAAAACTTGATCCAAAAACGAGTGAAATAGGCTATAATCAATCCAAGAGAGTCAAAAAACTGAGATAGAAACCGCTTAGTTTCTGTAGAGAAGATGGGCCAAATGGCCCATAGGCTGTTTATCCTTTCTTACTGTTTATGTTCCTTTCTGTAATGGGCCTTATTCTGGGCCCATCCTTTCTATGTTATGTTCTTTGTAATTTCTTGCCCAACTAAGGGCCTCCTTGTAATTATTCAAATTTAACTTAATAAAATAGTGTTAGGGTGTTAAAGGGAGAGTAAGGTTCGAAACTCTCATACTCTAAACCCTTATTGCCACTATCTCCTTCTTCACCTTCTACTCCATAGAAGAAGTATTTTTTGCTGTTCTTTTCGATTTCTTTTGATTTCTGCATCTATTCTAAACAGTCCCACACTCTCTAGGACTGTTTTTCTTCTTGGTATCAGAGCAGGCCTGAACTTGGCTTGGGCTCTCATGTGCGTGTAGTCCAGCCGACTACATGAGAGTGTTCTAGGGCTGGAAGCTTCAGCTTGTGTCGCCTGATTCTTGGAGGTCATTGGAGGGTGCCCAAGACTCAAATCTCTTATGATATTTCAAGGTTCAAGGGTAGGCCTATTTCTGAATTCTTAAGTCAGCACTCTCATCCCTCAGGGCTGAATTGGAACTTTGGCTTTAACAGGTACCTTAGAGAGTTTAAACTTGCTAGTGTGTCTGAATTGTTGAACTTGCTGAATTCAGTGTTCTTGGGAGAAGGTGGATTGAATTCTAGGGTTTAGGGCCCTAATTCCGATGGGTGTTTTCTTGTAAATCCTTCTTACACTCTTTGGTAGCTACCTCCTCTTCTCCTTTCCCAATCAAGGAAATTTGGTACTCTTCCATTCCCCTTAAAGTGAGTGCTTTCTGTTGGGAAGTGTTTCATGGTTGTATTAATTCCTATGATCTAGTTCAAAGAAAAAGACCAAATTGGTGTTTGTCCCCTAATTGGTGTGTCCAATGTAAGTTGAATGGTGAGACTGCATTTCATCTTCTAATCTCCTGCTCTTTTGTTAGCTTTATTTGGAATTGGTTTGCTTTCCTCTTTGGTTGCATGTGGTCTTCTCTTGAAAGGTTGGATGGCTTATTTAGCCCTACCGGCATTAGTTGCACTAAAAGGAGGGGTAGGGTCCTGTGAAGGTGTGTACTAGAGCAGCACTATTGTGGACTGTTTGGGAGGAAATAAATGCAAGAATATTTGAAGGAAGAGAAAAAAGCAAGGAAGCATTGATTGAAACAATAACTTTGAGAGTGGTACACCGGGCAAAAAGCATGAAGTTGTTCTCAGATTTTTAAGGTTGAAGATTTCATTAGGGCTTGAGGTGTTATTGCCGCCTCTTCATCTACAAGGCAGAAATCTGTTGAGACTTGGTCTCACCCAATAGATGGCTGGAAGAAGCTGAACTTTGATGGGAGTTGTGTGGTCCTCAGGCTTTGGGGGGGGGGGGGTCATTAGAGATAATAGATGGAAACATCATTGCTCTATACTCCGGTCCAGTGGGACAGGGTGATGTAGCAAGGTCAGAATTTCTGGCTGCAGTATATGGGGTTGAAAAAGCAAAAGAACTGGGTATTAGCAGACTGATTATTGAGGGAAACTCGAAAACTGTGATAAAATGGCTGCAGAAGGGTGAAGGGGTGACATGGAAGTTGATAAATGAATTCAGAAAATTTAAATGGCTCTCCAAGGACATGTCAATATGAGTGAGATGGGTGAGGAGAACTGCCAACAGCTTCACAGATAGCTTAGCTAAGTAAGGGGTACAAAGAACATATCTGTTTTGGGCTCAATTGTAATTTGGCTTTGGTTCAGCCTTTTAAAGCTGGGTTTGACAACTTCTTGTTGTAACCATTTTTTCTTCTAATCAATGAAATCTTTCCCGTGTTGCTGATTAAAAAAAGAAAAACTAATCATTCATTTGTCTAACTGTAACTGTAACTAATTATTTATTATTTTTCTTCTTTCATTATTTTCATGCATTAGATGTGCTTGTTGCTAGTATTTGATCAATAATACAAAGAGATTCTCATAGAAGGAAAAAGGAGAAGATAAAAGAGATAATATCATCCTCAAAACAAAGAGACAAGGGACAACCACAAAACAATGGTTAAAAATGAGTTCCTGAAAGAAAGAATCCATTTATATCTTTAAGCTAATTGTTGTGTTATTATCATTATGAACAGTCACTTCCTTTTTATTATTGACATTTTGATTATAGATACTTTTAGCCATGGTTAATTTAACCATAACTAATTACTTCCAAATAAATGAAATGACTTAAGTTCTATGTAATAAGGAATATATAAACATTATATGATAAAACTATTTTCAGGGTTCTGAATCAGGAATATTTATTTCTCTTACCATCTCATCCAAAGTGATTGATGCATTGTATGTACGAAAAACTTTAGCTGTAAGACCAGGCATGAGTTCCTTCAAATGAGCATTCAGTTTACTGGTATCCAAGCTGTCAAAAAGATCCTCCCCATCTTCTTTTCCTGTAAAAGATAACAAGGAACATTAATCATAACATGGAACCCTGGAATTATAGACATGCAATTAGAGAAAAGAGATGGCTAGGGAGTTGGGAGTCAGCTAAAACTGGACACCAAGACCACCCAATAGTAGTCCTGTAAAATTGAAAGAATGGAAAAAAATTGGAAAGGGTGGGTAGCTGTAACTAGCCCAGAATTAGGAGTGTGCTGGCAAATTCCTATTCATACAGCATTTTTTTTATATTAGCAATTAATAACATTTGTTTGTTCTTGATCAGAATATATATATATATATATATATATATATATATCACCAACTAGATAAGAAGGTCCAGTAGAAATAGCCACTTACCATTCTTAAATTGTCCAATTGCTTTATACACAGCAAGTTCAACTTCAACAGTGTTGAAATATCTAATGGAATCTTTACCAAGGAAGTCAAACTGGATGATGACAAAAGGAAAAGAAAACAACAAAAGCACCACCAAACATCATTTCCAGTACTAAATTGAATAAATACCAGGAATCAATAAGGGAAAGATCAGGAATAGATCAATCCTCACTTGTAACTTGTTTGGAGGGACTAACTCAACATTTTCCACCTTCAGTGTACAGCAGCCAACTGTATCAGCCTCATCATCATCCTGAGTAAGGCATGTTTTATGATTAGTAATGATAGCAACCCTGTATAATTTGTAAAATAAAAAGGGAAAATACAGGATACCTTTGCCAAACAAGTAACTTTGTACCACGCAAGATAAGACAAATGATTGGCATAAGACTTTCTTGAGATTAGTATTTTTACAGCAATTAAAACAAGAATATTAAATATTTAGAGATAATATGTAATGGTAAAGCCTTAGGCTGACAAGGGGCATATGCGACGGGTTGTGTAAGAAACAATGTTTTAAAACGTGGAGGCATGATGTGAAGCATTTCACTGCCTGGAGGTGTGAGGTGTAGTTCAGAAAATTAGAGGTGTAAGCCTCCTAAAGAGGAGGGGGATGAGGAGGAAGAAGAGGAGGGGAGAAGGATTTCTTTTTTTTGTTTCTTTGTTATTAAAGATGTCTTGTATTATCTAAGATGCATGAGACACATGAGGTGTATGTCTCTAGCACACCTCATGGACCTGAGGCGTATGCCTCAAAGGCATCAGTGCCTATGGCATACACCTCAGGGCATTTAGGGGACACCTAGAGGTACACCTCCAGGTCTAGGAATATACACTTCCCACACCTTTAAAACATTGGGTAGCAACAACAGGATGCACTCACTAAGTATGTGTTTGGTACTGTTTATGTTTATTGAATAAACGTTTGTACTTTATTTGCTGGTAAAACTGAGAAATGCAATAATTGCAACCGTTTATGACAACTGGGCGCCACTAGGCACCACTTCAGCATAACAGTGAATAAACGCCTGGCCATTTGTGGAAGCTTCAAAAAATAACTTCTACAAACGGCTGGCATGCACATAAACCAAAGTTCACTTTTTACATTTTCGATGTATGCAGAAGAGCAAAACAGAGAAAATGCTGAGATGGTGCCTATGTGGCACCATCAATAAACGTTTACTGAATAAACATAAACGGTACCAAACATCACCTAAATAATTTGAATTTTCATTTGATAAATAGCATGTTGGTGGTTTATTAGAGGATCAAAGTGTTGTGACCATGTGAACACATTGAAACCAAATCACCCAAGCAAATAGTCACTGGGTGATTTGGATTTTCCTTTGGTTAAGCTATCTTTGTATTTCTTGATTATCAAAGTAAGGCAGTAGACTCTAAAGACATAGTTTTCAAGGTGTCGAGGCAAGGCTAGGCGATGGCTACTTTTTGAATAAAACCCATCTTTCACTATTAATTGTTGTGTAGTTGATTTTTTTTAATAAAATCCATGTATCATAGGGCAATTCCTTAGGTTCCATAGCAAGCAACGACCATCTTCTATTTTTTTTCAGAAGGAGACAATTACTTTAATTGATTAATAAAGGGAGAATTACAAAGGATAAACACAAGACAAGTTTTCCTCAACAATTTGAAAGAAACATTTACAAAGGATAAACTCAAGAAAAGTTTTCCCCAACAATTTGAAACAAACACTTACAAAGCCGCCCAAAATAGTTCCCCCTATTTGTCCCTTCTTTAGTCAAGATATCTGTCATGCCATTTGCTGATCTCATAACCCATCTATAGACAATATCAATCTCCCTTGCTAAACATGAAATTTCCCTAATAACCTGTCTATGAGCCCAAGCTTCTAAACTATTCATTTGCAGTCACCCTCTATCACCAGCTTAGAATCACCTTCCACTTCAATTTGTCTTAGCCCCATCTGTTTAGCCAACCTTAACCCTTGATGGAGTGCCAAATTTTCTGCCCTTAGAGAATCACCCTCCCTATTGGTCCTGAGTATAATGCCAATACTTTCCTTCTCCACCTCTTACAACACCTCCTATGGACCTATTCTGAATGGTCTTGAGTTTCCATATGAACTCCCATCAAAATTCAACTTAATTTTTTGATCCACCAAGGGGGCCCAAGTTTCTTGAATGACCGACCAGTCTATGAGTTGAGGAAGCTACTATTACATTCCAGCCCCTAAACAAGTCATCTGTTGAGAAATCCTTGAAGAGCTCTATTGATTTTACCCATTGAACAATCATCTCAAAAAGCACTACCACCATAGAAGGTGTCCACCTACAACCAAAGAGAGAAGCAAAGAATTCCCGATATATGATACAAAACAACAAGAGATTAATAGGTGCATAGCTGTATTACCACAAGCATAGCAAAGGAAGCAGATACCAGGGGAATGGTAACAATCAGGCTTTCTTTTTTAGAAGCACATTACAAGTGTTGATCTTCTTAAGATCTGCTTCCCACTAGAACGCCCTAACTTTTGGAGGCACAGGACTACACCAACTTTATTTAGCATATTGTAGGCCATTGAAAAAAGAAGCACACGAGAACTGACCCAAGGAAGAAGGAAACCAAATCTGGCAATCCAAAAAATACTGTACTTAACAGGTCAAGAAATTCAGTAACAAACCCTATTTCTCCCTGCCTAAGTCCTCTCCCCTCCTGAGTGTCAGAGTCAAGTCGAAAAGACAAAGATAGAAGAGAGAGAAGAACAAACAGTTTGGTGGATGTGTCACCTAGTGACTGTCAACACCCTAAAAGAGATATTTATATTAAAAAAGTAAAAGGACAAATCTGCCCTTAGTGTACAAAAGAAAGAGTACAGATGATAGATGTACAACAAAAGAAGTAAAAGTACAAAAATAGCCCTACGGCTTGATCTTCTCACTGTCTCTACACTCCCCCTCAAATTGATCCCTAGGAATAAGCATTAGTTTGTCCATGAGAAATAGATGCCAACCCGAGTCATTGCTTTTGTCAATAGGTCTGCCAGTTGGAGTCTGAAGGAGACATGAGGAAGAGATATAATACCCTTAAGAAGGAGGTTGCGGATGAAGTGGCAATCAACTTCTATGTGTTTGGTGCTCTCATGGAAGACAGGATTGGAGGAAATTTTGATTGCACTGACATTGTTTGCATAAAGAGGAACAAATGGTGATGGTTCATTAAGTATTTCAAGTAGAAGAGCCTAGAGACATATGATTTCACTACACATGGAAGACATAACTCTGTATTCAGCTTCAGTGGAAGATTTTGATACAATAGGTTGCAGTGTTTTAAAAGGCATGGGAGGCGTATGCCTAAAGGTGCGCCTCCAGGCGAGCTGCTCCCAAAACGCCCTAAGGCGTATGCTAGAGGTGCTGACACCTCTGAGGTGTACGCCTCAGGTGCAAGAGGCGTACATCTCATGTGCTTTTTTCATGAGGCGTGCTAGAGGCATACGCCTCATGCACATCTTATATAAAAAGACAGAAAAAAAGGAAAAAAGAAAAAAAGGAAAGGAAAAGAAAGGGAAGGGAAAGAAAAAGAAAGAGAAAAGGAAAGAAAAGAAAAGGAAGGGGAAGGGAAGAAAAGATAATGGGAAAGAAAGTGGTTTGCCCTCTGCCCCTTCGTGCTAGTGGCAATCAACTCCCTTATCCACTTCAACAAGGCCCCCCTTTCAACTAATGTTATGCATCTTTATTTTTCTTAATATAAAAGATTTTTATTAAAAGTAAAGAAAAAATGAGATCCCCCCTTCCTCTTCATCCTCCTCCCCTTAAGGAGGCTTACGCCTCTTGCGTTCAGAACTACGCCTCACACCTCTAGGTAGTGGAACGCCTCCACGTTTTAAAACATTGGTAGGTTGTTTCAACTCCCCACAAGTTGACGATAAAGAGTAGGATCTTCCAGGAGAGAACTATCATCTTTGTTGAGTTTCAAATTCAGTTCTAGCGGGGTATCCACAATCTTGGAGTCACTGAGATTTTCCAGTTTAACCAGATCAGCTGTATGCTTTTGTTGGTTAACAAAATAGCTCTGAGAGTTTCGACTCACTTCAAGCCCCAAGAAATATGTTAAAGGCCCCAAGTCCTTCATCTTAAAGGATTCACTGAGTAACTGTTGCAGCTCAACAATTCCTTCTACATCATCCTTTGTAATGAGTATCATTGACATAAAGAAGTAAGATCGTCACTCCCTGCTTCCGCCTTAAAATGAATAAAGAATAATCTGAAGAACTATAGATAAAGCCTAAATCAATGACAACAGATCTGAACTTCTCAAACCAGGCTCTAGGAGCTTGCTTCAAGCCATTGGGTGACTTCTTCAGACGACAAACAAGCTGCGGGTCTGTACAATATCCAAGAGGGGGCTTCATATAGAATGCCTCCTTCAACTCCCCATGGAGGAATACGTCCATCTAATGGGTTGTCCACTGTTTGGCTGCAGATATAGCCATCAGAAGTCGTACAGTTGTCATTTTTGTTATAGGAGCAAAGGTCTCCTCATAATCTATCCCATATTCCTATTTATAGCCTTGTGTAACCAACCTAGCCTTGTATCTATCTAGGCTCCCATAAGATTTCAGTTTCACAAAGTAGACCCATTGACTCTCTATGAGAGATGTCTCAGGTGGAGCTTTGATCAAGTCCTAGGTGTCATTCTCAAGAAGGGTCTCAAAATCCATGGCATCTTTCTAGTGTTGTTCTACTACAACCTGTTGGTAAGATTTGGGAATGTCTGTGGTAGATAAAACAACAGAGAAGGAGCTATGGTCTGGTAAAAAACCATCGTGATCAGGTGGGCGATCTAGAAGAATGGCGTAAAGTGGGTACAGTGGGTTCAAGTGGAGGATCAGGTGCACTTACCGAGGTAGTTGGAGTGACTGGATCAACAGCTGGTGGTGGAGCGGAGGGGGCATTAAAACTGAAGAAGACTGCTGCTTCCTAAAGTAGGTCTGAAGTTGTGGAGGTGACATTGGTATGCTTAAGGTACCTATAGAGTCAAAATTGTGTGGCAAGGAAGTGGAAGGAGTTGGAAATTTTACAATATGTTCAAAAAGATACACTCTCAAGGAAAACTACATTACTAGAGATTTGAATACGACAGACCGAAGGATCATAGCAAAGGAATCCTTTAGGTTCAGAACTGTACCTCATAAAGGCACACAAAGCTGCTTGTGTAGTTAGCTTTGTGTTCATGAGGTGGAAGGTGAACAAAACAAGCACAACCAATAACCCTCAGCATAGATAGATCTGGAGGTTTGTGGAAGAGAGATTGGAAGGGAGAAGAATTATTTAAAGCAGATGAAGGAAGACGATTTATGAGATACACAGCAGTGCTGGCCGCCTCCACCCAAAACCAAGAGGGTACATGGGAATCTTGTAGAAGTGTTCTTACTACACTCAAAATATGCCCATTCTTTCTTTCTGCTACCCCGTTTTGTTGTGTGTGCCTGGATAGGATTTTTGGCATTGAATTCCATGTTTTTTTAAGTAAGTTTGGAAATCCCCATCAAAATACTCTCCCCCTGAATTTGATCGTAACACACATATCCGGACATCAAATTGGGTAGTAACATAAGCATGAAAGTGCTTAAATATAGAATAAACTTCAGATTTCTTTTGAAGAAAATAAACCCAAGTGAAACAGGTGCAGTTATCAATAAGGGTACAAAGTACTTATAACCCAACCGTGAAACAATAGGAGACGACCAAACATAACTATGTATTAAATGAAAAAGAACTGCAACATGCTCAAAGTGAGAAGGAAAAGGTAAAATATGACTCTTACATAATCCTCAAGTAATGCAATCTTTATTAACATTCTTAAAGGAATTGTAGAAACAGGTAAACTACTAGAAGCAAATAATTGATCAAGTTTCTTAGAAAATGGATGGCCAAGGCATTTATGCCATAAGTGCCAATCATTATTACAATTAAAGGACTCAAAACTAGAAGTAATAGAAAGCAAACAAGAAGAAGAAACAGGTGCAGCCTTATTCTTCTCAAACCCTAGAGCAAATAATCATCCCAGTCTATGCCCCTTCCCCTTTACCTCCCCCAGTTTGCCGGTCCTGTATCAAACAACCATCAGAAGTGAATGAGATAGGGCTACCTTCCTCTACAAGTTGGCTAGTAGAAATCAAATTGGTGGTGAGCTTAGGTACAAATAAAGTTTTGGATAAATGAAATGGAGATGACTTAGAAGTAGATAAATACAAATCATCACAGCCAAGTATATCTAAATTTTCACCATTTGTAGTAACAATTTGTCTATTGGGAAGATGGGGTTTGGGATATTGACTGAGTGTGGCCCTCGTCATATGGTTAGAGGCTCCTGAGTTAATATACCAAAAGGTGATTTGGTGAAGGACAATAGGTTGGTGACTTACCAAACAGACCAATAGCAGAGAAGGCTGAGGAAAAGACCAAGGACATGAGTTGTTGAATCCAATCTTCAGACATGCCACCAAAAGTGTCAATTTAGCCAGCTACAAAAGTAATGGAGGAGGAGGCATCTGATCCATCTACAACAGTTTGATAGGACTTGTAGATTCCCTTCTTCTGATTTGATCCACCACTTTTCTGAGGCCAAGTAGGGCATTCAGTAATGATATGGCCGAACTGCTTGCAATAAGTGCATGTATTCTTTTTCTTGCAATGGGAGACAACATGCTCAAACTCTTTACATTCATAGCACTGCACTTTAGAGAAATCCTTCTTCCCTTTTGGTTTTGTTGCTAGGAAGACAACATCAATGTTGGAATCTTTTCTCCCATCAAGAATGGTCTATGTAGCAAATCTATTTTCAGCTCTCAAAATTTCCCCAAGAATAGTATCTAAGTCAGGAAGTGTTCCTTGACACAGGATATTAGATCTGACAACTTCAAACACAAGACTCAGATGCATTAGAAAATGCATAGCCTTCCTTCTATCAGAGTGTTCCTTCATATACTTCACGCAACAACCCACGGATCCTTTCCCATGTGTACTAACTCATACTCTATCCAGAGGTTACTAAACCCTGCATAGTATTCGTAGACTTTCCTTTCTCCTTGATAGTATGAGAAGATGTCAACCTCTATCCGATACTGTCTAGAGATGTTCGATTGTTGATAAACTTTCTCAAGGTACTCGTACATCTCATAGGCAGTCCTCTACCCTCTCATAGGGATTGCAATGTTGGTTTTGACTGATCCTAGGATCCATGATGCAATTTTGCATTGCCAATCTTCCACTGATTAAGACCCTTAATATCTGAATCATCAGGTTTAGCTAAAAAACCATCCAGATATCCCCAAAGACCCTTGCTTCGACATGGAATTGAAAGTTAAACTTCCATAATGCATAGTTTGCGCCATTGGATTTAATAGAGAGAACCTCCATCCTTTCGGATGCCATTGAAGGACAAAAAAACAGCAATGCACACTTCCAGGAAACCAATAAAATCCGAACCAAAATGTAGAAAAGAGAGTACCTTTCAGCTGAGGACCAAAAAAGGTAACTGTAGTATTTTGCCGAACTAAAAAGTGGATCGAAACCCTTCAAAATCAAAATTGTTCCAAACCAAACCAAAAGGATTCAGTATCTACTCTGGGTGACACCAGACCTAAGATTTTAGGTTGATCCGATGTCTCTACAAGGAGATCCAAGAAGAATGAGATCTATAAAGTTCATATCTGAAGCTGCTCTAGGGAGAAGATTCAAAGACACTCAAGAGCCTCCCAAATGTAGAGATTGTGAGAAGATCTAGCCGCAAGGCTAATTTTGTACTTTTACTTTTATTTGTTGTATAACTATCCTTTGTACACTAAGGGCAGATTTATCCTTTTATCTTTTTAATATAAATATATCTTTTAGGGTGTCGACTGGCACATATTGTCACACCCACCAATCTGTTGTGTTCTCTTCTCTCTCTCTTTGACTTTTCAATCTGACTCTAACATGGTATCAGAGCAGGTCACGATCTAATCTGCATATAACCTCTTCATAACCCCTTTCTTCTCTGCTATCTAGAGTATTCCCTAACAGTATCTAGGAGGCTCTCAAGTGCTCTTGAATCCCTTATCCGAGGCTGCATTCGATCAGAACTCTATAAACACTTTTCCTGGACTGTTGTGCCATCAGATTTCTCTTTTTTGTTGGATTTCCCTCAAGAGGCATCGGATCAGGCTGAAACTTTGGATCTAGTGTCGCCCAGAGCAGATCAAATGACTCTGTTTTAAGCCACTTCTGAGTTTGGCAAACCCTTACAATTTCCTTTTCTGGACATCGATTGAAATGTACCTCTTTCTTTCATTTGTTTTGAGCCCTACTCTGTGGTTTTCTTGCTCTTGTGATTCAATGGCATCAGAAATGATGGAAGTTCTCCCTATTAAGTTTAACGGTACGAACTATGCACTTTGGAAATTTAATTTTCAATTTCATGTGAAGGCAAAAGGTCTTTGGGGATATTTGGATGGATCTGTAGTTAAACTTGATTATTCAGACATTAAGGGTCTTAATCAGTGGAGAACTGATAATGTGAAAATTGCATCATGGATCCTAGGATCGGTTGAAACTGATATTGCAATTCCTATGAGAGGATATAGGATTGCCTATGAGATGTATGAGTATCTTGAGAAAGTATATCAGCAATCAAACACCTCGAGATAGTACCAGATAGAGGTTGACATCTTCGAATAGAGTATGAGCTTGTACACATGGGAAAGGATCCATTAATGTTGCGTGAAGTATATGAAGGAACATTTTGATATAAGGAAGATTATGCACTTCCTAATGCATCTCAGGACTGAGTTCGAAGTTGTCAGATCTAATATCTTGAGCCGAGGAACACTTCCTGACCTAGATACTATTCTTGGGGAAATTCTGAGGGCTGAAACCAGATTTGCCACACAGACTACTTTGGATGGAAGAAAAGAGTCCAACATTGATACTGTCTTCCTGGCAACAAAACTGAAGGGGAAGGACTTCTCTAAAGTACAGTGCTACGAGTCTAAGGAGTTTGGGCATGTTGTCTCCCACTGCAAGAAAAAGAATACATGCACTTATTGTAAGCAGTTTGGCCATATTATTACTGAATGCCCTACTCGGCCTCAGAAAGGCAATGGATCAAATTAGAAGAAAGGAAGCTACAAGGCTTATCAAACTACTGTAGATGGATCAGATGCAATATCCTCCATTACTTCTGTGACTGGCCAAAATGACACTTTAGATGGCATGTCTGAAGAATGGATTCGACAGCTCATGTCTTCAGTAATCTCTTCAGTCTTCTCTGCTATTGGTCTGTCTGGTAAATCACCGACCTATTGTCCCTCACCGAATCATCTCTAGTATATTGACTCAGGAACCTCTAACCATAGGATAGGGGCCACACTTGGTCAGTGTCCCAAAACTTTATTTGTACCTAAACTTATCACCAATTTAATTTCTGTTGGCCAAATTGTAGAGGAAGGTAACAATGTCTCATTCACTTCTAATGGTTATTTGATACAGGACCAGCAAACTGGGGAGGTGAAAAGAACGAGGCGTAGATTGGGAAGACTATTTGCTTTGGAATTTGAGAAGAATAAGACTGCACCTGCTTCTACTTCGTGTTTGATTTCTACTACTAGTTTTGAATCTGTTAACTGTAATAATGATTGGCACTTGTGGCATAAACGCTTGGGCCATCCATTCTCTAACAAACATGATTAGTTATTTTCTTCTGGTAGTTTACCTGTTTCTACTATTTCCTTTAAGAATGTGAATAAAGATTGCATCACTTGTGGTTTATGTAAGAGTCATATTTTACCTTTTCCTTCTCACTCTGAGCATGCAATAGTTCCTATTCATTTAATACATAGTGATGTCCGATTGTCTCTAGTTGTCTCACGGCTGAGATATAAGTACTTTGTGACCTTTATTGACGATTGCACCCGTTTCACCTGGGCTTATTTTCTTCGAAAGAAATCTGAAGTGTACACAGTATTTAAACACTTTCACACCTATGTTACCACCCAATTTGATGCTCGAATATGTGTGCTACGATCGGATTCAAGGGGAGAGTATATTGATGGGGATTTCCAAAATTATTTAAAACAACATGAAATTTAACTCCAAAAACCTGATCTGGTACCCCACAACAAAACATGGTAGCAAAAAGGAAGAATGGTCATATCTTGAGTGTAGTCAGAACACTTCTACAGGATTCCCATGTACCCTATTGGTTTTGGGTGGAGGCGGCCAGAATTGTTGTGTATCTCATAAATTGTCTTCTGTCATCTGTTTTGAATAACTCTTCTCCTTTTCAATCTCTCTTTCACAAACCCCCAGACCTATCCATGCTCAGGGTTTTTGGTTGTGCTTGTTTTGTCCACCTCCCACCTCATGAACGCACGAAGTTAACTACACAAGTAGCTTTGTGTGCCTTTATGGGGTACAATTTTGAACATAAAGGGTTCCTTTGCTATGATCCTTCGGTTCATCATATTAGAATATCTCATAATGTAGCTTGTCTTGAAAGTGTGTCCTTTGAACATATTGTAAAATTCCCAGCTCCTTTCGTTACCTTGTTCAACAATTTTGATTCTACAGGTACCTCAGACATTCCTTTGTCACCTTCGCAACAACTTCAGACCTACTTCAAGAAGCAACAACCTTCTTCAGTTTCAATGCCCCCCTCTACTCCGCCACCAGTTGCTGATTCGGTCACTCCAGCTGCCTTAGTAAGTGTACCTGACCTTCCCCCCTGAACCTACTGTTCCCACTCTACGCCGTTCCTCTAGAATTTCTCGCCCACCTGGTCGTTATGGTTTTTCACCAGACAATAGCTCTTTTTCTGTTGTTTTATCTACAACAAACATTCTCAGATCTTACCAACAGGTTGTAGCAGAACTACACTGCAAAAGATGCCATGGATTATGAGATTCAAGCCCTTCTTGAGAATGACACCTGGGACTTGGTCAAAGCTCCACCTGGGACATCTCTCATAGGAAGTAGATGGGTCTACTCTGTGAAACTAAAATTTGATGGAAGCCTAGACAGATACAAAGCTAGGCTGGTTGCACAAGGCTACAAACAAGAATATGGGATAGACTATGAGGAGACTTTTGCTCCTATAGCCAAGATGACCATTGTATGACTTTTGATGGTTGTATCTGTAGCCAAATAGTGGACAATCCATCAGATGGATGTAAAGAATGCTTTTCTCCATGGAGAGTTGAAAGAGACAGTCTATATGAAGCCTCCTCCTGGAGATGATACAAAAGGAATTGCTAGGTTACTAGGGCTTGGTTTAAAAAGTTCAGATTTGTCATCATCGGTGTTGGATTTATCCAGAGTTCTAATTATTCTTTATTCATCTTAAGGCGAAAGCAGGGAGTAACGATATTACTTCTCTATGTCGATGACATTCTCATTACAGGAGATGATACAAAAGGAATTGCTAGGCTACAACAATTACCCAGTGAGTCCTTTAAGATGAAAGACTTGGGACCTTTGACATATTTCTTGGGACTTGAAGTGAGCAAAAACTCTCAGGGCTACTTTGTTAACCAACAAAAGTATGCGACTGATCTTGTCAAATTGGCAAATCTTAGTGACTCTAAAATTGTGGATACCCTACTAGAACTGAACTTGAAACTCAACAAAGATGATGGTTCTCTCCTTGAAGATCCTACCCTTTATCGTCAATTAGCGGGCAGTTTGATATATCTCACCATGACTCGGCCAAATATATCTTATGCTGTTAGACAGTTGTATGCCCTTAGCTCCAATCAGAATGATGTACATTATGACATTTATTGTAAATGAATAAAGTACATATTTGATTCATGTTCTTGTAGTGTGTTTCTGTGTAATACCCTTAAACTGGACACTTATGAGACTCGTATTAGTTTAGAATGTTCACAGCCGTTGGATAAATTTGGAGAGATTTATCCTACCAAGGCTGACACTTGTGTGCTGCCAAATGTTGGGGTGGCCTGTCTCAGCTGCCAGGGTGAGACCCAAGGCACATGCAATGTAGGTTTACTTGAAACCCTGAACCGGACCAGATTTCTAGTATTGCCCTGGACCTTGGAGATTGATGGGCAAAACTGGAAAGTTACACCTGACCCCTAGACTCGATTATGATATTGCACTAGGTGTCAGATTGGGCTGTCTTTGATATGCCATTCAGCGAGATCCTTAGAGGGGGTCAAAACCTGGGTATGTTGGGATAGTCTGAGAATTCATCTGAGTGGGTGATCATAGTGACAGGATCAGCCCCTTTGTCGGACAAAGGTAATGATCGGGGATACACTCTCTCTGATGGAAACCAAGACTGCCGGCAGCCGATTACAATCGTTGAGATTTGTTTTGCAAAATATATTTTATATACGAATATAAATATATATATGTTGCGGTTTCTAAATGTTTGCAAAATGTTTTAATTCCCGGGATCCATGTGAGCAGAGAGTGCAACACTGTTCCTTGCAGCCGAGGGAGAGGTCCTCTCTTGTCGGGCAGTGTTTGATCATTATGGGCTGAGAGGTTAAGTGCAAGACCATTGAGGGTAATACCTGATGGGCTAATCTTGCATCTGCCCACAGTCCCTGGGTGTTACAAGGTGGCTTGGCCCAGGGACCACTTAGTGTAAGTGTTGGGCCCATAGAGTCCATGTGATGGGCTCAAGGGGTTCACTGGGCTTTCCAGTGAATTCGGCTAGGCCTTGTAACAAATGCTGGGCCGAACCCTTGTGGCTGATGTGTAGATCAATGCTTGGGTCCCACGCCATACAAGGAAGCCCAACTGGGCAGCAGTTTGGGAGGCTAAATGAGCACTTATACTTATTGGGCCTAAAGCCCATTTCGAACTGGGCTGATATGATCAGTTAATTAGGGGGCGGATCTGGGATTAAATCAGCAGATAGGATAGGGTCCTACCCTATCCACTCAGAGAGTCTAGATCTGAATACAGATTCAGATCTGGAAACCTCCTAATAAGATTAGGAGAGGGCTGATCTAATCTGCAGATAAGATAAGGACTTATCCTTATCTCTTAAAGAGAACTCCTAATCCAAATACAGATTTGGATTAGGAAACTCCTAATGATATTAAGAGCTCTCTTTAAGCCTATAAAAGGAGGGGGGCGAACCTTTCATCCCATCCCAGAAATCTCAAAGATACAAGATCTCAGAGCACAGAGAGAAGTCGAATATAGTGTGACTGCGCCTTCTCTCTGCGTTCTCTTCCTGCCGCCGCCATATTGCCAGTTCGATCTCCTTGTAGGAGCAATCAAGAGGTGTCTTGATATCAGCCTTTGGAGAAGTTGTGCTCACTGCCTCCATCGAATTCTTGTGAAGGGTTCGGTTCTTGGGAAGAACACTGCTGACTCTGCTCCATCCTACACTGCGCCATCTTCAATGGGAGCAGTTTTTGGATCCTTCCTTGGGCGTGAACACCTTCATTGGGAGATACTATTTCTCTGTATCAGGTATATCCCTCTCCTGCTTTTGGTTTCAGATCTGGTTTGGTTTATGGTTCAAGATTGATCCTTGAAAATGCAGATCTAGCTGTAGGGCTATTTTTGTACTTTTACTTTTATTTGTTGTATAACTATCCTTTGTACACTCTTTCTTTTGTACACTAAAGGCAGATTTGTCCTTTTATCTTTTTAATATAAATATATCTTTTAGGGTGTCGACTAACACATATTGTCACACCCACCAATCTACTGTGTTCTCTTCTCTCTCTCTCTCTCTTTGGCTTTTCGATCCGACTCTGACACCAAATACTGTTAGAGAGTTCTTGACACAGCAGCAACAGAGATGATTGAAAGGAATCAGATCATGACCTGCTCTGATACTATGTTAGAGTCAAGTCGAAAAGACAAAGATAGAAGAGAGAGAAGAACAAACAGTTTGGTGGGTGTGTTGCCTAGTGACTGTCGACACCCTAAAAGAGATATTTATATTAAAGAAAGTAAAAGGACAAATCTGCCCTTAGTGTACAAAAGAAAGAGTACAAAAAATAGATGTACAACAAATGAAGTAAAAGTACAAAAATAGCCTTACAGCTAGATTTTCTCATTGTCTCTACACTGAGACCTATATCCAAAGAATCCCCATTGCCATGGACAAAGGAGATTGGTTTCAATTTATGCAAAGAGAGGGAATAAATAAAAAGGAACCCATTACCTTGAAAAGTTAAAAATGTAAAAGTATCCAAGAGCACCATGTAAAGAAAAAATATCTTGGCAATGTGAAACAACCCTCCATGAGCACCTTATTGCCTAGGCAACCACCTAGGTGTCACCTTGACAACTATGCATAACTATGGAAGATACCAATAGAAATGTCAGACTTTAGAATTGGAAAATATGGACCTTTGCCTGATTAAGGTGAAGTTGCCTATAGGATGCACACCAAATCCACTGGCACAATATAGAGAGTTTAACCATATATCCATAATTTTCAATTTGTGCCTCCTCATTGTAAGTGGTGCCTTACAATCAACTTGAGTACAAGTAGATTGATACATTATTAGCTAAATATTAAAAAATCACAATAGATGAATATGTTTCATCCTCGACATGAGATTAGCATACCAAGTATTAATTTAAATCACCCAATTAGGCTATTTAAGTTTATCATAGACACAAATACTATGAACAATGAGGCTTATAATAATTAGGTCAGCTAGGTTTAGCCCATAAGGCTACTGAAATAAGTGTCAAACTTTTAAATTGGAAAGTATGGACCTTTGCTTGAATAAGGCAATGTAGTCATGTAACCGATAGGGTGCACACCAGAACAAGTCACACAATGTAGAGAGCTTAACCATATATCCACAAGTTTCAACCTGTGCCTACTCATTGCAAGGGGTGCCCAATGACCAACTTGACAACAAGTAGATTAATATTCTATGAGGTAACTAATAAAAAAATGGAAAATAAGAATAAGTTTTATCCTTGATCTAACAATAACAGATCTTCAGTTAAATCACCCAGCTGGGCTGCACAATTTTATCTTTGTGACAGATAATATGAGCATTGAAAGTTCTAATAGTTTATTCGATTGGAATCAGCACATAACTGTGTAACTACCACTAGAGGTGCCAGACTTTTGGGATGGAAATTATGGACCTTTTCCACATTAAGGTGAACTTACCGATAGAGTGCACACTGGACTCATTGTACAATGTATAGTGCTGCATAATTTTATCTTTGTGACGGATAATGTGAACATTGGAAGTTCTAATAATTAGTTCGACTGGAATCACCACATTACTGTGAAACTACCACTAGAGGTGCCAGACTTTTGGAATGGAAATTATGGACCTTTGCCATATTAAGGTGAACTTACCGATAGAGTGCACATTGGACTCTACGTACAATGTATAGCGCTTAACCATATAACCATAAGTTTGAACCCATGCCTCCTCATTGCAAGGGATGACTTGCAAACAATTTGACTACAAGCAGATTGGTAGTCTACGAGGTAGATAGTAAACAAACAAAACAAATGAATTAGTTTCATCCTCAACCTAATAATAACATATATTCAGTTAAAACACCTAGTTGGGCTATTTAAGTTTACTAGTAAGTGTGCATGACTGCACGTGCTTTCACGTGGCAATTTTTTATGATGATGATAGTAAATAATGTCTCCAAAATTTTCTACACTTTTTTTTTTACATTTGTCTATAAAAATTATTCTTATTTGTCACACTTATTTTTGTTTAATATGATGAGTATACAATATTAGAGATGGCCCAAATGTTTTCTACAATGTTTTTTTGTATTTTTTATACTTTTGTATGTTTTTATCTTTTTTAATTATCATCATTATTATTGTTATTTAATAATAAGGTTGAATTGTTGACTCACCACTGAGTAGGAGAATAACTCCATTTTTTGGGTTGGTTTTAAATTTGTATTTTATCCCTATCATCAATAAAAACAATTATTCTTTGTCACACTTATTTTTCTTTAGGGTCATTTACTAGAACACCCCCTACAGTTTCACAAATTTAATTAAACCTACACTATAGTTTTCATTCTACTAAAACTTTCCCTATAGTTTGCAACCTATTTACCTAATCCACCTTTCACTAAGAAGTGTTTGTTTTACCATCTGAAAATAGTAACATGATCACCTAAACTGAGTGGAAAATGTTCAAGGGCATGGAACCATGATTGTTTATTCCAAAAGTACCCCTAACACTTCTTCATACAGAAAACAAAATTGACCAAATAGAGCCAAATAGAGTGGTTTCCTGTGTCTTATTAGGGGCAAAAATGGTATTTTCAATTTTATTTTCTTTTGATTAAATTTATTCACATGGACATTAGTGTCAAAACTGTCATCTAATGGAAGGTTGATTAAGTAAATTGATTGCAAACTATAGGGGTGTTTTAGTAAAATGCAAACTATAGGATAAGTTTTAGTAAATCCATAAAACGATAGGGGTGTTTTAGTAAATGACTCTTTTCTTTAATATGGTTAATTAATATAGGATTCAATGAAATAATGGGAGTTAATTCCCTAAATATAAGACTTAACGAGAGGGAATTGAATGAGGAGAAATGTAGTAGTTCAAATTACATTTTGTGTCCTCACAATTAGAGAGGAACCAAATTCATAAATAGGGGCATTCTATTGAAGAAAGGATTAAATAAATGTTAATGGGAATTAATACCTTAAATATAAGACTCATGAGAGTGATTTGAATGAGGAGAAAAGTGGTTTTTCAAATTACATTTCTGTCCTTACAATTAGAGAGGGACTAAATTCAAAAATTGGAGTATTTTAGTCAACCATTTAAAGTTCCACACTATTATTCACACTTTTAATAGTAGTATATATCTTTGCAACGAATTCTATGAAGATTAAGGTTATGATAATTAAATGGGTTAATCAGTTCATAACTCTGAGGATACCAATGACACAATGTGGAGAGCTTAACCATAGTCCACAAGTTTGAACCCTGTGCCACCTCATTGCAAGGGATGGATGCCTTAGGACCAACTTGACTAAGAGTAGATTCATACTCTATGAGGTAAATAATAAAAAATCACAACAGATGAATCAGTTTCAGACTTTCATCCTCAACCTAATAATAATACATCATCTGTAAAATCAACCAACTGGGCCATTTAAGTTTGTCTTCATCACGGATACTATGAACAATTAGAGTCATAATAATTAACTGAGCTGGAATCAGTCCATAACTCTGAAGCTACCAATAGAGTGTCAGACTTTTGAGTTGGAATCAGCCCATAGGCCCAATGCCCACCCTTCCCAGACAGATGCCACACAGATCTTGGCCCAGGCTTATAATTTAGGTCCAGGGGCCATGCCAGGCCAAGCCTGGGCCTAGGATATTTCCCTTATAATAGGTGCTAAACCCAGCCTGAACCTGGCCCTCCCCAGCCAATGATCACCCTACTACTCCCCCAGTCAAATACAACCATCATGCAGAAACGTCAACTTAAGTGTAATGGGTATGATAACTACATTAGATTTTCTCTACAGACTCCCTCCTTTACTAGGGAGTTGGCTAACGAGTTTGTGCACCACATAATCTAGGAGGAGGCCACAGCAGTGATGGATGCGAAGTATATAGCTTCTCTATTGAGTGTTTTAACTGTCAAGATATGATAGCCATTTCTTTCAACTAACTAGTGATTGCATTCAAACCTTCACTCAACATTCAACAAGCAAGTCCCAAGAGACAACAAATCTAGCAAATCTCAGTCCTTAGTAATAAAGCTAAAGTTTCTGCTCTGGTTGAGTTTCCTGTTCCCACCAGATCTGAGTACACCTATAGAAATTTTACCCCCATGATCTCTAATTGAATCTTCCAACCCTTGACAATTCTATATCACCCAAATTGCACCAATCAAATTTCAGTTTGATATGTGACAGTGGAGCCCAAACAGACTATGCCTTCTAGAAGTAGCTGCCATCACATTCTACCCGCAAAGCATATCATCCATATAGAACAAGGTACAATCCTCTTTTGTTTTTACCCAATGTATAACATAAAATGTTAAAATTGAAGCAAAGCAAATGACATATGAATCCAATCATTGGCAAAAGGAGCAATGAATTGAGTCCCTACAAATAGAAGTATAAAAATACTAAAGCTAACAAAAGCACCTTCACTACTTACCTTCTCATTGCCTGCCCTTAGAGCAAGCTTATCAATAAGATAAGTGGCAACAGCTATTTGCCGCTTGGTGATGTCTTTGCTCACAAAATCTCTGGTGTAATTTGCTCTGATGTCTTTAATGTAATCCTGAATCCAAATCATAGGTTACAGCTACCAGTTGCCCAAGGTAAATACAATGGACTTGTTTGTTATGATAATGGAACATTCATCAAGAAATAGTAAACAAATGTGCATGAGACTTCACCTTCAGTAATCTTGCTTTCTCATACTTCTCCTTGTCACTTTGCCCCTTCAAGGAACTGCTAGCTGCCAAGAAGACATATTTGAATTCTTTTGGATTGATTGGATCATTCCAAAATGCTAACCACGTAACAGTGTTATCATGCCTTACTTCTTTCCATCTGCAAAGTCCTAGAAAAGTTTCAACATGGCAACTCTATTTCTATTCACATAAAGAAGAAACATTGTCATGAAAATTGACATTAGAGAACCTTTCACCAGGAATTGGACATTCAGGAATTGGAGCACCCTTTCCGATATTTATAGTGATATCACTTGGATGTATGCGTTTTTTCAGCTTTCCCATCTGAAAACCATTGAAGTCAATAGAGGTTTCACAACAAAGAAGCCGATAAGTAGTACAAATACTTCAGGAACCCAACCATCAAATATCCAACCAATCCATGGAAGATAGCATTCTAGATTATCTAGAATTTACAGTAAGTATTACAGACAACATGATGACATAAAATACATAAAAAAATGATGACAAAACAAGACACCTTTGGGTGCTCTCCCCTGCCACGAAATAGCCCAGGCGGTTCAACTCTGAAATTTCCAACCTGAGATTAAGATAATGAATGAGGGAAGTCAGCATGCATCATCAAACAAGGGACATTAAGAAAATTAAAAAAGAAACATAATTTAGCAAGTGCATAAATACCAATGAAATACAAAGACATTACATGCATGTCTGGACATTAAGAGAATAAGTCTCATTTTGCCAGATATTAGATTATAGCATGATGAAGTTAAACAAAAAAGTAAAGTTCTTTGAAGGGTTCTCCAAATTCATCTACATTGAACTAGGCTTGATTCCACAGTGGAGATATTTCATATTTCTACGATAGGGCTTCTAAGGCCCTGGTGGTTGGCACAATAGTCTACTGCAATCCAAATAGGAAAACAAGCAAAACCTGGTGCTTGAAAGAAAACAAGATTGACAAAAGGAAATTTACTAGGGTGTCAGAGACCAAAGGGAATGGAAGATACTGGACAGTGTTCATACTAGCAGGAAAGGATTAAAGTGGCTAGGAGATTGCTTTGGTTCTAACTGAATGCTTTTTAGGTTTGAATTATAAACATTTATATGCCACCACAAAATCATTCGAGGCCAACCCTTGAGGTCCAGACAATAAAGTGAAAAAAAAAAGGAGATTCATACTTCAATATTCCAGATAGGGAGTCAAGAAGACTAAATTGAAGTGGATGGTATAGAGATGATCAAGAGTTTGTTAAAAACTAGCAGGCTGTTTAGAAAGATGGAGTAAGTGTTGGTGGTGGATCATATCAATCAGAAGGTGGACTGACGGATCTGAGATATAGGACTGAGGAGTTTGTTGGGCATCCTTTAAGTTTGTCCATTTTTTCTTTTAACATGACAATTTACCAAATCTTAAAGATTTCAAGCCTTCAAGGACAAGAACTAATCCAACTTTAGTTCTGAGTTGGAAGAATAAATGTGCCACTAAGTCAAGTATAGTAGGTTTTTTTGTTCTTAGTGAATAACATATCTATGTATAGCAGTTCTCTAGGTGGGATGCCTTATCATCCTCCTTTTATATATAAGATTTGCTTTAAGTTTTAATCAATCAAAAAAGATAGGGAGGTCGTGCACTAAAGAAATCCATTTTCTTGCCTCCTATTAAAAAGCTTGTCTGAGAGAAGCATAGAATAGGCAAGAAAAGAGGGATATGATGTCATAATTACTTTTTTAATCACAAATATACAAGATACAACTTCCTTGTATCATCTAGATACAGTTCATGAAAATGGAATATTTTCAGAATCATGCAAGCAACAGAGAAATGAAATACACACTAACATTGAAGGCCAAGTTTTTAATGAGAATGTTGAGGCCTAACAAAAGAAAAAAAAATGTAAAAGTAAATCCCCATAGTCCAACTTGAATACGGGGGATTTATATGTGTGAATGCTAAAAGTAGGTGCAGTACAGGATATTAGGCCATATGTAATTATTATTTGTCATAGATGAAGAGAAGAAGAAAGAAGAGAGAACAGAATTTATAGCCAAAAGTGTGTGGCAGAATCCACACCAATGTTTTATTAACAGTGTTTTAAAACAATATTTCTTTTGATGAATGAGTAATCAATTTTATTAAAAGGAAAAAAGGAGAGTACAATCAGCCTTGTAGGAGGCACGAGATGCTACCTCCCCATTGGGATGAGTACAAACCCAACTCTTATCAGTAAACAAAACTATAAGTTAGCCCAATACAAAGAAACCCGAGAAGCCCCTTGTTTAGCCAGAGAGTCTGCCAAGGCATTTGCTTATCTGCTAACGCACTGGAAACTGACTGACATATTTCTTGTGAGTCATTTTACTTTTTTTTTTCAAAAGATCTCTGTAGCCCCAGATAACACTGTCCAGATTCAACAGCCAACCCACTATCAGGTTGGAATCTCTTTCAACTAACAAATTCTCCACTCCAAGTAGGTTGGCAATCTGTAGGCCTTGTACAGCTGCTAGTATTTCAAACCTTGTTGAGTCTCTAACTCCCACTGAACCCTGAGAATAAAGAGATAATGCTTCTTCCCTTATCCCTCAAAATCCCTCTTATACCCAAGGGCCCTGGGTTACCTTGACTACTACCATCAAAATTCATCTTTATAACCCCTTCTGGAGGAGGAGTCCACCTTGCTTGTATTCTGGTCTTCTCGGGGGCTATGGATGCCACCGCTGCCCAACTCCTCCAAATATCATCACAGGAGTAATCCACAAACAAGTCTGAAGTTTTCAACCAAAGGATGGTCCTTGTCAAGATGAACTCCTTAACTTCCTCGGGACTTCTTTCTTTTTCTTGGAGTATCCTAGCATTCCATTCCTCCCAAATAGTTCATACCATAGCTGCTCTAATACATCTTCACATGAATTACCATAGCTGCTCTTATACATCTCCCAAGGTTTAAGGGAGTCCAAGCAAGCAGAATCCAATAGAAGTAAAAGTTCTGAAACAAAAGCAAATTCATCAACCCTTAAACCTCTACAAAAGCCAAAATCCCAAGTTAGAGGCAAAGGGAGTATTGGGGAAGAAAGAAACCTAGAAACAGGCTCCTTCTTATAAAGGGAAATAGAATGGAGGGAACAAGAACAGAATTACCTGAGCAAACATCATGCCTTAGAGACTGGGGGAATTTAGGAAGAATGCTAGAGACAGCCTTCCAAGGTGTAGTGAGTCAAGCCCGTCAAGATACCCCAGCATCCCATCCAGTTTCGGAACAGCCATGGATACTCGCCACCACTTCATGCCACAGTCTTTCCCTTTTCCAAAGGCCACTTCCAAGGCCATTTACCTAAAAGAGCTTCATTCCTATTAACTATGTTCCCTAACCCTAATCCCCTTTCTTCCTTACAACGACCCACTACCTCCCATTTAATCAAGTGATCTTTTTTCTCTTCCCCTGGCTCCCATAAGAAGTCCCTTATCAAATTTTCTAACCTCTCAGCTACCCTAGAAAGTGTCCTAAAGATGGATAGAAAGTAATAGGAAGATTGGCAAGTGTGGCCCTAATTAATGTAACTCCTCCCAACGATTAGTTCTTTCTCCAAGCCATCAATCTTTTTTCAAGCATTTCCATCACTAGGCTCCAGAAACAACTCTCCTTAGGGTTAGCACCTAGGGGAAGTCCTAAGTAAGTCAAGGGCCACTCAAAAATGGTGCACTCTAAGCAGGCAACAATAGACTCCATCTCCCTCCATTCCAGCTTTAGCCCCACCACACAGTCCTCAAAATTGATCTTCAAATTGGAAGCACTCTCAAAAAGTGAAATTAGGTTTCTCAGATTCTGCACCCTCGACACTTCAGTGTTTTAAAACAATATTTTTTTGATAATTGGTGTTTTAAAATAATATTAAAAGACATTATTCTTTTGATGAATAATTTGTAAGGATTGCAAAGTTATTCCAAGGGGAGAATACAAAGTAGGTAATATCCTCATTTTCAATTAGACTTCTTAAGCCATTTGCATGTCAAAAACTATTCTATTGAAGCTAAAGATGGAAGAAAGTTTCATAGAAGCATCAAGATGTAAGAAAGTTCTAAAGGTTGAAGCTAAAGACTTCCTTCTTGAGGAGATGAAGATCAAAGGGCTACTGAGCATGAAGATCAGGGAAGCTAAGAAGGCTAGTAGGTCTTTAAGTGATAGATTGGCTGAAGGATTTCCTGGAAGCAACAAGCTCCAAAGGTAAGCAACCAAACCATAAGGGCTTTCGTTCAAAAGGGAGAAGGTAAGAAATGGAATACAGGAAAAAGGCTGAAAGATCTTTTATTGCACTTCTGGAATGCTTTGGGGAAGGAAGGAAGCAGATGGTATGTTTCCCTGAAGGAGAAAGGGTCAAGGCTGGAAGGAAGTTTCAGGGTTGCTTGATAGTTTCCTAGTCAGGTTGGAAAACTCTGACTAAGAGGAACCCAAAGGGGGCTAGCAATGACCTTATGACACTCTAATTTGCCACTTCCTTCCAATTTTTCAAAAAAAAAATCATTAGTAGAAAAGTCAGCAAACATCTCCAAGGACTTCATCCAATGGAACACTCTAACCATAATAGTCTCTATAATTGCCTCTTTGCTTCTTTCTTCATCTGAAAAGATTCTTGAGTCTCCTAAAGAAAGCAGCTTAACGCAGCCCTTACACACTTCCACAACACTTTTCCCCTTTTCCAGGCAACCTAAAGAAGGTAGATGAAAACAAACTTTGCACACTAGACGGGGGAATCCACCTACACCCAAACAAATAGAAGAACCATTCCCAAATAGAAGTAGCAACTAGGTAGGAGATTAAAAGTGAAAGTAAGTTTCTCCATTAGGCCTTACACATAACACACCAATGAGGGGATAAACATCAGTTGGGTCTTTTCTTTTGAAGGAGATCACAAATATTTATTCTTTCCAAAAAGACCTAACAAAAGCACCCAATTCTTGAAGGGATGGAGTTGCTCCAAACCTCTTTTACAGGAAAAGGAGAGCCCAAACTATCATCTGGTTGAATCAAGGCCTTGAAGAAGGAAGCACAAGAAAAACACCATATGAGGAAGGGGTCCAGATAAGTCTATCAGAAATGGAAGGGTCCAAAAAAGACCCCATCAAGGACAAGAATCAAATCCAAAACATCATTCAATTCCGAATCCCTTACACTCCTTCTAAGACCCAAATCCCAGTTATTTTCTCCGAGTCTTTTATTGAGATCCATAGTAGTGCCTGTAGTTTTTTTTTTTCAATAACTAGTTGTTCCTGTAGGTTTGGACCCCAACTTCCACTTATCCTGAAGATCTAGAATGCACTTTATTAAACAAAGATTCCTTCATGTGACCTGGCAACTTCAACCCCTAGGAAATACTTTAATGGACCCATATCTTTCACTTCAAACTACAAAGCCAAGAATTCCTTCAACAGCTAAGGGTCAAGTTCCTAGTTCCATGTAATGACACATCAAAATATGCAATCAAGGCTGCAATATGACCTTCCCCCTTAACAAATAATGTGGGATCAAACTTTTTTTGAAGGCTATATGTGATCAAACCAGTATTGCCCATACCCCGCCTACTAAATTAACTTGTTAAACCTGTCAAACTACCACTTTGAGACTATTTTAACCCATGCAGTGATTTTTTCAAGCAGTAAATGTTTCCTTCACTACCTTGAAGCTGAAATCTTGGTAGTTGTACTTGTATCATATGCACCTCTTCATTCAGATCTTAATTCAAAAATGCATTTTCACTATCTAATAGGTAAATTGGCCATAAAAAATCTGCTATTAGAGATACAAAATCTTTTTATGAAGGTCATCTTAGCATCAAAATCTTGATGTAGTTAGCTCCATACATCTAGGTAAATCCTTTGACCACCAGTCTTACATTATACCTCTTGCACCCACTTTTCATAAGCAAGCCTTTCTTCTAGACACTCCTTTCTCTTACCAGTCAAGTATCCAAGTTTCCTCTTCCACAAACTAAAAATTTGACAACCTTAGACCGTTTAAGGAATTCAAACAATCCAAATGGGTAATAGCATGTAAAAAATGCATGTCTTCAACATTACCACCAGCAAAGGAATGAATCCCAGAAATATTAGAAGTAGCTGAATCATCTATGTTAGAGTTAGTCGAATGTAGTGTTTTAAAAGCGCAAGGCGCAAAACAAGCGCAAGGGCCAATTTGCACCTGAGGCGCAAGGCGAGGCGCGCGCCTTTTTAAGAAAGGCGCAAAATTACAAAAAAAAGGCTAAAAAATAAAAAAAAAAGTCAGAAAATTCCAAAAAATTGCCCAAAAATTTAAAAAAATGCAAAAAATTTAAAAAAATGCAAAAAAATTAAAAAATATTAAAACATAATGTTAATAAAAATATAAACTTAAATTTTAAAATAAATGATTTAAAAAACCTATTATCTAAAATTAAAATACATAAACATAACATGTAAAGTGTATTCAAATGAAAATTTAGAAATAAAAGAAAACATATAAAGCATTTTCAATCATGTAAAACCCACAATCTCTTTTTTTCCTTAATTGCATTGCTTCAAGTAGTTAACATGATGTAAAACATATTGCATTCTTGATTCTATGAATTGCCTTTGTAGCACGCCTCTCGAGGCAACCCCGAACAAGTCTATGTTAGGGTCTAAAATTCTTATTTCTCACATAAAAAATAATGATTTTACAACTTTCATTGCCTTCTAAGAAGATATTTTATCGCAATGAATGAATGAACAACATAAGCAAAAGATTGGCTTCGTTTGTGTCTTAATTTCCCTGGCAGTTATGTATGATTGGCCCTTGTTTCAACTTGACATTAAAAATGCCTTCCTTCATGGTGACCTTATGGAGGAGGTATATGTGGAGCAACCACCTGGGTTTGTTGCTCAAGGGGAGGATGGTAAGGTGTGCAAACTGAAAAAGGCAATTTATGGGTTGAAACAATCGCCTCGTGCTTGGTTTGGGAAGTTTAGTGAAGTGGTGAAGAATTTTGGAATGAAACAATGCCGGGTTGACCACTCAGTGTTCAGCTATGATTCAGAAGCCAGAAAGATTTTATTAGTGATCTATGTGGATGATATTGTCATAACTGGCAGTGACAAATTGGGGATTGATAAACTAAAGGTCTTTTTGCAAAACCATTTTCAAACAAAAGACCTTGGGAAGTTGAAGTATTTCTTGGGTATAGAAGTTGCCAAATCAAAACAAGGTGTAAATCTGTGCCAAAGAAAATATGTTCTTGATCTGCTGGATGAGCAGTGATACAAGGGAAATATTTGATGATCCTGGAAGATACAGACAGTTAGTGGGGAAGTTGAACTATTTGACTATTACAAGACCAGACATCTCCTTTGTAGTCAGTGTGGTGAGCCAATTTATGTAAAACCCCTAGATACCTCACTGGGATGCAGTTCTTAGAATTGTAAAGTACCTAAAGGGAGCTCCAAGCTGTGGGTTATTGTACAAACCAGGAGGAAGACTTGAGGTAATTGGGTATATAGATGCAGATTGGGCAGGCTCAATGTCGGATAGAAGATCTACTACATGTTACTGCACATTCCCTGGAGGCAATCTAGTGACATGGAAGAGTAAGAAGTAGACCGTTGTGGCAAGGAGTAGTGCTGAAGCCGAATACAGAGCCATGGCACACACTACATGTGAATTAGTATGGCTGAGAAACCTCCTACAAGAAATTAGATTCACAATGGACAGACCTATGAGATTATACTATGATAATCAAGCTGCAATTCGCATCTCATCTAATCATGTTTTTCATGTGAGAACAAAGCACATAGACATTGATTGCCACTTTGTGAGGGAGAAAGTCCTTACTGGAGAGATAAGCACAGAACATGTGGGCTTAGGTGATTAGTGGGCAGATTTGTTTACAAAAGGTTTAAACTCAGGGAGAGTGAGCTATATATGTAACAAGCTGGGATTATATGACATATATTCTCCAGCTTGAGGGGGAGTGTTAGAGTTAGCCGAATGAGGGGTAGATTAGTCTTTTCCAGACACTTTAAGTTATGTGCTTATGTGGCAGTTCTAATTAGACTTCCTGTCCCATACTTAAGTGGGGACAGTTTATCTTTGTACTTGATTAAACCCCTAATCCATATTATGGTCAAAGGGTAGGGTTTAGCCTACCAAGTTCGACTGTCTTCTTCTTTTGGTTCGAACTACTGTAGCTACAGAACAAACAATCTGTAGCCATGGCTCATTGGCAAGTGATCACCAAACCAACTCCTACCAAAAATATATCCACAATTTCAAAAGACTAGGTGAAAGGGACACAAATAGTCCACACAACAAGTTCACCCAACAAAAATGGTGCAATCACAGACAGCCATACTACCGTCACTTCAACAAATAGGTTCTCGTGAACCAAGAAAGAGAACTCTGACCTGTTGTAGCCTCCACAGACTACACAATGCCTGTACCAGCTGATTAAACAAATAGATTTTATATGACCAGAAATATTTTTGGTTTCAAAAAGCTACCTTTATATGGGATAAGTAATTCTTATCACTTTCTCCATCTTCCACATAGGCAAAATGCAACTATATCACTTATAGATCACAATTGACCTTGGAAAAAACATCAACCAACATCATGGAAGTTCTTCAACACCCTTTATGCCACCATCAAATGAATCAGCCACCAAAACATTTCATCTTTTGTTCATAAGACGAAGAAAGAATAAAATAAAAATGTTTCCCCTGTTCAACCAATCCATCAATGTAGAGTTTTCTCTTGGGATCTCACATTTGAAAGAAAACAAGGATAAGAATGTGTTCAATCAGCTTTATGACAAATAATATTCTGGTACCATGTTGTCGGTCGTAGATGAAGAAAATATAAGGAAAATAGAGAAGAATTGAGAACTGAAAGTCAGTGTGGTGTCACCCATGCTTCACGATATTGACGGTATTTAGTGAAATATCCCTGATATATCCCCATTTGCTAGCGGCGATATGAAATCTTCCAAGAATCTTTTTTTCCAATATCCCCGATATTTTGCCAATATGTCAGTGATATTTGAGATATCATAGATAAACTCTATATTTAAAGTTTAAAATTTTAGTATATTATTAAAACCTTTTCAGTATTTCATTAAAATCATCATAATTTTCTAAAAATATTTTCCTAAAAGAAACAGCAGAGAATTAATGATTGGATAATTGGCTTACTACTTTGATGTGATTGACTTACTAAGTTACTATAATTCAAAAGAAAAAGAAAAATGCATAGAACTACAAAAGAGAGTATTCTCAATCTAACCAAAACATATAGTAACAATAAAAACAGAAGTTAAAATGGAAAGCAATTGACATGAACAAAAGATGGCTAAAGACCAAAAGGGAGACAAAGAGAAACATACCTATTACAATCGCTTCATTATTTTTTCCCATTTGATTTATACAATTTTTTGTTATGATGTTTTGAGCCTTAAACGTGCAATTATATTTCTTCTAATGATCTCTTGAAGGTTTATTAACTAATTTAATATTTCTAGAGAACTTTCTTGATTTTTAAAACTTTCCAAATATCTTAGAGGAATTAGTGAAATATCTCCGAAATTTTTCCAACCCTACATGGAGAAATGTTCATCAATATCGATGTTACGAACCATTACTCTCACCCACACCAACATTTTAAGAGTTCTAAAACAACGTAAAAAAAGGAACTATTACCCCTGCCCCCACAACAATAAGAGTTACAAATAGTAACAAAAAGATCTTTAATTGTCCTACAAAACAAAAGATCAAAAGCAATGGAAAAGTAAAAAAGAAGAGAAGATCAGCAAGTAAAACAAAATAACAGTAAGGTAAGTGGTTTCATGTATAAATCATGTTTCCTTTCTTTTATTTGTTTCAAAGGACACTTTATTGCCTTATTCTTGGGTCCAGCAGGGATAGGAGGCTACATTAATGCTGAGTTCCAAGAAGCATTACAAGAGGTACAGATTGCAAGAGATTTGAACTTTGACAGATTAGTCATTAAGGAGGATTTAAAGCTAGTAATAGGTTGGTTGAAGGATCCAGATACAGTATACAGTACAGGATCAAGAGATTTAAATGGCTAGCCAGCCATATGGATGTAAGTATTCAATGGGAAAGGAGATCAACAAATGAGATAGCAGACTATCTAGCTAAGGGGGGAATAGGGGTCATCTGTATTGGGCTCAATTGTAATCTGTTTTATATTCTTGAGACCAGTGATTTAAAAGTCACACCTGAGGCGCGCCTAGGTGCATAGGCGATGCGCATTTTAGGGTAGGCACCTCTCCCAGGTCCTAGGTGCAGCACTTTCAAAAGGCGCACGCCTGGTGCACCTAGGCGTGCACCTGATGCACCTTATGCCTCAGCCCAAGTGTGCTCCGAGAACCCCCTATTTGCTAATGTTGTTCATTCATTCATTCATCTTAATAAAATATCTTCTTAAAAGGCAACTAAAATTATATAATCATTACTTTTTGTGTGACAATTAAGAATTTAAGACCCTAACATGGACTTGTTTGAGCTTGCCTCAAGGGTCGTGGCACAAAGGCAGCTCGTAGAATCAGGAATGTGATATGTTTTACATCACATTAGCTATTTGAAGTAATGAAATTGAGGAAAAAAAGAGATTGTGGGTTTTACATGCTTGAAAATGTTTTATATGATTGATTATATTTTTAAGTTTTCATTTGAAAACACTTTACATGTTATGTTTATGTATTTTAATTTTAGATAATAGGTTTTTAAAAAATTAATTTTAAAATTTAAGTTTATATTTTTATTAATATTATGTTTATTTTTTATTTTTTTAGAATTTTTTTTTGTATTTTTGTGCCTTGCTTCAGAAAGGTGTGTGCCTCGCCTTGCGCCTCGCGCCTCGCGCTTTTAAAACACTGCTTGAGGCTGCACCTTGTGCCTCTGGTTGGGATATGCTGATTGTGTATTTCCCTTGATTCTGCTTCTTGACTAATAAAACTTTATTATTACTTAACAAAAATATAAATAAAACCAATGCATGTATACATAACAAATATGTATATATAAACATATACTTTTCTTGATGCAACTATAAATACATATTAATATCTCAGAAAGTGTAGAAAAGATTAAGAGGTTGTCTTTTCAAAATGCTTTCCAATCCTATTTTCAAGTTGCCCCCTCTTCCTTTCTTTAGAAATCCTAAAAGCTTTGTTCCATATGACACAACCACACTTGAACAAGGCCAGTGCCACAGTTTAGAAGTGTCAGTTGGCTATCCTATGGAAAAGTAGGTGCATTTACCAAAGTAAGTCATTTACCAAGACGTGAACAAGGCCTAAAAGAAAGAACAACACAAATTACAATTGAGCCCAGTACAACTGATCCCTAAGTACCCCCTGCTTAGCTAAAGAATCAGCCAATGCATTGGCCGCCCTCCCCACCCATTGTATAACCAGAGTCATATTTCTTGTTAACCAATTTGAACTTCTTCATTTTGCCCCTATAACACCATATCACTGAATCTGAATCTTTAACCTAGCCCACTACCACCTTAGAGTCCCCTTCAAATACCAAATTATCCAAGCTCATCTCTTTTGCAATCTTAACACCTTGTAGTACCGCATACAGTTCAGCTCTTAAAGAGTCCCAATAACCACTGGTCCTAAGCAAAGTACTACTTCCCTTCCTTATCTCTTATGACCCCTGGGTTACCTTGGCTACTCCCATCAAAATTTAATTTCGAAAAACCTTCAATAGGAGGTACACAATTCAAGTATATTTTATCCTTCTGCATTGCACTAGAAGTCACTGAATACTAATTCCTTGGTCCTCCAAATATCATTAAAGGAGAATTGTTGAAATAAATCAAAAGCTAAAATCCAATGTATAACCCTTGTCATTACATAATCCATAACTTGTTGCTTGCTTCTCTCCTCTTGGAAGATTCTAGCATTTCTTTCTTCCCATGAAGTTCAAATAACTGCTGCCCTAGTGAACCTCCACATTATTCTTCCCCTTCTCTTCGGCCATACAAAAGTAGATGAATCAAACAACATCTTAATCTCCGTTGGCAAGTTCCACTTGCACCCAATTAAAGAGAAAAACCAATCCCAAATATCTGCAACAAAGGAACAGGATATTAGTAAGTAGTAACAAGACTCACCATCTGATTTGCAACATTCAGGGAAATATACAAAAGAGGTCTCTTCTTTTGCAAATGATCCAGGGTGTTTATTTTCCCATATAAGATAGAACACTTTCAAACACAAAGCACTAATTTGAAGGGGAACAGGCTGACACTAAACTTCCTTAAAGGGGAAAGGTTAAGGATTAGTCATTTATAAAAAAAAAAAAGAAAGATTATGGATTAGGGGACTGAAAAAGGCATTAAAAAAAGAGGCACAAGAAAAAATACCTTTAGAACTTGAGCACCAAACTCTTCTACCCTGTTTAAAAGGCTCTAAACAAACTCTATCAAGAAGAAGCAAAAGCTCTATCACTGTATCATAGATGTGGATTCCTCATCCCTCAATCCCCTTTGAATACTAAAGTCCCAATTATGACACAAAGGAAATCTAGGAGGGATTAGAAATTTTGAGACCACCTCATTTTTGTACAAGAAAATGGAATACGAGGAAGGATACTATGGATTGCTTTCCAAGGTGTTGCCAGAGTGGCCCAATGATACACCGGCATCCCAACCACTCTCCAACTTTCCATGAATACTATCCACCACCTCATGCCACAAGCTTTCCCTTTCTAATGGAAATCTCCATAACCACTTCCCTAAGAAAGCTATATTCTTTTCACTCACACTCTCAATACCCAACCCACCTTCTTCCTTGCTTCTACACAATCTCCAATTTGATTAAGTGATCTTTTCTAGCCTTTCCCTTATGACCTTTTCTAATTTCTGTGCTTCCCTTGGTGGAATTCAAAAAACAAAGAGAAAGTAAATTGGTAGTTAGCCAAGATTGATCTTATTAGGGTAATCCTACTGCCCAACAAGATATAATTCCTTTTCCATGCAACCAATCTCCTCTCACATCTTTCTACAATTGGATTCCAAAATCTACTTTCCTTAGGGTCGGCACCTAGGGGAAGACCCAAATAGGTGAAAGGCCAAGGGATGACAGGACACTCTAAGCAACCCGCTACCAAATTTAAGGCACTCTCCTCCATATTGATCCTTGCTATGCAACTCTTGTCTAAATCGATTTTCAGATTTGAAATCCTTTCAAACTTCTTAATTAGTTCTTTTAAATTCCTTGCCCTCTTGTTATCTCTTCCACAAAAAATTATGATATCACCTGCAAATTAGAGGTGATTGATTGGAACATTGTTTCTGTCCATTCTCCAACCCCTAAACTCATCTTCCCTATCAGCTCTAGAGAGAAGTCTACTAAAAACACCCACCACTAAAGTAAAAAGGAAAGGTGACAAAGAATCACCTTGTCTAAACCCTCTATAAGTTGGGAAGAAATCTTTCATCACTCCATTTTTTATTTGATAAATATATTTTACCACTCCATTAACAAGGACGAAAAAATGGCAAGGCCAAATACAACCAAAGACCTAATTGCACTATCTCTTCCCAAACCCATGCAATTGCAGCACCTCTAACAAGGTCCAATCCACCAAGTCATAGGCATTTTTGAAGTCCAATTTGCAAACAAGGCCTCCCTTTCTAGATATCTTCATTTCCTCTACATGTTCATTGGCTAATTAGGATTTGATCACAACCAAATCCTCCCTACAACACAAAATACTGATCAAAATCATCATTGTCCTACCAATGATGGATCAAAAAAATCACCAATGAACCAACAAAATTAATTAATTATGAGCTACATATGCTTAAATATGCTTTCAAATCCAAAATGAATCTTAACACTTTAGATCAACTAGCATCAAGTAATAATGAATAATGCAGTTTAAGTTTTCTTTTAAAAGCAGTTAACAAAGGGACATTTAATCCATAAAACATAATATGTAACCAAATTTGAGTGATACCTTTTCTTTAACGCCATCAACAATAGCCCACATGTACTTCTCCTCTTGTTTTAGCTTCTCTTCTTTCAATGCCTTCTTTTCCTGCATGAACAATGACTATTGGGTCAACAAATAAAAAGAATAGTATTAACAACTAAAGTATTTCTATACAAGGCACAAAGAGCATGACAGCATTTTTTTTTGGTAATAAAAAATAAAAATTTATTAAAAAGGAAAAAAAGAGAGTACAAGAAAGGGGGAAGAGACCAAGGCCCTCGAGAGAGAAAAAAACAACCTCCAAAACTCAAGGCGATAAAAACAAGAATCCAAAAGCCCAAACAAAGAGACCAACTAAAGCCACAAACCAAAGCAACCATAAACTAGGCATTTTTTTTTGGATCAATAACAAATTCATTAATTCAATAAATGAATAATTACAAAGAGGAAGACAAACTTTCTTATCTTCCAATTACAATTTGAGCCCCCAAGAAAAGAAAAGAAAAAAGAGAAACAATAAAATTACATCTGAGCCCAAAACATTGATTCCCTCTCCACCCCTTGTTTAGCTAATCCATCAGCAAAAGAATTAGCTGATCTTTTCACCCAAACAATCTTAACTTCCATCTCTCGCACCAGCCACTTAAATTTCCTCCTCACATTGTTGTAATTCCATAAGCCACTGTTGTCTTTGTTCAGCCACCCTACCACTACCTCCAAGTTCCCTTCAATTATGAGTTTTCTGATATTCATCTCCCTAGCTTTCTGGACTCCTTCCAACACTGCATAGATCTCAGCTCTGAGGGAGTCACCTACACCAATTGGGCCTGAGAACAAGGCAACCCCATTCTCATCCCTAAAAACACCCCCAATCCCTGAGTGTCCAAGGTTCCCCCTACTACTCCCATCAAAGTTTAGTTTTAAGAATCCAACAGGTGGGGGGGTCCAAGACACACTCATTACTGTTTTGATCTGGGTACAGTTTGCAATCTCACCCCACTTCCTCAACATGCCATTCACTATATAATCTGCGAATAGCTCTAGGGACTTCAGCCACTGTACAACCCTTATATGGATTAAAGCCCTCAGTTCTTCAGCACCTCTCTCTACTTCTAAGAAGATCCTGGAATTTCATTCTTCCCATAATGACCAGCATACTGCAGCCCTCAGTTCCCTCCACATAGTCCTTCCCCTTTTCTTACGCCACCTGAAAAAAGAAGGGGAGAAAAGACTTTGCAAGTTTGATGGAGGGTTCCAATTACACCCAAAGAGGGAACAACCCACTTCCAAATTAACTTTGCGAATTGGAAAAACACCAGTAGGTGAAAACCAGTCTCCTCATCAGCTTTGCAGAGAACACACCAGTGAGGTGACAAACAAGTATTAGGTCTCTTCTTTTGGAGTAGATCACCAGTGTTGAATCTTTCCAGATAGGCTTCCCAGCAAAAACTACCAACCCAAGGAGGAATTGGTCTGCACCAAACCTCATAGACAGGGAAAGGGAGGTTATAGGACTGCTAGACTGGCATAAGACTTTGAAGAAAGAAGCACAAGAAAATGAGCCAGTGGGTGTGGGGGTCCAGATTCTAGAGTCCACCTTAGTAGGGTCTAAGAAAATATTATCAAGAAGTTCAAGGAGGCTTGAAATACTGTCGAGGTCCAAGTCCTTCACAGCCCTTCTTAAACCCAAATTCCACCCAAACTCAAAACTGGAAGAGGAAAATGAAAAAAGAAACTGGCTCATTTTTAAAATCAGATAGGGCATACAAAGAAGGAAACTGGTCCTTAAGGGGGGCATTCCCCACCCAAGTTTGTTCCCAAAATTTTATGGTGTTACCTGAATTCAAATCTTACCTGATAAGAGGGGAGAATACTAGTAACAAATCATGAATGGCTTTCCAAGGTGAAGCACTTGTAGTCCTTGCTCAGATTCCAGCATCCCATCCATTTTGCTCCAGCCCATGTATGCTTGCCACTATTCTAGCCCATAGTTTCTCCTGCTCCAATGGGAACCTCCACAACCACTTCCCCAGAAGGGCCATATTCCTTTTTCTAATGTTCCCAATCCCCAAACCACCACAGTTTTTAATCCTGGTCACCACCTCCCAACTCACCCTATGATCCCTCTTCTCCTCTCCCAGCTCCCAAAGGAAATCTCTCATCATCTTCTCTAATCTACTAGAAACCTTTGTTGGGATTTTGAACACTAACAGGAAATAAATGGGTAAGTTTGCTAGAGTGGTCTTAATCAATGTAGTCCTTCCACCAAGAGAAAGGTAATTCTTTTTCCAAGAGACAAGTCTCTTTTCAAATCTTTCCACCACCAGGTTCCAGAAGCTCTCTCTTGGGATTATCACCTAATGGCAACACTAGATAATTCAATGGCCAACCTAAGACTTCACACCCTAGCACTTTTACACTCTCCCTAATCTCTCCCTCCTCCAAATTCACACCCACTACACAACTTTTCCCAAAGTTCACCTTCAAATTTGAAATTTGTTCAAAGAGTTGTATCACCAATTTCATGTTCCTGATGAACCTCACATTACCTCCTTCACAGAACAGAATCGTATCATCAGCAAACTATGAGTGGGTGAGGGGGTTTCCTCCCTTCCAACTCTCTAGCATCCAATTAGGCCCCTAGTGTGAACAAGAAGGGAGATAGGGGGTCTCCATGTCTTATACCCCTACTGGCTGGAAAGAAATCTACCACTGTCCCATAGGGGGTCACCCCATAATCCATTTGCACCATCTAGCCCCAAAACCAAACTTGGTCATAACTTTCCTCAAAAATTCCCAGTCCACCAAGTCATAAGCCTTTTCCAGATCCAACTTACAAACCACTCCCTTCTTTCTCTCCTTCCTGAAATTCTCCACACTCTCATTAGCAATTAGGATTTGATCAGTAATCTGTCTTCCACTCACAAAAGCTCCTTGATTTGGTGCAATGATGTCTGGCAATACTTCCTTCAGTCTCAAAGACAATACCTTTGCAATAATCTTGTACAAGCTATTTACCAAACTGATTGGCTTGAAATCCTTTGGATGGAATGCATCGTTCTGTTTTGGAACCAAAGCTATGAAAGTTGAATTCACACCTGGGTTAATAACTCCTCTCCTATAGAACTCCTCAAACACCAACAGAAGGTCATCTTTCAAGATATCCCAACAATCTTGATAAAAATCCATTGTGAACCCATCCGACCTTGGAGCTTTTGTTCTATCCATAGAAAGCACAGCCTCCTTAATCTCTTCCAAATCAAACCTTCTTTCCATCCTTCTCCTGTTATCCCCCGTACATCTGGCCAGTCCAATCCTTCTACCCACACCCCTCTACTTACAAGCCTTCTTAGAATGGATTTAAAGTGTTCTACAAAAGCCCCAGCTATCTCCTCTTGTTGTGTTAACTCAACTCCATCCACTTCCAATTTGGAAATAAAATTTCTCCTTCTCCTTCCAATTGCCAAAGAGTGAAAAAACCTGGTATTTCTATCTCCCTCTTGCAACCATTTACATCGAGATTTTTGCCTCGAGCTTATTTCCTCCTCATGCTAGTTGTCACCCTCTGATAAGTATTATTGGTTTCCTTCGTGAATCTGATCATATTGAAGTCCCCACCCACACACCAAGGCCCATCCCATAACCCTCTAACATCAGCCAGTTCCTCCCACAATTCCTTTCTCTCTTTGTAGTCATTTGGTCCATAAAAATTTGTGAGCACCCACACATATCCATCCTCTTGCTGCTTAAACTTCATTGAAACTGAGTATTTTCCAATCAGTTCCTCCAAGCCTTCCACCACATCCCTCTTCCACAATGTCACTATCCCACCTAAAGCACCCCACGAGGGAGCAACCACCCAATTAATCCCCCTGGCTTTCCACACACTCCTTGCCCATCTATTATCAAACTTCATTCTCTTGGACTCCTATAATAGTACAATGTCTGGGTCAAACCTCTTTATTACCTCTTTGATCATCGCTTTTTTTCTCGCACTTCTTATTCCCCTCACATTCCAACTAAGTATCTTCATGCTCACTTCTTCCTTCGATCCCTTCTTCACCTAACCACTACTTCCCCCCTTTCCTTCTATCTCCTTTTACCCCGAATTTCTTGTCACCCTCCACATCTCTTTTCAATCTCTCAACTTCACTCATGTGAATAAACCCTAGTTGTTTCTAGGTCAAAGTAGAGAAGAAGAAAGAAGAAAGAAAAGAGAAAGAAGAAGGAGAGGAGAAGAGTGTTCGGCCAGACTAGAAGAGAGGATGTTCAAAAGTCACTCTCCTAGCCGACCCACTTGACTTTTATTCATGAAAAACTTGAGTTACAAGAAAGACAATTTTGTCCCTCATAGAAGATGGGACACATAACTTAAACTCAGATACAATAGACATTTCACTTTCAATAAGATACACCAGAATGACCAAAATACCCCTGACTCGAGCATTCTAACACTCCCCCTCAAGCTGGAGAGTATATATCATATAGTCCTAGCTTGTTACAAATGTAATCTATTCTTCCCCGAGACAATCCTTTTGTGAAGATATTTGCCCACTGATTTCTTGAGCTCACATGAGATGTAGTTATTACCCCACTTATCACTTTCTCTCTCACAAAGTGACAATCCACCTCAATATGTTTAGTTCTTTCATGGAAGACAGAATTGGATGAGATGTGAACGGTAGCTTGGTTATCACAGTATAGTTTCATGGGTTTGTCAATTGAGAAACCCATCTCCTGTAGTAGGTTCTTCAGCCATACTAGTTCACATGTGGTATGGGCCATAGCCCTGTACTTTGCTTCCGCACTACTTCTTGCCACCACTGTTTGCTTCTTGCTCTTCCAAGTTACAAGATTGCCACCCAGGAAGGTACAATACCCTGTGGTTGACCTCCTGTCTGATATAGAGCCAGCCCAATCAGCATCTGTGTACCCTACTATCTCAAGAGGTCCTCCTTTTTGGTATAACAAACCACGACCTGGAGCACCCTTTAGGTACCTAACAATTCTCAGAACAACTTCCCAGTGAGGAACCTGGGGATGTTGCATAAACTGACTCACCACACTCACTGCAAATGATATATCTGGTCGGGTAATGGTCAGGTAGTTCAACTTTTCTACCAACCTTCTGTATCTTCCAGGATCATCAAACTCTTCACCTGCATCCACACTTAACTTGGCATTGAGTTCCATAGGAGTCTCTGCTGGTTTAGCACCTAACAACCCTGTTTCTTCAAGTAGATCAAGAACATATTTCCTCTGACATAGGTTGATCCCCTATTCCTAAGAAATACTTTAGCTTCCCCAGATCTTTCGTGTTGAAGTGGTCCTGTAAGAATTTTTTCAGCCTGTCAATTCCGTTGCTGTCACTTCCAGTTATGACAATATCATCCACATACACGACTAGCAAGATTTTTCCATCTTTTGAGTTATAGCTAAACACAGAATGATCAACCTGACACCGTTTCATCCCAAAGGCCTTCACCACTTCACTGAACCTGCTGAACCATGCACGAGGAGATTGTTTCAGTCCATAGATTGCCTTTTTGAGCCTGCACACCTTACCAGCCTCCCCCTGAGCAACAAACCCTGGTGGTTGCTCCATATACACCTCCTTAACAAGATCACCATGTAGGAAGGCATTTTTGATGTCAAGTTGTAGGAGAGGCCAATCATACATAGTAGCCAATGAGATCAACACCCGAACTGAACCAATTTTAGCCACAGGAGAGAATGTCTCCATATAGTCCACACCATATAACTGAGAATAGCCCTTGGCCACTAACCGTGCCTTCAATCATTCCACACTGCCATCAGGAAGATGCTTCACTGTATAGACCCATTTACACCCAACAGTGTGCTTACCAGGAGGAAGGGTGGTGAGTTCCCACGTATGATTATGTTGTAGAGCAGAGAGTTCTTCTTCCATGGCTTGCCGCCACCCTGGAGAGGCAAGGGCTTCCTGTACAGTCTTGGGAATGGGAACCGATGAGAGTAATGATATAAACTTGCAATGAGAAGCAGAAAGGTGAGCAGTGGAAACATAGTCTGAAATGGGATGAGAAGTACAAGTATGTTTACCTTTCCGCAAAGCAATAGGGAGATGAAGATCTGAGGGAGAAGGAGCAGTAGCAGGATCTGTCGACGGGCGCTGAAGTGGAGGAGGAGCCGAAGCACTTCTACGAGTATACACTTGAGTAATTGGCGGCCTCTCTGTAGTAACCGGCATATGAAGTGCATCTACAGTAGGAGTGGAAGCTACGGGAAGGGGGTCCACAACCGGAACAGGAAGAGGAACCATAGAGGGAGAAGAAGAGACCCCGGCATCGGAGAAAAAAGGAACTGATTCAAAGAAGGTGACATCAGGGCACACAAACGATTTATGAAACTTAGGGTTATAACACTTGTACCCTTTCTGAGTCCTTGAGTAGCCAAGAAAAATACACTTCGTAGCCCGAGCATCTAGCTTGTCTACTCCAGGCCCCAAGTGCTGAACAAAACAAACACAGCCAAAGACTCTTGGGGTGAGAGGATTGACTTCCAAGGATTGACATGGGCATCCGATTTATCAAAAAACAGGATGTAAGAACAGCATCACTCCAAAAGTGCTTTGGGACATGCATATTGATCATCAAGGACCGAGCAGTTTCAAGAAGATGTCTATTTTTCCGTTCAGCTACACCGTTTTGTTGCGGGGTGTAGGCACAAGAAGTTTGATGAATTATTCCATGATGTTCTAGGTATTGCTGAAATGATGAGGAGATGTATTCTTTGGCATTATCTGAGCGAAGTATTTTCATATGAACACCAAACTGAGTGCGTATTTCAGCATGAAATTTCTAAAAAATAGAGAACAATTCACTACGGTCTTTCATAAGATAGATCCATGTCATCCTTGAAAAGTCATCAACAAAGATTACAAAATACTTAAACCCATTGTATGACACCACTTTAACTGGACCCCATACATCAGAATGAACTAAAACAAAAGGACTTGAGACACGACTATCAGTTCTTGGACTAAATGAGACTCGATGATGTTTTCCCAACTGACATGACTCACAATCTAATGATGAAAGATGACTCAAGGAAGGAACTAGCAGCTTCAAAGCCTTGAGAGAGGGATGACCAAGTCTACAGTGCCATTGGAGAGGAGTAAGAGACGACTGAAAAGCCACTGAAGGGCCACCACCATCAAGGTAATACAAACCACCGGCTTCATGCCCTCCACCAATCTTCGTCCCCGTCTTGAGATCCTGAAACACACAAGAAGAAGGATAGAAGGTTACAGAACAATTAAGGGACTTGGTTAATCTACTAACAGACATAAGGTTAAAAGGGAACTTAGGAACATATAAAACAGATGCTAAAGACAATGAGGAGAGATCAACATCACCAACACCACAAATAGGAGATGAAGAACCATTAGTAAGTGTAACTGTCTGAGATGTGGAGGTGCGAGAAAGGGAAGAAAATACATCAGGAGTCCCAGACATATGGTCCGAGGCTCTAGAATCAATGATCCAGGGTGAGGCTTTGGAAGCTAAATAAGTCATACCTGAATGGGCAAGTGTAGCAGTGTTCTGCTGAGATGTTTGAAGGAACTGCTCATATATTGCCTGTGGTACACTCACCATTTCTTGCCCGGAAGTACAAGTGGGTGTGGAGGGGGTTGGGGCAGTTTGCTAGCTTTCAGTAACTACTCTTAGATGTAACATGGTTAGCCCAAGTGTTGGGTGGACCACGCAAATCATAGAAGAAATTAACTGTGGGCCCCTCTAAGCCACAATGTGTACATTTTCTCTGAGCATTACCCCTTCCTTTTCCACGGCCTCCCCCTGACTCACGGCCTGTAGTCCGGCCACAGGCCCGGTTAAACATGTGTCCACCACGGTTGCTTGGAGGGCCACTGCTGCCACCACCACTTCTACTTCCACGACTACTCCCTTTAGTCACTACCAAACCAAATCTATCAGAGAAGGAAGAATGTTCCACTGGCTCAATGGATGTCCTCTTAAGACGGGCAAAAACTTCTTCAAGTGAGGGGAGAGCTGATCCCCCCAATATCTGTGCTCTGACAGGCTCATACTCAGCCTTCAAGCCCACAAGAAACCTAGTCACATCAAGCTGTTCACGTTGATGTTGTTAGATCTGGACATCTGATGTTAGAGGGTGATACACATTTAGCTCATTGCGGATGTTTCTCAAACTTGCATAATACTCTTCTAAGCTTTGACTTCCTTGCTTCAAATTGAAGTACTCTTGGTATAACTGATATACCCTAGTTGTGTTGTCTTGTCCAAAGTACAACTTTTTAGCATGATCCCGGATCTCTTTGGCTGTATCTAGGAACATGAAGTTCACACTAATCTTTGGTTCCATGCTGTTCCAAAGCCATGTCATTATCTGTGCATCATCTTGTTCCCAATCACTGAACCCAGGAGAATCAGAGGAAGGTTTCTCCTCCCTCACATGTTTTACTTTCCTCTTGGCCTTCAAGAACACCTCCACAGATTTTGCCCATGGTACATAGTTCTCACCATTCAACTTGATGGATGTCATTTGAACACTTAGATAATCTGAAGAAAGCATGATGCCTGTTTTGTTGTCATTCCCAACTACAGTTGAAGCCATCTCAATTATGTCTCCTTTGAATATACACCACAATCTCACACTTGTCACAAGACTTATCTCACTTACAATACCACCAACCCACTTTCTTCAACTGCACATTACACACTACACTCTAAAGCTGAAATCATTCAGTCAACACATCAAACACTTGGACTGCACACTGCAGGACCATTTACCACCAACACACCACTACTGAAATTACTCAGTCATTTCATCGAACACTTGTTCTTCATACTGAAGAACTGATTACACACAAGGTCTAGGGGTTCACTTTTAAGCATTTAGAATCATAGATATGTCAGCCACCACAACACAATCAACACCACACCACTGCTGTCGTGGACATCAGCAGTCTACCACTCTTCTTTCAGCACACATGTGAGCAAGAAAACACAAAAAAAAAGACATGACTGATATGTGTATCAGTTTCATCCAGCACCACAACAACTAACTTTTGAAGCACATAAAAAAAACAGCATTCACAGTCCATTTCTGAACACACGACAGCAGTGTCCATACCTGTATACGTCCAGCCCTCTTCGTACACTGAATTGAGGGTCTAGTATACCACTTCAACGACCACCACAGCACCGACCAGAGGCATTCTCACCTCCAGGCCCTCAAAACGACAACTCCTTTTCAGCCCTTTATCGAGTCTTCTATTAGATCAGCTGTAGGATGATGAAACCTACTGTGAAGCTGGCGGCGAACCCAGGGAGAAGACAGCAGCAAGAAAACGAACACCAGACCTTAATGCTCTGATACCATGTGAATAAACCCTAGTTGTTTCTAGGTCAAAGTAGAGAAGAAGAAAGAAGAAAGAAAAGAGAAAGAAGAAGGAGAGAAGAAGAGTGTTCGACCAGACTAGAAGAGAGGATGTTCAAAAGTCACTCCTAGCCGACCCACTTGACTTTTATTCATGAAAAACTTGAGTTACAAGAAAGACAATTTTGTCCCTCATAGAAGATGGGACACAACTTAAACTCAGATACAATAGACATTTCACTTTCAATAAGATACACCAGAATGACCAAAATACCCGACTCAAGCATTCTAACAACTCAATTTTCTCTTCTTTATTTTGATGTCCTTCTCCCTCTTCTGTAGGCCTCCTTTCAGCACATTCAAATCCTCCATCCTACATCCCAACTTCCCCACAAATTTTTCTATCAGGTCCTCTTTATTAGATTCCTCCATCACTGTCCTCTCTACATATTCCCCTCCAAAACTGCCCGCCTTTCCTTCCCTCCTCTCCATTGATCCCTCCCCTCTTCTCTCCTCTCTATCCTTCCTCCATGTCATATTTTCTTCCGCTTCACTAAAGACTTTCAATAATTTCCCACACTTTCTCATTCCTATACCTTCCTTCCCACACCTCCCAACCGTTCTTCATTCCCCTCTCCATAAGCTTAGAAAACCCACCACCTTGGTTGGCTGCATATGAATGGGCTGCAAGACTTGGAACGGGAATGGAATCTGGAACCAAGGACACAGAAAACACATTGTAGCACAAACTGAACTCGCTTGGTTACCTGGGTTTGACTGGAAGGTTGGAATAGGATTGTTTCTAGCCTCCTTTTCTTGCTCCAAAGGTTGGTAAATATCTATCTCCCTGAGTTGGTTGGAAAGCACTTCTGTCCTTTGGTCAACATGGTAATCTTTCCTCTCTACCCTTGGTTCCCCCCTTGGTGTATTCCTGCTCTTCTTCTGGTTCTCCCGATTTACCCATTCCTTTGTACCTTGCACATTCTGAAGTCTTGTGCATTTGGGGTAACTTCAGGGAAATTCCATGGGTTTATTGTCCGACATCGAGGGATTGAAATTGACCCTATAAAAATTAAGGCAATCTTAGAAATGCCTCCTCCACGAAATTTGTGAGAATTACACAGCTTATAAGGGAGACTTGCTTATATAAGGAGATTCATCTCCAACTTGTCTGGTAGATGCCAACATTTCTCTAAGTTGATAAGGATACACCTTTTATATGGGATGAAGCATGTCAAAATGCTTTCCAAAGCATAAAAATTTATTTGTTTAACCTACCAATGCTTGCCGCACCAATAAAAGGAAAGCTATTAAGATTATATATTTCAGCTTCACCAAATTCTCTAGGGGCATTATTAGCTCAAAATAATGATAAAGGAAGGGAAAATGCCCTTTATCATCTGAGTAGAACCTTAGTTGGAGCTGAACACAATTATTCTTCAATTGAAAAGATGTGCTTAGCTTTAGTATTTTTTGTTCAAAAGTTACGACAGTATTTGCTTGCACATCCAGTTACCTTAATTTCTAAAGCTTATCCCCTCATATTTGCTCTCTTTGCCAGTTCTAACGGGTAGAGTGGCAAAATGGTCACTTATTTTATCTAAATTCGAGATAAAATATGTTCCTTTGAAAGCAATAAAAGGGCAAGCTTTAGCTGAGTTCTTAGCAACTCATCCTGTGCCAAACAACATTGAAAGGCGCAGCAGTAGGGATTTTTTCATCACTCCCACAGGAGACTTAATTCCATATTCTTTCTCCCTCACATCATTATGCTCAAACAATACAACCGAGTATGAAGCAGTCATTATTGGTTTAGAAATGGCTCGGTAGATGAATATTAAATATTTACAAGTCTTTGGAGATTCTCAATTGGTGGTTAACCAGTTAAATGAATTGTATGGGGTTAAAAAATTAAGTTTAATCCTTACTTTAACAGAGCTAGAGAGATGGAATTTCAATTCAGCAGCATACAAGTGAGTCACATTTCATGGTTAGAAAATGATAAGGCGTCTTAGCTAAGTTGGTCGCGTCTCTTAGTTTACCTGAACAAAGACAACTTCAGATTACAGTCAGTGAGAGACATGTTCTTCCCCCCATAAACGAAAGAGTTTTTGGCCCACTATCATCTTAGATGCTATCTACATCTTAAGGAATTGTTTTAACTGCCAAAATCTAAGGGGTATGTTACCAAAAGCTGTCAATGTTAACATGGTCACAATGTACCAAAGCGAAGAAGAAACAGATTGGAGACAACCCATTATTGATTATTTATAGTATGGGAGATTACCTACAAATCCAAAGAAAAGAATCAATATACGTCGACGGGCCCCATGTTTCACTTATTTCGACGACACCTTATATAGAAGATCCTTTGATGGAATCTTGTTAAGATGTCTATCTAATGAAGAAGCAAGAAATGCATTGTATGAAGTCCATTCAAGCACACGTGGAACTCATCAAGCCGGACCAAAAGCTACAGGCTAATTAAAAAGGTTAGGTTATTATTAGCCTACAATGATTCAAGATGCAATACAATTTGCTTCTACTTGCAAAGTATGTCAACTTCATGGCGATTTTATACATCAACCGCCCATGCCTCTTCACCCTACAATATTATCATGGCCATTTGAGGCTTGGGGCATAGATGTCATCGGTCCTTTTAAACCACCATCTTCTAAGTTACATTCATATATTTTGGTTGCCACATTATTTTTCCAAGTGAGCAGAGGCAATTCCATTAAAAGAAGTTAGGGCAATAGATGTTACCAACTTCATTCAAAACCATATCATATACAAATAAGGAATTCTCTCCAAAATTATATCGGATAATGCCTCATACTTTAAGTACAAGGCCATGATAAAGTTAGCTGAGAAATATAAATTCCAGCATGTTAAATACATAGCTTATAACCCCTCGTCAAATGGACAAGCAAAAGCTTTCAACAAAATTCTTTGCAAAATACTTAAGATAATGGTATCGAAGAATAAAAGGGATTGGCATGAACACCTCCCTGAAGAACTTTGGGCATATCGAACAACAGTGCGGACAGCCACTAGATGCACACCTTATAGTTTGGTATTTGGAGCAGAAGTTGTTCTTCCTCTAGAAGTTCAATTGCCTCTTTAAGGATTGCAACACAACTCATACATCCGGAAGAAAATGTAAAGATAAGGCTTGCTGAACTTGAGGCTCTTGATGAGAAGAGACTCATAGCTCAACAAAGACTTGAAGTCTACCAAGCCCAAGTTACAGGCGCCTTTAATAAACGGGTGAGATATCGGTCATTTGTAGTAGGAGATTTAGTCCTAACTGTCAAAAGGCCTATCGTAGTCACAAGGAAAACTTCAGGAAAATTTGAACCCAAATGGGAGGGTCCATATGTAGTCACTAAAGTCTTCCCAAAAGGAGCATATGAACTCTCTGACTCTGAAGGACAAGTAAAATACCATTGTGTAAATGGTAAATTCATTAAGCGCTTTTACGCTTAAACAAAAAGAAGGCTTAAATGAAGGCCCATCGATGCCTCTTATGTGGTTAAACTGATGAGTAAAACCACCATGTCTACACGTGGCTAAACTGCTTAGATAAACCACCAATGGTATCAGTACATGGTAAAACTGCTGAAGTGCCCCACTAATTTGCTATCATGTGGTTAAATTGTTGGAGCGGCACATCAACTGCGTCGGCTTGATCCCTAAATGGGTACATAGGCAGACTAATATATAGGTCCAGCCACAACAATAATGTAAAACATGTATTCATTTGAATATTCAATGTTATTATAAAAGTTTCTAAAGAATGTATGAATAAATCAATACATTTCAAATATCTTTAAAGAGTTGGTGCCTTTGCTCATATGAACCAAGTAAATTCTCATAACTACCCACACGAGCCTTGTGGGCTTTCATTTGTTCCTCTCCAACTTCCAACTTGAGAGCCTTCAATTGAACTTCTCGCTCTTTACATTCCACAAGCTCACGGTCAAGAGCAGATTTCACAGCTTTCAAGGCCTCTATCTTTTGTTGTTCTTCAACAAGTTGATGTCTTATATTAGTGACATGGCATTCAGCTTCCTTGAGCTCAGCAGACAAATCAATCATTCTTGAAGCCATCTCAGAACAGTTCACAACCATGTCAGCCTGCCTCTCATGAATAGCATCGATGCGGTCAATGCATTTCTTATAACAAGAAACAGCTTCTTGGTATTTGAGTTCATCTATGTATGAACCTTTTGCAATTTCAGCTTGTCGGGAGCGAAGGTCTTTAGCCGTAGATAAAACTTTGCTCACAACATGACAATTTCTCCACCCTTATCTGAAGATCGGGTGCTAGAGTCGCCATTGATTGAAGTACAGAAAGGTTGTTATGGATCTCCTTACTCTTAAGGATCAATTCCCTGGGGGAGGAGTTGTTTACAATTTCCAAAATTTCATGGAAGCTGTGATTCACAAACTTCGTCATACGAGACACCATGTTCCCAAGAAAGGTAACAGTAGGAACACCAATACAGTCCTCACTACCTTCTGAGGTAGGTAAATTATCATCAACAAGCAAAACATTTCCAGCCTCGACATTCTTCTCATTACCTTCTAAGAAAGGTAACTCATCATGGATACATGAGGCTTCTCGCATATGGCTAGTTTCAAATTCAACATTCTTCTCACTACCTTCCAAAGAAGGTAATTTATCAGAAGCACCACCAGCCACCATTATACCACCAGAAGGGTCAAGCTGGTCTATCAAATTACTAGGAATTGTCATTCTTGTAAAGAAGTATCCTCTACAAAGTGTGAGTTGTTCATCCTCGCTCTGTAATATAGGGCCAAGCATGCTGAGAAAGTCTTGACCTTCATATGCATTCTCTTCCTAAAACAAAGAAGAAACAAATAAGTATGTAAACACATAACAAACAAAAAAAAGAATGACAACAAATTTGAAAACAAAACAATCCTACCAGGGGAAAATCATTGGGAAAAATCTCTAGATTAAAAGGATCCTCCTCTACCTCATCAGTTGAGGGATGTGGATATCGAGCTCGCTTAAAATAAATATTTGAGTCTTCTTCTAAATGATCTAGTATCCTCTTAGAACTAGAACCAACTTCCTTAGTGAGAGGTTTAGAAGTTGTCGCTCCATCAATAAGACAAGTAGAGACATCCTTTAAATGACCAAGAACAACTTCACTACATGGATGAGTTGGTTTTTGTGGACAAATAGTTGAAACAATGTGTTTCATTGAATGGTCAAAATAAATGTGAGTATTTCTACTACACCATTTGACATATGCGGAAGTGGTACATATAGAATGGTTCTTTTGTGGGATTATAAAACAAGCCCTGAGCCTCGAGATAGAAAGTGCATCCAAGTCTGTCCCAAGTCAGCAAGAGTGTGACCTGACCGATCCACAATGTTGAAAGATAGCATATTACAAGGGACGCTCTGGTCATATCCTAAAAACCGAGTAAACCTGTTGGGGTAATATGTCTCTAAAGCAATTTCTTTACTCACCCGTACCGGAAGTATACAAGAACGTATACACATCAAAAACTCAAGTTCTCTTGGTTTTGTCTTATGAGTATCTACATACTCTGTATCTCACTCCAACCCACTATTGAAAGAGTAAAAACAGAAATTTTCCCCACACCGAAAAAACATTCTTGCAGCCCAAGCATTAAAGATCCGGCAACCCATGCTACTATAGCGACACATGCGAGGGTAAGAACAGGGATACTCGCTACTAGGACGCCTCCCAGTGAGATTCGGAAAATATTCTCCTAACCATACAATCACATAATGCATGGGAAAATGAACTTTAGCATTGCCTGGGCCAGCTAGGCATGTAGCCATTAATCTCAAGGCATAGTAAATGTATCCCAGTGCTACAGGAGCAATGGCAACTTTAGAACCAGAAGCCATTAAAGAAGTCATATAAAATGTCTTTTGGCCTAACAACGCATCTTTTATGAGGAAACACAAAACAGCTCAGCCACAAAGATATATATAGGCTGCTAACATACCATCTCTTGAGACTCGTAATGGTAAAAGTTGTTTCTCAGAAGAATTGTATTTTTTACGCCCAACATTCTTTTGTCCAACACTTTTCCTCGTATTTTTCTTGGGTTCACTTGCAACTCCATAAACCATGTCACCTCTATAAAAGTGTTCTATCTAGAGTGAATAGGAAATGGCCTCTAATCCGTAATGTTCACATAGTTGAGAGTAAAGTTGTAAGAGTTCAGCTGCAATAGGATATTTTCTCAATTCGTCATTACATGGAAGGTATTCTTCATGAGGAATACCTAGGATTGGTAAACCACATATCATTTTCATATCCCAAAGTGAAATCCCCAATTCTCCAAAGGGAGTAATGCAAAGTGTTAATTGCAGGACACCATAATTCACAAAAAGCACACCAAATTTCGGGAGAGCGATTATAGGTGTATCTAGAAACACCAATGGCTCCATATATTTCTGCGTGTTTTAGAACTTCTTTATGTTTGTCCATAGTTGCCAAGCGACGCCTAGGCGACAAGGCGCCCTTGGAGGCTCGCCTCGCCCAGTCGCCATGTAGTTTTGTATATGTTTTGTTTTATAGATAAAATTCAATTGATTTCATTAGAAGTGAATGATAAATAGTTCGTTACAAACATCCCAATATGAGGCGTGAGGTGCAGCCTCTCTCATTGATACAGAAGAATCATAAAGTTACAATTGGGCCCAGTACAACTGTTCCCTAGTTACCCCTTGTTTAGCTAGAGAATCAGCAAAAGCATTTGCCTCCCTCCCCACCCACTGTATAGTTACCTCCATCTGCTGAGTTAACCTTTTGAATTTCTTCAATTCATTTCTGTAAACCCAAATCACTGAATCTGGGTTTTTTCGCCAACCCACCACCACCTTGGAGTCCCCTTCTATCACCAAATTTTCCAATCCTAACTCTCTTGCAATCTGTACACCTTGTAAGGCTGCGTACAATTCTGCCTTTAAGGAGTCTCCATTCCCCACTGGTCCTGAGAAGAGTGCTCTTAAGTTTCCTTCCTTGTCTCTGATGACCCCTCCTATTCCAATTGGGCCTAGGTTGCCTTGACTACTCCCATCAAAGTTTAATTTCAAAAATCCTTCAATGAGAGGAGCCCAAGCCAACCTTGCCATAACCTTCTGCATTGAGCTAGAAGCCACTAAAGACCAATTCCTCCAAATATCATCAAATGTGAAATTTTTGAATAGTTCCACCGTTTGTAGCCAGTATATAACCCTAGTCATTACACACTCCACAATTTGTTGTTTGCTCCTTCTTTCTCTTGGAAGATTCTAGCATTTCTCTCTTCCCACAAGGTCCACACCACTACTGCTCTAGTGTACCTCCACATTACTCTTCCCCTCTTCTTCGGTAACACAAAGGTAGATGGATCAAACAGCATTTTTATCCCCGTTGGCATATTCTACCTGCACCCAAACAAAGAGAAAAACCAATCCCATATATCTAATAGCAAAGGAACGGGAAATTAGTAAATGGTAACAAGATTCACCATCAGATTTGCATAGAGTGCACCAATTCGGGGAAATACACAAAAAATGCCTCTTCTTTTGCAAATAATCCAGAGTGTTAATTTTCCCAAGAGCCACTTCCCAATAGAAAGCTTGAATTTTAGGGGGAATCACCGGAACCTACACTTCCCAAGGAAATGACAGAGAGGAAGAGGACCGACAAAGAGCTTTAAAAAAGGAAGCACAAGAAAAGGAACCTTTAGAGCTTGGGAACCAAATTCTTCTATCTGGACAAGAAAGCTCTAAGTAAACACTATCAAGGAGAATGAGAAGCTCTGACAGACAAGTTGCTTCCTCATCCCTCAAACCCCTACGGAATCCGAGATCCCAATTAAGACTCAAAGGCAAAGAAGGAAGAACCCAAAAATTTGAAATGACCTTACTTTTATACAACGAAATAGAATACAAAGAGGGAAAAGCCTCCTTTAAAGGCCGGTTACCAAACCAAGTGTCTTCCTAGAAACGAATTAAATTCCCTGAGCCAACACCATACCTGATGTACCTGAGAAACTAAGGGAGGAGGCTATGAATTGCTTTCCAAGGTGCTGCCAAGGTAGCCCTACGCGATACACCAACGTCCAAACCATTTTCCAATCTACCATGTATACTTGCCACTACTTCAACCCACAAGTTTTCTCTCTCAAGAGGCCATCTCCATAACTATTTCCCTAACAAAGCTGTATTCTTCTTCCTTACATTCCCTAGACCTAAACCACCTTCTTCCTTTCTTTTACACGCAACCTCCCATTTTATTAAGTGGTCCTTTCTAGTCTCTCCCGGCTCCCAAAGGAAATCCCTCAGAATTTTTTCTAATTTCTTTTCTTCTCTTGGTGGAATCCTAAAGACCAAGAGAAAGTAGATGGGTAGGTTAGCCAGAGTTGATTTTATCAGTGGGATCCTACCTCCCAAAGAGATGTAACTTCTCTTCCAAGCAGCCAATCTCTTTTTACATCTTTCTATAACTGGGTTCCAAAACCTACTTTCCTTCGGGTTTGCACCTAGGGGAAGCCCTAGGTAGGTCAGAGGCCACGGGGTGATATGATTCTAAGCAATCTGCTATCCTGTGTAGGACCATCCCCTCCAAATTAATCCCTACTGTGCAACTCTTGTCCAAGTTGATTTTCATGTTTGACACTTTTTCAAACTTCTTGATTAGATTTTTCAATCTCCCGACTTTCCTAATGTCTCCTCCTTCACAAAAAATAATGATATCATCTGCAAATTGGAGATGAGTAAGTGGGACATTGTCTCTACCCACTCTCCAACCACTAAAATCATCTTCTTTGTCTGCCTTAGAGAGAAGTCTATTGAAGACATCTGCCACTAAAGTAAAAAGGAAGGGTTATAGAGGATCACCTTGCCTTAACCCTCTGCAAGCTGGGAAGAAGTCTTTTACCACTCCATTAACAAGGATAGAAAAATGACAAGATTAAACACACCCAAGCATCCAATTGCACCATCTCTCCCCAAACCCTGGTTGATGCAGAACTTCTTTCAAAAAGCCCCAATCAACCATATCATAGGCCTTTTCTAAGTCCAATTTGCACACAAAACCTTCCTTCCTAGATCTCTTCATCTCCTCTACACATTCATTGACTATTAGAATTTGATCAACTATTTGTCTCCCTTGAACAAAAGCTCCTTGATACTGACTGATGAGGGAGGGGAGAATTACTTTGATCCTCAATGATAGGACTTTAGCAATTATCTTGTAAACACTAGTCACTAGACTAATGGGTCGGAAATCCTTTGGATGGCTAGCATCACCTTTCTTTGGAATCAAGGCCAAGAAAGTTGCATTAACTCCAGGGCTAACAATATGTGTATTTGAGAATTCCTTAAAGACTTCCATTAAATCATCTTTCAGCACTTCCCAACAATCCTGATAGAAAGCCATTGTGAATCCATCTGGGCCCGATGTTTTAGACCTATTCATGGAGAACACTGCCTTTCTTATTTCTTCTTCCTCAAAATTTCTTTCTAGCCAATTTGTTGCCTCCTCATCTAGTAAAGGCCACTCCAAACCTTCTAATAAGCTTAATCTATGTCCAGAGGTCTCCAATAAAGGGATTTAAAGTGGTCCACAAAGATTCTGGCAATTTCATCTTGATTTGATATTAGCTCTCCATTGATTTCCAGCCTAGCCACAGTTTTTGCGCTTTCTTCCATTTGCGATCGCATGAAAGAATTGGGTATTCCCATCCCCTTCCTTTATCCATTTTTGTCTTGACTTTTGTCTCCAAGATATTTCCTCTCTCTTAAGGACTTCTTCCAATTCTTTTTCTGATTTCCATCTTAAATCCCTCTCTTCCGCACGGAGATTTCTCTTAATTTCCACATTGTCCAACTCTTCAATCTGGGAAATTAGAGTCAGTTTCCTTTCTTCTAACCTTCCAAAATGATCCCTATTCCACTCCTTTATTTTAGATTTTAATTTTTGCAATTTCTTATGGAATTTGATTCCTACCTTATTCCTCTTTAGGCTATGTTTGGTTTGAAGGAAAACGTAAGGAAAAGAAGGGAAAAGTAAGGAAACCTATACAAGATTTGTAAAGGTTTCCTTACTTTTCTCTTCCTTTCCCTACTTTTTCCTTCAAACCAAACATAGCCTTAGTTCCTCCTTCCACCAATCCTCCACTTTCCAAATAAAATCTGGATGCATCAACCACATGTTTTCAAATTTGAAAGAAGCAGGGCCATGTAAGAAGATTTTCGTTCCTAATCTAATGGGGTGGTGATCTAAAGTGACTCTAGGCAATGCCCTGGAAACCAAGCCTACCCAATGATCTTCCAATCCTCTATTGAACAGAAATCTATCCAGCTTTGAGCATAGTGGGTTTTCCTGAAAATTGGACCAAGTGAAATTGGATTGCAACAGGGAGATCTCCTTCAATTCACACAAGTCTATGAATTCATTAAATTTCCTCATACTAGTGGTGATAGATTGATTGGGCTTAGAAGTTTCATTGGAAAATCTTATTACATTGAAGTCCCCTCCCAAACACCAAGCACCTTCCCACAAACCCCAAATTGCATACAGTTCCTCCCACATATCACTTCTCTCTCTATAAGTATTTGGTCCATAGACATTAGTTAACACCCAATTGAATCCATCCTCCACACTCTTGAATTTTACTGATACAGTATACGTACCTATCAATTCTTCCATTGCTTCAAGCACTTCATCCTTCCAGAAAATCACTATACCCCCTGAAGCCCCCCAAGATGGAGCCTCAACCCATCTTTTTCCTCTCGCTCTCCACAAACTACTGATCACCCTTCAATCCAATTCTGTTAATTTGGTCTCTTGCAGCATTACCACATCAGGACCCTCTCTTTTTATTAGGTCTTTTATCACACTCCTTTTCCTTACACTTCCCAAACCTTTCACATTCCAACTAATTAATTTCATGTTTTCACTTCTTAAATTGAACCTTCTTTTTATTTTTCCTCCCTACTTTTGTTGCTTCTGTCTATCTCCTCTCACACTAAATTCGATATCACCCTCTACATCAAGGATCAGCCTTTCCACTTCTGTTTTTTTCCTCTTCCGCTTTTTCATTTTTTTCTTCACTCTTTCTAGAAAGCTTCTTTGTCTTCTGAATTCCTTTATCTTTTGTATTCTCCCTTAAGATTGGGTCACCCTTTTCTTGCACACCCTCCTGACTTGTCTCTTCTTTTTTTTTTCCAATCCTCAAGAAGCTCACTTATTAGGCCCCAAATCCTTTCCACTTCCTCTTCTCTCCCCCTCCTATCTTCTACCTCTCCCTCTTCTAATCTCACAGTCCCATCAACACCCTCTCTCCTTAACCAATCAGGCTTGTTAGCTGGTGTACCTGTTTCAAGAAAAGCACACATATCAGTAGCCAAAACTGAAAGGACAGACTTACTTGGAGACATTGGATGAGGAACGAAGACAAGTGTGGTTGGGAAGTCCTGTTTGGAGCCCAGAAAATCAGAATCAGCCCCTGAAATTTGCCTGTGTTGAGTGGGAGTGGGATTATTAACAATTCTGGTTGCGCCTAAAACCTTTTCAAATGCACCCTTCTCTATTGCCTCCATACTCATCTTCAAAGTTTCCTCTTGTCTCACTTCCTGTGCATCCTGTTCTTGCTGGAACACAGGAGGTAGTATCTCTAATTCAGGGGAAGGTGTCATCTGCTCAACTTCGACTGCATGTACTGCCCGCCCAAATTCCTTTGTTTCTTTTGTATTGGTCGACTTTTCCTTTTCTTCTCCCAAGAACAGTTCTTCAGTGTTGAAACTCTCTGCTTCGTTCATATCAATCCGCACTGTTTGATCTATACTGCCCAAGCTTGAGTATTCACTCAAGTCTGATTCGTCCTCGCTGGAACTCTCTTCAAATTCCAAGTCTGGTTCCTGCACTTTCTCCTTACCTTTACCACCGCACCTATTAAATTTTGGGTTTCGCTTTTCAGGGGAAACCAGAGTTTTCCCTTTGCTCTGTACCCAGATCATTGCCGAACACTATCTCTGGTATTTTCGGTTTCCTTTTGCTCTGTACCCAGTTTTGTATATTGCCTTATAAAATACTTTTATATTGTTACTTTTTTGAGATTATAATTATAAAATAGACATCCTTAAACAAAAATATTCATTTTTTGTGTTTATGAACTAATTTCTTTTTCTTATTTTCTTATTTGTTAGGGTTTAATCAACACGAAGAATTGCTAACTGCTGTATTGAACCCTCAAAGACTTCAGAATCTGAACCAATAAGCAAGGGAAAAACTTAAAGTTTTGTCTAATCAACACATTTCTTCCTCCACATCTTTTTCTTCTTCTTCTTCTTCTTCTTCCACCTTTTCTTTTATTCTTTTCCTATAACAAAAATAGGGGTTCAGTCCCCATATTTTTTGAATTTTCTTTTCTTTCTTCATTTTCTTCTCATAAATATGTTGATTTCCTAGACTTAAACATGAAGTTTAAAGAAAATTATGGATAGTTATTAAGGAAAGATGGTTATGGAACCTAGGGAACTACCTAGGATATGTGCTTTTTACTTAAAAAAATCCATCACTAGGCGACACCTAGCCTTGCCTTGGCGCCTTGAAAACTATGTGTTTGTCCAAAATAACTTTAGTCCATTCATGTAACAATGGCAAAAAAGAGGCACAACCAAAAAAGTGAAAGTCACCCCATCTCATACCTCGTGCCAGCATACCATGCAAAGTAGGGCCTTTTGCTCTCATTCCAATTCACCCTAGTTATAGCATTAAGACTAGGATCAACCTTTTCCAATAGCAGCATATCTAAATTGCCACTAATGACAGTGGATATTTCTATTATACCAGATTTTTCCTTGGTAGTCTTTAAAGTACCAGAGGAAGTATGTTCTTTAGGAGTCCAAGTGGAAAGTCGCTTTTCCTTAGGAGGTATTCAAACAAGGAATAGGTTCTCTTCAGGAGATACAAAATTACAAGCAAACATTGACCTAAGGAAATTAGGTCCAACACTTCATTCCCTTCGTCATTTGGGGCTTTCTCATAAAGAGCAGGGACTCACTCATTGAGGCTGATCATTAGCATCTCTCCCGTGAGAAACATTTGGTTGAAGGATATCTATCTAAAAAAAGGGAAGAGATCAAACGAAACAATCTTCTAACATTTTTTTGGACCAAAAGTTGTCTTTTCATCAAAATCCTAAAATCTGAAATTAATCTCTGATGGTCAATCAGAACCATCACCAAGTAGTTAAACTCTATAAAAATTGATATCTGTTATTCCCTCTTTATGAGGTCCAAATCATTCCCATAGTCAAAATAAAAAGTTCAAATCTGAAATTGATCTCTGTATGAGATTAAAAGCCTGAAATTTATTGAAATGTTCTTCTGTAAAGGGGATCAAAATAATCGTCAATAAGGTCAAATTGACCTAATCTCTTTAGGAGATCAAAATAATCTTCAATGAGGTCAACTTGACCTAATCTCTTTATGAAATCAAGGTAGTCTTCAATAAGGTCAACTTGACCTAATCTCTTTATGAAATCAAGATAATCTTCAATGAGGTCAACTTGACCTAATCTCCTTATGAGATCAAAATGATTTTATGAGATCAATGTTTTTTTTTTTTTGAAACTGATTTCTTTATGAGATCAATCCAATCTTCAAACATGTTGATATGATCTCCTCATGAGATCAAGGCAACCTCTAAATCCGTCCCTCATTATGAGATCAAAATTTCATTGAGAATATATCAGCCTAAGACCAAGGAAGTCTCTAATTAGGTCTACTTGAAAAATTAAAATGATTTTCAAATAAAAGAAAATCTCCTTAGACTGATTTCTGTAGTCAAATATTTTGATATAATCTCTCTTATGATATCAGTCATTGAGCTTTTTCTAAGTTTATGAGATCAGATTTTCTTCTTTCTAAGTTTGATCTCTTTTATGAGATCAGATGTGAAACTGATCCCTCTAATGAGGAAGGGAGTCACATGTGAGAAGTCCCTGATTAAAAAATCATCAGTACTAGAAGAAGCTGTAGTAAAAACAAAGTGAACATACTTGAAAAAAGTATCCCGTATGGGAGTTCCCTCTCTTTAAGTACAAGGGACAGGTGTCCTTCACCTGGGAGGAGGTAGTTACATAACTATCCCACTCCCTATTTAAGCTCCTTAAGGGGAAGCTAGAGACAGAGACTCTTCAGAGAAAATTTTCACAAGAGATTCTTAAGAAAAGCAAAGATAAGGAGAGAAGAAGAGAGAAGTGCTCAAGGGAAGGCAAGGAAGGAAAAATCTCACTAATACAGGTAGAAAAAGGAAAGTCCTCTCTGTGAATACTTCCTATTTATGTCTTCTGCTATGTATCCTTCTTTCTCTCTCTTCTATTTTTACTTTAGAGAAAGGAAATAGAGGGAAATAAACCATCTACAACCAAGTGCCTCTACTTGGTTGATTATGATCCCTCTTTCAAGACAAAGTTAGGGATTAAACCATCTACAATCTAATTCTCGAAGGCTGATTATGGTTCCCTTCAAAGGAAAATGAAGAGTAGAGGGAAATAAACCATCGACAACCAGGTGCCTCTACTTGGTTGATTATGGTCCCTCTTTCAAGACAAAGTTAGGGATTAAACCATCTACAGCATAATTCTTGAAGGCTGATTATGGTTCCCTTCAAATGGAAATGAAGAGCAGAGGGATGAAAATCGTCTACAATCAAATATCCAGTTTGATTGACTACGGTTCCCTTTTTGTATGCAAAAATCCAAGGATTAAGGCTGTCTACAATCAGAATTTCATCTGATTGATTACAGCTTATTGTGAAGAAAAGGAGTGAGAAGGAAATTTTCTTTGAATTAAAAAGAAAAAAGAAATGTATTGTTGTATAGTTTCTCAATTGTATCTTCTTTTTCTTTCTTCTCATTCTTGTACACTTGATGTAAAAGAAAAGCAAATGAAAAGTTCTTTTTAAGTACCCTATTGTTCTTTTCTTTTGTTCTATGCATTCATTTCTCCAAGTCAGAATCAAAAGGTGTTCTCTACTTTTTTGTAAAGATGTAATTAAGGGGAACAATCCGTATGATTCCCTGAATGGGCCTTATCCAAAAAAATAAAAACTCAATCACTTGATTGAGTGAATTATGTTGCATGAGAATTTATTAAGATTTTTACACCAACACTCCTACTCACCATCTCCCACCCAACCCAATGGTCCCTTTTTCTTCTCCTCGGGATCCCAAAGACAATCTCTCATTAGTTTTTCCAACTTGCTGGCCACCCCTATTGGAACCTTAAAGACAAACAAATAATAAACAAGTAAGTTAGTTAGTGTAGACTTAATTAGGGTGATTCTTCCTCCAAGAGATAAACAAGTTTTCTTCCATGAGGCAAGTTTCTTTTCAAATCTCTCCACAATGGGTATCCAACAGCTACCTTTCCGAGGATTGTCTCCTAAGGGCAGACCTAGTAATTTAAAGGCCAATTAGATATTGAACATTCCAGAATGTCTACAAATTCAAATATTTCCCCTTCTCCCATATTGATTCCCGCTATACAACTTTTCTCAAAGGTCACTTTTAAATTTGACATTTGCTCAAAAAGTTGTATTACAAGTTTTAGATTCCTGATCCAATTCAAATCCTCTCCTTCACAGAAGAGTATTCTATCAGTTGCAATCTACAAGTGAGTGAGTGGTATGTCCTCTCTGCTTGTTCTCCATCCTCTTGCTAAGCTCCTAGAGTCTGCACTAGAGATCAAATTCCCCAAAACTTCTACAACCAGGGTAAACAAAAAAAGAGAGAGGGGGTCTCCTTGTCTTATTCCTCTCAATGCCGAGAAGAAATCCACCACTGTCCCATTTACCAAAATAGAGTAATGACAAGTCCTAACACATCCATCACCCATTTGCATCATCTATCTCCAAAACCAAAATTAATCATCACCTCTAGCAAAAAGGACCAATCTACCAAATCATAAGCTTTTTCTAGATCCAACTTGCACACCACTCCCTTTTTCCCTGATTTCTTGAAATCATGCATGCAACTTGTAACTTGCCGCCATGGATTATGCCAGGCACATTAAGAGATAAACCTAAATCAAAATGGTTATTCAATAACATCATGCAAAGCACACTAAACAAAATTAAGACACTAATACAAATTCCACATAAATCTATCAAAAAAATACAAATTCCACATAATAAATAGTTTTATAATCAACAAATCAACTAAATTTCACATATCATTCCACCAAGTGAAAGAAGTAGGGCAAACTTACCTCAGCACTCATTTGCTTCTTCTTCTCTTTTTCCCTCTGATGCCATTCATAAATAGGTGTGAAATCACAGAGCTCAAATTTCTTAATTACATGGTTTTTACCAAGTATTGTTCTCCAATCATTCATGAAATTCTCTATAAATCTCGATTTGGTTGCATAATCTGTATCTTTCATAACTGCAAACATTGTTGCAACCTGCACATGAAAGTTGTCAGAAATCAAAGATAAATGATCAAAAGAAGATATGTACCAGTTTGTAGATATGACAACATTTGAATATTCAAAAACAAAAACACTACTAATATCACCAAGGAGCACACAAAGATTGAGAAATGGGGCAGAATCATGAGCCTCACCTCTTCCTGTTCAGGAGTCAAATCTACAGGTTTCCCATTATAGAGCATCTTAACCCCATGTGGCTTGTACAGAGGAGGGAAGATGACACCATTGTGTTCCAAGGTAGTCCACTTTTGCCCTTCACCAGAGCTAGGTGGCATTTTTGTTGACTTAGAATATTTAGAGTTCTTTGCAGCCTTCTTCAACTTATTGGTTGTTTTCTTGAATGAGGAAGAAACAACTTTTGTGGTTTTCTTCAAGGATAATGATTTATCATCCGAAGAAGCTGACTTCTTCAATCTCTGAGAAATAGGAATATCATCTTCATCTTCTTCTTTTGGCTCCGATTTTATAGATGTTTGCTTAACTTTGGTAGGAACAGACACCTCTGAAACTTTCAGCTTTTTAACTAATGACTGACCAGATGAATTGGCACCACTCAGAGGTCTCTTGTTCAAATTTTTGGGGGACTTCAAAGGCTCATTATCTCTCTTGCTGGAACCATTTTGCTGGAGCTTGGAAACTAAAGGTTTCTCTTCACCAGAGTCATAGAACTTCTTACCAGATAGCCCCACACTTGGCTTCAACTTCAACTTCAATGACAATGGTAGCTCATCTTCTGAATCTTCAGAAGATTTCTTATTGGTGACGTTTGTCTTTTCTGATTGTGATGAACTAGCAACAGGTGAACTGAGACCCTTTGAAACAGGTGATGACTTGCACTTTAATAGTGATGCAGAAGTTGGAAGTCTAATGCTCAATGGCTTATCATCATCTGAATCAACAGAATCTGTATATGGCTCATTGCAAGGTTTCTTCAATTGCTTCTCCATATTATCAATAGATGAATTCTTTTGTGGAGAACATTTTAACTTATCAGTTATTGAAGTCGATGCCTTTGAACTTGTTTCAGTTGACTTCCCTGTTGATGCCTTTGAAGATTGAACTGCCTTACCCTTTTGCAAGCTTGAGTTTTGACCATTTGGAGAAAACGAATCAGAGACACACTTCCCTGATGATCCATCACGCTTTCGAGATGATACCTTCTTTAACTCTTTGTTTAGTTGGTTTTTCTTAGATGATGCATTGTTCCTTTTAAAAATGATAGGCCCCTCGTCATCATCACCATCATCAAAAAATTTTGGTTTGATACAAGCATCAACAGCCATCATCCCACTTTGCAGTGTGTTGGCATTTATATCATATCATTTTCTGCAAATAGTACAATTCCAGAACCCATGAACATCAAATAAGTATTAAACATAAATTATGCAGTCATATTGTAAAATTGATAGAAAAACAAGAATTATTAGAATCAATTGAAAAATATTACTGACTACAATTTGAGGTCAGGAAAAGAAACCGTACACAAGATGTAAATGTCAAAAGATGATAGGCCAAGAAAATTAGTTGGGAATAGCAACTTCAATGTTTAGCTTAGAAGAAACATTCTCATACATCATAAGATCAACCAGGTCCACCTGGAAATTATTGCCTTTTTAAAAAATCATCAGGTTCTATGTCTAGAAACAAAACAAACTCTATAATATCTAAATTGCAATTGGTGCTGAAGACTGAAACATAGGTAGTTGACTTGGCCATCCAATTCTTAGGTGAGCCCCCAACTCATAACAGCTTATGAGTTCATATTCAAAACAGTCCAAGATCAAATGACATGCTTGTGTTCAGAACTGAAGCGATAGCTTTGAGTTTTTTTTTTTATCAAGACAATTTGATGTAGGACAAGCTCAGTTCTAGTCCTTAGAGAATGTTGAATGGTCTTCTTGGATCAGAATTTTATAGCTGTTGATGGCAGTAATGGCTTCTTAAAGGAATAAGAGAGAATAGGGAGAGAAAGATAAGAGACAATACCTGGAATCACTCACAGGGTGCCTAGAATCACTCTAGGGCATGGGAATCACTCACCATAGCTAGCATAAGCTGAAGAAAACTCAATATAATTCATTGCCTTTGTGTAAAACGTCCATACATATTTATACTCTAAACTCATAATAATCCTAGGAGTCAAACTGTTAGACTCATAATAGTCTTACAAGTCAAACTGTTAGACTCAATAATCCTAGTAGGACTCAAACTAAGTTGTCATATCCTATTTCAATTCAAAGAAGACTCAATAACTCTAATCCTACTTATGCAATGACCCTGATTTTTTTTTTTGATAAATGAAGAATTTATTAATAAACCACTGATAATAGAAAACAATTGGAGAGGTACGATCTGCAACCTCTCCAACCCATCAAGAACTAAAAAGGATTACAATTGAGCCCAATACAGATTTTCCCTATTAGCCCTTGCTTGGCTAAACAATCAGCCATAGCATTGGCAGATTTCCCTACCCATTGTATTCTAACATCCAAATTCCTCGTCAAGCATTTGAATCTTTTAAGTTCATTTTTGAAGCACCAAACTGTAGTCTCTAGTTTTTGTAACCACCTGAGAATCACCTTCTATTTAGAGGTGTAAATAGGGGTGGATTCGAGCCGAGCCGAATAGTATGAGGCTTGAGCTCGGCTCGCCAAGGTTGTATAAGGCTTGAGCTCAGTTCGAGCTAAGAATATTGAGCTTGAGCTCGACTCGAGTCAAAAACTCATAAGCTCAAGCTCGGCTCAGATCGAGTTCAATTTGAGGGAAAATATTTTATAAAAATAAAAAATTATATATAAAAAATACTTTTTATTTGATATTTAAAAAATTAAGAATTATAATATTTTTATTATATATAAAAATATATATATATATATATATATATATATATTCGAGCTCGGTTCGTGAGCCTCATGAGCCAAGCTCTATTAGGCTCGAGCTCGACTCGTTTATTAATCGAGCCCATAAATTGGGCTCGAGCTCGGTTGAAATCGAGCCGAGCCGATCTTTTCACGAATCAAGCTCGAGCAGCTCGTGAAAAGCTCGGCTCGTTGCCACCACTGGGTGTAAATCAAGTCGTGCCGCCTGCGACTCGGCATGGCCCGACATGAATTTGGACCAGCTCGGCACGACAGCCCACGGGCCATGCTAGGCTTGGCACGATGGTCTATGCCATGCTAGGCCGGGGGTTCGTAGTCCATGAACTGGCACGGCATGGCACGGCCCGCAAGGCCCATAGCGGGCCACGCTCAACCCATCCGAAAACTAGTCATCTGGCCCGGTGCCCCCCAACGGCTAATTTCATCTTTTTTTTTTTTTTGGGGGGGGGGGGTTTACATAAATACCCCATTAATAGCTACAAACAGCTATATAGGGGGGTATTTATGTATTATGCTAATGGAGGAGAGAAAAATGACACAAATGCCCCCCAACAACTATATAACAACTAGTTTAGGGGCTTTTTGGGTAAAGTTATAAGTAACTTTACAATGACCAAAATACCCCTCCCAACAACTAAAAAACAGCTAGTTTTTAGGGTATTTTGGGCAATTGAATTATTTTCAATTCCTATAAATAGCCCTATCCTCTACCATTCTTCTCATCACACCAATTCAACATTCAACAATTCTCTTAATCCCTTCTCTCTCTCTCTCTCTCATACATTCTCTACAATTTGAGTGAACTCTGATAGTCTGATTGGCTGATTGTCTGATTCTCCAATTCTCAACTTTATTGAAGTTTCAACAAGAAGAAGGCTTGCTGCCTTGCTCAACCAGCTCAAGTATCTCAAGTTAGCAATTTGGGAGGCTTGGATGTTGAAAGGCTTTAACCATTGAAATCAAGTTGGGATTCTAAACCAGCAATCCAGGTAAGTCCAATTAAGTTAATTTTATTTTTTTAGAATTTAAAAAAATAGCCAATTCTTCCCAAAACCAATTCCCCAAGTTTAGTAGCCCGGTTTGGAAAATATTTAAAATAGAGGATGTTGAGGGGAAGGGGAAAAGAGTAGTTTGCCAAAAAAGTAGAAAAGACTTTAGCTATTGTAGCAAGGGTGGTATTGGCCATTTGAGCAGACATTTTCTCACACATGAGAAGGAAGAAGAAATAACCCACAATTAAAATGAATTGTTGAAATAATGGAAAATAAATTTAAAAAATATTGGGAGAACATTTCTCCCCTTTATTGCTTAGCTACAATATTAGATCCTAGGATTAGGAAAAATGGTTTAGATATTTTACTTGAAACATATTGTGAAAATATGAATATTGAAATTGGAAGTAAAAAAGAAGAAATTGATAATTTATTATTTGAAATGTACAATTTATATCATATATATATATATATATGAATCTGATTATCTGAAGCAGTAGGAAATAATCTTACAACTTGTATAGCATCTAACATCTTCAGATCTTCTACTTCTGATCTTGAGCCCAGTAGTAGAAGAGAAAAATTGTTTTATTTAATAAGTAGACGGCAGAAATCTGCTACTTCTACAACAAGTTCATTTACTGAACTTAATTTTTATTTACAAGCAAATTTTTCTATTTTAGGTGAGAGAACAAATAACTTTGATATTTTAGCCTGGTGAAGTGAACATTCAAAAAATTATCCAGTTCTCGCCGCCATGGCACGTGATCTACTAACCCCTCTGGTGTCTACAATTCCATCGGAGTCTTGTTTTAGTGCAGGTACCAGGGTGTTGGACGACAAGAGAAGTTGCATGAATGATGAAAGTATAGAGATGTGCATCTGCTTTAAAGATTGGCTAGATGCAGAAGATAGATTACAAGACAAAAGAGGGCATGATACTACATACACCGGATATTTCACCTGAAACAGATGATGAAAGTCATGATTCATGAACAATAGTTGACTAGTTGTATAGAATTTTTTTTCAAACTATTGTAAATTTTGTTTTAATTTTATTTAATTTATTTGCTATTTTTTTAACAATGTAATTTTGTATTTTCAATTTGTAACTATATTGTATTTTTTATATTTTATTAATTTATTCCATTTTCATATTTTATTCATCCAAGTATCCAACCATTGTATGCTTTGTAATTTGTATCTTTCAAATTTAAAAGAAATAAAATTCCTATTTTTCTTCCAATTTCTTATTCCATCATTCTTGATTCTTATTTGGTTAAGTATTTTTTTTCATTTATGTGTTAGATTTCTCATTTCTTAATTTTTCAAATAGTTCTCAAAGGCCAAAGCTCAAAGGAAAGTTAAATATTTTAGCTTTACACTGTTACATAGAAAAGAAATCAAATTTTTCATTAAAAAAAAACAAAAAAAGTCAAAAAATCAGTCTAGCCCAGTTCGGCCCAGGCCCAAGGCCCGCCCTGCGGTCCAACCCGACACGGCCCAACATGCAGCCCGGTCCGGCCCAAGCCCGCGGCATGGCACTGGCCCGCATGGGCCTGGGCCGTGGGCCGTGCCAGGCCAACCCCCAAATTGTTCATCGGGGAGGGCGGCATGGCCCGCGGACCAGCACGGCACATGTGGGCCACCTGCAAGCCGTGTCGTGACAGCCCGGCATGGCCCAGTTTACACCTCTACTTCTATTAGTAGCTACTCCACTCCCAGTTGTACAGCAAATTGTACCCCTTGTAGTGCAGCTAATAGTTCTGCCCTCAAAGTCCTCTTCACCTAAAGGACCAAAAAACAGAAAAATTACAGAACCACTTACATTCCTTATAACCCCTCCCATCCAAGAAAGACCTGGATTGCCCAAACTACTACCATCAAAATTTAGCTTCATGAAACGTTTAGGTGGGGGTACTAGGCTCATGTGCATCTTTGTCTTTAGAGAGGAACTGCTTGCCACTTCTACCCAATGCCTCCACATGTCATTAAAAGAGAACTACCGAAATAAATCCAAAGATTTTAACCACACTATAGCCCTGTATAGGATACATTCCTTCAAATCTTATTGGCTTTGCACCTTCTCTTGGAATATTTTGGCATTTCTTTCTTCCCACATTGTCCAAAGCAAAGCTGCTCTTGCAACCCCCCACATTATTCTTCCTCTTCGATGGCGCCAAACAAAGGTAGAAGGGTCAAAAAGCTTGCTTACATCTGCTGGCCTATTCCACCTGCATCCAAAAATCAAGAAGAGCCAATCCCACAAATCTTCTATAACGGTACAGGAAATTAGTAAATGGTTGCAGTCCTCACCAAAGGATTTGCAAAAGAGTACACCAATTGAGTGAGAGGCAGAGAGAGGGCCTTCTCCTTTGTAGATTATCCAAGGTATTTACTTTCCCATGAAACACATCCCAACAGAAAGCCAAGACCTTAGGGGGAGCAGGCTTACACAAAACCTCCTTAAGAGAATATAAAGGATGACACAAGGCCTTGAAAAAAGAAGCACAAGAAAAATTCCCTGAGGGCACAAGAGTCCAAAACCTTTTATCTGGTTCCATGGGATCCAAACACACTTTTTCAAGAGAATTCAATAAGCCAGTTAGACTCGCAATTTCCTCATCCCTTAGACCTCTTCGGAACCCAAAGTCCCAGACTGGAGTTAAAGGAGATTCCAAAGGGGAACAAAAAGAAGAAACAAGCTCTTTCTTATACAGAGAGATAGAGAATAAGGATGGAAAGAGGTCCTTCAATGGAACCTCTTCAACCCAAACATCTTCCCTAAACAAAACTAAATTACTAGTACACACATCATACCTGAGAAAATTGCTGAGTTGAGGGAGAACACTGTGGATTGCTTTCCAAGGTGTTGCCAAAGTTGCCCGTGAGAAACCCCCAGCATCCCATCCGTTCTCTGAGTGGCCATGAATACTTCCTATCACCTCATACCACAATTTTTCTCTCTCTAATGGCCATCTCCATAGCCATTTCCCCAATAATGCCATATTCTTTTGCAACAAGTTCCCTAGTCCTAGACCTCCCTCTTCTTTACTTTTGCATGCCACCTTCCACTTCACCAGGTGATCCTTCCTACTTTCTCCCGGTTCCCAAAGGAAGTCCCTCATCAACTTTTCTAGCTTCTTAGCTTCCCTAGAGGGAATCCTAAAGATTGACAGAAAATAAGTAGGTAGGTTAGCCAAGGTGGCTCTAATCAGGGTAATCCTACCCCCAAAAGAAATATAATTTTTCTCCCAAGAGGCCAATCTCTTCTTAAACTTCTCTAGGACCGGACACCAGAAACTACTCTCCCTAAGGTTTTCCCTTAACGGAAGACCTAGGTAAGTCAAAGGCCAAGAAGCTATAGAACACTCTAAACACCTTCCAATTGCCTCCAACTCTCTATCATCCAAATTTACCGCTGCCACAACACTCTTTTCAAGGCTAACTCTCAAGTTGGACATACTTTCAAACCTTTTCACCAACGTCTTTAGATTCCTTACCTGCTCAAGGTTCCCTCCTTCACCGAAAACTAATATGTCATCTGCAAATTGAAGATGGGTGACTGACACTCTAGCCCTGCCTATTTTCCAACCATCTACTAAATTCTCCATATCAGCCTTTGAGATTATTCTACTCAACACATCAGCTAACAAGGTGAAAAGGAATGGTGAGAGAGGATCCCCTTGCCTTAGACCCCTACAAGCAGGGAAAAAATCCTTTACCACTCCAATAATCAAGATAGAGAAGTAATTGGAGCTCACACAGCCAAAAATCCATTTACACCACCTTTCTCCAAACCCACACTGCCTCAAGACTTTTAGGAGCAATTGCTAATCCACCAAATCATAGGCCTTTTCTAGATCAAGCTTGCAAACAAAGCCCTTCTTATTGGATCTCCTCATTTCTCCCAGGCATTCATAAGCTATTAGGATTTGGTCTATAATTTGTCTCCCTTGCACAAAAGCCCCTCGATATTTGCTGATTAGGGAAGGAAGGACCTCTTTAATCCTTAGGGACAACACCTTAGCTAGGATTTTGCATGGTTTCAAATGTTGCGACATTTCACTAATGTCGCCCGACATATGTCGATGTCGAGGCTCACCAACATGAAAATGGGTGGTAATATAAAAATTACATTATTTCAATCAACATTTCCTATATTTCGGAAATGTCAACCAAATCGGTCCAAATAACCAAAAAAAAAAGACAGTTTTTCCTATTATGTCAACAAGATGTCGACTAATGTACATTAATAATATAATATATTAGTATATTATATTAATATAATACAGTATATTAATATAAATTATTCCATTAACAATTTCTATTTAATATTTCAAATAAAATATTTATAAAAAATAATTAACAAAAAAATAAAAACAAAAGAATAAATTAATTACTTTATAATATAAAACATAAAATATTTTTCAAGTAATAAAATATTAACTAGTTAGAATTTTTAAAATATTTATTAAAATCAGAAAATCTTTATTAAATTTTATAATAAATCATATTCTAAATTTAATATAAAAAATCAGAATAAATTTATTAAATTTTATACTAAATCATAATTTATTATAAATTTAGTATTAAAAATCACAATAAATTCATTAAGTTTTATAAGAAATCAGAATTTATCATAATCTTAATACTACAAAAAGGAGAATCAGTTTATTAAATTTATAATAAAACATAATGTATTATAACTTTAATATTTAAAAAATCAGAATAAGTGTATTTCTATTTACTAGTGTGAAATAAATATATTAGAATTTATAATAAATCAGGATTAAAAATAAGAAAAGAAAATATCGGATAACCTTGTAAAAACATCAAAATGCATAATAAATCAGTAAATCGTCATTTACTAATTTGTTATTAATCTTAGTTTCTTAGCTTTATATAATGGTTGGGAATAAGATAATAATCCAGAAATATGTATTAATGCTTTTTTATCATTTTACAAAATATCATTGCATATTTCCACATGTTTCATAATATTTCCACAATGTCTCTAATTTTTATAATATTTCCCCTCGACATTTCCAACATATGTCCTATATTTTGGTAAGCGACATTTCCATCAACATCAACATTTTAAACCTTGGAATTTTATAGATACTGGTCACCAAGCTTATAGGTCTAAAATCCTTAGGGAGGATAGCATCAACCTTCTTCGGGACTAAGGCCAAAAAAGTAGCATTTATTCCTGGACTTACTACATGATTGTCTGCAAAATTCTCTGAACACCTCACAAAGATCTTCTTTTAGGATCTCCCAACAATCTTGATAAAAAGCCATTGTAAAACCATCTAGGCCCAACGCCTTAGACCTATTCATTGAGAACACTGCCCTTTTAATCTTCTCTTCTTCAAAGCCTCTTTCCAACCAGCAAGCTTTTTCATTGCCCAACCTTGGCCAATCCAATCCTTCCAAAGGTAGCCTTTCATCCAAAGGTCTTCCAAACAAATTTTTGAAATGGTTTACAAAGGTTCTAGCTATCTCCTCTTGGTCTGTAATTGCCTTCCCTTCTACTTCCAGTTTGGCTATAAAGTTTCTCCTTCGATGTCCACTTGCCAAATCATGGAAAAATTTGGTATTCCCATCTCCTTCCTTAATCCATTGGTGCCTTGATTTTTGTCTCCAACAAGTTTCTTCCCTTAGCAACACATCTTCTAGATCCTTCTTCAACATCTCCTCAGGTTTTACTCCATTTATTAAAATGGAAGTTGAGTAGAGGTCTTCCCAAAAAACACCTCCTAGTGATCCTCCACACATCAGAGCAATGGCTTCAGCAGTTTCTTGCTTCCACAAGTGAAAAGGTAGGCCTAAGAGTCGCACCAGCACCCCATCTTCAACAAAGAAATCTTTGGAGTTTGACCCTGGACACCATCTTGATATTGTGAAATTCCCAAGTTCAGCTTGGATATTTAAAGCCTCAGCTTCTACTCTAAAGCAAGTCCAGCAGAGCCTTATCTTTCTCAAAGGGGGTTAAGAAAAACGTACTCTTCAACTTCAAGCTTGCTGTTAACAAATCTGTGACTTTCCTCCAATCTACAATCCAAGCTGATGCTTTAACTATCAGTTTACTTTCCCAATCTTCTCTCTCTAGATTTGCTCCCATCCTGAGTTTACCTGCTCCAGCTGTCACTATAAGAGCCTCTTGCTTATTATTGCACTCCTGGCTAGTAGAACTGTTTATCATCCTTTTTTCTGTTAAATTTCCTTCTCTTTTAGCACCCAACCATTGCAGCAGTTCACATAATACCCCATGAACTTCCTTCCAGCCCTGACTTTTCCTTCCCTCTGGGAAATATACCATTTACTTCCTACCCTTGCCAAAAAATTCTGTCAAAGATATGAAAAAGCCTTTAGAATTTCTCTCACAGTCTACTACAAATCTTCTTCCAGTTTCTGAGAGAAACTCTTTCCAGCTATTTTGTTTGCCCTTGCTACTTGCACCTTCCACAAACTCCTTGAACCCTTCAATCACCCCCAATCCTTTTAACAGCACCATCCCTTTCTTTGCTTCCCTGATTTTCAAGCTCAGCTGACCTTTTAATCTTTGTTCCTCGAATAGGAGCTCCTTAGCTTCAATCTTCAAAGTTTTTCTCCAACGGCCTATCTCCACGAACTCTCCCATCTCCAATTTCCTAAGAGATGTCACTCTGAAATTTTAAACATAAACAAACTATAACTAGACAATCAAACCCTACAATTGGACCCCACAGAAAATTGCAAAATGACAAAAATACCCCTACTGTCCAAAAATACAAAATTCCATAAATTCCAATTTTGACTCTTCAGCTCCTGCATCATAGCTACACAGTGACTTTGCTCTATGCAGGGCCTTGTCAGTGTTTTAAAAGCACAAGGACCATTTTGCACCCGATGTGCAAGGCACAAGACAAGGCATGTGCCTTTTTGAAGCAAGGCACAAAAAAAGCTAAAAAATAAAAAAAATGCAAATATTAAAAATATTAAACACATTATTAATTAAAAATATAAACTTAAACATTAAAATGAATGTTTTAAAAAATCTATTATCTCAAATTAATATACATGATGTAAAAAATATTTAAAATGAAAATTTAAAAATAAAATCAAGCATAACATATAAAACATATTCAAGCATGTAAACTCTTAATCTCTTTATTTTTTTCCTAATTGCATTACTTCAAATAGATAATGTGATATTAAACATTATGCATTCCTGATTCTATGAGCTGCCCTTGTACCAAGCCCCTCAAGGCAAGCCCAAACAAGTCCATATCAGAGTCTTAAATTCTAAATCCCTGTAAGAAAAAGGCTTTATAACTTCATGTGTCTTTTAAAAATATATCTTTTATTAGGATGAATGAATGAGCAACATTAGCAACTATGGGGTTCTCTCAGCTCTGGTCCCAACTGCTAAGCACAAAAAAAAAAAACAGAAAAGATGCATTGATTTTCAAAAGGTGTGCACGTCTGGGCTGAAGCGCAAGGCGCACCAGGCACACACCTTTTGAAAGTGCTGCACCTAGGACCTAGGCAAGGCGCATACCCTAAATTGTGCCTAGGCACGCCTTTTAAATAACTGGGCCTTGTGAAACTCAATTATAATCACCAATCCAAAGACAACTGAAAACTTAGATATTAGAACAGCATTCGTGTTAAGATTTCTCTGCATCCAAAAATTGATCTAATGCAGCATGGATCTTGAATTTGACACTCCCTAACCTCTAGTAGTTTTTTCATCAAGGCACCACACTCATACAGTCATACTTGAACCCTTGTCATCATACTTGTCAGCCCAACATTTTACCATCACACCAAGTAAAATGTAGAGACACTCACTAATGGGTTCAAAATAACCATATGCAAGACACCCTTATAGTCAACCAACTCAAGCCTACCACCCTTGTGACCTTGTCCCTTTCCTACTAACAAAGCATAAATAAATAAATAAAAGGTTGATGAGGATGGCAAGTTGAAGGTGCAGTAACTGTATGACATGTCACAAAAATTAGCTATATCACCCAAATTCTCAATTCAGTAACATAATCCTGTTAGGCTTAGGCCTATCAATTGAAATTGGCAGTTCTGCATTTCATGAGTGTAGTGTTTCAAGCATTAATACAAAAATTGGCTTTCAGAAAACCTAGATGAAAAATTGACAATAAATGCAAGGTTCAAAGTATTGATACACCCCAATACAGCAGAAGGGGTGTATCAGTACTTTGTACCACACTCTTCTTATGTTTTTATCTTTTTTTTCAAAAATAGGCCAGAGGGGTACGTCTTAGGCCTGCTTACTCCCTGAAATAGATCAAGCCCCCAAAAGATATATTTGGTATATCGTTGACCCACTGATACGATAGGCATCAGCCAATACACCCCGATATGTGATGAAACTTTGAACCTTGAATAAATGGTCTGCAACTCACACATCAACAACCAAATAAGAGCCACTAAAAGACCTATCCAAAACCACAATATTTTGGAAGTTTCTGGATAATGTTCATAATAGGAAGTTAGAAACTCAAAGTGCCCATAACCAGTATACCTTTATTTTTGGTCTCTCAAGTCTCAATAGCTCAATCATCTTTATCTTAATGTACATGAGAGGTATTATGCTTATACGGGTTGGGTATTATAAAGTCTTTTTTTTTATAAATGGATATTATAAAGTCTTTTTCTAACCAATCTGCTGCAAAATTCTATCTTCCATAAAAGCATATAGAAGGATTCTTCAGTCCTTATTCACCAAGTCCATCATAACTCCAGTTAACCATTAAGACTCCAAACAATGGGAAAGTAGATACTCTATATTTTTATTAGTAAGGATATATACTTTTTTTCTTGACCTTGTTTATCATTGCTGAGAGGGCGGGTGCAAAAGGGTTTTCAGTTGCTTTAAAATTTCCCTCTCAATGCTACAATTTCCTTAAGGAGAATATAGACCAAAAAATATTCTTTTCCTTTCCTAGCTAATATCACAAAGCCTTACTGGTGCAAAAGTATATGAACGTATTTTCTGATTAGTTGTTTCTAATTGATGCCATTCCAATATATAGAATATGTATTTCCAAAACTGCTGGAGACCACAATAAATAGATGAACACAAAAGGAAATTTAAAAAAAAAAAAAAAAGGCAGAGGAAGTTCAGCAGAAATTCAGAGTAAAAACAACCTAAGTAAACAGACAAATGAAAAATTAAAAAACTACTAAACAATCGTAAGGAAATTTTCAATTTAGACAGATTACCGGCATATAATAGAGTTGCATTGAAAGAAAAATCTCAGCAGTGAGGAAGAGAGACCTGCAATACAGGTAGCAAAAAGTTATAAACTGAACTCAGCTCAAAAATACTACAAACTTTGACTAACAACAATGACACTACCGTACGAACAAGGAACAAAGCAAAAAATGAATGTTTAAACAAAACCTTAAATCATAAAAGAATCAAACTTTCCAAAATAAGAAGCAAAAACCAGTTCGGGAATGCACGAAAAAACACCTGAGAACATATGGAAACAAAAAAAGAAAAAACAAGCTAGTAAAATCGATACATCTTATGCCTTTCGATCAAATTTTCAAAAAAAACATCCTCTCTCCTTTAAAATACCATGACGAGTCCGAAACAAAAGGTTGTACAAGATCATCGTTTTGTATTAGATTTAGGGTTTGATTTCTGTGTTCCCTCAGACAAAAAATCCTCAAATTATTAACAGACAAACAGAAACAATAATGCAGAAATTTTAATATCTGCTTCACCATTTTCTCAATATCGGTTCCCTATCCTTTCCTCTCCTACTGCTTCTCTTCTTTTGATTCCTCTGTCTCTCACCCTCTGTTCTTCCTCTCCATTGCCTGAGGTGTGTATATCTAATTTTTTGCGTAAACTCAAAAACCCCCTGATCTAAGCGGGTATGTCGCTTTAGTACCTGAACTATAAAAAGTTTCAAATAACCCCCAGTCTTTAACATGTTAAGCAGATTAACGACGAAAGAAAATGACCCAATTACCTATTTACCCCCATTGTTTTGGCACGTATCGGAGTTTTTGCTAATTTCTCTCCTTTATTAATTGATTTTTTTTGGTAAGGTTCTTTATTAATTGATCAATAAGCTTTTGTTCTTGCAGGTCTATTTAAAGAATAATCATTTTTTAAAAGGGTAATTTGAGTATTTAAAAAAAAAATAAAAGATTGAATGCTACGTACAAATAAAGGGATATTTTGGATATTTTATAAATATGAAAATATGTGACACTAGCACCCCTGTGTATTTAAATAATTTCACTTCTCACTTTAGAATTCAACTTTCAATGACGTTTAACAGGGTTTGACTATGATACTATAAAGACATAATACAGAAAAACCTTGTATATATTCATCTCAATGATAAAAGGGATAATCAATCAGTTTATAAGTTCAATGCAGAGTTATAAATATTCAAAATATCAACAACTTACGTTCTATGCATCAACCCCTGCTCATGAATTAGCATCAATTTTGATCTGGCATCTATTCCAATAGTATTTTGAGTCTATAAATTCTGACCCTAAGCTGAACTGTCATTCTCCGTTATATTTACGAGTTCAAAACTTCAAATGAACTCCCCACAGTCGATATCCAATTAATCATAAAAGGAATAACAATGAGTTGATATTCAAAGGCAATATTTCTCATGTGATTTATTTGTTTAATTATTGCAATGGTTGAATTAAGAATATTTTGGAAGGACCTTTATTGTTTTGGAAAGGATAATCAATGATCATCCATTTTAATATTATCTATGTAAATAATATTGTGGACTCTCTCAATCACAACCTTCTATTTTGGTTTGAAAGTATAACTTTTGGATAAATCAAATTTTGTGTGCCCAAGCCCAAAAATGTTTCAACACAGTTGTGTATAAATATATTCCTAGGAGTTTGGAATCGAAATCAGAATAGGTTATTCCAATTCCAATTGTTTGGTTGGGTGGATTACTGAAATCGGAATTCTATTCTCATTCCTGTTGGAATGGCATTCCCTGCCCCTCCCTTGGGAATGAAATCCTATTTCTACTGATTCCAATTCCCATTCTCATTCATATCTGAATTAAATAAATTATGGGAATGAACCATTCCAATTCCAACTGCAAACCAAACAGACCTAATTATTTTGATAGAAATTGTATTTGGTGGAATAGCCCTCGAATTTGTAATCTCAATATTTATAAAAAATTCTTAGTCAAAGCACTCGGCAGCATTGATTTTCCTCCTTTATAAGCCATGTCACTATTACTATTTTATACCAATACTTGCATGGCTTCACATCCAAGCCCTAAATAATAAAAAATTATAATGTAATGTCAATGTTTTTAATGACAGTTGTTTAAATATTTTAATTTTTAAATGTATTCACAAAGCCAAGGGTTTTAAAGAAGGACGATAACAATAAAAATAAACGTAGAAAAAGCTTTAGATTTAAATGTTTTTTCATATTTTTACCCTTGTATTGTAACTTGCACATTCCAAGGGTAGCCACTAAAGCCTTATCCCAACAAATATGGCGTCAGCTACATTGAATCATGAAGTCTTAAATTATTTCTTATTATTCTTCAACCCATCTCTTTTTATATTTGCCCCGAGCTCTTTTAACCCCAAGTAATAGATATTTTAGATGAGGCTGTGTTTGGTTCCAATGCAAATAAATTTGCACTAATGTAAAATCATGACAGTGCAAACGATTTGAATGTAAATTCTGACTTTCTTTTTTCAAATTTTAGCTTATTTTGTTTAATTGTGGTATAAGTAAAGTAAATTAAGACATGGAACAGAATAAAGTAAAATTCAAAACAAAATTAAACAAAAATTTATGTTTCTTACATTTGCACTTCTATGCATTTGTACTAATACAAATAAAATTTCACTGCAACCAAACACAGCCTAAGGGATTTTCCAGTTCTTGAATTTTCAATCATTTTGTCACATATTGGAGTTATTTTACTCCGATATGTTTTAAATGAGTTCATTTTTAATTACATCCTTCTTCCCCCATTCATTTATCTCAACATTCACGGGTGATATAGAGTGAAAGGTGAAAAATAAGACAAGGATGAAGGTGGAGGAGCCTCATTAGGTGAAAATTAATAAATCTAAGAATGATAATAATATTGGTAGTAATGGAATTTTGTTGAGTTGGGATTTAGTCGTCACACTGTATTCACAATACTTTGTAGCTGTGTATTGAGAATATTTCCATACTTGTATATTTTCATTCATGGGAAGCTATTCCCAATGCACAACTTAAGGATTGTAAGACCGATCTGTGTGAGGACTAAATCCACATTCAATTTTGTTAGATCATTTGAATGGTTGAGGTTGATTGATGATCATAGGAGGCTATTCTGATGGTTGAGATTTGGATGAAACAATTGAAGACAAGTGAACTAGGAGAAGTATAGAACCGAACCTAAGAGAACAATGATCATTTTCAATAAATCCATTTGTTCATATTATCCAAATTGCAGTGATATCTTTACGATTTTTTTTTTTTTTGGGGGGGGGGGGGGGGGTATGAAAATCGGAGAACATCGTCATGGTGGAATATGTCAAATGCTTCCTTACAAGTGATATGCCAAGCACGTAAGAATTTTTTATGTTAACCTTGACTACACACCTTAATTAATCTCCAACTACTTTGGTATATCAATTCTTTACCTTTATCCTTGTTTGTAGGAGTGCAAATCGGGCAGGCTGGGATGGGTTTTAACTAAACCCAGGCCTAACCCTAAAATTTGGGTCTAAAGCCTAAGTGCAGCCTGGGCCTAAGATCAAGCCGAACTATCCAATTTGATGTACCGGGTTGGGCTTGGGCCTGAACTATCCAATGTATTATATATATGTATGTATTGTTTATTAAAAAATTATGCATATATATATGTATGCATACAAGTATGTGTCTATATGCATATATACATGTATATAATCGGGCCAACTTTAAACTACCTAAGTGCTAGACCCAAGCCCAACTTGAAAAATTAAAAAGCCCAAGTTATTGGGCCCAGGCCTAACCCAAGGACCAAAAATCCAAGCCCACCTTATGTAAAATTGCAGGCTGGACCGGTTTGAACTTGGGTTGGACCCCTACTTGTTGGGCCGACAAGTCAACCCATGTTAAAAGTCTCAAAACAACTCATTGTAGGTCTCAATATTCCTTAAACACATAGATTGATAAATTGTAAAATCATGGTCCAAAGGACCCCTATACTCTTTGTATAAATTCAAAACACCCTAAATAACCAGACTTTGTTACTATTATCCAAAAAAGAAAAAAGGCTGTAGAGTCCTATGTTGAGTATAATTGGTGTTTCAACCAAAAGTGTTTTGAATTGAAACACCATTTATACTTCAAACACATAAAAGGCCATTAACCCAGATACCCCCTTGTCACAGTTCTGGTTGCTAGTTGTCACAAATGGAGGAGATGGATTTTGCATGTCTTGAGCTTGATAATAAGATGATTTTTAATTTTTGTACTGGGTTTTGATTTTTCAAATGAATTAGTGTTATTGTTTTTCAATTAATTAATCACATGTTTGGATTGACAAAGTGGAATCTTATGACCTACCAAATTTGCACGAGGTTCTACCTACACTCAAAGGGTTGCGACAAGGCACTCTTTAAGGCTGTGTTTGGTTTGAAGGAAATGAAGGGAAGGGAAAGGAAAGGAAAGGAAGGGAAGATAAAAATTTTCCTTATCCATTGTTTGGTTAACCAATGGAAAAGGTAAGGAAAATTAAATTTTTCTTGTTTGGTGAGGCAAGGAAAATATATGAAAAATTAATAATCATGAAATATATGCCATTTATTCAACTAATATCAATTCCAAAAGGACAAGAAAATGCATATCAATATTTATATAGAAGTATATCAAAATTGTCATACCTAGTCAATCAAATAAAATGCCCATAAAACATAGTTCAAACCATTAAAAAAGGTTTACCAAAATTATCATGTCAAATTACAAGGTAAAAGGTTGGAACCCTCCATCACCTAAAGAGGCTAACATCAAAACGGTGATGGAGGTAAAAGGTTAGCATTCCATAATTGATAGGCCCATATCAATTATGGAATGCTAACATCAAAGTGGGTCTCCTAACTTCATGATCAACCAATCCTTCCTCAATTCTAGCATAATCACATAAAATGTCAAGGCATGAAACTGGTCATTTGATAAAAAATCAAATGCCTTTAACAAAAATGATGTAGATATTCCCTCCAAGCTCATAACATATCAGAAGAGAGTATCTCTATCAAACAAGTCATATCCACATTCAACAGCCTTTGCAAGTTTTACCAAATTTTCTGCAACCTCTCCAAGTTTTTCTTTAATTTCCAATTTCCTTTTGATGGCAATGGTAGATCTATTGCTCCTGCTCGTAGTGAGGAGTCTCCAATTTCATCATCAATGTCATCTGAGGGTGTGGAAACCTGACTATCAGTACTATGAGTTAGGGGTGAGCACAATTTGGTTAAAATCGAAAAACCAAACCGAAATTTCGGTTTCGATTGAATCGGTTTGGTTTATTCGGTTGTTCGGTCGGTTTCATTTAGCATGTTTACTAAATCGGTTAACCGAATTAACCGAATTAATTTTATAATTATATATTACTAATATTATTTATACTTATACGACAAGAGCAAGACTTGAGACGTATCATGTATTTAGCTAATTGGCTATATCCAAATTTCCTTATTAAGGCTTAACGTAAAAGACTTAAAGACTAAAACTAGAAGTTTAAAAGTTTCTACTTTCTAAAGTAAAATCTAAAGTTCTAAACAATCATAATTGATTTTGTATTAGTTACGAAAGTAGTGGACTGGAAAAGTGGAAAACAAAACACTAAAACAGGAAAGACTTGAGAGTCTAAACTTCCTTTGACTCTTCGTCTTCTGCCTTCCACAACACTAGAGTCAGCTTGCAAAGTACAGACTATAGAGACTCGACTCCAGACTCCATAGCAGTCTAGTAGAGACCACAGTAGACACTAGACACTAGACACTACACAGGCACAGAACAGAAGACCAGATCAGAGATCACCATTCACCAGTTCGGTTCTTCTTTTTCACCGGCTCTCCGGCGGGTGCCAGGTAACTCCAAAACTAATTTCTTCTTCTTCTTCTTCTTCTTCTTTAAAAGTCCAGAGATGAGAGACCAGAGTCCCAGTCCCAGCCTCCTTCAAGTCTCGACTTCTTCTTCTTCTTCTTCTTCTTCTTCTTCTCTGTTTTTGATAGAACACAATCACAGACTGACTGAGAGTCTGAGAAGACATGAAGACTTGCTCGGTTATGCACTTCCTGAGTTCCTTCAGTCCTTGTCTTCACTTTGCAATGGGCCCTTGACTTTTCCTTGTCTCACTCCAGGCTCTGCATCACAGCATCAGTTTCAGTGCATCTTCGGATCTTCCTCACTCCTCATTATTACACCACAGTGACCACACTATCCAAAATAAACAAACAACCAAGACACAACCTATTGCATAACTTTTCCTTCTCTCCTTCCGGTCAGTACCTATTGCATAGAATAATGGAAGTTCATGGATCAAGCAAGATGTTTTCAAAGACAAATTTGTTCGGTTGTTCCTAACAATCCATGAAATAATAGTTGTTTGGGATAAAATCACTTCTCAACCTTATTATTTATTAATTAGTCGAGCATTGGTCCACCCAATTTTCAAACCACAAAGAAAAATAAAGGAAAGAAGCAGCCTGGTCTATTAGTATTACGTAATTGAGGTTTAAATCAAGCCAAATTAGATTCCAAATTGTATTGTTTGTTGTACTGTTCTTTTCAAGGTTTTCCTTCACTGCTACTGTTTGTTGTATTTATGTTGTACATGTACATTGCCAGCAAATAAATGAGTGGTTGGATACTTGGATTGGAGTTTAATCTTATTCAAATTTGAACATGATTCGTTTAAGTTAAATCAAATAATAATTGTGTAGATTTATATAGATTTGTTAAGTTTTAAATCAAATAATAATTAATGGAATCAAAATTCAGAAACATGAATTTGGATACATAAACAATAAATGGAATTTGAAATTTGAATCCATGTTTTGTTATGTATATGTTGGAAATCCAATTCGGATTTCTCTGAATTAATGAATTATACCCATTTGAATTCAATTTCAATATTCCATGATTCCATCTATTTGCAGCCATGCATGACTGCCTAGTTGGAAATCTAATTTGGATTTCTCTATTTCTTTCATCTACTTTGAGTACATTCTACACCTTTTCACAAGAAAATAAAATAAAAGATATCAAAGAGAGTGAAAAAAACTTCTCATTTTTATTACATTTTTAAATTATTTTTTCTATTTCTTCCACTTTGTGGCTGCAATCTACATAGTTTTCATTTTAAATTGTTGTTTTTATCTTGATAGGGATTGGGAATTGGATTCTCTTTTTGTTTCTTAAGTGAATTATGATTGTAGATGTTCAAGTATTTTATTCCATTTATTTGTTAGTTTTAGCATATATGATATATCTTATCCTTTGTGAATTGTGATTTTAGATGTCACAACAAACTGGAGACCAAATGGATTTGATGAATGTAGTTGCTAAAGGAAAAAGAAAAGCGATGAAGCCAAGATAAGAAGTATGGGATCACTTTTCAAAATTTATCTCAGATAATGGTGAAGTAAAAGGTAAGTGCAACTACTTTGATAGAGAATTTTGTTATGACTAGAGAAATGGGACAGACTCATTAAGGAACCACATGAACATACGTACGAAAAACCCCTATAACTTAGAGGCAAAACAATCACAGATAAATATGAAATCAACCTCAAGGGAGGGGGAGGGTGAAAACACTGAGAAGATGAATTCCCTTAGTTGTTGGAAGTTTGACCAATAGGCCATTAGAAAGGGCTTAGCTGAGATGTTCATTGTTGATGAGATTCCATTCAACTTTGTGGATGGTGAGGGCTTTAAAAAGTTTATGATACTTTCTTGTCCTAGGTTTCGGATTCCATCTAGGTGGACTATTGCTAGAGATTATTACTAATTGTACCTAGATGAGAAATTGGAGTTAAAGAAATTCCTAAAAAAATCATGCCAAAGGATTTGTCTTATTACAGACACATGGTCTTCTTTGCAAAAAATCAACTACATGTGTCTAATGGCCCACTTTATTGATAATGATTGGAAATTGAATAAAAATGTTCTTAACTTTTGTCCAATTTCTAGTCATAGAGGAGAGGCCATTGGTAAGGCGGTGGAAAAATGTTTGATTGAGTGGGAGATTGATAAAGTCTTTACTATTACAGTTGACAATGCAAGTTCCAATAACGTTGCAATTACATACCTGAAAAGGAAAATTTCTAATTGGGAAACTTATATTCTAGATGTGAAATTGCTTCATATGAGGTGCATTGCACACATTATAAATCTAGTTGTAAATGATGGCTTGAAAGAAATGGGTAAATCTATTAGTTGTGCTCGGGAGGCTGTGAGATATGTGAGACAATCTTCGGCTAGGTTGCAAAAATTTAAAGAATTTGTTAAGGTTGAAAAGATTCAAAGTAAGAGTTTGTTGTATTTAAATGTTAGTACTAGATGGAATTCAACATACCTAATGTTAGATGCAGCTCAAAAGTTTGAAAGAGTCTTTGAGAGGTTTGAGGATCATGATTCTCAGTTTAGAAGTGAATTTGAGATGGAGGATGGGATTCCTACTTGTTTTGATTGGGAGAATGTTAGGAGGCTAGTGCTATTTTTACAATATTTTTATAACCTCATAGTACGGGTTTCAGGCTCCTTGTATGTCACATCAAACAACTTTGTCCATGAAATTAATGTAGTTAAGTGCCTTTTGCAAAAATGGGTAAACAGTGATGACAAAAATTTAAGGGAGATGGCAAAGAGGATGAAAGGAAAGTACGATAAGTATTGGGGAAACATTGAAAAGATGAATAAATTGATCTATATTACAATTGTGTTAGACCCTCGGCACAAATTAGAGTATGTGGAGTTTGTACTTAATGAAACTTATCAATGTGCCAAGGGTCATGAATTTGCAAAAAGAGTCAGGGAAGCCTTGTATGAGTTGTATAATGAATATAAGAGTATGTTTGCACCTCAAAGTGGAAGTGGACAAACTATTGAAAATGTCAAATGTTCAATTTTAAGTGAAATAGAGAGTGAGCAACCCCAACAATCACAAGCAAAAAAGATATTGACGATGTCTCAATTTAAGAAGTACAAGTCAGTAAGTAGAGGGGGAGATGCTAAATCAGAGTTGGATAAATATTTGAATGAAGATACTAAACATGGACAAGGTAATGATGACTTTGATATTTTTAAGATGGTGGAAAGTTAACAGTCCCAAATTCCCTATACTTTCACAGATGGCTCGTGGTGTATTAACAGTTCCCATTTCTAAAGTTGCTTTTGAGTTCACTTTTAGCACTAGAGGATGAGTGCTTGATGCATCTAGGAGCTCTTTGACACTTAAGATAGCAGAAGCACTTATATGTACTCGAAATTGGATTTGATCATCGATACATGCAATTAATGTTGAAGAAGATTTAGAAGAGATTAACAAATTTGAAAATGGTAATACTCTTTTTTTTATTTAAGTTTCATATGTCATTTCTAATGATAAATTGATATTTGTTTAGTCTTCATAAATGATTAATTGATACATTTTTTTCTTCCCTTCTGGATTTACCAAAGAGTGCATCAGAGCAAAGAATAGTGGTTGATATTTGATTATTAAATTCATTCCTATGCTTATTCTTGGCATCTTAGGTAAGTTTTTAATATCCATGCTTATATTGTATGTTGGACTATTTTGTATTTACTCACCTTAATTTTCTAACAAGTGGCTTTTCTTTCAAATAGATATAGCAGGTGGGAGGCAAAGTCTTTGTGGAAAATTGGAAATACTATAGTGGACCTAGTGGTTGAAGTTTTGGAAACCTACTATGTTGTTATTTTAAGCTCTCTTAACTTTTTTTTGTTGAACACTTGAACTTACCACAAATACTTCTTTTTTCATGTTACCAAAACATTAGAATGCTAGATGTAGTGAAATTAGTTTATATAGTCTTTATTCCTCTCCTTACTTCTTAATGAAGTATAGTATGCAAAGTGTGTGGCACATGGAGATGAAAAACACTATCCCACATATGGTACATATATGTTGCAATCAATGAAAGTATCAGAAATTGAGAAACATAGTGAATAATGGCCAACAAGTATGAAGGTATGAAAGTATGTTTCTTCTGTTGGGAAGTTGTCAATGAAGTCATTAATACCTTGGATGGACTCCAAAGGAAGTGGAAAAATTGTATCTCTCACCCCATGATGCATTACAATTCACAAGGCAAAATTTTTTATGGCAATGCATATGGGGATTGGGGTGCCGTTCTATGCATCTGCATTCACAATGAGTGAATGCATTCTTCTCGTGTTACTTTTAACAGTTTCAAGAAAAAAAAAAGCTTGTTGGATTGGACCCTCTTCATTTTGGATTGCCAAACAAAAGAAGCTTGTCAATTTCCATTTTCTATGATCTTTCTTTTTACAACATTCATAGTGCATCTGCATCTTAAAAAACCTACTATAGTCTATAGAAGTTAAATTAGATGCTTTTCCTCTTGCCATTAGAGAATACAGACTCTAGAGTCCAGAGTGGAGTTGATTGGTCCCCACTCCCCAATGGTCTACTTCCTTTCTCAGTTGCTCCCACTTTTTATGTTAATTCTTTTCCCATTCTCTTCTCTTGTATATGTCACCGTGCAACAATTGCTTGTGTTTCAAGCTTAATCGACGTTCTCTAGTCTTTAAAATATATATATATATATATATATATATATATATATATATAGAAAGAGAGAGAGAGAGAGAGAGAGAGAGAGAGAGAGAAAGAGAGAGAAATCACAGTAGATCCATCTCTATCCAGTATGACAGTATCTATCTTCTCTCACTTTTTTTGAGATTGGTGGGGCACCCTAGTAATTTGAAATGGTTCTTCTGTTACTATTTAACATTGGTCACTTGATCAGGGACTTAGGGATAGGGTCCAGGTTGACAAGTGTGTAATTTGGATTGCTTAAAAGAGCAGATGAATAATTTTTCGTAGGACTATAGGAGGATGGATTCCATTTTAAGCATAAAAAATGGTTAATACTTGATAAAAATAAAGATTCCAAACCCAGATCTTTTCAGAAACTATATTTTAATCATTTTTGTTTGATTTCTAGGACACATTTAATTGCCCATATACTATATTTATCGAAAGGTGTTTATTAAATAACAAAACAAAATATTTCAATTTTAACTGAAATAACAAAAAAAAAAAATCGGTTCAGTTTATTCGGTTTTCAAGCATTTCGATTTCGATTCGGTTTGTTCTATAACTAAATCGGTTTTTGAAATTTTGGTTTTTTCAGTTTGGTTTTGAACCGAAAAACCGAATACTCACCCCTACCATGAGTTATAGAGGTTGAAGTTGCTTCACGTCGGTTCAATTCCATTGTAGAAAAAGCTCCACCCCCGGTAACTTAATCATTTCCACAAACAAGTGCCAAATCATTGTAGTTATCAATTTTTTTTTCCTACAATACTATCTTGCCTCCAAATGAGACTATGAAAAAAGAAGTCAGTTCATCACATTATACAATAATAACAAAAGAAACATAATCCAAGCATTAGTTAAAATCACATACCTTAACATAAGAATTCCAAACTTTAGGTTCAACATCTATTGTACGTGTTTGATCATTCCAACTAAAGCCACTTTGATTAAGAATAACTTTTAATGTGGCAATTTCTTTTTTTATAGTCTTCAGCGATTCTTAATATGATCAACACTACAATCAACCCCAAATTTAGAACCAATTGCTCTACTTTCAACTTTATAAGCAGGGCCCTTGAAACTCTTATCAAATTTGTTCCCAAGATGTACTTGTTGGACAAGTGCCTCAATTAGACAATCGTCCATTTCTAGGGTCCAAATCATGTTAGGCTTCTGACTTCTTGATTCCCGTCTTTCCATATCTAAGACATAATAAACATATAATAAACATAATACAATAGACAAAACAATGATTTTCTAACAAAGATAATGTGATAGTTGTCATTGTTTACATAATATCATTTTTAAATCACGAAAATGAAATTAACTCCTACTTCGAGAGTGTTGTAATTGGTAATCCTCCACATTTTTATTTGTATTTTTCTCTCAAGCGAGTTTCTTGTCTCATTGTCTCATTCATACTTAAACGATGTGAAGGTCTTCTTAATTGTCTCTTATCATCCTCTTCCTCGGGTTCAACACCATCTTCATTAACTTCTTCTAATCCTCTATTTCCTGCTTCTTGATCATATTGCCTCATAATAAAGTCATATGGATTCACACCCATCATGTAGTTGTGTAAGATACAACAAGCATGTGCAATCTTAACTTGTGTTTCAAATGAATAATGTTGCATAAGCACAAGGATAGGAAACTGCTACTTTAACACTCTCAAATATTCATCCAATCACATTTTTTAATGAAGAATGATGAAGATTAAATAGCTCCTTAGCAGTTTCAAGTTGGCATGAACCCCATTCTTTTAAATGATATCAGTTGTTTCTATATGGCGCAATGAAACCAGCTTTCAATGTGAACCCTACATCCACAAGGTAAAATTTACCTATTGATAAACTCTTTTAACAACATTGCCTATAACAAAAATGGTAAAAACTAATTGATTTGGGTTACTACCTTCAGGCACCTCAAGTTTGTATTCTCTAGTGAGAGCAGACCTCAACATACAAGAATTTGATGCTACACTTTCCCATTTAGGCAAGGCATAAGTAGATTTTAAACCAAATGAACATGTTGCTAGTGTGTATTCCATCAATTGCTCCTACACAATCAAGTTATTCATTGAAAAGTTCTACATGAACCTTTGTTTTTATACTACCTAATATACTAACCAAAACAATAAGGTGTAGCATTGCATGATTGGGTGTTTTTTTGAAAAATATTTTTTAAACCACATCTTGGAAATAAGGAAAAATGCAGTTTTGGAGTTATCTCATTTGTATACCATTGCTAGCAATGGTTTATTGGTGTGTGTGGCATTGAAAAATGCCTAGATGGTAGCAATGATCACAAACAAAAAAAAATGTCGTTTTCTATATCAATGCAACATCATTTTCTCAAGAAAATGGCAACTTGAAAAATGGCGTCGGTTTAAAACATTATCTTGGTGATCGTTGTTGGAAATGGATTTGTCTCTACTTTTCGCTAGTTTTTTTAATATGATTAAAGGTATGCATTTATTTAAGTCCACAATTTTGTGACACCTTGGATTACTGCATTTCATCCCAAGATAAAAGGTCACTATTTCAAAACACCTTGTGACACCTTGGATTATGTGCATTTGCACGTGGCAGTAATTCTAAAACAAAACTATTCATAATTCATAGGCAGTTTCTAAACGGTTATAACTTGTAAGTGGGTAGTTTCTGAACAGTTATGAGTGGGCAATTTCCAAAGTGAGAGTAAAGGACATATATGCTCTTTTTATACCCACTGTGTGCTTAAACAAAAAAAAGGGTAGAAAACGTCTAATGAAAATTCCAGAAAAAAGGGGGAATTCACTCTTTTATAGATAGTATAGATATATAAAATATAATAAAATGTAATTAGACATAGACTGATTTATGTTTGGGCTTGTCTGGCCCAGCACCTGGGGATTGAAAACAGAAAATGCCAATGGTGATGGATTCGTTAATCCTGTCTCATCCTTCAAGAATTAAGATTGTGTTTGGTATCATTGCTTTATATCTGAAAATGTTTTGGATTTATCAATATAAATTATACAATTGTTATTTGAGACTAATTATTTATGGTTAAAATAGGCGGACCTTAAAAATGCATGTGTTAAAGGTTGTTTCTAAAAGAATCAAATTATGTTTCCATCAATGTTATCCTTAGAGCGAGAGAGGCAAAAAAAAACAAAGACTATAAGGTTCCCTCTATATGCGGGGCTCAATTGTTTGATCACATCAACCAATAGCCATTGCCATCTTTGTGTACGCAAATGCACATCCAGGCTCCAACACTCTTTTTCTCTTGATGCTTTCTCTTTCTTTTTATCAGTGACCATAGAAGCAGCAGCTTTATCCTTACCAAATTTAAAAAAAGAAGAAGAAGAAAAAGACGAGAAAGAATCAGCTGTATAAGAAGCTAATTCCTTCTTTTGTAAATTTTCACATCTAAGCTAAAGCTCAAGGCCACCATCTAACTGAGCAATTTTAACTATTAAGAACTGGTGGGCCAATGTTAAAGAATGTCCATATACTTTAGGTCTAAAGAATTCTATCATATCAAGGAAGGCCTGTTCAGTTAGAAAATCAGATGGGGTTTTAGAAAGGCATGGTTCTAGGAATTCATAAGTGGTATCTTGTAAATAGTATATTGTAACCAATGGGGCATTTTTTTTGGGATTTTGAGAGGGGGGAAAGTTGGTCAATGAGATTTTGGTTCCCATTGACCAAGAATCTCATCTTCTTTTTTCATATTTATGTGGGTAAATAGCTTTCTCACTTTGGGGGGAAAGTTGTCAATACTTGATCGAGAAAAAACTACCCCTTCTAATAATGTATTCTTATGGCTAAAATGATCATTGCCTTATTTACCAGGAAAATAAAAGAACATGATAAATACACTTACACGGATAAGTGTTTCCCAGGAAATACTTACCCAGATAATTGCATTTAACAGGGTAAGTAACTTACTACTAAAGGGACCTAAGAAAAATTGAGAAATGGCAGCTGCATTTTGCTAAATAACTTTTCTCTTGTTGAATTTATCGCTATACAAATGAGTTTGCACCAACAGTAGATTAGTACATAAAACAACAAGACTTCTAAGTTGTGACTACCCGCCTGAACAAAATGAAAGTAGCAACTTATTGATACCATCGTCACAGCTCTTCTTTGGGTTTTTTCACAGCAAACCCCTTCTCAACCCATGCAGTATAACCCCCTCCCATGTTGCTGACATGCTTGAAATCCTGTATTGGACAGAGCACATGATTTCTTCTATCTCTATAATATTGTAAATAAATGCACCCATTGGTATGGAAAAACAAAATAAACTTGTTCACAAGAACAACAAGAAAAGAAATAATCAACTTACAGCTTTGATAAGTTCAGTTGACGCATGAAGTGACCGCACCCCACTTAGACATCCCTTCACAGATTCAACCGGATGATGCCATTAATAAACTATATAATAAACTATGGGTCTGTTTGATTCACAGTCCCTTGAAGTTGGATCGCAATGGCCTATTTTTATAGTGTGTTTGGTTCAGAAATAGAAATCAGAATTGGAATAAGCTGAAATGAGAGGGAAGGGGAGTGAATGACCATTACCTCAATTGGGAAATGTCATTCCAGCAGAAATGAGAATGGAATTCCCATTTCGTCTAACAATTTTTTACATTCCTCTTTGCTTTATAAAACAAATTCGCGGTTTAAACTTTCTTGTTTCAATGTATCTTTTCTAATTCCAAACTGGAAAATTTGCTAAATTTCAGTATCACTGGACCCCGATGCTTATTAGACACTTGATTATTATGAGACAGAGTCTGGAATTGATTCCACTGGATTATTATGAGACAGAGTTTGGAATTGATCCCAGATATAAACCAATAAAAGAGAAAGGGGATTACCACAACGAGATGATCATCCTTACTGCAAGCTGCCAAAACCTGCTCCACAAAATGAGGATTTTTTACTCTGCCTGCATTTGGATCAGCAAAATAAAATGAAATTCATTTTCAGACAAGATCAAAGAAAAACAGGAAAAAAAGAATTAACCATGAAAAACAAAACAAAGGTACCTTCAGCGGTGAATAACATATAAGGAATGTTCAAAGGATTCTCCACATCCACATGACCATTGTTGAACTCTTCCGTTGTCCTGTTAATACGAACAACGAAACCCTCAGCATTGAAAAAGAGAGGGAGAAAGACCAGAAAAGAAAAAAAGAAAATCTGTAGAAATATCGAACAGCTTCGTCAAGGAAGACGAGAAGAGAAAAGGGCGTTCCCAGCAACCAACCTGACGTCTAGATAGCGGTGGTGGCGAGAACGGAGGAGATCCTTAGCCGCGTGGACATCGATGGTTACAACCTCGGCGAAGCTGCTGCAAACCAAGAAGAGAATCCCAAAGAAGAGTATGATCCAAGAAATACCCATTTCGTATTATGGAATTGAACGGTTAATTGCTAGAAATTAACCAGTGTCGTGGTATTTATGTAGGCGGGAGCGAGCGAGCGAGGGAGAGATTTTCCTAATTTCCTGTGTTCAGCCGCCTTCAGCTTCTCCTGTTTCTTACAAAACAAAAGATAAAACGGTGGGCTAAATGCCTAAAATGCAGGTGCCAAATTTGGGAATGTTTAAAAATTCGTATATATTCCAATAATCATTTATTTTGAGTCGAGACCACATCAATAATCATTTATTGGTATTTGAAAAATAAATCCGAATAATTACTTACTTCTCGAAGTTTATTTGAGAAATCCATTCAGAAAGTAAGAGTTTATTTCATTTTTCGCCTATCTTAATTCACCACATCATTTTGAAAATATCTAATATTCTCTCTATTTGAAATAAGTATTTTTTCACCGCTTTAGAATAAACACTTATTTTTTAAATAAGTACTCCCAAACTTGCGTAAATCAAATAGTAATCTGATGTGAAAGCAATCTTATGATTGTACCATATGGAGAAAGCAGTGGCACCTCGTGCTGTTGGTATTTGAACTTTTTCTGTTGGACGAATTTTTAAAAGATAATTTTTTTAAATTATGTTTAGTTAATTGATTAACTATACTTTTGTTATTTGAAATTTGACTGACGCAATCCCTATTGTTTTTACAATTGTCTAAGTATGATCGGTATCGTTAAACATGAACAAAAAGTTTAAAATGTCCGTTTTACCCTTTAACTCAAAGGGCAGAGTTACTTTTTTATTCCTTATGTGCGGGTTTACTTACCATGGCTGAGTGGCCGCCAATGACCACCGATCTCTGCTCGCTGCAGCTGCCGGTGATGCATGCCCGTTCGATTGAGAATATGAATAGGAGAATGATGTCCAAACCAGCAAACGGAACTTCGGCTCGACCAGGTGTAGTAAAACCAAAATTTGTAAGAACCAAAGATGCCACCGCTGCTAAGAGTTGCAGCGGCGGTTCGTTGATGCAAAGAGGCAGGGGACGAGAGAGAGAGAACAAGGAAAATTACACGGAGGGAGGCAAATAAAACCTTACATTAGAAGGACTTCAAGGAGTAGCGTTGGGTAGAGGGGGTTTGTTCTGGTTCCTCGAAGCCATTCGAAACCCAGAGATCCGTCTCTTTTTCTGCTCTCCGTCTCCCTAACTCTTGCTCTCTCACTCGTCTCATAATGGGCTCATGAAGTGCGTCTTCACCGTTATTCCCGCTGCTGCCTTCAAGAAAATGTCCTCTCAGCTCGAAAATTCCATTGACGATGTATCTTGGCTCCTCCACATCTCTGCTTCCGCAGATGACCGTGACGACGAGTATCTCGGCCTTCTTTCGATCGCTGCTAACGATCCCATCCTCTACTTATTTGGGAACAGATCGTTACCCTCTATACGGGATCTCTTGATGATAGATCTGATGCGGCCACCTCTCTCGTATCGCTCGTCCGCGACAACGATAGATATAAGCTCATAATCGATGAAGGTGGAGTGGTGCCCCTTCTGAAATTGGCTAAAGAAGGCAAATCGGAAGGTCAAGAGAATGCTGCCTAGCAATTGGTCTTCTTGGTCTTGACCCGCTTCGGGTTCTGCGTTCCCTTTGGCTTCTTCCTTCTACTCAATTGACAATAATATCCTCTACGAAGCCCTGCGAAAACCCTAGAAATGGATGGTGATGACAATCACAGGAAGACTGTCTTCGTTATTGTCAGTTCTACGGCGAACCGTGGCTCTTTGGCCCTTAAGACTCTGGTTAGTGAGGTTCAAAAACCCTAGATGGCGATGGTGGCTTCGTTGGGCGAAGGAGGTGAAAAGAGAGAAAGAGAGAGAGAGAGAGGGGAGAGTTTGTTAGCTCGGGAGCTCAATGGAGGATTGATCTTGATAAGAATGTTGATTTGTGAACCGATTTTGTGTTGACGGAGATGGTCGGAGGAAGATAAAGGGAAGAGAGAGGTCGGAGGAGGGAAGGGGGTGTTAGGTCGAGAGGAAGAGGATGAGGGTAATATTGGATTTTAAAAAAATTTAAATGTGACGTGGTATCACGTGTGTACAGGTTTTGACTAAATACTAACGGGTAGATTGTCAGAACAGAAATAAGAAATAATAGGATAGTATTAGTCAATTTTTAAACAGTTAACTAAATTATAAGAGTAGTTTAAAAAAATTTACCTTTTTTTAAATTATCTTTATAGTTTAGCTAATAAACTAGTTTTAACTTTACTGTTTATATATTATTTTTAAATATTTTGAATTTTTTGACAATTATCTTAGAATACCCTTCTTTCCGTCACATTAATGTCACATAATTAATATATATTTTTTTAAAATTCTTAAAATACCCTCTTATCTAAATCCACTCCATCTCTATATCTGTCTTCCTCCCCGCCACCGGAATCCACCTTATTCTCGAAGAAACAGAACCGTAACTCAGGTGGTCCTGCCTAAAACCTTCCGATGAAAAGGGGACTAAATCTGGGCACAAATGCGTACATGGCACAAAAACATGCCGTAATCTCGGAAAAAACGATGGGTAGTGAAATCAGATCCTGGTTGAGTCAGAAAATACATGTCAGTGCCGTTGCCGCGCGGGTGGCCATGGTTGAGTCGGAACATACTATATTGACACGTAAAGTGGACATAGTGGCTTTCCTGGCGAGAATATGTTGGTAACGAACACGGCAGAAAAGCAATGAAGCAATGAAGCAATGAAGAGGGAAAAGGTCGAAAGGGTATTAGACTTTTATAGCCAGGATTTTGATCACAGGGTCAGGAAGAAAAACACTGTTCGGGGGCATGGAGTGGGTACTTGGGTAACCCCATGAAACAACCTCGCACTCAGAAGCTTTTATAGAGAGGGAGGGATGTGATTTTCGGACGATATGAAAGAGTGAAGAAAGGTTATTTTTGTTAATCACCTTTTCTTTTCATTCTTGTTGTGGGTTTTATTTTGAATTCGCCGCGGAAGCCAAGAGCTGTTCCGACCTGATCAACGCAAAGATCACTTGGGCATTACCTTGATCACAACCTTTGATGGTCCATTTCAGCCAACACAACCGAAAACAGATCTGAAGCCGCTCCATCTCTTCGCGAGAAAGTCGAATATACCGTTGGGGGGAGATGATGCCTTCAACACGTTTTTCGGCGAGATAGGCCGGCGAAGCACATTCCCCTGCTGTGTTCTTGAATCTTGAATCCACTGTCATCTACTCTTAGTTGATTATGGCAAGAAATCCAAGCTCAGCTTCTCGGTGTACCCATCCCCTCAGGTTTCGACCTCTGTTGTCGAACCCTGCTACTACACCCATCATGGAATTCGAGACGAGGAAGAACAGGTCACTCCTGGCCTTTGCAAATGAGGAAGAACCGGTCGTCAAAAGGTGTTCGAGTTTGATGACCTCGCCCACGCATCCGACCTCTACAGTTCCGGCGGTTCTCCTACGGCACCGGGGAACATAATTATAGGGAGAGGGAAGAGGGGAAGTTCAAGAGAAACACTATAGTCTGCAATAATTGGAAAAATAAATAATAAAACAAAAAACACCATTACTGTTTCTCATCACTTGTCACTCTATATAAATCAGACCAGTCTTCTCTGTTTCCAAATAAGCACAAGAGAGAGAAAATATAGAGTAATAAAATGGAGGGAAGAAGCTGTTCTACCGTCCACCAGCGATGGTTGCACCTCTGATACACACTCCCTTCCTTTTTCGATCTATAATCTCTCTCTCCTCCCTTTTTTCTCTTTTATTTTAAAAATTTGAAGAACTGTAATGGATAAAGTAGTCTTTTCATCTATCTTTAGCGGACGTTAACTAAAAAAGGTTTTTGACAATTATTAAAAGAACTTAAAGGATGTTTCGAATGGTAGACGTTTTTCAAAAAAAAACGATGCCACATGGGATTCATATATGCACTTCAATAAACACCTATATAATTCATTATTTAGTTCAATCAATTATTAAAAAATCGGATATGCCTAAAAAATTAGGACCAATCGATGAATCATTTCTTTTAATGATTGACTGATGTATATTCTACGTGGTATTTACCTGTTAGTATATAAAAATACCTTATCATAATATTGTTCACTAATATATGACAAACATTTTTTTATAAATACTGGTCATAAAAACATGAACATTTTTTCTTGAAAATCAATTTCCATAAGCGCCACACTTTCAAACACCATATAAAATCTTAAAGGTAATTTAAAAAATTTGTCCTTTTCTATTTTTGATATGAATTCCAATGCTCTTTATCGCTTGCCGCAGCATGCACTCGTGCAGCAGCGGTATTATGTCCAACCGATTGGCGGTACTGCGGTAGGCGGTAGCCAGGACTCGGGAAAAAACATTGGTGGAATTGTCCTGTGGTCTGGACGGTCCATTTAGAACTCAAGAAAGAGCCAGAGTCCAGAGAGGTCGCGCTGTAGGAATTTGTCCGAACGCGTTGGAAGTAGAAACCAGAACCTGGCAAGTGGTTGACTGGTTGTTCAAATCCTATTAAAGGTGCATAGCTTTGATCCAACACCGGGCCCCACTGGCCCACCGGTTATTTCCACGTGAAGATGAGCTAGCCCACCGGATAGCTTTCATACATACACCCAAGAAGAAGTGGTGGTGAGCTGGGCATACTGAGGTATCAACGGGAGTCCGAATCTGTTTCAGGGAGAGCGCTTTATTTAATAATTTTATTTTTATTCAATGTTGATTAATAAAAAATAATTATTGTTAATTAAATATAAACAAACATTTTTAATAAGTTTAATCTTATTAATAATTTTTATTATTTTTAAATGAAATTTTGATTAGCTTTAAACAAATAAAAATAACTATAAAAGTTAATATTTTTATTAATTCTATTAATAATTAACAATTATATAGGAATGACAATAGGGTGGATTCAGGGCAAGGCATCTCATCCCTTTCCCTGCGCTATAATCAACACACTCTACTTCATCCCTGCCTTGTCCCCAGTGTCATGCGGGTTTAGGGCAAGGTAACCACTCTTCAATGTAGGGTGTGTTTAGAGAAAAGACATCCCACTCCTCATCAAGGATGGAGAATCCTCGAATTTCCATGCCCTGTCCCCAGTACTGGGCATGTTCAAGTAGAGGTGTAAATTGGGTCGTGTTGGGTCGGCACGACACGACCCGCATGTGGCCCGCGCAAAGTGCGAGTCGTGCCGTGCTGGCTCACGAGGTGTCTCGGGCCGTGCCTCCCTTCTCTAGGATAATTTGGGGGTCGGTTTGGCATGACCCATGGCCCGAACCCGCACGGGCTCGTGCCGTGCCGTGGATCGGGCTGGTCCATGGGCCGGGCCTTGGGCCAGGCCATGCCGCACACCAAGCCAAGCTCAAGGTAAGGCACCCACTCCCCGTCCAAGGTTTTTTAAATTGGACCGGATAGGGAACCGCTTTGGGGTCGAACGGTTTGACTGGTCGGTTTGAACGGATGACCTCCTCTGATAAAAAAAATTAGAAAAACAAAAAAGGCCAAAAACTATTGTCAAGGTTGACGGTTCGACCGCCCAGGTCAGTAGTTTGCTAACCAAATAAACGGTTTTTGGACAAAAAGTGGTTTTGAGGTGAAACGGTGTCCTATTCCCAATTTTTCTGGTCTAACCATCTGGTTTGATCCAATTTTAAAAACACTATCCCCGTCAACCCAATATTCAATTTAATGATAGAAATGATCAAAATGATATATTGAGTATCAACCACATGGTAAATTTCTAAGAGTACACTAAATTGTCTTTAATATTCAAAAAAGTAATTTTATGAAAATTTATTGTACTTGTGTAATTTTGAAAATTTATTCAAATTTATTTAAATTTTTATTAAATAATTTATTTTCTTTTTAAATGGTTTATTTACAGAATTATACTAATTTATCTTATAATTTCTAATATAAACTAACCAATAATTTTCTTTTTCCAATATTATACTAATTTATCTTAATAATTTGTGTGATTATTTGTTCAAATTATAGTTTTCCATTTCCCATAGTCATTTATCTTTAATAATTTTCAATCATTTTCAATGAAAATTGCATAATTTTTCAATGGTTTTCCATAATCTATCAAATGTAATAAATTTTCTTAAAATTTCCAAAATATTTTAATAATTTTTTTATAATTATTTAATGCATTTTAAATAAACTTTCAAATACTTTATATCTTTTATTTTCAAAAATGTTATTTTATGAAAATTTTATTGCATTTGTGTAACTATAGGGATTTATTGAAAATTTTTTAACTATTATTAAATATATATTTTTATTTGGTAGTTTACTAACAAAATTACACTAGTTTATCATTTATTTTTCAATATAAATTAATTAATAATTTCATTTTCTAATATTATAATATTTTGTTCCCCCATTTGTATTTGGTTATTAATTATAATAATAACAATAACTAAAATTTTATACTTTTTGATAATTGTTAAATATAATTCTCAGTTTTATAGAAATTAGTTAAAGAGTTTTCAATTTCTATAAACTTTTGTTAATGAGTTAATTAATAACAATATTTATTAAATTTTGGTAATTTACTAACCATACTAATAAGAATATTTAATTTTTGGTAATTTACTAACCGTACTAATAAGAATATTTAATTTTTGGTAATTTACTAACCATATTTATTAACTTTTGGTAATAACACTATTTAATACTCATTGAATATGGATGGGATTAAATATTAACCATATTTAACTATTTATTAATTAATATGAATATTTTAAATGAGGGAGAGTGGATATAGATTAGGGGGGATGCAGTTTAGGAATTGATTAGGGAGTGGGGCAACATGATACTTTCCTATTGGTTTAAATTAGATACCTTAGGAGAGAGATCGTAGGAATATTTTTAGGTAGTTGGGTGACATGGCTTAATGGGAGTGGTGGGAAAGGGAGAGGAGAGAAAGTTAAAGAGAATGCAAGGTGGGGATAATGAAGCAAGGAGAGGCATGGTGACGGGAACCCGTGCGATAGGGCTTTGTTAAGAGAAAGTTAAAGAATAGAAATACATAAGAGTATATAAATCTTTTATATTTTAACTTTTTAATAAACAATCTGATCAAACTCAACCCGAGTTGGTCGGTTTTCTAGTATTTTAGATCGGCTTTGGTTTAATAAATATATATTAATATTTTATATTTTAAATTTAATTTTTTAATACGGGAAAGTAGAAAATTTCCCATATTTCTTAGTCTAAAATATTTTATATCATAGATTTAATTTTTGTAATTTATTTTTTAATAATATCATTGTAATTTAAAGTTATTTTTTAAGTTTAAATCTTTTGAACAAACAAACTAAACCAAAAATAGACTCAAATTGATACAACCCGAGTTGGTGGGTTTTCACTAATGGTCAATCGGTTTCGAGTGACAAACTGTAGAATTGACCAGATCAATTTGCTTGGTGAAACAACCTACAACTGAATTTGAACCAATCATTGAACACTCCTAATTTCAACTAAATTTATAATCTAATTTCTAATAAATAACAATAGTTTAATCTCCAATAATTATTGAAAATTTATAGCAAACTTACACAATCATTGAAAATAATTTTATAATGAAAATATAATAGATATGTAATAAAAAAACAATAATTATAAAAATATAATAAATACTAAAAATATACTAAATTAGTTAATAAATAGTGTAATCTCAAATAATAGTTTAATCTCTAATAAGTATTGATCCATAAATTATAAAAAAATATATATAATTACTAAAATTAAATTTATAAAAAAATACGATAAATTAAATTTCAAAAGTTAAATAATAGTTGTTTAATCTACAATAATTATTGATAAATTTCTATTAAATAAAAAAATAAAAATAGATTTATAAATAATTATTGAAAGCACATTTATAAAAAGACAATACATAATTACTGAAAATAAAATAAATATTAATTATAGTATATATAAATATATAATGAATATACACTATTATTGTAAAATTATTACTAATAAATATAATTTCGTTGATTGTTATTTTCTATAATTTTTAATTGATATAAGTGAAATTATTTATTTGCAATATTATTTAGTTATTGAAACAATATTGTTATTTAAATTCTTAAGATATTAATTATTTATTGAATTTAATAATCCATAAAATTATAATTGTACTATTATTACATAATTCGTTATTAATTTTGTAAAATATTAAATTATTATTAATATGAATGTTATGAATTCTATTATAATTATTTTTCTACTTTGAAGATTTTTTTTTGAATTTATTACATAATTTTATTATTTTGACTATTGAAAATTTTGTCATGTTAAATATTTTGTTATTTAAATATTTAAAATTTTTCATTATTTGAATTTTATTTATTTTAATGTTATTACATAATATTAAATATTTTGTTATATTATTTAGCTATTTTTAATGTTTGTTATTTAAGATTTTTAGTTATTGAAATATTTAAATAATTTGTTATTTTTAATTTTTAATTTTATTATTTGAATAACATTTAAATTGAATAGTTCATAAAATTATAATTTATATTGTTACTAAATAATTTCATGATGGATTTTGTAAAAATATTGAATTATTAATAATATGAATATTATCAAATCTATTAATTTATTGTGTTTTAAATAAAATTTTAAATTTAGTATATAATTTTGTTATAACATTTAAATAGTTTTGAATTTTTTAAATTGAAACTTTCTTTAGATAAATATAGATAAAAAGTGGGGTAGAGGATAAATAGGAATTAAAGATAATTTAGTAGAGAATCTCTAGGAAGGGGGTTTGAAGAAAGGAGAGGTATGGTGACGTGGACATACCAATTTTAATATATATATATATATAGATTGAAATTTTTTCATTATTTGAATTTTATTTATTTTAATGTTATTATGTAATATTAAACATTTTGTTATATTATTTATCTATTTTTTATGTTTTTTATTTAAGATTTTTAGTTATTGAAATAATTAAATAATGTTTTATTTTTTAATGTTAAATTTTTATTATTTAAATTGAATAATTCATAAAATTATAATTTATATTGTTACTACATAATTTCATAATGGATTTTGTAAAAATATTGAAGTATTAATAATATGAATACTATTAAATCTATTATTTTTTTTTGTGTTTTGAATAAATATTTTAAATTTAGTATATAATTTCGTTATAACATTTAAATAGTTCTGAATTTTTTTAATTGAAACTTTCTTTAGATAGATATAGATAAAATGTGGGGTAGAGGATAAATAATAACTAGAGATAGTTTAGGAGAGAATCTCTCTACTAAATTAGAGATAATTTAAGAGATAGATAGGAGTTAGAGATAATTTAGGAGATAAATAGGAATTAGAGACAATTTAGGAGGAAGTGGGGGAAAGTGGTGCTATTTGGCTAAACATTAGAAAAACAAATTCCTCTTTCTTTTTGGTTGTTAGAAATAGATAAGCAATATGCTGATTTACTTATTGGTTTAATGGGTAATTATGTGGAACTAAAGAAATAAAAAATTCAAAAAAAAATAGAAAATTATGAAGGGGGTTTGAAGCAAGGAGAGGTATGGTGATGTGATGTATATATATATATATATATATTCATGGGGAGATGTTCTCAATACAAGATGGGGTGTGGCTGTGAGGTCAGTGTGAAGCACACTTTATGAGGAGCTCCCATACAACAGAGGTAACCCATCACCCAACTCAGGTGTGGGAGGGTTTGGTCCCAAGTCTCCACGAGACCTTACCAACTAGTTGATTGGCACCTTGTACATTTAATGGAACTCATTCAGTCTTGTGTTCATATGTTCTCACAGTCACTTGCAATTGTGTATTGGGCAAGGTTCAAAGTATCAATACGTATTGGCCCATATCGGCTGATATGTATTGTTTCGGGACCCCTCTGATATGCCCCTATAGTGGGTGTATCGAGGGTTTGACCGGTTCATGGGGTGGAGGGGCCCAAACCGCCCCCCCCCCCCTGAATCAGTTTTAGAAAAAAAAAGTAAAAAAAAAAAAACAGTACCGATTCACCCGATACACCCCTACCGGCATATCGAATGTATCGATATTTTAAACCTTGGTATTAGGAATATCACCATACTTATATACTTTTATTCATAGGGAGATATTCCTAACTCACAGCTACAAGTGGATGTGAGAATGATGTAAGCACCATTTTGTGAGTACTGAAATAAGATCTCAGTTTAATGGACTTGGATTGTTATTATATCCAAGTACGGACGCTGGGTTTATTGCATCATAAGCATGAAAATTTAGAGCTCAAGAATTTAAAATTGAGAATCACCTTATTCTCAATGTACTGCAGCTAATTAGGGGTGCAAATGGATCAAATCATGATCTGATCCAAAGTTTGACCCCATTTTTTCCAGATTTGAATATCTCCAATTTGGATCTTTGAATTGAACCAGATCAGATCATAGCATCCGATTAGAAATCGGTTCAAAGTCAGATCACCCTCTATCCAATTTGAGAAGATCCAATCCGATATATATATATATATATATATATATATATATATATATATATATATATATATATGTTATTTATTTATAAATATATTATTTATATTACATTTTTATAAATTTGTTATATTATTTATTTTTATAAAAACATGTGTATATGACAAAAATAGTTAAAATGATACTTGTATTTTTTTATTTAAATTGTTATATTTTATTTTTCTTTTAATAATTTATTATTTTTTAAAAAAATTAAATCGGATTGAATCATATTTGAATATCTGACTTCCCTGTCGAATTCAAATTTGAATCCCCTATTTGTAAAATCTGATCAGATCTTTCGATCGGATTGAATCTACTATAAATATCGAATTGGATTCAAAAATACTATGATTCTAATCCGATTCATTTGCATCTCTACAGCTAATTGATCTATACCTATATTTCACAAATAGATCCAGTCATCTAGAATAAACTATTCTTCTAGCAACAATGACAAGAAGGGTCTTCGCTCTCTAGACAGAGTCTGCTGTATGTATCTTTGACAAGGTCATGTTCGCACACTTGACAGAATGTTCCCCACTTTGTCAGCCATGACTCCGCACAGGATGTGTGAAATTTTGCGACAAATTTTCAAGTTAATTTGTTGCAATAACAAAATACTTGTCAATGATAGACAGAAGCTGTTTTTGTCATGTTGAATAACCGTTTAATTGATATTGTTGCCCAACGACCACTTCAAAAGTATGGACAATTTCTGACATTAAAAGTTCAGAAACCTTGTAAAAAGAATCCATATATAAATAGATTTAACTCAAAAGACTCTCAACAAAACAGAATTGACGATTAAATTCAAAACACCCAGGTGGTTCTGTCATGGCCGTTTGTTTCAAGGTTTTAAAAACTGACCTAGAAATGGAATTGTTCTAGCTACCGGTTTTCGGGCCAGTGGTTCGACTGTCTGGATTGAATGGTTTGAACAGTTTGCATTAGGGAAAATATTTATATAAGAAAGGAGAAATGGAGAAAGGACTGTTGACTGAGAAAGAAAAAAAGAAAGAAGAAAAGAAGGAAAGAAAGAAAGGAAGGAGAAAAAAAAAAAGAGAGAAAGGAAAAAAAGGAAGGAAGAAGGGAAGGAAGGAAGAAGAAGGAAGAGGAGGAGGAGGAGGATTCGACGCTCTCCGGCGACGATAATGACGGCGGTGGCGAGGCGGCGATAACAAATGCAGATCTGAGTTCTCGGATCTCAAATCCGAGATCGATTTCTTTGCAACGTTTAGATCTATAGTCTTCTTCTTCTTCTTCTCTCTTTCTCTCTCTCTCTCTCTCTCTGTGTATTGGATTTCAGATCTGAGTTCGTGTCTCAGACTATTAGTTTCTCCCTTCTCTACATCTTTCTTAAACCGCGAACTGCTATCCGGGTCAAACAAGTCAATGGTTCAACCGCCCGAGTCAGCGGTTTTCTAACAAAGTCAACGGTTTTTGACCCAAGAACGGGTTGGGGTGAAACAGAGCCGGTTTCTTAGACGGTTTCCGGGCCGAACGGTCTGATCGTCTGGGTCAACGATGATTCAAAAATATTGGTTTGTTTAGTAGAAGCAGTTATGGTACCAACGATTACTTAGATTTAAAAAAGGGAAAATTCCACTTTAATATCCTAAACTTTGGGGCTAATGTCAAGTTAGTACTCGAATTTTCAAATATATCACTGCAATACTCAAACTTTCAAAAAGTGTTAAGTTAGTCCTTATCGACCATAAGTTATCTGATCATGTGAAGATATGTGTAACTTAAAATTTTTGAAAATGTAAAATCTACCTTTTAAAAGACTATTCATTGTCTTTTACTTGGCTTTCTCTGTTAATCTATTTATGGGTTGCTTGAAGTTTTGAGACCTTGGGGAACTATTGTTCTCGACCTTTTCTAGACTGAGAATAGAGGTAGAGAGGCGAGGGCTTTAGAGAAATCAGTACCTCAGACTCGATAACATCACTTCAAAATCGGTCTTAGGAGAACTTGAGAGCATGTTTCTCTAAATTTTAGAAATCCCAACAACCATTTTTGTGTTTTTCGTAAGAAATAGAGCCTAAACAACTCCCGTATTGGACTACTACAACAACTTGAAGAGAGGGATGCCTAACACCTCCCTCTCCCAATTTTTAGGATCTAAAACTCTTGGTTAGTGCATTTCCTAGCAAAGAACGAAATCATTATCAAAGCAAGTAAATCAAATTTCAAATATGAAAACGATGGCCCATTTCCTCTGAAAAATGAGTAGTGGCTCCATTTCTTTGAGTCGGCCATGAGCTTCTCGGAACTCACAGAAATTGTATGGAATTCTCATTTGGTATGTGCAAAAAATTGTAAAGCAAGTTTAGAGACAATTGTGACAACCCCTCTAGACAAGGCTGACTGTCTTTAAAAGAAAATTGGTTAGTGTTGTAACAAATTGAGTAGGTGGAATAAGGACTTTGGAGTAGGGGTGGCAAATGGGTGGATTGGGTTAGGTTGGGTAAGGGTTGAATACCAATCCACCCATATTGATCCACCAACCCACCATATCCTATCATCAATCTTTGTTAATGGGTCACAACCCACCTTGATCCTCGATAACCCTCACCCACCCATATTGGCCCTTATCCACCTTTACTCGTACTGATTCACTTACCCTCATCTATAAATATAAAATCAGGTTAGGTCGTAATTGTGACATGATAGATACGATTTGGCTCAACCCGTTTATTTGAGAAAACAATTTTAAGAGAATCGCCTTGTTATCATGATTCTCATGTGACAGTTTGACATATGTGGGTTGGGTCAACCCGTATACTTGAAAAAGGAATTTTAAGAGGATCGCCCCACTATCATGTTTGCCACATTTTGGATGCGCCCGAAAACTTTAAAAAGATTGTTCTCATGGCTTTTGTGTGACAAATGTGGGCTGGGTTAACTTGTATACCCAAAAACAATTTTAAAAGAATTGTCTTGCTCTTATGATTGTCACGTGACAGATATGGATCGGGTAAGTCGTATATCCAAAAACAATTTTAAGAGAACCTTCTCGCACCTATGACTATTGCATGACAAATATAGGTAGGGTCAACCCGTATGTCCAAAAATTGTAAAAACACAAGAAAATTGCAAAAAACACAGAAATTAAATAAAAACGTTAGAAAACACAAAAATGTTGCAAAAGATTATAGAAATTTGCAAAAGAACAAAGATGTAGAAAATACCAAATAATAACAAAAAAAATGCAGAAATTGTAGAAAATACCAAAAAATACGAAAATTGTAGAAAATTCCAGAAAATTTGTAGTAGGGGAGGTAAATGCATGGGTTGGGCTAGGTTGGGTGTGGGTTGCTCATCAATTACCCATAACCCAGTAATGACCCATAATGATTGGGTATTAGAGGGTTACAACCCACCTTGACCCAGACCCATCTCAATATTTATATTATATAATTCACCACAAATATAAAAAAAAAGTGCACAAAAAATAAATAAGATGATAATATTATAAAATCAGAAATTTTAGAAAAATAAATAAGATCATAAAAATTAAAAACAATAATTGCACAAAAATTCAAAAAATTATGTATTTTAGCTAAAAAGGAAAAATAGCAGAAAATACATAAAATGATTAAAAATTCAAAAATTATATATTTCAATCGAAAAACAATAATAATAGAAAAATACATAAAATGATAAAATTTTCAATAAATTATATATTTTTACAATAAAATAAAATTTGCAAAAACATACATAAAATAAAAAAATTCAAAAATATATATTTCAACTAAAAATAAAAATCTAATTTAATGGAAACAAAGATTTTCCTGCAAGAAACCACTCTGAATTTAGTACGAAGCATAGCAATCATGGATTCCGATCTTTTCATGTGGAATGCCCCAAAATTCTAGATTTTAATAGATAAACAACAACTTAATAAAGTTATTTCCACCACAAAAAAAAAAAAAAATCAACAATAATGGTGGTTCCGTCACCGGTGGCACCATCCTGAGGTTTGAAGAGATCTACAAGCATCTGGCCAGTTAAAGGACTTCCATACAGTAGCGCTGCTATTAGTGACGATGACTTCACCGGTGGCTGTGAAGATTATCTTGTTTATGCCTTTGGGACTAAATCAACAACGATGATAATCCCAGTGAGTGGACCCCTCGATTGGTTATGGAACTTCAAATCAATCACTAGATGTTAAGCTTCTTTCGGTATTTGCCTCTTGGACTCATGAAATGAATAAAGAAGGTGACCAGAAATTTTTGGAGATTCACCAAATGTGAGGCTCTGAGTCGTCGGTTACCTATATAGATTAGATTTGAGTTTCCGACGATCTAGCCTTTGTTGTCACCTTCAACCCTTGAAATCTGCCATTAATATTGCCAGTGATAGATCTGAATCGTTGGCTCCTGACTGTGCAGATTACAGAGAAAGGCAAAGTGGTGGTGTGATAGTGGAGTTAAACTGAAACCTTCAAGCTCCAAGAGATTTGTGGAAAACACGTTGATTCAGACCTTCAAACCCTTGAGATCGGAGATCAGAGGGGGAGAGAGAGAGTGGTGGTTCGGTGAGAAACAACAACGTTTAAAGTTATCTCTTCGAGGACCTCGACCTAGCGATTGGTGGAACAGACTCGACCCAACCGACCCTCATCTTTATGACCCTATGGGTATTTTCGACCCAACTCCACCTGACCCTCTTCTTTTGACCCTGATGGGTCACTTTACCCATGTTGACCCACTGGTGGAATGAGTGGGTTTTTATACGGGGAGGGTTAAAAGGGTTAGGGTTAACATTGCCAGCCCTACTTTGGAGATTAGAAAAAGGATTAGTGCGACAACAGAACAGTTAAGAGAGGTCCAATCCAAACCCCACATGCAAAACTACAGGGAGTAGGAGAAATAGCTAAGGGAGAAGTTGGATGTGGAGTTGAAGAGAGAAGAAACCTTGTGGATGTAGAAATCCCTCATCCAATGGCTCAAGATTGGGGATTTAAATACATGGTTCTTTCATCAATCGATCATCCAAATAAGGCAACATAACCAAATCCTTAGTCTCAAGGATGAATCTGGGTGCTGGAAGCAAGTAGAAGAACAAACTGTTCGAAATAATCCTAAGCTACTTCCAAAAGATGTTTTAGGCAAAGAACCCCATGGATAACAGCCAGCTCACCCAGTCAATCAATGTAGGCTTCACGGATGATCAAAAGCACTTGCTGGAAAGCCCCTTGGAAGCAGAGGAGATTACATAAGCAATTTTTTTGTTTGGACCTTTCAAAGCACCTAGGCCAGTTGGATTCTCGACAGCTTTATTTCAGCACTTTTGGCCAAGATGTTATCGACAAGCTTCAGGAATGTTTTTCTGAAGCCAAAATTCCCCTCTTTATGAACATAACTTTTATTGTGTTGATTCCTAAATGCCCCTATATCAAGAAATTAACCAATTCAGACCAATCAGTTTAAACAATGTAATTATCGTTTTTTTTTTGCAAAATGCTAGGTAGGGGTGTCTATCGTTCAGTTAATCAAATCATGGGCAATTTTTGTAAACCAAACTGGTACTACCGGTTTTTCTATTTCTCCGAATCAAAATCGAATCAGTACAATCGGTTAACTGGTCCGTTGGTTTTGAATTTTGACCAGTGGGTTCTTCAGTTTTTTGGTTTTTTTTTATTAAAAATATATAATATATTTATAAATAGATTATTATAAATATAATATATGTATATATATATATATAATATAGAAAATATGTGACATATATTAACAATATATATAAAATATACATATAAATATATATACTGGCCGCTTTGGTTAACCGCCGATTCTTTTGTAGGTTAATCGAAAACCGAACCGATCCTTCAGTTTTTCAAAAATACCAAACCAAAATCAAACCGATCAATTCGGTTAACCACATTTGTGATTCAATTCAATTTTTCGATTTTTCAAAAATATCAAACCGATCAGTTCGGTTAACCACATTTTGCGATTCAGTTCAGTTTTTCATGAATACCCCTAATGTTAGGTGAACAGATTAAAGATGGTGGTCCCAGATGTCATCGATTCTGCCCAAAGTGAATTTGTTCATGGGAGGAGGCTCATCTCAGATAATGTGATTATCTCCCGTAAAGCACTCCACTTCTTGAAGTTTAAGATGAAGGGTGGGGAATTGTTCATGGCAATAAGGCTCGATATCAATAAAGTGTATCACAGACTGGAATGGAAATTTCTTCTGGATGTCTTGAAAAAGCTAGGTTTCAACGATCACTGGATCGAGCACATCCACAAGTGAAATTTCAACAATGGAGTACTTAATGGAACTAGAAGAGGTAACATTCGGCCCATGAGGGCTATTCAGCAAGGTGACCCCTTCTCCCCATTCTTCGTAGATGATTGCATACTCTTCATAAAGGTAGATATCCAGAATTGCTACCAGCTGAAATAGATCCTCCAGAACTACAGTATGGCCTCAGGTCAGTATATTAATTTAAAGAATTTAGAGATTACCTTCAATGCTTATACCCCCCTAAATTCCGGAGATTTCTGTTCAAAATCCTTTGAATCCTTGAATCACAGAGAGAGTATTCTAAATATCTGGGTCTCCTTAGTGATATAGGAAGGAACAAGTCGGAAATTTTCCGTAACCTTGAAGATAAAGTGAACTGTAAGATTATTGGGGATGGAAAAGCATTTGTTTCGGTATGGACTTGCTAAGGCTTAGTTTGGAAAGAGTACAAATTCAAATATATACAGTGTAAATACATACAAAGTAATACAAAATATAAGGTTTTGCACTCTAAATATTTGTATTTGTATTCCTTCTAAACTAAGCCCGAAAGATGTGTAGTATGGAGAATTGGGAATGGAGCAAGGGAATATTTGGAGTGACCCTTGGATTCCCTCGTTACAAAACCTCAAAGTCCTAATACCCAAGCTGGAGAAATGTCAATGGGATTATGTTAAGGATCCCATCCAAGATACCTCCCCTACAAGCTGGAACACTCAACAAATCAATGAGCTATTTTCATATAGAGAAGCGATTTCAATCAAGTCAATCCTTCTTAGTAATATCTCAACATGAAGATGTTTTAATCTGGGCCCTGTCCAAGCTGGGGGATTACATTGTCCAACCAGAGTACTTTATTGCTAAGCAGAGGTTAGATAACGATAGGCATCATGATGATATGCAAGTTATGCCACCTCATTTTTCAAAGGCAATTTGGAGTATAGGATCCCCCTAAAAGATTAAAAGCTTCATTTAGAGAATTAGTTGGAATGCAATTGTTGTTTATAATGAATTGCATTAGAAGGGTGTGCAAATTGACACATCCTACCCTTTTGTCAAGAAAGTCAAGAGGATGTGATCCACCCACTTATTACTTCAATATCAGTTGGCTAGAGTAGTCTGGTTTATATGTCCAGAAAGCTTCAAATCAGATGATGGTGTAGGGATACTTGGTAGGCCTCAAATCATGCCACATGGCATCGACTAGATTAGATCTTGGTCGTACATCACAAACTGCTTCCAACCACTCCTAAGGCAAGATTAGCTATAAAAGGGGGCATTCACCTCAAGGTAAGGATCCATAATCACAGAGAACGACTCTTGGCTATTAAGGATTAAGCTCTGAGCTCTCGTTTCTTGCCTGGTACGACCCCTCTTAAGCACTTGGCTAACTTGACTATCGGAGTCTCTGCCCTTGGTATAACACCCGAGACCTATGATGTGTTCTCTTCTCTTGTTTATAGACTAGACTTGTCGGCCTTGGACACTAGTGAAATCACTTTGCTGCCCTCACCTCATATTTGGCAGCAACAGATGAAATAGCGGCAAATTCTACGCTGGAATGGATTGGTTTGTGGTTTATACCAAACAACTTACAGTACTGGATATCTCTATTAGCCACAATATATTGGAACATCTAGAAGTCGCATTGTGAGTGGTGTTTCTAGGGGATCAGCCCAAACCCAAGGAAATATTGTCACAAAGAGCGCATAAGCCTGGTCGAGGAGTTTTGGTCGTGCTTGGGGAATACTCAATGGTAGAACTTCAAACGGAGAATAGGTAGTGGGATAGAGAACAACTACTACAGAACCCCTTTGTGTTTCCTGTAGTCTTCTATGGTGTAGGTTTTGATGCTCAGGCTAGCATGGCCTTTTTGGGTTATGTGGCTTTTGACTCTAGCAAAATATTTCTCTGTGCAAAGGGTCAAAAGGAGCGAATCCAGATTCAGTGGACCCTTAGGTTCATGGGGCACGTGAACCCTCCAATAGGAGATGTGCACGTCGGCCCTTAGGTTCTCGTTTTGAATGATTTGAACTCTCCCTCCTATTCTCCCATATCCGAGCCTAACCCTGGCCAGTGAGAAGACCACCAACGATTTTCCTGCACAAACGACATTAGATGGCGAGGAATCAATCAGCAACAAAAAAAATCAACTAGTGGTAAGCTCCTTTTTCTTCTTCTTCTTCTTCTCTCCTTCCCTGCACAATTGCTCCTTTTCCACAAAATTCTTGAACATTCAACATTAATGACACAATCTCCTCAACAAGCTTATAAATTCCTTGCAACGTTTCTCACCAAACTCAGACTGAAATCAAGAACTTCAAATCAAGTTAATACAAGTGCTCTATAAATTTTTGTAGTTTTCTTCTGAATCTCTCTTTCTCTGTTGATCCTTAGTAGAGACAAGCAACCCATCTAGTGCATTTCCATTTCAAGGCTACAAGCTTCATCCATGGTCTTGCCAAGATGAGGGAGATTATTGCCAACATGTAGGGCCCATCTAGTGCATTTCCATTTCAAGGCTACAAGCTTCACCCATGGTCTTGCCAAGATGAGGGAGATTATTGCCAAGGCGTATCTGGGTCAAACAATCAAGAACGCTATCATCACTATGTCGGCCTATTTCAACGATTCACAGAGGCAGGTGACGAAGGATGTCAGAGCCATTGCTAGGCCTAAAGTGACGAGGATTATCAATAAGCCCACGACAATTGCTATTGCTTATGGTTTGGATAAGAAAGCTTTGAGGTCTAGTGAAAAGAATGTTCTCATCTTTGATTTGGGTGGTGGAACATTCGATGTTTCACTATTGACCATCGAGGAAGGAATTTTTGAGGTGAAGGTCACTGCCAAAGATACCCATCTCGAGGGTGAGGACTTCGACAACCGTCTTGTCAACCACTTCGTTGCTGAATTCAAGAGAAAGAACAAGAAAGACATTAGCAACAATGAGAGGGTTCTGCGGCGGTTGAGGATGACCTATGAGAGGGAAAAGCAAACTCTGTCTTACACCACACAGATAACCATCAAAATTGATTCTCTGTACGAAGGTATTAACTTCTATGCAACGATCACTCGTGCCCGGTTTGAATAATTGAACATGGACCTGTTTAGGAAGTGCATGGAACCTGTCGAGAAGTGCCTCTAGGACTCCAAGATTGACAAGAGTCAGGTCGATGGCATCGTCCTTGTTGGTGGGTCGATTAGGATTCCTAAGGTGCAACAACTTTTGCAAGATTTCTTCATTGGGAAAGAACTTTGCAAGAGTATCAACCCAGATGAGGCTGTGCATATGGGGCTTCCGTCCAAGCTACAATTCTTAGCGGAGAAGGCGACTAGAAGGTCCAAGACCTGTTGCTGCTCGATGTCACTCCTCTCAGCCTCGGTATCGAGACTGTCAGAGGTGTGATGACCGTTTTGATTCCCAGAAACACAACCATTCCAACCAAGAATTCAGATCTACAAAGGTGAGCGCCCAATGACCAAGGACAACAACCTCCTCGGCAAATTCGAGCTAAAAGGAATCCCCTAGCTACAAGAGGCATTCCACTTATTGAAGTTTGAATGAAATTCTAAATTGTAAATGAGTTTTTTTTTTCATTTTTGTCTTTTAGTGTCTGGTTCAACTGGACGGATAGAAGTTAATGGAAAACGCCTATTATGTTGAGGTTAGTACAAAAGAGTCGATGTGCACACCTCCTAGTGGAGGGTTCACACGCCCCGTGAACCTACGGGTCCATTGAATCTGGACTGCAATGTGACCTTTGATGGGAATAGTACGAACCAAAATGGCGGATTGTCAACTCAAAAGCAGGTTGAGGAGAGAGTAGAGGATGACATGGCAATAAATTTAGACTTCCATGGAAATTTAGAGAAAGGAAAATCTCTAAATGTGGGGCTAAGATTTGTTGGGGTGGATTGAACAATAAAAACCCCAAGAAAATTTTGTTGATATGACTATAGAACTCTTTGTGGAAGAGAAAAGGAAAGCGTCTAACATTGTGATTCGTGAATCAAAGGAAGATGAAGCAATTAAAGGGTCGGGTTCAGAGGCAAAATGGGTGAAGTTAACCCATATGAAAAAATGGGTTTGACTAGAACCTTTTTCGAAGAAGAGCAAAAGTAATGACAACCCATAATTTGACTCCATTACCGGAATTTAACTTGTTCCAAGAACCAATGGACTTAGAAAGGATTCTAAACAAAGGTGTAGTAGGAGAGGAAGTCAATCTCAAAAATTCTGATGATGATCAAGAGGACAAGAACTCAACTGGTATGGAAGTGGATGAGCCTGAGAATGAAGAGATCGCCCTGGAAAAGAATAAATGATAGGTATTCTCTCTCATAAGAAGAAAAGGTTTGTTTTGAACTTTCTCTATTTCTTCAGTTAGATTATGATTCTAATCCAATTTATAGACTTTCAATTCTCGGATTACTAGTTAGTGTTGTAAATAAATATTCTACTTCCAACAAGAAAGAAAAAAGTATAAGAAAACATTCCTTGAAGTATAAGAAAGCAAGGAAAAAAGAAAATCCAAGAGTCTGACAAAAAGAAATAAATGTTCAATTTAGTGTCAAAATTGGTTATTGGAAAAATAAGAGAAATCTTACAGATCTTGGAATGACATATAGAAGTAAAAAAGTAGGAAAGTTTAAAAAAGAGATTTTGTTTTCCCTTAATAGTTGGAGAAAGTTGGAAGGTCTAGATGGAACAATAAAAAATGATTGATTTCCTTTGGAATAAGTGGGTTGTGGGTTCTGTCCCGAAATAGACCCCAAGAGACAAATGAGGATATTAAGTTGGAATTATCAAGGCATTGGGTCTCCCTAACAATTCGAGCTCTCAGAGACAGTCAGCTCAGAAACGGATGTCTTGTATCTTTGTGAGACAAAGAATTCTCTTCTCACTTGAAAGAAAAACTTGGGTTTCTTAAAGCACTAGAATTGCTAGGGATGCAACAACTCTATTGGACTAAAAGGGGGTCTGGCCCTCTTTTGAAAAGATGGAACAATAGAAAAAATTTTGCATGCTGATTATAATTTCATCCATGTTAAAATGAAAGAACAACATTTTGGCCCTTGGCACTGTATTTTCATTTATGGTGAACCAAGAAAGTAAAATAGGAATTTTTTTTTTAGGAAAAGTGGAAAGCCTTAGCCTCTTTAGTCAAAAGTCTATGGCTCTGTTGTGGAGATCTAAATATGATTTGTATCAACAAGAAAAGGAAGGAGGGAAGGATGTAGTCAGAGTTACCTAGTCAGGAATAGGAATCTTTTAAGAATTTGTCATTTACAAGAGCTTCCAAGCTACATGCTCTTCTATGCCTGGTCAAATGAGAGGGAGGAAGATGAGAGGATAAGAGCTAGACTTGATAGAGCTTGTTGCAACCCAAGATGATTTTTTTTTTTTTTTGTGGAGGCTCATATGCAAGTTTTGTTTTCTCTAGGTTCTGATCACATGCCTATTTTAATTAGCAATGAAAAAAGAACCAAGTGGAAGAGAATACCTTTTCGATTGGAAGAGGTTTGGTGTGATCATGAAGACTTCCAAAATACTCTGGAGCTAAGTTGGAAGAGGAATAACTCAAGCTTAAACCAAACGTGTCTAACAGAAAAACTAGGTTCCCTTCAAGTTGATCTTAAGAAGTGGAACTATGAAGTCTTTGGAAATATTCAAAAGAAAATTACTTCCACAAAAAAAAAGCCTTCGAGGAGTAGCAAATAGAGGAAAATGAGTCTGATAAGGGAAACTATAAAGAATTGGAGAAAGAATTGGGCAAATGGTTAACGAGAGAAGAACAATTGTGGATCCAGAAGCCAAGAATAAATTGCCTTCAGCATGGTGATAAAAACACCAAATATTTTCATGAAGTAATAATGAAAAGGAGAAGCCGAAATAGAATTGTGAGATTGCAATCTAAGGAAGGTGATTGGGCTAAAGAAGAAGTGGAAGTGGAAGGTGTCTTGTTGCATCACTTTGCAAACCTATACAAGTCCACCAATCCTTCCAGAATTGATGATGTTCTAGAGAATATCAATCATAAACTGAATGAAGAAGAAAGAAGCTAGTTAGAGAGGGACATTGTAGAGGAGGAGGTTAAAAAGGCATTGTTTCAAATGACACCCAATAAATCCCTAGGCTCAAATAGCTTTTAAAACTTATGTTTCCAAAGATATTGGGGAATAGTGGGTCAAGATGTCACTAAAACCATATTATCTTTCTTTAATGAGGGTCTTAGCTTCAAATAATTTAATTCTACATTTATAGCTTTAATCCCAAAAGTCAAAGCCCCATCCAAAGCTAGCCGTTACAAACCCATCAGCCCCTACAACACAATTTATAAAATCGTAACAAAAATTCTGGTCAATAGAGTCAAGCCTTACCTGAGCAAACTAATAAGTGAAACCAAAGTGCCTTCACTCTGGGTAAATTAATTCAGGATAATATCTTAGTGGCCCATGAGGTAATTGATCACATGAAGAAAACAAAAAATAAAACCAAATGGATGGCCATAAAACTAGACATGAGTATGGCTTATGATAGAGTTGAATAAAAGTTTGTGAAATTAGTTTTGGAAAAACTAGGTTTTGGGACCAGGTGGGTTAACTGGATTATGAGCTGCATCTAGGGGTGGATTTGAGCTGATCCAAGCCGAATAGCTAGCTATTCAAGCTTGGCTCACCAAGGTAGTACGAGGCTCAAGCTCGACTCGAGTCAAAAGCCCGTAAGCTCGAGCTCGACTTGAGAAAAATGATTTATAAAAATAAAAAAAATTATATAAAAATATTTTTTATTTGATATTTAAAAATTAAGATATAATATTAGTTATTATTATATATAAAAATAAAAATAAAAATATTATATATATTATTTTATATTATTATTATTATTATTATTATTATATGTATGTATGTATGTATGTATGTATGTATGTATGTATGTATGTATGTATGTATGTATGTATGTATGTATGTATGTATGTATGTATGTATGTATGTATGTATGTATGTATGCATGTATGTAGCTATTTGAGCTCGACTTGCAAGCCTTATGAGTTGAGCTTTATTAGGCTTGAGCTCGGGCTCGATTAATAAATGAGCCTGTAAATTGGGCTCGAGCTCGACTTGGCAACTCGAGTAGCTCGTGGCCACCCCTGGCCGCATCACAACAATTTCTTACCAAATCTTAATAAATGGAACCCCTATTGAGACTATCTGGCCTGAAAGAGGTCTAAGACAAGGATACCCTAAATCTCCCTACCTCTTTCGTTTTTTGTTCTGAAGCCTTGTTAACTAATGTCCAAAATCTAGTTGTTCAAAAAGTATTACTAGAGTAAAGCTGACAAGAGATTGTACAAAGATCTCACATCTCTTTTTTGCAATGATAGCTTTCTTTTTACTAAAGTTGACCTAGTTGAAGGCCAAACTCTATTGGAAGCAATCCACTTGTATGAGAAGGCTTTAGGGCAATAGGTAAACTATGAAAAATCTGAAATTTACTTTAGTAGAAACCTACACCCCCAAACTCCAGAAAATTTTGGCAAGAAGCCTCAAAATGAGGAGAATTGAAAACCCTTTTATTTGTTTAGGTCTCCCCAACTGGCTTTGGTAGAACAAAAAAAAACAAAAAAACAATCGTTTGCTCATTTAATTAACAGAATAGAAGCTAAAAGCTAAGGGTGGCATGACCTCTTCCTCTCTCAAGGGGGAAAAGAGGTGATACTCAAGTCAGTCATAGCTGCAATTCCTACCTATTCAATATATTGCTTTCTTATCCCCGAACAAATTTGCACTGAAATGGTAAAATCTCAAAGGAAATTTTGGTGAGGATTAACAAAAGAAAAAAAAAAGGACAAGACAATTGCCTGGTTAAACTAGGAAGCAATCAGTAGAAATAAGAATTTGAAAGGACCCCTGGCTCCAAAACTTACCACTTCAAAAATTATGGGGCTAAAACCACAGAACACTGAAATCTGTTGGGTCAAGGATTCAATATGCCGGGAATCCACCGGAAGACAAAAATAGTCAGGAATTTGTTTATTGATGTAATTGCAAACCAAATATTAAGCATCAAACTAGCTACTGGAAGCTGGGAGGATAGACTGATGTGGAAAGGATCTTCATCAGGAAACTTCTAGGTGAAATTTACATATTTTCTGGCTAAGAGGAGTTTGCTGGATCAGAGATAGTCCAATAACCCCAATCTTGATCGCAAAGCTCAACCAAAAGGTCTAATCTTGAAAGAGATATGGAAACTGAAAATAAATCAAAAAATAAAACATTTTATTTGGAAATGCATTTGGGAAGCAATTGCAATCAGAGTTAATTTGGAAAAAAGAGGTTTAACCAACTTCAATCTGTGTCAGACCTGTGGTAAATCCCCTGAAACTGTGCTCCATGCACTCTTCCTTTGTGATCATGCTAAAGCAGTTTGGTTCGGGTCTATCTTCAGCTATAATTCTGATATGGTCCAAAACTATTCTCAGTTTGCTGATTAGCTGGAACAGTGGATTTATTTCTATTCTATAGAGAAATCAAGGAAGGAGGAGCTTTTAATCCAATATGCTCTTCTTCTTTGGATCTTCTGGAAAAGCAGAAATAATTGTATTTTTAATGACTCCCCTCCTAACCCTTCCTCTTCTATTGTGGCTTTTATCAGGTCTTGGAGGGAGAGGAAGATGATTTTGCTGAAAATATAGCAAAATTCTTTTCAAGTATCTGAAGAAACCAATCACCAATCTTTTTGGAAACTCTGAAAATTAATGTGGATGGTTCTTTAAATGGAAATGGTAATACCGGTTTTGGAGTGGTTATCAGAGACAGTGAGAGCAGGATATTAGCTATTAGCTTTGGGCATCTTTTGTGTATATCTACTCTCCAAGGTGAAGTTGTACCTTGCTCCCATGGTGTAATGCTGGCAATGAACTCCAACAGAACTCTTGATTAATGTATTATCAATAAAGTTGTATGATATTTATGCATCATAGTATAATAATTGTAATGTATTTTTTCACATATCCCATAAAAATATATATTTCCTATTTATTTATACACTATTTGTGATTATTTTGACATTAAATTTAGTGTTATTAATATATTTGTGAAATTTGTATGAATGTATCCATACGTTTCCAAAACGTATCCATATATATATATAGGAATAAATAAATATATATATATCATTTAAATATACAATTCCTAGATATTTATATATTATTTATATTTGTTTTGACATTAAATTTAATGTTATTAATATACTTGTGAAATTTGTATGCATTTTCTTAGCGTATCCAAACATTTCAATGTTTTTTCGTTCATATCCCTGCGTTTTCCAAGTGTATCTGTATCCAAGTTGCCTGATACGATACCCAATACCAATACTTTAATCCTTAGTAGTAATTAAATAATTTATGAAAATAAGAAGTCTTGAGTTCAAATCTAGTTAACATTTTAAAATTTCACTTATGTATAAACCTAGACAGTTTCATGAAACCAGGACTAGTTCATCGGTTTTTCAATTCAACTAGCCGATTAACTGATTTTCAACAGGTTTTGAACAAGTCCGAGTTATTGAGGTATAACCAAAATCCATCAGGGCCTTGAGTCACAATTCAACTGGTTCAACCGGCCGATGCGGTCCAATTTTCTAAACATTGCTAATTATACAATACACATTGATAATTCCTTGCATCCAACCCAAGAGACTCCATTGATCCAACAGACACCTTCCTCGCATTCACAGATAAAAAATATTTGTTTTTTCCAATTTGGAAACACCAAGAAATCGAATCTGCATGAGCTTCCCATAGAGCATGCACCACACGCGTCCTACTGTACATCCGGAAAATGTTCTTAATGCACACTGAGATGTGCATTATGGGGCAGGCGTGGGGACGCTCCTTGGGGAGACGATTTGAACTCAAAAAAAAAAAATAAAAGTCCATTGAAATGTTATTAAATGTGGCCGAAATAATATGCTAGTATGCTTACCAACAGTAACTACCCTTTTGTTAAAGGGCGATAATACAACACTGAACACGCATGAGTCAAGGCAATTGCAACAAGTACATGTATATATTAATAAGCGTCAATGGGTTACAAACAACAGACCATGAACTTCTTTGGCAATAATATATTAATGACCATAGAACTGATACCGCCTGGGAAAAATTCATGCATAGAGCAATTCCATTGGCAATAAACATGAAACCAATCTCGGGAGCACACCCAAATAAACCAATGGATGACGGGTCGTCAGGTTACACGGACGACAGTTTTAATGGCAGAGGTCATTTGGTGAAGTTGGTCAGCTTTCTTCATCCCATTTGTTCATGGGTATCTCACCTGAGTCTGCGATAACAACCTTCTTCCTGGGTTTCCCGCTGTAGGTCCCAGCTCCCCCCTCTATTGCGTATACAGTGTCCATACCTTGAATAACCTTGCCAAAGACGACATGCTCCCCATCCAACCTAGAGAAGTATACCAAAAACATTACACAGGAACTCATGCATCCTCTCCCGCAGTCCAACATGGCAACAGGATCCCCTGCAAGCAAAAACTCTGCAAGCATAGGCATCCAGCTGCATAATGGGGAACATCTCTGATCTCCCTATGAATTAACATACATGTACAGGAGATATTCCCAATGTGTGATTGGATACCCTGTACACAGTTTTTACTCGCAGGAGATGTGGGTTCACTGACATCTGGCTGCTTATTCAATACAGCATTCTCTTTTAAGAAGTCTTATGGAATCATCTTATTTTGATCATAGTTTTGGGTAATATAAGAACTTAGGCTCAGTCTGGAAAGAGTACAAATACATACAAAATAATACAAAATATAAGGTTTTCCACTCTACATATTTATATTTGTACTCCTTCCGTACCGAGCCTTGTAGATTACCAAAAAAGACGGGTTGTGGTAAGTGACGATTTAAGCACTTATAATTTAACAATGGATATGGCACCAAAAAGAATGGAATGTGACTCCATGTACTTTTTTTAAGGCGATTCCATGTAGTTGGAGATAAGGCTATTATGATGATGATGATACATTGATACTTGTAGCTTACCAGCTGGCTTTAACTGTAGTTATGAAGAACTGTGAGCCATTGGAATCAGGTCCAGAATTCACCATGGATACAACACCTACAACCAAAGGTATAGTTTAGACATGGAAAAATAAAGGAGAAAGTATAGCCACTATAAGATATGCACAGACAGAGAATTAAAGGAATCTCAAGAAAAATCAAGGAAAAGGGGATGATGCTATGGGACCTGCATGAGAGTGTTTTATCCTGAAATTCTCATCAGGAAATGTTCCACCATAAATAGAATCACTTCCTCTCCCATCCCCATAAACAATATCTCCACCTTGGATCATGAACCCAGAGATTATACGATGAAATGGTATTCCCTTGTAGTGTAGATTTTTTCCATTGGCACCTTTCCCTTTCTCACCTATACTTGAAATAACAAATCATCTTAATAAATCTTATCCCAACAATGGTAAAGGCAAAACACAAATAACAAGAAAATAATTTCAAGAGGGTACCTGTGCATAAAGCCCTGAAATTTTCTGTAAAAAAAAAAAAGAAAAAATTACATAAGGTGGAGCTAGATAGCATGAAATCAAACAAAAAAAGAAACTCAAACATTTATTAGAGCAGCAACTTGGGCTGGGTTAACCCAAACCTAGCTACATACACACACACACACATATATATATTGAAGGCAAACTTTTTATTCTAAAACAATGACAACTATGTTCCTTTTACACATAATAATGCTATTATAGAATTTACATGCACCCTTAGCGCCTATTTAAACAAGGAATTCAAACCCAACCCAAAGTTTTAGGGTTGGGGGGTTCAACAACTCGGGTTGGGTTAGGGTGGACCTCAACCTGACCTAACCTGGCCCAACTTGCACCCCTAATTTTATTGCAATATACACAGTTGGAAAATTCCACTTCAATTTGAAACTCAATGTTGTAAGTTATCATATTAACCAACAAAATTCCATATGGGAATGGGATATAAGCAAGCACTTCCAAACAGATCCTAAATGGTCCCCTCACCATTCTAATGACCTAGCCAGATACATTGGAAGTTCAGCTTTCTCAGAAAATAGATCAGTCCTTTCAACCTTCCCAAGTTTTTAAGCAGCGATCCATGTAGTACTTGAGAACCTGAGATCAATCTTGTTTTTTTTTTTCGATAAGCAACAAAAGGTTAATTCATTAATTTAGAGTAGAAGTATACAACAAGAGGTTGTGAAAAAGAAAAACATCAAACCCAAAAAGCCAACCCAAGTTTACAAAAGAGCACAAAACATGGTGTAAAGACTGCTGGAACAGACCAACAGAAAGCAGTCAATCAGTTTTACAAGAGGAGGCCATGTCAGCACAACTAGTCATCCACTTGCAACAGCTGTAACGGAAAGAAATCAAAGATTGTAAACAGTATAAGTAGTGAAGCACAAAGAGAAATAAGACAGGAATTCTTTCAGCATTAATCTCCCTCTCTCTCTCCTTCCAACGAATTCAGGAGGTTGGCTCCCTCGAAGAGCCCTGAGTTAGGCAGGTTCCTAACAAGTTGGTATCAGAGCCAGCATGACCAACACAAGAAACACGTTAGAGACACCCGAGTGGATCAGATGGAGGTAGAGATTCATCAAATGTCTTCAGATCTCAAAGAAATGATGGAAAGTTTCACTGCTCTCTCAATCGGCTAGGCAACGAACAACGATAGAGGAGGCCAAGAAGAGCGCAGCGATGAAAACAACCGCAGAATAGGGTCGGTGGCAACGAGAGCAGCCAAAATCGACTTCCCCATCTTCTCAAGTGGCGACCCAATTCCCTGGATTCTCAGAGCCGAACGGTACTTTGATTACCATGAAACACCTGGGCAAGACAGGGTAGCTCTGGCTTCTGCGCATCTTGAAGGGGAAGCTATCCTCTGGTTTCAATGGTACCGACAGGAGCACCCTTGTCAAACTTGGGCAGACTTCACCAATGCCATGACTATCTGTTTTGGATCGTCTGGGTTCAAAGATCACGATGAGAGTCTGGCAAAGCTGTGGCAGGTGGGATCAGTTAAAGATTAACAGATGGAGTTCGAAAAGCTGGCCATGAGAGTCCAAGGGTGGATGGAGAGGGCACTGGTGGGAAGCTTCGTTGGCAGCCTGAAAGAAGAACTGCGACTGGAAGTGAAGGCAATGCAGCCCACTTCGATCATAAATGCGGCAGCACTAGCAAGATTGTATGAAAAGTTCGCCCAAGCAAAAAAGGTGCAACGGCCATGAGGTCCAGGAATCAGGACGACAGCACGAGACAAGGAGGAAGGAATACTGGGCCCAGGCCCATTAGTTCCTTTCAAACGGCTTACTTGGGCAAAGATGCAAGCCTACAGAGACAAAGGACTTTGCTACAATTGCGAAGAGAAATTCGGGTCGGGCCATCGGTGCAAGAAACAACAAGCATTTCTCCTCCAAACAGATGTCGAAGAGGAAGACAACCTCACCGGTTGCGGGGAATCTAACCCAAGGTGGGAAATACAACCCAATGGCACACCTGAAATATCTCTACAAGCCCTTATGGGACTTGCGTCCCCTCAAACAATGAGAGTTGTCGGGCTAATTCAGGGACGCCAAGTGTCAATCCTCATAGACAGTGACAGTTCCCTTAACTTCATAACTCAAGTCTTGGTGGATAAAATGGGACTCCCAATTCAACCAACAATGGCTTTTACAATTCATGTGGCCAATAGTAATAGCCTATCCT